>NC_092497.1:39646177-40246177 GCF_047495875.1 Pithys albifrons albifrons
GGAAGGAAGGAAGGAAGGAAGGAAGGAAGGAAGGAAGGAAGGAAGGAAGGACAGTCAAATTTTTCATTACTCTCTGTGCTGTACTCTGCCTTTTTCTGTAACATCAATATATTTACCAGAGGGAGATAATATTTTCTTTCTGCTAGCATGCCTTACCTCCTTCATTACACAAAAAACAAAGCAAGAGGTCTATGCCTCATGGTCCAGGCAGATGAAATGGAAAACTGGGTATTGATCTTTTTGTTCAGTTCTTTAAAGGCCAAATATATGACTAACCAGTGGGGTAGTTTTTGCAGTGCTCTTTACTTCACAGATATAAAGATATTTTTTTTTTGTTCTCAAAGAACTGTTTCCTGTAGAAAAAAGGACAGTCAACATGATTCTGTGTTTCCAAGAACTAAAGACAGGCTCACGCTACGATAAAGGAGATAGAGCCTGATTTCAAATTTTCTCCCTAGACCAATTGGAAATCAGCCTATGAAGGCAGGTTGATGATCACTGACACTTGTAAGCTGTGCAATTCTGTGTTGTTTATGAAAGAACTTCGAGTTTTCTAAGGGGTTACAGACCTGGTTCCTCTTCAGTGTATGTTCAATGTCCCAGTTCTGTATCCTGAGCCTGAAATACTAAAAGCCTTCCTTTAGGCACCCTCCTCAAATAATGCCAAAGTTATCACATGGGTTTGAAACCACTGTTTGGCTTTGTTCCTGA
Organism: Pithys albifrons albifrons; assembly: GCF_047495875.1. Taxonomy (NCBI): domain Eukaryota; kingdom Metazoa; phylum Chordata; class Aves; order Passeriformes; family Thamnophilidae; genus Pithys; species Pithys albifrons. The sequence goes on from NC_092497.1 coordinate 39,646,889, forward strand.
TGTATTTTTGCTGTTTTCAGCAACTGTAAAATATTAGCACCATTTAATTTTACTTTCACAAAGCCAGACAGAGGTCAGAGATTTCACATCTTCACAGAATCCATCAATATTGATTAAAGGTCAAAACAAGTACTGAAAACCCAGTGCACACTCTCACCAAACAAAACACTGTCCTTCCCACAGCAAATAGAAAATGAGAAGAGAGGGAGAAATAGCAACTGGTCTTATCTTTTTCTACCTTCTAAGCCCCAGCTGCCAACAGCATCCTTATCCTCTCTCTGCCGACTCCTTCTGGATCACTGCAGCCAACTGAGTCCACTATCAGCTTGGACATCTCTCAAGATGAATGGTCTGGATAATTTTGTCTTGTAGTTCAAAAATCTCAGCGCAGGCTGTACTTGTCAAAAGTCTATCTGGATCAGGCTCTGAGGATCTGTAAGAAGGATATATCCAGGAAAAACACATGTTCATACAAGATAATTCAGCTAAGGATATCATATCAGTGCTCCTACATGGTTGGATATTTCAATGACACTGATAGCTGTATGATTGGCTTGGTTGTTTACAAGTAGATGGTCTGATATTTTACCTCTCTTACTTTTTATAGAGAGGTCTGTTCCTGCTATGTATATCATTAATGCATCAACATTCAAGTCAAATTATTAAAACTAAAAGGTGTTACATCAAGGAAACATCTGAAGTAAAAATTTCATTATTGTAATGGCGATTATATTTTTTATTTGCTGTGTTTGATGAGTTTGTATCTTTGTTCCAAATTTTTAGCAGAAAAATCTGGTAAAATGATAAGCTGGGATAGAACAAAAGAAAGAAATACCTCTATGGAAAACATGTTTTATTAGGCAGAAATGTTCTTCTTAGAATTATTTCAGAACTCAGTTTATAAATCCGTTGTTTATTTCACTCAAATAATTGCAACTTAGGGTGCCACAAAACTTTACAGAATAAAAAAAAATTAAAGAAAAAAAGTGTGCATCTGCATAGCAGCCTAGTAACTGCCTAGATGCTGAATGGTCTAAGAGATGCTGTGTCTGTCAGCTGTGCTTTTCCAAAACCATAAACACCATTTTCCCCTATCACTGTCATCTTGATTTAACTTTCTAGATAGTGCTGTCATAACTTTAAGGAGAGCCTTCTGGCCACATTTAGGCAGCTGTCTAAGTTTTCAACTTCTGTCTTTCCCACAGCAAAGAAACCTATTTCTCTGCAAGCTTTGGGTTTATATTTCTTCTTCTCATCCTTATATTCTTCATCACTAACATATTGCTACCTCTTATACCTTCTCTGCCCTTTCTTTTCCTCCTCCCACCTCTTTTTAATTTTTTGAAAGAAACAGTTTAATTTTCTTTCCAGATGGTACTTTTTTACATCAGTTTAATAATCTCTTGAATGTATACTGGAGTATTGCTCAACTCACTTCTAAATTAAAGCACTTATTAAAAAACTTTGAAGCACTTTAACAATTTTAAATCACTGTGCCCATAGCAATTTAAATTTATTGGAGCAGTTTTATAAGCACTTGAATTTGGAGGTGATCAGAGACCTGAAAATGTGCAAAATAGAGTAATTTAAAATTATTAGAGTACTTCACATTTTTATAAGCTTTTCCGTTTGGAAGTAATTGGGTTGTGACTTGTGAGCTTGTGCATTGTAATGTGAGTGCTTCTTAGTCTTCTTCAAGATACAGCTCATTAAATCAAACTGCTTCAATAATTGTAAATTGTTATACATGGGCATGTTTAGAAATCTGAGTTTGCTTCTTAAATTAAAAATATTTTTCACTGTAAATCTGTGAAACAGACTTTTAAGTGACACAATAACAATTTACCTTTTCAGAGAAGGCCATTTAATGTTTTCCGAGTAATAAAAACAATCCAAAATATCTACACAAAATTACTTAGAAAGGTCATATAAGAATATTTTTATGAGCCTATATTATGACTATTCAATTATGTTCAAAATCAGCCTTCCTCATGTGCACAGTAATTTCTATTAAACTCTAAGCACCCCTTAATTTCATGAATAAATATTTAATGAATAAAAATGTGTCAGATCAAACTTCATATACAAAATTAAGAGACAATAATATAGGAATAAAGTTGCGTTTTTCCAGGTTGTTCACACTGGTGATTAAATGTAATGCCATTAGAGGTTTTTAATACTTCTCGTCTTTCAGTCAAAAAATGTACCTTTGTACTTTTTTAGGATAACATTTCTCAGTTTCTTCTATCAGTAACAGAAGTATCCTGAAAAACAGTGTCAAAACAAAAGCTTCATAAGAATTCAGACTAGACACAAGGGAAGATCAACATCTAGGCATTGTTGCATATGTACAACATAAACATACAAAGTATACTTTATAAAAAACAAGTCTTTGAGGTATTTTGCAGAAGGCAGTTCAGATTGGATTTTTGCCAATAGAAAACTTCAAACATTAAGTACAGCAAAGAAATCAAAAGACAATTGTGCTTACTAACACAACTGGAAACAATAAAAAGTTAACATTAATCATGAAAGAGCTGAAATGCTGTTATTTCAAAGTGCTGCAAGTCATACAATGTGCTGATCAGAAGAAAGTAAATAAGAGGATATTGAAGCAAGTAATGCCAAGTAGCTTTCCATAAAATAAAACATCCCTAAGAGTTCAGTGAAAGGGCAACAGTAGCAAGACTACAGTGCTGTCTTGTAGATGAAAGCATTAGACTTTAAAGTCAGATCTGAGGACACATATTTGTGTTTATATTTGGTTACTTATATTTCTTTCTATATTAAAACTGTAATAATGAAATGCTGGCTGATCAATCCCATGAACAACCAGATTTCAGACAGGCAGATGGCATTAAACACTAACTCCAAAAGAGCATCATAATTAATTAGCATATATCAGCAATAAATTCTGTACCTATGGCAATAGTTAGCGATTCAATGTTTATAAAATGCATAGCAATGATTTAACATGCAAAGTTTGCATATCAGGCTGCAAAAAACCCCCATGTGAAATCTTTTAAAGAATACTTTTTAGCTATCAAAAAAATGAGAAAACACAAAAGGGTAAGCTAATTGATAAGGCAAGTTGTGTTTCTCAGAGAAGGCTGTACAACTTAGGTGAATTTAACACAGTTGTGAGTTTCTTCCTTAACTTCTAGAAACACAAGTTCCTTGATGGTGTAACCTAATCCAGAGGTTTGGGGCTGACAGTAAACAAAAGCCAGTAAAGACACAAATAATTGTATAATGCAAAATGCTGTGGAATAAACTGCAGGTCAGGGAAGATTCTTCCTCTACTATTTCCACAATATTATAGTTTTGTGCCCCAAATTACAGGAAATTATATCGCTTCCTACAAAAATACTCATGCCACTCAATATGTGTTTGTTCACATAATGCATTCCTCTCAGAGTCCCATGGAGCCCTTAATATACTAAAGAATTATACAAGTTAAAGCACTAGATTGCACTAAGCTCTGTATAAAAAAGTGTTTCAATTTTATCTGTGTCAAATCCCAGTCTTCAATTCCACAATCATTGAAACAGCAGCTGTCCTATTATACAAGGTCAAGCTTCTTAATATTACTCATCTCCTAAAAATGTCAAACCACTTTTCAATTTCCTTTCATCTATAGTTTGAGTCCTGACTAAATGTCCCCTTTCTTCTGTTGTTCCCACAGATGCAACTTCAAAGAGTACTTCAGAAAAGCTTTTGCAGGATTTGTATTTTTCTAAAAGCTTTTTTTGGGGGAACCTCTCTTTCAATTTTTCTGCACATCTTTGATAGCAATACATACCAGGGCTCTTTACCCAAAGATGTTAAAACTTCTTTAGAAGACTCCTGCTGTTTGTTAATTCAGTAGCTATACCACTGAGCGGTTCTCGCAGTCACCACATTAGAAGCCATCAGCTGTTGTAAGCATAAAACCTCAATTGTCTTTCCTCTGCAATATATATGCCTGTGACATAGCACTACATTGCAGCTCCCAGAGTTCCTGCAGAAAGTTTGCTTCTTCTCTATGAGAAGATAAGTGCCAATTACAGTAGTTTGTTGCCTATTTTTTCTGTTCTGTTTTGTTCCCCTATCCCCCATTTTAATCCCTTTCCCAGTAAATCAGAGATATACTCCTTTACTCTGTTATGTTTGTATGTAATTCCATCTAATACTGGATTTTGGCTTTGATGCCGTCAGTGTATACACATGTGCATATTCCATTTGGACAGCAGCATGCCAAGCAGTAAACTGGATTTAGTCTAGCTCCGATCTTCAAGCTAAAATTAAACAGATTATTTTGCGCTCATTTATCAGTTCATGTTCTGCTGTTTAACTAGGAGCTATGGCTATTCTATTTTTTTTAATAGATTTTATTGACCGCAATCCACTTAACCTTCTCCCCCTCATCAGCAAACACAGCTAAGCTCCCTTGTGGTTACACAGTGTTGTCAGAGGTTTTTCTCAGCTGTTTCACTTTACAAGATCACTTGTCCCTCGTAATACATATATAACTCACATATAACTGAAATAGTTCCCCAAAAGCCATTCATCCCCAGAGGAAACTGTTCTTTAATTGTTTATCATGCTGTCTCAGCAAGGAGGCTGACTTACACTGTACATGTGCATCATTTTATTTAAATGACATCCTACCTTCCTATGAAAGCTGCAAGAGCTATTTGGTCTTCTTCCACTAAGGCTGCCAACTACAGAAAGCCCCCTGAGAACAAAGTAGCAGATGAAAAAGAAGTGCTGATCCTTCAGGCAACTCTTTTAGCCAGAGTTGTAACAGCAGCAACATGCAACAGGAAAAAATACATGCTTCAAAGGTAATTACAGTGAGTTGCATCTTCCTGTCTTTATTTAAGATACTTCAGATTGATTTCCTTCCTTAGCAAGGGGAACTGCAAACAGCATCAATATAAACTGTGCACTAACTTCAATCAAGAAAAAGATGTCTCTCTCTCACCTTCTGCTATCCTCTCTGCAAGGGTCCTGTGTTGTAGTAATTGGCACAAGGCTGATGTCCTTTCAAAATACATATCCCAGACACTCTGGTGATAACTTGGCCCTTCCTGGCCCCATTCTCTCACCTCAGTCCCCTGACCAGTTCACCTACAAGATGGTCCAGGATGCATTGGGATTTTTTCCTGCAGGACTTAGAATCAGCTGTGCCAATCTGCTGCTTTAATGGGCAAGATTGGGGTTAGAGCCCTGCATTACATGCAAGAATAGCACATCACAAAGCAATGCAAAGGCACAGTCTGAACAAAATTCAGCCATTTTGCTTGATAAATGTTTACACAAACCCTCTGTTCACTTTTAATATTTAAGAAATTGTTGTGTGAGGTTTCATTTGATTTTCAATTTCAAATGAAGTATTAAAAATATCTCCACAAAGGAAAGCAGAATGCCTGAATTTCTGAATATGATACCTCAAAATCATTCCCAGGTTTTCTAAACAGCTTTATGAAGAGAAGTAAAGTGTGGGGGCAAAAAATTCAGTCAGCACATCACACTTTTCCTGAACCTGGGCTGAGTTTCAGGTCTGCGATAAAATGAAAAACTAGTGAATATTTAGGATTTGGGTTCTTTTATGGTTTCAAAATAAGTGGTAGTCACAGGTTTAGATGCAACCCTAAGATAGAGAGTAAACACATTAATTTACATTATGCCTTGGATTCCTTCCTGCAGGAAAAAAACAAACAAACAAAAAACAAACAAACAAAAAAAAAACAAAAACAAAAAAACAAAACCCAAACCTCATAATTATGAGAAAGATTATAGAATTTTTTGGTTTGTTTTTTGTTTGTTTGTTTGTTGGTTGGTTGGTTGGTTGGTTTTTTTCAGAATTCTTCCCAACCCAAAAATATCACCCACTTTCTGGACTCTGAGAACAAAAGTGTATGTGTTTGGCACGTGTATGGCCAGACTTCGTGAACAAAGATTTGGTGAAGGGTCCTACCCATGTGGGTGTGCCCTTCCAGCCTGTGCAGTGGATTTTTCAGGTATGGCACAGAATGTGCAGAACTGGCCTCACCGCTTAAGTCCTAAGGTCCATTTGCCATGGCTGAGCAAGCTTGGACAGTGACAGTGAAGTCCTCAGGACTGTCACAGCACCCGGTACTAACCGGGGCTGACCCTGCTGAGCATCCCAGATCTGACAGGATGGGATATCAGGGAGGCATTGAACTGCCAGGTGATGGTCCCCACTTAGACTGGAACTCATGACCTTGGGATTCAGAGTCCAGAGTGCTCTCCTTTACACCACAGGACTACCCCATGTGTTTGGCATAGGTTTTAAAAGAGCATGCCCAGCAGATCCTGTAGCAGGTTTACTGAGTAAGGAAAATCCTCAAATTCAAGGTCCAAATCAGGTTTTAGTGGCTTGAGAAAACACTAGCAAAAAAAAAAAAAGTAGGAGTGTATTGTTATGCTTCCTCATGCAGCTCAGACACTATCAATAAAGGTCAGAGCTATTTATTTCCATCTCTCACTTCAATGTTGATTGGAAGAACTCCTTGCAGCCAACAGCAAGCACAGCATAATCCTGCTTGGGAGAAAGCTGGCAACAGTGCTGGGTTTTAAGTGGCTGTTACCAATCCACACTGTTAGCATCTGCTGCCACTGCAGCTTATCCAAGAGCAGCACTGGCTCATCGGTTTTCCAGCATTCTAATTGGAAGCATCAATAAATGTGCCACGGATGATATGCCTAGATAGCAACTGGAGAAGACCTCAGAGGATCTGAACCTGATTCACACCAAGGTAACCAATTCAGAAAGCTAGAAAGAAACAAAACAGATAAACAAAGGAAAGATTACATCTGTCACGTAACTAATTCTTGCCAACACCTCCTGTTTTATAAAAGAATCAAATGCATTTTGCATATTTGTACACTTGTTTCTTTCTTTGCAGGCCAGTGAAAGCCCACAGAGTTTTGCATAGATTTGCCGAAAATAATTACTCTAGTCACTTAGCAAAGCAGCGGATCTGTCATCCAGAAACATATTGCCTAGCAACAGTTCACTTACCTTTCCTCCCTTGCAATGACTAAATCTTGCCTGCCCCAACCCCTACCTTGTTTATTATATTGGCTTTCTGGCTGCTGGAAGAAACAACAGCTCACCTGAGTATAAAACCACTCCTAATAGTAAGATTCTGTGCTGTTCAAGTCCAAATACATGTGAGAAGATGAGTAGTGTAGTTCCAGAAAATACTGGCTGCCAAGAAAAGGTGCAGTTTCTGTCTGTGACAGAACGGTCTCACAGTATGCCTGGATAAAACCCCCTTCAAATGAGATTACCAGTGTTGTAGCTCCTGGCAAACTGTGATGTGACATGGTGAAGGAAGAGGAAGGAACAAAACCAGTCATACCAGACAAGCAACTATAGCACCAAACAAAGCCATAAAATATTTTATTTTCGTCAAAGGTTTTCCATTAGCATGTATTTTATTATTAATATGCTGTCATAGAATTGTAAATTACTTTCTAATTTTGTTTTATATGAAATTATTTAGGCAGTGATTTACATCAAGAACTATACTATTGCTCCTTTCCCTGTGGAAGCTTTTCTGCTTCTTCCCCCACCCAGGCTGCACCATTTGTTCTTTAGCTGATGGCTGCCAGCAGTACAGAGCTTTTTTCTTATTTTTCCAAAAGCAATGTTTTGGACAATTGCACAATTAATTTTGCTAACAACTTTGTGTGACACTCTGGAAAGAGGGTATCTTAAAGCTGCATCCAGAGATTAACATGACACAGCTTTTGCCCTCTGCTACACCACCCACCTCTCCACAGCATGAGAGAAGCCTCAGACCTGACAGCTGTCCTTACTTTCAGCAGTGGTACAGCTGTTACATAGCAGCTTTTCCAGAGCTGTATGCACATCGGTGACAATTATCTAGGATGATAATAATACCTTATATTTTCCCTGTGGCACATCTGTGCTGTTTCATAATGCAAAACCTACATATAGACTGTAGCTATATTTGTCACTGCTTGACATGCATACATATTAGTAAATACATTTTAAAAATTATTCTACATTTTAAAATGTTAAAAAGTCTTCATTCTAAATATTTTTCTCAGCTAGTCAGAAATTCCTTTAAAAAAGAAACAAACAAACAAACAAAACAACCAAACCATAAATACATAGAGACTTATACATACTTTTTGAACTGTGCTAGGGCTTAACATCTAATCTCCAACCCCCAGAAACATGAGATACCAGATACAAATCTTTGTCTAAAGTACTGTCAGATGCCAGTCTTGAAATATACAACTTTAAAACGAAATTTTAACTTGAGTTGCCTTTAAATGGCTTAATAACTAACAAAGCATCCAGTAGACAAAGATAAAAAGGGATAAAATAAAGGGGGAAATATTAATATTCTATATATTAACATTTCACTCCAGTGATTACTGGCGTATTCTTTGAGTAACAGCACAGTGTTGTTATAACTGGTTGTTACTATGCTTTATTCTATGTTCATGCTTTTTGAAAATGGTTTCAAATTTTTGGGGAGGTAATTTAGTCATTTCAGGATAGTTGCTACTTTATTGCTTGTCATATCATGTTTCACTCTGACATAAAATATCTCTTCTTACCATTCTTGTCCCAGCCTATTTGGCAATGATTTTATCTTTTGTTTTAAATGCTAATGAAAACTAACATTCTTCTCTTGTTCATGTGCCAGCATCCATAATTATTTCAGTTGTAGTATGAGTAGTTTGGGGAGTAGCATTTGATAGTTAGCTACTGATGAACAACCTGGAAACTGACAAGAATAATACTTGCTCTTGAACAAATCTTCTCATTATAAGAAACCAGATTTTTTTTCCTTTTTTTTATTCTCAGCAGGAAAATGACAGTTCATTAATGAAAAGGATACAATCCATCCCTAAAATAGTCTCTGGTAGGCTGGAATCAATTTCAATAGACCTTGATTTAAGGTCCTAAAATTTGAGGGGTTTTCTGCACATCAACTATTTGGCACATGCATTGAAGATGGGCGTGGGGAGGAAACCAAATACAAAAAAAACCCAAACTAAAAACAAACAAACCAACCGACCAAAAAAACCCTCTAATTATTGAAAGGGTATTTGTAATTTTTCAGGACAATTAATCACTTATAAAATTATATTTTTGGTGATAACATCTAGCCATAGATTTAAAGATGACCTCTTAATAGTAAATTGATTGTTACAGAAATATCCATACTGTATTTAATATATGTTACAAATGCCCATTAAAATACAGTCATTACCTTTGATGTTAGTAGTATCAGGCTTGATCCAGCACCAATGAAACATATGGGAACCTTAATATTGACCCCTACAGAAGCAGAAACACACAAATACTTTTGCATATATGTCCAGATGGAAAGTCTGAAGGACATTTTGAACATAATGTCACATAGGAAAAAACTGAAGTGGAAGAAGTGAGGTTTAAAATGTACAGAATGAAAAATAAACAGAACAGATGACACAGATGCAATAAACCAGGATAAAGATGGGGAAAACAGGATGATGACTACTAGCAGGAATAAACTGTGCTTCTCAAAGTTCTGTATAACAGGGAATTCTGGTGTACAAGATACATACAAGTGCAAGCAAAACACAGATCATATAGTTTAAAACCAAATACTCTTCTGATTGCACAGGATTCATACAGAAAACAAAGTACAGAGGCTTTCTCTTTATGTGCATCATTTTCCTTTCTAAGCTCATGTGCCCTCTAGATTTAAAACAATGGTTTCTAAGATATTGAGGATACTTTCTCTTCAGTTAGTATAGCTTTTGTTGTAAAACAGGCGATCTCTCCTCACTTGTTTGCTGTGTCATACTGTATTTCATTTTTTCATTTTCATGCTGAGATAATCTCTTTCACTGATAGACTTTAAATTCATCTAAACCTACTGTCAACTGCATCATCATCAAGTAATCAGTCTCCATTCAGCTGAATTCTTACTGAGTTATACCCAGAGAGTTAGAACCTAGAGAAAAATGTAGTGTGCTATAAGTAGAAGGTTTTATATTCAGTGCTGCTCCACTGAGCCAGATCTTGAAAACCCTGTCAAGGATCAGGTTACCCCATGCTCAAATATTTTCTTTATTAACCTTCAACTCACTTAGCTTTACCTCAAAGACTTCAGCTTCAGACTTTTCTGGGCTTAAAAGCAGTGCCAGGAGTGCAGAAATGTCCCAGATTGTTACACAGCTCTGTAACAATGCCTACAACGGACCTATCCATACCACTGGAAAGAAGCAATTTACACCTGAACTGATGGAGCAAAAAATGGAATTGTTTGGTCTCTGCAAGGGCTAACCAGCATCACTTGTCACAATATTACACAGCAGTTGAAACTTATTTGAAAATTTTCAGCTTAAGCAAAGCCTGCTTGATCTAAGCATATCTGTACCCACTCTCAGTATATTAACTGCTTGTTATGCTCTTTGTTCCAGTCAAAATCTGTATGTGAAAAGCTGCTGATTTGGGGTTGGGTTTTTTCTAACTTTCAAAATTTTCTATAACAAAAGCTACCTTTGGCTTATAGTATGAAGTAAGCACTTGTTTTGAGGTTCATATTTGCTTATAATTGTCATGAATCCATGCAGTCAATGAGAAGCAGCGGTGAAGGAAGAAGAGAGCCTGCCAAAAATGAGAGGCTTATACGCCATATGGAGACATCAAGGGGTATATCTGATGTAGATGCCACCAACATTACTTCTTCCTCCTTGCTTGGCATTTCTGAAAGCCACCTTAGACTTCTGAAACTCTCCCAGGTCTTGCTGCACAGTACAGGGAACTATTCTCCAGTAAATGAGATAGCACTGCGCTGCATCTTTTCCAAAATGCCTGGAGTTAAAAAATAAAGGGCAGACCTAGGGGTTCTCCCACAACTGCCAAGCAGCCATTTTAATAGCAGACCTGGATGCCTGCATAGCTTCACTGAAATTAACAGGACAGGAAGGAAGAGGAACACATGAGGTTGGAGTAAGTGGATAGAGCAGGGATGGCAAATGAGAATAAATTATGATGGTAGCAAGATCTTCCTGCAAAAAAAGTCAGGACTTTTGTCTTGCCTGAGGCTGGACATCTAAATCCTTGCTCATTTGGCATCCATGCCTTAATTAAAAGTTATGAACAATTTGTGAACAATCATAATTCTATACCAACAAGTGGAGATAGTTGAGCAACTGAGAAATTGTGTATAGTAGAGATGGGAGCAAAGGAGTTCTAAATGGAAATATCCACAAAATTATTTATTCCCATCTGATTTTTGTGGGTAAAAAAACATGCCACAATCAGTCCAGGTCTTGGAAAAATTTTCTTAGAAACATAAAATAGTGCACCCACAGATGCAAGGCTCTTTTTGTCCTTCATGAGCTGAGTGTGGGAAATACCGCCCACACTAATTTTACATCTGGGTGGAAGTCTCCCATAGAACCGAACAATACCAAGTTATGTACCCCAGAAGGCTTTCAGTTTAATTAGTGGCAAAGAATAATACAAATTCTGTGAGACTATGTATCCATGATAGGCAAAACATGTTGCTCAAATTGATTTTTGAAAATTGATTGAATGCTGAAAGGTCAAAATAAAATTAAAATCTTTACCATGTGTGTGCTATATAGTTCTGACTCCTGCTGGTCTGTAAATGCTCACTGCTTACATATCTGCTTTTGTATTCACTATTGCTTACACTAATGTTATTGACATTATTGCTTAAACTACACATTAAAGTACTACTGCTAGGATTTGATTCATATTGCTAAGTGCTGAACAAATGTATTGGAATGACCTGTCTTCCCTTTGTGAATGGAGCATAGCAATTGTGCACTAAATTAAGCACAAAACATTTAGCAGCTCATCACTATTGTATTGCTAGATTTACAATGGCTGATAATTTTTCAAGGCGTAACTCACAAACATCTTGGAATACAGTAAAAAAGGAGCATCTCAGGGTCTTTGACTACTGTTTATTTCAGCAGAAATGTATATTTGTAGCCCACAGTTGGAAATAATTCCAGCACATGAATGCTCGTATTTTCAGCATTATTGGTGTATAGTTAAGTTACAAAACACCTCCAGAAATGACTCTGATATAAATGATTCCCATGAAAGAAATTAAATCAAAGTATAAGGAGTAGCCTTTCACACTTTTGCAAAGTAAAAAGTAACCTGAAATCTGAAATGCTACTTTTTTTATCTTTTAAAATCACTTAGCTGTTTACTGTAATAGTTTTTACTCAAGCATGGTCAAAGAATGCCAGGCATGGTTTAGGATTTCTTTGCCTGTAATGCAACTACAATTTAGAGAGAGAATAAGAACACCATAGAAAGTCTTTCTGTCTCCCATGGCTGCAGAGCATCTTTTCCAGCTGTAAATGCAGAGCATTCTTTTCCAGCTCTAAATACTGGAGCACCAAATAGAAGTCAATGTCCTGACTGTTTTAATACTTCTTCCTTTTAATTCTTTCAAATTCACCAGTTTCAGCTTTTCTAAGGATTAACCTTTTCCTCAGGTGATCAGCAAGCTTTTGCTTTTGGACAAATGCCTGTAGAACAGAGGGGTCATCATGAATTTAACCCTCTGGTGAACTTCTGCATCCCTGCAGATAATTAGATGAATTTGCCTTAGCTCCACTCTAGATAGCACTCACAGGAACAAGTGCAACTGCGTGCATAAGGTCTTCCCTGTAGAGAAAGACTTTCTCTAGAAGTTTGTCTTTCAGTCAGAAGGGAGAAAAGCAAGCAATCCCTCAAACATGCATGTTGGCATTGTCACTTAAGCCAGAGACAACCATTAACCTCTCCAAGGGGAGTAAGATATAATTCACCAACATGATGAGACATATAAATTGATGTTGAAATTTAAAGTTTTATATTTTGCTTTATGTATCTTTGCTTTGCTTTTTGCTTTACATTTTACATTGTTTTCTGGGAAGACTCATTCCTTCATGGTCAACCTCAAGTCCGGAAAACCTGATTCTGTAGAAGTCCTCAATGCAGGACTCCTGGCCACCATATATCCCTCAGCTCATTGCAGAATTATTGTGTGGAATAAACAGTACTGTTCTATACATTAGATCTAAAGAACTTTCTCTAAAAGACTGTGACACTCCACAGCAAGGTATTAAGGGCTACATTGTCAGCTGACCTACAGATGAATAAGTCAGCAATGCCGGTGCCTGATGCGTGGGCTACCGAGTTCCTGTCAGTTAGCTAACTTTTACAGTCTTATTTTAAAACAGAAACCAGACATCCACATTTCCATGCAGACTGAGATCTTCCAACAGGCACAACATGAGAAGATGAAGTACTCTCTCAGCTAAAGAATATGATACACAAGCACAGAGAAGCTGCACAACTGTTATCGTATTTTGATTCAATTGTAAGAATTAATGATTAAAACACTAATAAGGTTTTAAAGCATGAAAGGTGTTCTGTAAGGGTCCTGATCAGACCTTCAAAGTTTTAAGGGCCCCTGGATGTAGAAAAATAAAGAAGTTGTAGAGTGTTACTGATTTTTACTGCTTCTCTTGTGGGTTGACTGCTGCTTTCTTTCATTACACCACAGGCTCTGGAGTTAAAAATAGTCATCACTTCCTGGGCAGAAGTCTGAAGGATCTCAGAAAAGAATGTGCCAAATTGCAACTTGGTCCAAATATTTATATATTCAGGAAATGTTAAGTCTTCAGATGCACACTACCTGGTCTGTATGGATGCTTTCTTTGGCAGCATTGTGTTGCATACTGTAATTTCTCATTAGCCACAAAGTCCTCAACTACAGTCTAGCTCAGGAAAACTGTAAATATATTTTACATTAGACATTTTGTTTGTCAATTATTTTCACATGTTCTTAATAAAACTCCCTGCTGTGAGAACTGTTGGATAGGAATATGTTCAAGGAAACAGAATGTGGTCTTGAATTATTTTCCATACAAAAAGAATGACTATATCTAATTGTAGCTATAATGAACAATGATAGTTTAAAAATATTATGCCAAATAGTTTGAATGATAGTTTGCTGTTATGAGTGAGACAGATAAATATATTTTTCACAGTTCAATGAGGCTGAAAGTTTAGATTTTTAAAAGGTTTTACAATTACTCCATTCTTACTGCACTAATACTGACAAATAAAGTTGGATACCTGTCCTAGCTCATGCTTTGACCACTTCTAATCTCCAACAGCCAAGTGGATTAATTACTTTAGATTGTCATATTTCAACTTATAAACATATATTTAAGGTAAATAAAATATCTGAGGAATCATTTCAATAGGTTTGACTTTCTTATTTTTCCTTGATCTCAGCAGTGTGTGGTATGGCATCTTTTCTGTAGCAGCCTTCCCAATATCTTTGCTAGGTAGAGATAAAAATAGTCATTATTAACACATTAGCATAGTCTTATTGCTATGACCTTCTCCAGGAATATCTACAACTATCAGCTCAGGACTTAGCCCTTTACAACCCCCTCCCACCACTGTGCTTCTCACAGCCAGTCAACTAGTGTTTGTTGCTTTCCTGTTTCTTGTATTCTTTTTCCATGCTTTCTCTCTTGAACCACCTGTGGGGGAAAAAAAAAACCAAACCAAAACCAAAAACGACAACAAGGAAGGAAGGAATTCAGGAATTCAGGAGGAATTCAGGAAGGAAGGAAGAAAGACAGGAAGAAAAAAGAAAGGAAGAAATTCAGGAAGGAATTCAGAAAGAAAGAAAGAAAGAAAAGAGAGAGAAAGAAAAGAGAGAGAAAGAAAAAGGGAAGGGAAGGGAAGGGAAGGGAAGGGAAGGGAAGGGAAGGGAAGGGAAGGGAAGGGAAGGGAAGGGAAGGGAAGGGAAGGGAAGGGAAGGGAAGGGAAGGGAAGGGAAGGGAAGGGAAGGGAAGGGAAGGGAAGGGAAGGGGAAGGGGAAGGGGAAGGGGAAGGGGAAGGGGAAGGGGAAGGGGAAGGGGAAGGGGAAGGGGAAGGGGAAGGGGAAGGGGAAGGGGAAGGGGAAGGGGAAGGGGAAGGGGAAGGGGAAGGGGAAGGGGAAGGGGAAGGGGAAGGGGAAGGGGAAGGGGAAGGGGAAGGGGAAGGGGAAGGGGAAGGGGAAGGGGAAGGGGAAGGGGAAGGGGAAGGGGAAGGGGAAGGGGAAGGGGAAGGGGAAGGGGAAGGGGAAGGGGAAGGGGAAGGGGAAGGGGAGGGAAGGAAGGGAGGGAAGGGCAGAAGAGTACATATGTTATCAGCAGATTTGAAATTTTTAGTTATCATAATTGCTGCCAAATAACACTGATCTTCAGTTTTTCACTATTCAAAGGAATAACCCTATTTTCTTTTGTCGAGAAGGCAGACTTTATAAGCAATGTAATTTTATCAAATTTGTTATTGAACACTAATGTGGGAATTAAGTGAGGTTGAAGCACTGGGTTTTAAGATTTATTTTTCATTATGACTTTTATAAAAAAGCTTCATTAATATTCTCTGAAATAAGAAATCTATGGCATCACTAATAAAACCTTTTAAGTGGTAATCCTTCAGAATGCTTTCTTGTAATGGTTGAGCATTTGCAGTGCTAAACCAGTGAAATTCACACGTATTGCAACGGAGTAGTGGAGTGATTATTACAACATTTTTTCCAAAGTACCATAGGCTTTAGATGATTGGAGAGTAGTATTATGTTTTAAACTTTCTGCCAACAGTGAGGCTTTAAGTTGGGTTGGATCATCGATAGATTGTAGTATAATGTGTGTTGACAGTTTAATAACATGGGTTACTATCCTTAGTTTGCTTTATGATGTAATACATCTTTATAGCAGTTCCCAGAGATTTCCACTATGATTTTCAAGGCAGAGAGAACTCAATAAACTAAAAGACTCTGAGCAAGTTTTCTATTTCCTGTATATTCTGGAAATTTTCCTGAAAAATAAATAGGTACTGCAACTTTTTAAAGTTTTTCTGGCATGACTTTTTGTTTTTCTAGTCATGTAATAGATTTTAAAGGTACCTTTCATATAAAGTAATAAATTTTTTAAAAGTTCCCTCCTATAATGAATGATCTTATTTTTCAGATCTCTGGGGGAATTTTCTTTTCTGTATAACACAGTAATTGATTTTATTTTCCCCTCCTCCAGTTCACATTATATATGCATTTAGATGATGCAGTTTGCAGATATTTCCAAGTAAAGGTCACACATGTTTCAACTAATTATCTCTCATGTTTTGACAAGTACATGCACAGTAGTGGTTAAATATCAAGCAACATAAATCTAAATAATGAAATAAAAGAAAAGAATTATTTATTCTTCAACTGCTTTCATTTCAATTTTACAGGTAATCAAGTAAAGAAACTAATCAGAATGGAAGGAAACTATTGCTTTTCATTAAATATTGGTACAAGTGAAAATACTTCTTGCTGGTTTTCACAATGTTATTGCAACACTAGATTTCAGAAACTACTGAACACAATTTATTTAATTTATTTCAGTTCACATTATATACAAAGAGATGTTAAGTTTCAAGTGTAATCACTTTTCAGAATGATGCCTGTAGATTATGTTGTTGAAATGTTTTCAAATGCTACTGCTAACATATGATTTGCTGTGATTATGCATATATTTATCTAAATAGATGATTATCTAAACAATACAGTGATTTTTCTTATGCCAAGTTGGCAGACCACACAGAAAACTTTTCAGGACACTTTTACAAGGGTTTCTGGTATGAACAATTCATATGAGCTCATCTGCTCTATTCACACCAGTATTTATGACACACAAAAATTTTCTCATCTAAATGTTTGCAGTAAGTGCATAAATGTAGGCTGAAATAAATCTGTACAATTTGTCAAATAAGCATTAACACACACTCTCTTAAAGTATGCACAAGCTATACTTTCCTGTTAAAATAAACCTATTATAAAATAAACCTCATTAGGACATTCCTGAAGAACACTTTGAGACACCACCACTTCAAACAAGGTCAAATGCTATGATTACACATAATCCTTATAGAAAAAAACCAGAAGCTCGAACATCTGACCCCAAAGGTTTTTTTCCTATCATTTAATCTCTTTTCATCATCCTTTTCCTGAACCTGGGTAAGTGCTGCAACCAGTGAGCTCCCCAAAGCCACTCAAGACAAAATTATTTTAATAGCCCCCACAGGAGAAACACAATTTTTACCATTAGTGGTCACACTGGCCTCTTGCCAAGAGCCTCAGGGCCATGCCTAATTGACATTTACATCTACATACACTGTCATCTCTGGAAAATATAAGCGTACACACAACCATATTTGCTTAGGCTAGTACCACTGATAAGCAAGACTGCTTGAATTCACTGAAAACTAGTGGTTTGCCTCCAACCCACTGCCACACTGCACCCCCATGGAGAGTATTCAAGCATCCTGCAGGACACAAACCTCCACAGCTCCAGAGATGCATGGGACCAGACATCTAAACATCCTTAGCAAACTACGCCTACAGATAGGTGCCAAATGGTGTTGAAAAAACAGATCATTCAACCCCGTCAACCAGTGTCAAAACACAGTATTGATGAACCTTATTCCTATGACCATAATCTTGGTGGCACACTGCAGCTTCCTGGGTTGGCTCCTTTTTTTAACCTCTGATGAAAATTCTACCTAATTCCTTGCTAGTCATAAATTACGTGGTTTCTAATTGTGTTGTTGGACTTGATGTATAACTGGCAGACTTCATTATTATTTCCGTGGCTGATCACTTCGCCAAAAGAATGATTTTAGTAGAGAAAGTTATTATTACTGTAAAATTCACTTCACCTGAAATTTATCTTGTGCATACCTGCACATCCCCCACCTCTTTTATTACTCTGTTAGACGTGCCTTTTTATATGTATCACATATGTGATCAAGTCCTTCTTGATCAGCACACAGACAAATCCATTGAGACTCCCTTGGGCTAAGATCACAACTCACTACAGCTTCATCTACAGGGGTACCAGGAAGAGGCTGTAACACCTTACCCACTCTGCAAATCCTTACAGTAGAAAAAATGCAGTGCTCAGCTTATCAGTCATCACTGTGCTGCAGACTGCAAATCTCATTTGCCATCTACATTATTATAAATATATACTTCAGCATCAGGTCTCAGTTTGTGGACCACTGAAATAAAAAGTCATTATATTTATTGTAGGTAAAAGAACAAAACAAACAAACCAACCAAAACTAAACAAACAAACAAACAACACAAAAAACCAGTCAATTAACAATTAACTTCAGAAATAAGATAGAGCAACTTGTTATTCTGTTTCATAATATTTATGGAAATGTTAGAGAAAAATAAGTGTGAGTTATTAATCTGTGAGTTACCTTAGCCTTCTACAGATTTTTTTTAAATTGCTTCAGAGAACTGAATTAACTCAAATCTTACAAAGCACATTTAAAGCCTAATGGAAAGTGAAGTTAAATATTTAGAACCGTGAACCAACAAAGTTCATAACCAAAGCTGAATTTTGTGTCCTTGACTGCTTTCTACCCCTTCTGCAAGCACCACCTTTGCAATGGAAACCACAAAACTACTACTATTGGTATTCTCAGAACCTACATCTAACATCTTCTAATATACTTGAGCCTAAGTATTTGAAGCATCAAAACCTTCAGCATGCAATCATTTGCTAAATATGGTCAATCCTATCCTTGGAGCTTTTTGCAGATAATGGTGAATTAATGCTAGACACATGACCCACTGCTCTTCCCTCTCTGTCTTCCACAACTAATAGCTGATAAATCTGCTTCATTGAGAAGAAGCAAAAAGCAATCAGCACAGGACCCCTTCATGCAAAATATTTATTTATGCAGCAAAGGCTATCACTGTCACTGAAACTGTCAGCAAACCAGAGCATTGTTTTGGCTGGTATATGGGATAAGTACAGCAAGTAAGGATTATGTTCACAAGATTAAAACATTCAGTCAGTTTCACTGTAAACTGAATCCCCTAAGCAGGTTTATATGGGATCCTAGGTGGGAGGTTTTTGTTGGCCTCCAAATATTGCAATACCTGATCTAATAAAGTATTCAAAGAAAATATACTCGTACCAAAGAACTGATCAGCATAGCTACAGGAATAAGTTTGTCTATAGGTACCCAAATAACACAAAACAGTAGTGCAACAAAATGGTGATGCATCAAATATGTAAAAGATTATATTACAATTATAAGAATCGTTGCAAAAAATTAAAGACATAATTGGCAGAGTGCCTACCAGTAAAATCTAATCTCCAGCACACATCAGCTGTAGCTTGTCTTGTCTTGTTAGGTAAACCAAATGTGTGTTGACTGTCATTGCCATAAAATATTAATGCACTGGAAGCCTCTAACCCTTGCTAAGCATAAGGCCTATTATCACACTTAAGAGCAAAGCAATCTAATAAATCGCTGGCTGTATAAAACCTAAGTCAGCTGGCAGAGACAGTCATCTCCCTAAGGGATAGTACAAGACTATCTTCAACTACAGCAGCTGCAGTTCCAGAGAAATTATGTTTCTACTGCTCAGTAGAAATGCATTTGCGCTGAATTCTGTTATTTTAACTTGAATGGAATCGTTAGGAGTACCCATACATTTTCTAAAATACAAAATGGACTAACAAAAACATCTATGACATAGGTTTACTATAGGCATATTTTTTATTATTATTGTGCTTGCTCTTTATTCCTTTTAGTTTCATCCAAATAAAAGCTGAACAGGATGCTCCTAATACACAATTTCCAGCAACATCAAGCTCATACATAAATAATCTTCTGTGTTTACTGAGCACTGAGACGATATCCTTAATTGAAAACAACTTACTTGTTTGGCACTAGTATGAGGTCCTCGAGGCTGTATTTAACCATAAACACAATATTGTCATATACTTTGTAACAGAACAGATAACATCATGATTATATTATTTTTATGGTGTACTTAGGGAACATACTGTGTGATTGAAGAGAAACAAATCACCAGAGACATACAAGGCTGCACATACAAAATGCAGTAAACAGAAAAAAATCCCTTAGTCTGAACATTATCAAAATTATTTATTCAGTATGCCTGGTATTAGTAGGGAATTATTATGCCCTCAAAATGGACCAGAACAGCAAGAATTATATCTTTAAATAATACTAAAAGATTTCATAGGAAGAATGCATGCTGAAAAAAAAGAATGTTAAAATATGCTACAAGCAAAGTTGGTTGTTCCTGAAAAAGGTTTTCATACTTTATGTGACAAAAGAAATTCTTTTATATTGTACTTGATTGCACATGTTCCATTCAATTCTATTTTAAGTAAATATTAATAACAGCAGGTAAAGAGTTTAGATTTTTGAGTATAAATATTATAAAATCAAAATAATTTTTTCTTCAGCACAGAAATTCTATTTGGTCCCACGCAAAACCATGGAATAGTTGACTATGGAAAGGACATGGGTCGTTCAACCCCTGCTTAAAGTGCTATCAATTAAGTCAGTGGGTTGACACTGACTGGACACCAGGTACTCACTAAAGCCTCTCTCTTCACAACTGGACAGAGACAAAACATAACAAATGGTTCATGAGATGACATAAGGACCTGGAAAGATCACTTACTGATGACTTCACAGGTAAAACAGGCTCAAATGGGGATATTACTTAAAGTTATTACTAACAGAATCAGAGCAGGAGTATGAGAAGGAACACAAATCTTAAAAACACCTTCTCCCTAACCCTCTCTCCTTCTCAGCCCTACCTGCTTCCCCTCAGCAGCACAGAGAGATGGCAAATGAGAGTTACAGTCATTTGTTTTTTCTACTGCTGCTCCAGGGAGAGGAAGGAGTCCTTCCTCTGCTTCCTGTTGGGTCCCTCCCACAGGACTTCCCAAACTTCTCCAGCAGGACTGCATCCCACAGGCAGCAGTGTTTCACAAACTGCTGCAACATGGGTAATTTTGCCACAAGGTGCAGTCCTTCAGGAACAGCTGCTCCAGTGTGGCTCTCACAGAGCCACAAGTCTGACCAAGGAAATTCTGCTCCAGCCTGGGCTTCTGTCTCCATGGGTCAGCAGGTTCCTGCCAACACCCTGGTCCAGCATAGACCTCCCAGGGGCCACAGCCTCCTTCATGCATCCACTTGCTCTGACATAGGGCTCTTTCACAGGCTGCACTCCTGTGGTCCTCAATGAACTACAGAGAACTACAGCTGCCTCACCATGGTCTTCACCATGGACTGCAGACAAATCTCAGCTCTGGTGCCTGAAGCACTTCCTCCCATTCCATCTGCAATGACCTTGGTGTCTGCAGAGTTGTTTACATGTTCTCGCTCAGCTCCTCTCTGGCTGCAGTTTTCATCTGCCCAATAATCTTTTATTCCTTCTTCCACATGATATCATAGAGGTGTCACTATCATTCCTGCCTGGCTTGACCAGCAGCAGGTTCCTCCTGGAGCCAGCTGGCATTGACTCTACCAGACATGGGCGAAGTTTCCAACAGCTCCTCACAGGAGCCACCCCTGTAGTGCTGTCCCTCCCTCCCACCCCCCACCAAAACTCACCACAGAAACCCAATACGTTTAGACTATGTTGGGTCTGGCTGAGATGCAGTTCATGTCTGTGCAACAGCCCCCACTGTGCTGTTCTTTGCATTGGTAGCTACAAAGGTGCTGATAACGCACCAGTCTTTTGGCTACTGCTGGGCAGCGCTGGCACAGCACTGTCTCTCAACATTCCTCCCTTCCTCCAGAGAGGGCAAGGTCTGGGATGGGGAGACACAACCAGGCCAGCTGACCCAAATAATCAAGGGGATATTCCCTATCAGCTCAGTTACAAAATCTAAGGAAAGAAGTTATTTTACTCTTCACTTGTACATGCACAAACTTTCACTTTTGCTTTAGTGAACTGCCTTATCTCAGCCCACAAGTTATTTTTTCATCTTATTCTCCCTCCGCTGTTCAGCTGGAAAGGGAAAGTGATAGAGAAGCTTGGTGAACACTTGGCATCCAGCCAAGATCAACCCACTATAGTAAGGTTACTCAGAATTTCATCCAGGGTTTTGAATATCTCACAGAACACAGATTCCACAACATCACCAGTCAATCTGTTCCAGTATTTAATTATCTCCATGCTGAATATTTTCCTCTGATATAATCAGAATTTCCTGTTTTCCAGCGTCTGGTTTCTTTTTCCTACAACTTTATCACACTTTCAGTACTAACCCTAACTTCAAGTCAAATCTGACTGCATCTTCCCTGTTTCCTCCCATTTGATAAATGTAAGCTGCAATAAGGTCTTATGTCAATCTCCTTCCCTGGGCCTGAGCAAACCCAGACCCCTCAGCCTTTCCCTTATACACCACATGCTCCAGTCCTCAGCAGTTCTGGAGGACCTTCACTAGACTACTTCCACTATGTCAACATCTTTCTTGTTTTAAGGAACCAAAACAGACACAGCACTCCAAATGTACTTTCACATGGACTCAACATAGGAAGGATAATCACCTCTGTTTGTGACACATCTCACTTAACATTCTGGCTGCATTATTGCTAATACTTCTTCTGCACACCAAAAAGCACAATGGCTGAAGTCATCCAGAACTTATGAGTTTAGAAGTCATTCAAGATAGTGCTAGCATGAACTTCTACATAAAGGAAATTGCCATCTAGTTATAAATTATTTGTATGATATAGAGGGAATGGTAGGTGGAAGAACACAAGCATGTGAACATGCAGTGAAAACTGTGATGCATTTATGTAACTAAATATTTAAATTTTTCTGTTACTATCCTCTTATATTTTTCCATTGTAAACCATGCCTTTTTTCCCCTTTTGCAGAAAGAGAAAATTGTTCTCTCTATTCTTCCATCTGTCTTTTTCCTTTTCTTGTATCTATCATGATGTTGTTTTTTTCTGTGACATCCTGACCAGTTCATCAATTTCCAATGTCGAATGCAATTTTAAGTTTTTTGGATAGATAGGCATGTCAGCTGATAAAACTACATGAGAAACTGGGAAAGTTGTAGCTGTTTAGATTCAAAATAAGATAGATGCATATAAAATTATATTTGAAACAGAAGAACATACATCAAGCAGCTCCTGAATGGCATTCTTCATAACAATAAAGAGGTATGAGAAGACAGTGAAAAGCATCAAATTTTAAACTGATAAAAGGAAACACTCCTTTTACAAAACTCTACCAGTAGAAATCATTGGTATAACATATCACTAGGAGTTAGTATCTGTCCTAGTTCAGCAGGAGGGACCAGCTAACCCTGTGTGGGGGTGATCAAAGCTGTGTATTCTACCCCCTCTATTCATTCCCCAAGGACAATGGGCCATTAGCAGCAGCTGCCCAGGGAGCCATTATCACCTTCACACCCAGCCTGAGGGGGGCGGAGCTGCTAATGGGCCATCAACAGCTCAACACCCCCTGGCTCCCAGAGTCAATCACCCATTGTGTGAGTCCCCGCCCAGGGGGAGGGACTGAGTGCTCCCTGAGGGTACATAAGTGGTGGGTAAGAAGACCTCGGGTACTTCTCGTCGGATCCAGAGCAGCAGCATGACCTCGACAGCAGGAGATCACCGCTCTCACCCAGACCACAGCCCTCGCCTGCACCAACAGGTTTTTCTTTTCCTTTTGCTCTGGACTTGGGGGAGCCACAGGGGTCTCAGCACAAGGGCAAACAAACCCCCTTGGGTTTGTGTCCCAGGACACTGGGTTATACTGCTGGGGTATTGTGAGTTGAAAGCAATTTCCCTTGTGTGTCAGTGTTGTTATAATAATATTATTATTAAATTTTAGGTCTGACTTATAATCTCTCTCGTGGTAAGTTCATTTTCCCTTGCTGGTTCACCTTCAAACCAGCACATCTTTTGGCGCCCAACGTGGGGCACGAGAGAGAAGTCAGAACTACAATTTCATTTTGTGTATTTGGGTACAGAAACTCCCTGACTACCATGTTGCTTGATGTATTCATGTGGATGGTGTATCTGGGCCTGTTCATATTTCGACACATGGGGAACCATGTGCCTGTTTTGATGCTCTCTTTAATACCAGGGAGAAGGATCAAAATTGCTTTATTAATATACTATGTTTATGTTGTCATAACATCAGAAGCAATGAATTTCATTGTGAATGTATATTCAGTCTGGTGTGCCTGTCCTGGTTTGGGTTGTTACCTCTGGGGTCTCATTAAAAATAGCACCCAGACTGTGGGGAAAACAGGCGGAGATGGTTACTTCCACCTTTTCACCTCTGCTACAACAATCATTGAAAATATTGAGCTTCCTTTTGATGTTAGGGACAGCATAATCTTGCTGTTAGTGTTGCTTTGTCTCCTCTGTACTGTATACACCATGTTTAGGGTCAGAACTGGGCTCTCTAAGGAGACTTGCTGGAGGCCTGCCCTGGGAGTGGATGATGTTGAGTGGCACGGGAAGTGGGAAGATATGGGCCAGTATTTGGAGACCTTCTCTCCTCAAATGATCTGGAAATTCACCCCGGAACAACTGCAGGACCCTGCCAAAATGCTAAGCTATGTGAAAGGAAGATGCTCTGGTAGTCCCAGAGATGTGCAGCTCACAGCAACCTGCTGGGCCCTGGCCACTGCCTACCGCACACTGCTTGGTGTGGTACAGCATCATCAGGAGGAGGAGAAAAGGAGCAAATCCACAGGCACCATGTCCACCCAGACCATGACTGAGCCAGAGAGGAAGAGAGATACATCAACTAGCGCCATGTCCACCCAGACCATGACTGAGCCAGAGAGGAAGAGAGATACATCAACTAGCGCCATGTCCACCCAGACCATGACTGAGCCAGAGAGGAAGAGAGGTACATCAACTAGCGCCATGTCCACCCAGACCATGACTGAGCCAGAGAGGAAGAGAGGTACATCAACTAGCGCCATGTCCACCCAGACCATGACTGAGCCAGAGAGGAAGAGAGGTACATCAACTAGCGCCATGTCCACCCAGACCATGACTGAGCCAGAGAGGAAGAGAGGTACATCAACTAGCGCCATGTCCACCCAGACCATGACTGAGCCAGAGAGGAAGAGAGATACATCAACTAGCGCCATGTCCACCCAGACCATGACTGAGCCAGAGAGGAAGAGAGATACATCAACTAGCGCCATGTCCACCCAGACCATGACTGAGCCAGAGAGGAAGAGAGATACATCAACTAGCGCCATGTCCACCCAGACCATGACTGAGCCAGAGAGGAAGAGAGATACATCAGCTAGCGCCATGTCCACCCAGACCATGACTGAGCCAGAGAGGAAGAGAGATACATCAACTAGCGCCATGTCCACCCAGACCATGACTGAGCCAGAGAGGAAGAGAGATACATCAACTAGCGCCATGTCCACCCAGACCATGACTGAGCCAGAGAGGAAGAGAGATACATCAACTAGCGCCATGTCCACCCAGACCATGACTGAGCCAGAGAGGAAGAGAGATACATCAACTAGCGCCATGTCCACCCAGACCATGACTGAGCCAGAGAGGAAGAGAGATACATCAACCAGCGCCATGTCCACCCAGACCATGACTGAGCCAGAGAGGAAGAGAGATACATCAACCAGCGCCATGTCCACCCAGACCATGACTGAGCCAGAGAGGAAGAGAGATACATCAACCAGCACCATGTCCACACAAACCATGGAGGAGCCAGAAGGACAACAGAAACCGATAGCAGTTGCCCCTGTCCAGAAAAGAAAATCAAAGACCAAATCAGTTCGTATAGTGCATGACGAGGAAGAGTCAGGACCTTCATCTCAAGCAGAAGAAATGGAGCCAGAAATAATCACCCGGTCCCTATCCCTGGGAGAGCTGCGTGAGCTCCGGAGAGAGTTCACACGACAGGCAAATGAGTCCATCTTGACCTGGCTACTTCGAATCTGGGATGCTGCAGCCAATGATACCATTCTAGATGGGAGTGAGGCAAGGCAGCTGGGATCCCTGTCTCGAGATGTTGTCATTGATCAGGGCATTGGAAAGAGACAGGAAACTCTCTGCCTCTGGCGACGACTGTTGTCAAGCGTGAGGGAGAGATATCTTTGTAAGGAGGACCTCCACGTACAGCAAGGACAGTGGAACACGATGGAACAAGGTATCCGGTGCTTAAGGGAATTAGCCGTACTGGAGATAATCTTTTCAGAGGATGAGAGATTCCCTAAAAGTCCAGATGGTGTCCAGTGCACATCCCAGATGTGGTTAAAATTTGCACGACTTGGGCCAGAAATGTATTCTCGCTACCTTGCAACATTGCAGTGGAGAGAGGGAGAAGACAAGGTGGGTGCACTGGTCAGCAAACTCAGGATTTATGAAGACACTGTCACTGCTCCATTACGAGCCCACGTCTCAGCTGTGGAAACAAAACTGGCTGAACTGGAAGAGAAGATTAAGGAAGGACTCTTCCATATCTCTCCAGAACAAACGAGAGTCTCTGCCATCAGAAGCAGGCGTCTTCCAGCTAAGGAGAAAGGGTACACTCCACGCGGCAATCTGTGGTTTTACCTCCATGAGCATGGAGAAGATATGAGAAAGTGGGATGGGAAACCCACCTCTTCCTTAGCAGCTCGGGTACGTGAATTGCAAAGAGGCACAACTAACACAGGGAATTCTTCAAGGTTGAAGGCTGCTCCGGTCTCTCATGGGCAAGGCTCCAGACAGTATAGGAATGATGATGTTATGCCCGATCCTCTTGAAGGAACCTCCCGGTCATATTCACAGGGAGAGCGCAGTGAATACCATGACCAGAACTAGGGGGGCCCTGCCTCTAGCCAGGTAGAGGAGAGGGACAATCGGGTTTATTGGACTGTGTGGATTCGGTGGCCTGGCTCATCAGACCCACAGAAATACAAAGCTTTAGTGGACACTGGTGCACAATGCACGTTGATGCCATCAGGATACGTCGGGGCAGAATCCATCTCTATTTCTGGGGTGACAGGGGGATCCCAACAGCTGACTGTACTGGAAGCTGAAGTCAGCTTGACTGGCAAGGAATGGCATAGACACCCCATTGTGACTGGTCCAGAAGCCCCGTGTATCCTTGGCATAGACTACCTGAGGAATGGATATTTCAAAGACCCAAACGGACTGCGTTGGGCCTTTGGCATAGCTGCTGTGGAGACAGAGGAAATCAGACAGCTGAGCACCTTGCCTGGCCTCTCAGAGGACCCTTCTGCTGTAGGACTGCTGAAAGTTGAAGAACAATTGGTACCGCTGGCCACAGCCACAGTGCACCGTCGGCAATATCGCACTGACCGAGACTCTGTGACCCCCATACACAAGATGATTCGTGAGCTGGAGAGCCAAGGGGTGGTCAGCAAGACTCACTCACCCTTTAATAGCCCCATATGGCCAGTACGAAAGTCCAGTGGAGAGTGGAGGCTGACGGTGGATTACCGTGGCCTCAATGAGGTCACACCCCCCCTGAGTGCCGCTGTGCCGGACATGCTGGAGCTTCAGTATGAGCTGGAGTCCAAGGCAGCCAAGTGGTATGCCACCATCGACATTGCCAATGCCTTTTTCTCCATTCCGTTGGCAGCAGAGTGCAGGCCGCAGTTCGCTTTCACCTGGAAGGGGGTGCAGTACACCTGGAATCGACTGCCCCAGGGGTGGAAACACAGTCCCACCATTTGCCATGGACTGATCCAGACTGCATTGGAAAAGGGTGAGGCTCCAGAACATCTACAGTACATCGATGACATCATTGTATGGGGGAACACAGCAGGGGAGGTTTTTGAGAAAGGAAAGAAGATAATCCAGATTCTCCTAAGAGCTGGTTTTGCCATTAAACGAAGTAAGGTCAAGGGACCTGCTCAGGAAATTCAGTTCCTAGGAGTGAAGTGGCAAGACGGGCGTCGTCAGATTCCAACAGAGGTGATCAACAAAATAGCAGCTATGTCCCCACCGACCAGCAAGAAGGAAACTCAGGCTTTCCTAGGCGCCGTGGGCTTTTGGAGGATGCATATCCCTGAGTACAGTCAGATTGTAAGCCCTCTCTACCTTGTGACATGGAAGAAAAATGATTTCCAGTGGGGCCCTGAACAACAACAAGCCTTTGAGCAGATTAAACAGGAGATTACCCATGCAGTAGCCCTTGGGCCAGTCAGGACAGGACAGGATGTGAAGAATGTGCTCTACACTGCAGCCGGGGAGAATGGCCCATCCTGGAGCCTCTGGCAGAAAGTACCTGGGGAGACTCGAGGACGACCGCTGGGATTCTGGAGTCGGGGATACAAAGGATCTGAGGCCAGCTACACCCTAACTGAGAAAGAGATCCTGGCAGCTTATGAAGGAGTTCGAGCTGCCTCAGAAGTGATTGGCACTGAGGCACAGCTCATCCTGGCACCCCGACTACCAGTGTTGGGCTGGATGTTCAAAGGAAAAGCTCCTTCTACCCATCACGCCACTGATGCCACATGGAGTAAGTGGATCGCTCTGATCACGCAGCGAACCCGGATAGGGAATCCTAATCGCCCTGGGATTTTGGAAATCATCACCAACTGGCCGGAAGGTGAGAGTTTCGGATTGTCCTCTGAAGAAGAAGAGGAGCAGGTGACACGAGCTGAGGAGGCCCCACCATATAACCAGCTACCAGAAGAGGAGAAGCGATATGCTCTCTTCACAGATGGCTCTTGCCGCATTGTAGGGACAAGCCGGAAATGGAAAGCAGCTGTATGGAGTCCTACACGTCGAGTTGCAGAAGCGACTGAAGGACAAGGTGGATCAAGTCAGGTTGCAGAGCTGAAAGCTGTTCAGCTGGCTTTGGATATCGCTGAACGAGAGAAGTGGCCAAGACTCTACCTTTACACTGACTCGTGGATGGTGGCCAATGCTCTGTGGGGATGGCTGGAGCGATGGAGAAAGGCCGGCTGGCAGCGCAAAGGGAAACCCATCTGGGCGGCTGAGATGTGGCAGGACATCGCTGCCCGGGTAGAGAAGCTGAGTGTGAAGGTCCGTCACGTAGATGCTCATGTACCCAAGAGCCGGGCTAATGAGGAGCATCGTAACAACGAGCAGGTGGATCGAGCTGCCAAGATTGAAGTCTCTCAGGTAGATCTGGATTGGCAGCATAAAGGTGAATTGTTTCTAGCCCGATGGGCCCATGATGCCTCTGGTCATCAAGGCAGAGATGCGACATACAGATGGGCTCGTGACCGAGGGGTGGATCTAACCATGGACAGTGTCTCACAGGTTATCCACGACTGTGACACATGTGCTGCCATCAAGCAGGCCAAGCGGGTGAAGCCTCTATGGTATGGTGGACGGTGGTCGAAATACAGGTATGGGGAAACCTGGCAAGTTGACTACATCACACTTCCCCAAACACGCCAAGGCAAGCGCTATGTGCTGACCATGGTAGAGGCAACCACTGGATGGCTGGAGACATACCCCGTATCTCACGCCACTGCCCGGAATACCATCCTGGGCCTTGAGAAACAAGTCCTGTGGAGACACGGCACCCCAGAGAGAATAGAGTCTGACAACGGCACCCACTTCAAGAACAGCCTCATAGACACCTGGGCCAGAGAGCACGGCATTGAGTGGGTGTATCATATCCCCTACCATGCTCCAGCTGCCGGGAAAGTTGAGCGATGTAATGGACTGCTGAAAACAACCTTGAAGGCGTTGGGTGGGGGAACTTTCAAACACTGGGAGCTGCATTTGGCAAAGGCCACCTGGTTGGTCAACACTCGGGGCTCCATCAATCGAGCTGGCCCTGCCCAATCAGAACTCTTGAATACTGTAGATGGAGATAAAGTCCCTGTGGTCCATATGAGAGGTATGTTAGGAAAGACTGTTTGGGTTAGTCCCACCTCAAACAAAGGCAAACCCATCCAAGGGATTGTCTTTGCTCAAGGACCTGGTTGCACTTGGTGGGTAATGCAAAAAGATGGAGAAACACGTTGTGTACCACAAGGGGACCTAATTTTGAGCGAGAAGAGTTTGTAATGTTTCATTGCATATATGTATATATATATATGTATAGGTAAAAAGGGGATTAATTTGGGAATGACTAGATGGAGGAGAATAAGGGGTGGATAATGTCCTAGTTCAGCAGGAGGGACCAGCTAACCCTGTGTGGGGGTGATCAAAGCTGTGTATTCTACCCCCTCTATTCATTCCCCAAGGACAATGGGCCATTAGCAGCAGCTGCCCAGGGAGCCATTATCACCTTCACACCCAGCCTGAGGGGGGCGGAGCTGCTAATGGGCCATCAACAGCTCAACACCCCCTGGCTCCCAGAGTCAATCACCCATTGTGTGAGTCCCCGCCCAGGGGGAGGGACTGAGTGCTCCCTGAGGGTACATAAGTGGTGGGTAAGAAGACCTCGGGAACTTCTCGTCGGATCCAGAGCAGCAGCAGGACCTCGACAGCAGGAGATCACCGCTCTCGCCCAGACCACAGCCCTCGCCTGCACCAACAGGTTTTTCTTTTCCTTTTGCTCTGGACTTGGGGGAGCCACAGGGGTCTCAGCACAAGGGCAAACAAACCCCCTTGGGTTTGTGCCCCAGGACACTGGGTTATACTGCTGGGGTATTGTGAGTTGAAAGCAATTTCCCTTGTGTGTCAGTGTTGTTATAATAATATTATTATTAAATTTTAGCTCTGACTTATAATCTCTCTCGTGGTGAGTTCATTTTCCCTTGCTGGTTCACCTTCAAACCAGCACAGTATCTTAGCAGGATGCTAAGATTAGGCATTATCATAATATTAGTAATTATTGCCTACATTTAAAGCTCCTTAAGGTTTCAAAATCCAGTGCTCTAGTCTTGTGAAAAAACCAACATTGTGCAAAGTTGCTTAAGCAACCTTCATTAACTCCCTTGTGCATATGTATTATGATACAAAACTTTATGATCCTGTACCTAGATGATTTCTCGCTGTTGCCTCAAATACTGGCAGTTCCTTGATTTGAAATATTTGCCTTTTCATCCCTAATAACATTTCTAATTTCTTGCCTTTCTCCTAAATTTAAAAATAAATTTTTTATATGTAAACCACACTGAGCTTCAGGATGCTCAAACTGTTAATTCCACCAGATAAGCAGACAGTACCTGAATAATGACATAACCAGCTGCAGGGTGTCTGGTTTTTTGTTTGTTTTTTTTTAAAGAGGGTTTCACTCTCCTTGAGCAACCACAACCTTTGAAATTAAGATTTTAGATAGTAAATGTAGAAAAGAAGATAACAGCTCTTTACTACAAATATATAGAACAAAAAGAAAATGGCAGAAGCAACAATACTGTAACCAAAACTTTCAAACTCTGAAGTCCAACTTTGTCTTTCAGTACAGTTACAGCCCCAACCAGCAGAGGTGCAGTTGGGCCCCAGCAAAGGGAAGGCTGCACTTTCTTGCAGCCCTTCCCTTCCTCCTTTCATGGTGGTAGTGGGGAACAATTCAAGTAAGAGATTTTGTAGCACCTGTGACAAGTGGGAGACTCTTTCCTGTTAAATCAGCTAGTAGAGGAGAGACAGAATGGGCTGTCACTGAGTTTTGAAACTGTTTCTAACACCAGACCAGGTAAACCTCAAGTAAATAACAGCAATGGGTCATTTTTCCCAGCTGCAGCAACAATTTGTTCTGTGTTGCAGCTCTACACCAAGCATTAGCCAGCCCCCCTAATCTGTTTCTCTCTATAACTCAAACCTCTTCTTTGGCCTGTCCTGACTGCTATGAAATTTTATATTATTCCTTATATTTCCTTCTGACACCCTGCCCCTTGCAGCAACTCTAATGATCCCCAAAGGCCAATAAAAATGCTTTCTGGTTAAGAAATTTGAAAGAAGGTTCCCAAATCAGTTCTGAATCTTTGGGAGTTTGCTTATACTGTAAACTGGATACAGAACAAAACATCTCCTTGATCCTGGGGAAACATGATATCTTTACTTTCAGGAGACAGGCAGAGTCAGTGTGCCTACACAGAAGTGAGTGCTGGGGTTACCATGCAGTTCAGGTCTGCTGCCTAACATCACTCTTGCTGCAGCTGGAATAGTCACAGTGAAGACTGATTCAATGAACTCTCTTCTACCACAATGTCTGTGCTTTCCTAGGTACCTTTTAAATATGTGGGCCAGATAAAGGCAGTAAAATATGGATGAGACAGTAGAATGATTTGTAATAATACTGCGGATCCCTGAATAGCCTTCTCTATTACAGTCCAGTCACAAGTCTACATATATTTCCTATCAAGTCAAACCTGTGATTTGCAAGTGATGTTCATTTATTCATATAGATGCCTAGATAACCAGAAGTGTCAAATTATTAGGCAGCTTTTTAGCAAAGAATGATCTGGAAACAAATAGGGAATTCTGTGATTTCATGACTGAGGAGTTTTATTGAGGTTGAGACACATGAAGGTAGATCCTGATCTTGTTTAAAGAGGCAAAATAAGCTTAGCAGATTCAGCCTGGAAAAAACATCAGAATCTGGCTCATGAAGCCAAATCACTGAACCATTGCTTAATTACATTTGTTTAAAGTAATAGGAAAGCAGTGGCACCTGCCTCCACAAGAAAATGGGAAGGCTAAAAGGGTATTATTAATGTAACACTCTGCTGAAGTGCTGTCTGTGTTAGGCCAGCTAAATGGAATCAATTTGTTAGAGATTCTGTCCTACTCATTAATATTTCCTTTCCATCAAATGGGAGAAACAACTCCCAGGTGCATTTTATTCCCCAGAGTTTGAAAGATATAATCCTAACATATCACATGCACTTAACCAGTTCAGCCTGTCTTTTAAAAACAGAACAAATTAGTAGTACAGACTTTAGTGCTTTGAGATCACACTTATTTTGGGAATAGGTGTTAATGAGGCATAGATATTTTCTTGAGCATTTACTCATTGGCAATTATGTAACTAATAAGCAGATAGGCTTTGTAAAGAAAGAAATTTTCTAAAAGTGGCTATTGACTTGGTACTTTAAATGCTATCTCATTGATCTTAATGATGAATTTATTACAGTTCAGGAAAGTCTAAATAACACTTCGAGTTTATGAATTTTGGCAGTTACTGTCAACAGCACAGTTCAGATTCAGAAAATATTCTGCACTTGAATAAAGTTCACTAGTCATTTTAAAAACCTTCCAAAATAACGTATTCAGGCTGATTTGTGCATCTTTTTTGAAAGCGAGGAACATCACCAGAACATAGAGTAACAGAACGGTTTGATTTGGAAGGGACCTCAAAGATCATCTAGTTCCAGTACCCCCATGATGGGCATGGATGCCACCCAATAGATCAGGTTGCTCAGGGCCCCATTCACCCTGGCCTCGAACACTCAAGGTAAGAGGCATCCACAACTTCTCTGGGCAACCTGTTCCAGTGCCATGGGGAAAGAACTTCTTCCTAACATCTTACCTATATCACTCCTCTTTCAGTTTAAAACCATTCTTATTTATCACTATATACCTGTGTAAAAATTCCTCTAATTTTGTAAGCCTCCATTATCTATTGGAGGGCTGCTGCAAGGTCTCCCTGAAGTCTTCTCTTCTCCAAGCTGAACAACCTCATCTCTCTTGGCCTGTTATAAGAGATGTTTTCCAGACCTCTGATCATCTTCGTGCCCTTCCTCTAGACCTGTTCTATCAGGTTCACATCATTCCTGTGCTGAGCATCCCAGAGCTGGATGCAGCACTCCAGGTGGTGTCTCACCAGAGCAGAGGGGCAGAGTCACCTCCCTTGACAGCCTGAACACACTGCTTTTGGTGCAGCCCAGGATGTGGTTGGTGTTCCGGGCTGTCAGTGCACACTGTTGGCTCATGACCACTTGTCATCCACCAGATCCCCTAGATCTTTCTCCGCAGGGCTGTTCTCAGTGACTTCTTCTCTCAGTTTGTACTTATGTCTGGAATTGCCCAAGCTCCTTGCACTTGGACTTGTTGAATTTCATGAGATTCTCATAGATCCACTTCTCAAGCTTATCCAGGTCCCTGTGGATGGATTCCCTTCCTCCTGTTTTGTCAGCTGCAACTGGTTATTTTGAATACCATCTCTAATATTTCCTTTAGGTCTACTCTGTCTTGGGTTGAGCTGACAAAATGCCAACTGCCCAATACAGAGTGTAGTCTCCCTCCCCCTCCCACTGAAAAAAGGGAGAAAGAAAAAAAAAACCCTGGAAACTCAAAACTGGTTTATACTTAAACTAATTGTATATATTTATACAGAAAGGAGAAAATTAAAAGAAAACTGCAATATAACACACACTTACACAAGTTAGAAAAAAGAAAAAATAACTACTTCCCACCGAAAAGAGATTCCATTACTCTAGATTTATAAAGCACTCTAAAAGACACCCAGCAAGGCAAAAAAGAGTGAATAACAATAAAATGTTTCTACTTCCCTGAACTAAAACAAAATGCAAAGTAGCAGTGGGCAGCAGCCAAGGCCCAGCACAGCACCACAGCAGCAGCATGTCCTCTTAGGACTGTAGCCATGATGGGAACTGAACTAAGCCACTCCTACATTGACTTTTATATTTTGAGATGATGTTGGAATACAGTATGGAATGCCATTGCCCAGTAGTAGTCAGCTGTCAGCTGCCTAACCCTGCTCAAGTCAGTTGATAGTCTCAGGCCTACTCTGAAAGCCTAAATTTAGGCCTACACCTAGCTAAACCCATAACATCTTTTACATAACTTTGCATTAGAAACTGAAAGTGTCTGGAATAGCGGATGACATTGTTTAAATCAGCAACTGGACTTGGTGTAATTTTTTGAAATACTATGATCACCAGTTGTCCTTCAAAGTGCTTAGTTACAAAAAAGACTTTGTTTATTTGAGAGAATTTTATTGATTTTATCTCACTCAGGTTAACTGCAAAGCTTCATCTATTTCCAAATGGTTATGTCAACAATGCTAACCCAGGATAATCAAAGTGCAATCATTTCCACTCAGATTTGGATGTTAAACAGATATATCCCTCCTGTAGTTGTATTGCAGAGGCAAGTGGAGTTGTCGCTTTTTTAATCTGGAAAGCATAGTCTTAATCACTTCTTACTAGAGATGCCAAATTAATGTCATTGTATTTATTATTGTATTCACCCTTTGCCTCTGGAATTCCCCACTGTCTGCCAGACTGAGGAACAGCTCTGCTGTTAGTATAACAGTTAACACGATGAAACAACCAATACTATTCAGCCCCATGACAGACAGACAACTGCCCTGTAGTAATGGTTTCCTTTTTGGTGGCTTCAGCTAGCACTTCTGGAGAAACAGATTATACATTTACCTCATTCCTTTTCCCTCCCAGTCAGAAAAGGATGTTGCCAAAAGCATTAAATACATTTCTGTAGTCTTGATCCACTATTCCTTATTTCAAGAAAAGAGTTGAAAAACTATTAGGTACATTAAAGCATCTCTGTTCAATCTGGGCCACATCTCCAAAGAACCTTTTGAAAACAAAATGCCTTATTTAGTGTAATTAATCTGATTTAATTTTACCTTTAAAGAAGGGAAGCAGCTTCTATCCATCATGAACCAAGAAAAGTCAGTCTATTCCAGTTGATAATGCCACAAGGAGACCTGCTGTCTGGAGAAGATCCCTGACATTGTTCCAGGCATGCAGCACTATGAGTCCTATCTTTTCACTAAGTTCTTTTTATCTTCTGTTACTGATGCCTCCTGCTTTCTGGACTGGCATGGATATTACTTGCTGAGCTGTGTCAGAAGCATAGCTCATTCATCTAGAAAATCAAGACAGTATTATCTATTACAGGAAATAAAGGTAAATTCTATCTTCTCAGCTTGTATCTTCTCAGCTTCCTGCTTCAATGTTCTTCAAGAAGATGCTCATTCTCACCGATAACACTAAACCCAGTTACACACAACATGAATGACCTTTTCCTAAAAGACTTTTTGGGTTTTTTGGCTGCTGATATGGCATGGTTCCTTCAAAATGGACTGCATCAGGTCAAAAGTTTTAGAACTAAATATTTTATTGTAATAGACATGTAATTAAAAATTATTTTTGTTTGTTTTATATGGGTAAGTTTTCCATAGTTGTTGTAAGATTAAATAACTGTTAGTACCTCTTCAAGCAAGTTCAGTTATTAGTGCACCAGTGACATTCCAGCTTCTTTATAACTACTTGAGTAGATAGTACAGTATAAGTAACTATCTTATAGTTATCTACTATATATGTGAACAGATAGTTACAGTATAAGTCTACCATTCTGCGTAGTGAAAAAATTACAAAATAAACCAAGAAATGCATTGGTCTATTTCAGCTGTTCAGATGTTGCCCACAGGATTTCAAGGTGCTATTGTTTTAGGAAATATAAATAACAAAAAATTTTGAATAACAAAAAACCCTAAGCTCCTCACACTAAGTATGTTTATTTTCAGAAATTTAGGACAAATTCCAGAGTCACAAGAGTGATAACTTGCTTCAACAAGAAAGAATAGACTTGCAACAAACCCACTAGAAATTCTGCAGGATTGTAGCATAAGACCAACAGAATGTAATGCATTTCATAGATAAGGCAGCAACCAGCACTCAATAAGGTTATGACTTCAATGGCAGCTTATACTCCAACATGATTAATCAGCTGGCATAAATCATACTAAGTTAGAGCCAATTGTGTAGAGGTAAATAATAATAATAATAATAATAATAATAATAATAATAATAATAACAATAATAATAATAATAATAACAACAATAAATTAGATAAACTGACCTGTCTGATGTATATTAACCTGTAAGTTAACCTGTAAAGTGGTAACATCAGATACAAGTAAATTCCATTTGTCTGGCATTTACTTCCAGCTACATGATTATGTAGAGCCAGATATTGGGAACATATTGTTAAGATCACTCTGTCTGCCAAAGTAAGTGACTCATACTGGTGGAATTAGGCTTGCTCATGTTTTTGTACTGCAGATATTGTATATGCCATTACTTTATGGTGCTTTCTTCTTTTATTGAAACATTTTATTTCATAAATATCTGAAATAATACTTACTACATCTTTGTAATGGAAACCTCTTCCCCAACAGAATATGAAGAAGTAATTTGTTGACAAAGTACTCTGTTTTTCAAATGTTCTCAAAAGCAAGAAATTAATCATAGGAGCTTTGTGTGGGGCAGTGGGGGGGAAGAGGGTGAGACCTAAAAAACCCAAACAACAACACAAAAAAAGCCCCAAGCTATTACAAGTGCAATGCTCATATAATATACTTCTGGCATAAATCTACACTTTTTTTTTCCTGTAATTTTCCCAATTTAATTAAACAGCTTAAGGTGTTGGCCTTCT
Organism: Pithys albifrons albifrons; assembly: GCF_047495875.1. Classification (NCBI taxonomy): domain Eukaryota; kingdom Metazoa; phylum Chordata; class Aves; order Passeriformes; family Thamnophilidae; genus Pithys; species Pithys albifrons. The sequence continues at coordinate 39,684,123 of NC_092497.1, forward strand.
GTCATTTTTCTTGAAAGCTGTTCAGTGACATGTACAAATCTCAGAAGTGGTATGATAATGCAATACCCTCCTCATTGAATCCAATTTCAGTGCAAACAGTAGGCAATTTCAGAGCAAACAGTAGAAAAACTGTATAGATAAAGAATTTTGTGTAGTTTCCAAAAGTGCTTAAGTTGATGAGACCTTTCCAGGATAACTAACATTTTTCTACAATCTTTACAAAGACCTGTAATACTGAGTAATTCAATTATGGTGACACAGGGCCTAATTGCATGATATTAAGCTATTGCATATACTCTGACCAATGAAGTAAATATTTTACCATACTGAAAGTCTGGATGGAAATAAAAAAGCATCATGACAAAATATCAACATTGAGATTTTAGCTCAGTAATTTTTAGCTATTTCAAATTTTGAATATAGTCATTCTAAATACAAGCCTAATTTTCTTACAAAGGTAGTTTCACAGAGTATTGGAATGGAGAAACACTAGTAAGCCATTCAACGGCAATTGGTATCAGATTTTTAAATTATTAGCACTGAATTAAGAGTAGACACAAAAATTAAACAAAAAGGCACTTGTGAGAATTTTCAAGTGTTCTACAATTCATGCAAAAAATATAATTTCCTGATTAAATAAAACTAGTTGTCAGCAGCTTCACAGTTGTCAGAATATTTCACAGTTATTCAGACTTTATTATGATGTGTTACTTTTGGTGAAAGATCTGGTGAATCATTTTCTCATTTATGGGTCATTGAGAAATTAACTAAGAACACTGGTGTGAGAGCTTAAAGATGAGATGGTTGCTAGTTCCACACCCACCAACCCCCTACCTCCTCCTCACTGCTTTCTAATTGGATCACTGGATCATTTTCTCAAGAAAATCTTAGGAGAGAATACAACTCCAGATTTGTTTCTTAGCTTGGTTTTGACACAGTAACAAATCAGTTTCCTCCAGTTTCACCACTCTTGTGTGCATGGCTAAAACAAATATATTCCTCTTCTTCAGAAGATAAGAATCTAGGACATGAATTTCAGAATAATGAGCACAAAGGATCAAATTTTCATCAGAAGTTATTTATTGAACTCAACTTCATATAATTAGGAAAGGCAATTAGTTAGTGAAGCAAAGTCTACCATCACTGAGCAATGCAAACAGTTGGGTACCAAACAACCTTAAATATGAAGCCTTTTCTTTGCAAACCTTTTAGTGGGGAGTGGATGAGATAAATAAGAGCATATTTTGTTAGCAATAAGAATTTCAGAAACTGTTGAGTCATTTCAACTTTGCTTCCCTTGATTATCTGGGACTAGCATGGACTCTGTCACATCCAAAAGCATCAGATGCCACACCTGTAAGTATTGTCGGAACCCACCATAACACTGCTACAAACTTACCATAGGTCCTTTAGGCTAACGTGGTTCCTACACCATTGCTTGGCTTGTTGTCATTGCCCTCCTCAGCTCTAAAACTCACATTTTGATGAGAGTTGCAACTATGGAGAATCTTTTTGCCGATATACAGGATTTTGTTTGTTGAAACAAAACCAGTGTTGATACAAAAAGCTTTGATGCAAAAGCAGGAGAGACTTGACCTGAAACCAAACTGACTTCATTGTCTTACTAAAAATATATATAGTGTGTTTGTAATGAGGAGTAATTCATAGGTATCATAGTGCTACCATCATAGGAAACAATAGCCTCACCAACACTGACAATGGGGAAAACTAAGTGTGTGTAGTAATCAGTGATGTTTAGTGTCACAAAGTTTCTAGATTTGGATTTTTTTTATTGTTATATGCAACAGCTTCTCATTAGCAAACACTTTCAGTGTCCCTACCCCTTCCTCTTCCTTTCATCCTCTTACCATCAAACAGCAACTCACATTGAAACACTTTGTATAGCACACAGACCTACAGTTGCATTCATACTTTTGAGAATTAATTAATTAATCAATAATTATTTTCAAAATTCAGATGCTGAAATATATTTCATTTTCCTGTGAGACCAGGCTCTCTTTCAGAAACTATAAGAATACGACAGAATGCTCACTGTTGTAGCTGGGGACTACCCAAGGAGCTGCACTCACTTGATCACAAGCACGTTTTCATCCACAGTAAAATCTTAAGCCCTCTGATCTACATATGGATGAGTAGAACTGAATGTGTAGATAGAAATTTGCCTTTGGTATGCACTGCTATATGACCTGTTGCTCATGGAATATGTTGACAGTGTCTCTTTGATTGACTGAATGAATGAATACATGCTGGACATAGTGAGTGTCATCCAGATAACTGAATCAGGAAATAAACACAGGTTTCCTGTTTTTGCAAGTCAATCATCTCAAAAAACCCCCAAAATAATGTATATGGAATAAGAGCTGATGTTTTCTTCTTTATTACAGTAAATCACTGTCCTTTGTAGTATCAGCCACTTTATTACAATATCCAGCTGCTTTATTCTCTGTATTTCAATCTGTCTAGCAAAAGCCTTACTTTTCTAAATTCCTGCTATAGTGGACATTTGCATAATTTGACACACTGTGGTAAATACCACACTTAAGAGAGATGGATTTTGATTTTTGACAGAAAGATCTCTGTATACTAATGAAAGCTAGAGAGCACAACGTTTTTCTTTTTCTTTTTTTTAACTATTTAAATCAAATTAAAAAAAACTCAATGCAAATATCTATCAAAGATAATTTGTGATTACAAACTACAGTGAAATTTTCAAATTTCTTCAGGTTTTTTTCTGTTCACTTAGTCTCTTTTCTCAGAAGCAGTTTGTCAAACAGTTCCAGTCATTTTTATAGTTGTTATTGCTCTTTACATTTGTCAGACAGTACCTGTTGCGCCACCAGAAACACAGAGATTGTCCTCTTTACTTTTACTCTTAAAACATTCCTTGTGAAAAAGATTAGGCCAAAGAGGGATAAGAAAAATTAATCTGTGGCCTAGTACCTGTAAATCACACCTAGAACACTGTTATGGGTTTAGCTAAGTAGGCCTAAATTTAGGCTTTAGATTTCAGACTAGGCCTGGGACTGTCGGCTGACTTGAGCTGGGCTGAGCTAACTGACAGCTGACTTCTTCTAGCCAATACTATTCCAATACCATATTCCGACATCATCTCAAAGTGTAAGAGCCAGTGTGGGAGTGGCTTAGTCAGTTCCTTCGTAGCTGTAGTCCAAGAAGGATGCACCGTGCCATCCCAGGAGAGACAGGAGGCCCAGGCCCAGAGCACTGGCTTATCACCATGTTATCTTAGGGAAGTAAAATGTCTGTTCTTAATCTTTCTCTCTACTTAAGTTTGTCTCTGGGGAATTCAGTTCTCTGGAATGATTTGTAGTTAAAATGGTGGGATTTATGTTTGCTAGGGAGTGAGAAGTTATTTCTTGTTATTTTTAACTTGTATAAGTGTGTATTATATTTTAGTTTGCTTTTAATTTTTTCTGCATAAATATATATGCAGTTAGGTTTAAGTGGAACGTGTTTTGAGGGTTTTTTTTTCCTTTCTCCCTTCTCTCGGTGGGGGGGGAGGGAGGCTCTGGCACTCTGTGTTGGGCAGTTGGCATTTTGTCAGCTCAACACAAGACAAACGGAGAAAACATTTCTGCTCCCTGAAAATGCCTGGAACAGGGTTGTGTCTTCCCCATTGTTGAGAATGCAACTGGTCTGCTGCAAGACACTACAGAAGAGGAGAACAATTGCCTCTGGCATCCCACTTTTGACTCATTGATGGTGTGATCTGCAAACTGGCACTCCAAGAAATCATATGAGATCAAGACCCATGACAGAAAGGCTCAGCCATAATCAGGCTGTATTGAGATGACTGATAAGGCAAGTAATTAACTGCTCTGCCCTGCCAGTATGTAGGCTCTGGAGGAAAACCTAAGTATTAATCAGGTCACTTCCAATCCTTGTTAGTGTGCTCACATGAAAAGTAACTGTTATTTTGTTTTAAAAAGCACATGAAAGAAGGAGTTTATGCAAATAGGGTAGCTAGGGAAGGGTGTCCTTAAGATCTCTAATTGTGCATTTTCTCTATTTCTTTTGAACTACAGTTTTTCAACAGTAAGTATATTCAGTTGTAATTTGGCATTAAAACATCAAGATCGAGGAATGGCAAGTGCTGACAACAAATAACATGTCTTTTAGTAAAAAGCATCACAGAATCACAGAGTCACAGAATTGTTAGGGTTGGAAGAGACCTCTGGGGATCATACAGTTCAAACCCCCTGCCAAGGTAGAATCACCTAGAGCAGGCTGCACAATTAGCAGCAATGTTTTTTCTTACAAAATGTTTTGACAGATAATGGATATTAACATGCTTCTGAAAGTAAATTATTGCTGCTGGTGTCCACAAAAAGAGCAACTAATACCAAGATCACATATGCACAAATGTTATATTTAACCACGAAGGGATTTGGAGATTCACTTCTCTGTTGAATGTGTAATAACAAACAGAGAAATTCTGGTTTGTTGCCTCAAAGTTCAGTCATGTAAGTCTACAGCTGGAGTTATTTGGTAGATACCATGCAACAGTTGCAGTGCAGGTGAGTGGAGGTGCAAGCTACCAAGCAGTAGTGGTGCTCCTGCTCTGGCTTCGTCACCTCAAAAAACCAAACATTTGAAGGAAACATGTCAATAAAATTATCTGTCCAGCTAACACTAAGATGCTGAAAGAACAATCAAACTGTATAGATATAATCTGTAGAAGCCTCCAGATTAAGCACAGGGTTTATAACACAACAAATTCACTGAATTGAATGTAGACACAAAATATACCATTTTATAAATCCTTCCACTGAGCCCTTGCTTCCTGGCCAGAAGAGCTGCAGTCATATTACCTCTACTCTACATGCTTCCCAGTGATTGTGCACAAGGTGGCCCTTTCACTATGCGGACTACAAAAGTTTTCGAAGGGCAGATGTTGATTATGACAGATCTTTGCTCTTTCTTGCACTCCTGATTATGAATTTTATCATTACTATTTATGATTGCTGTCAGTCACCAAAAGTGTGCACAGAGGCCAGCAAAATTTGCTATGGGCCCTATGGAGTTGTGATAATGGGTTTTCTGACATCGCCATGTCCAGGTTTTAAAAACTAACTCCTGAGTAAACTCGGTAGCCCGAGTACAGCTATAGCATTTTCTCACAAAAGCCCCAACCTTGACCTGAAGGCTTGGAGGCAGTGGAATAGAGAGGGGAAAATTACATCCATTCTAATATTTGTTACCTTAGCTATTCAAAACTTAATAACCTAAAAAGGAAAAAAAATGAAAAAAATGGAAAAAAATTAAAATAAAAACACTGGAAGGAACAGAGAACAATATCAAAATATACCTGCCTGTATTTAAAACTTGAAAAATGCATCAGCAAATAGGTATTTTACGTTATTCTTCTTTGTTTGGCTTTCACCTCAGGTGGAGACAGATCTTCAGCATTTTTTATCCTTTTAAGTACCGATAGCCTACGATGTTTTTTTTTTACCAGAATGTATCCTCCATAAAAATATAGTTTGTTTACCCATTCTTACATATTTTTTCATGATAAAAATTCTATGTCATTCTTTTTGAATAACTGCTTGCTAAAAATTCTTTTGATATCAGTAATATATTCACACAGTAGTGAAATAATGAAGTTGTACTTCTTTGTTCCTGCTGTTACCCTATGTATAAACCAGATGGGTAGATTTTCTCTGGGCTCACCTCCAAGAGGTTATCTGCTCTCTTTCTTCTTGGCCAAGCATATCACCTTAAATTTATAACTACTACCTGCTAATCCAAGGACACCAGATCTCTTCCTAAATTGTGTCTCCTTGTTGAACTTCTGCCAATTCACTGACAAGGATGGAAGTTGTCTTCCCGAGTATGTTATACTTGGGCAATCTTTGTGCTACACTTCAGCCACAGGATATTCACCTGTTTCCACATACAAATAATGTTTAAGAATGGATAAAGTCGGGAACAGTTTACACTTGTGTGATTTCTTTTGAAGTGGAACACAGTACATTTAAAAAGAGCAAAAAATGCCATAGCACTATTTTTTATTAAAAATTTTTAAAAATGCCCCAAACCACAAGGCATAACATTTGCAGAGGCAGCTCAGTCTTGATTTCTGATAGCCTAATTAAGACAATTGTTTAGAGGTGTTTCACTGTCAGGGTTTGAATTCAAGTACAGGTTTTTTGTGACAAACATGTTAAAAGATACATGGAAGTTTGCATGACTCAGTATATAACAGAAGAATAAGAATCACAATGACACAGAGTAGTTTGATATCAAGCAACACAAACTTATCAAAATTTATCAAAACCCCTGTTGTAGTTTCAAATTATAATGTAAATTCTCTCCCGGTCCACCAGTTAACAAAAGAAGTAGTTAACTGGTACCGGCTTCTCGATTATTTGGGTTGAGGGCAGACCGTCTCTTTTGGTTTTGGGAACATTCCATTTTTTTTTCTTAGTTTGGCTGAACGCAGGAGCCGGGATGGGTGTGTGCACTGCGGTAGAGGAAAAGCCGTTTTCTCCTGTTCCTGGCTGCTGCTGCTGGTGTTTTTTGGGTGAGCTGGTTCCTTTCTCCTTGCTATAGCTGTTCTCCTGGTTCAGATTGGGGCCCTGGTCACCTTCTTCATTGGGACAAGGGACACAGAGGGAGAGACAGAATTCATCTGAGTGCTCACCGCTTGTCTCTGTCTCGCTGGAGAGGGACTGGGAGCTCACCCTGCAGCCAGCCATGGTGTGACACAGACACTGCCCATAAGTATAACTTTTCTCCAGGAGAAAACCTGCTGGTTTAGAGTTTGTTCTCTTTTGTTTTGTTTTGTTTTTTTCTCATGGTGTTGGGGAAGCAGTTTGCTCTGGTCTGTTTACAGTTATATCTATACCTACATATATATATTTTACATATATATATTTATATATATATTTTTTTACATATATATATTTTATATATATATATATTTTATATATATATATATTTTTTTTATATATATATATATATATCAGTTAAGAACAATTATCCTTCTTATATACTTTTTCTGATTAAAGTTCTTTTTCTTAAATTTAATAAAGAGTGTCATGACTATTGTGGAGGAAACCCCTCCTCCGTTTGTGGGTAAACATTTTGGGGTTTCCCCTGAAACTTAAGGTAATCCCTTTTTCAGAGAGAACAACTCCAAAAGTTTTTATCTTGTCAATCAATTCTTTTAACTGAGGAAGAAAGAGCTAGTCCTGTTGACTAATTCATAAATATGACGAAAAGGACATTTTCCTGGCTTTGATAATGTGGTTCTGAAATCTAGGCATTATGGTGAAGAGAAGGATGATCTGGCCAGTTTAGCCAGGCCAGCTGCACTGGTCTTTTTGCAGATTAAGCAATGTGCTGTTCCCCATCCTATTAGGTGCTGATGCCCTTAGCAGGTCGATCTTCCTTGTACTATTTGCATAAGCATTTTGGTTAAGCTTACTGCAGTATTTTGGTTTTATTTTGAGAAAATAATTTTACTATTTAATTAATTTCTAATTAATTACTTCCTAATAATTAATTTAGAAAATATATTACCTTGGAATTAGTTGATACTTATTGACAAAACAGGCATGAAATGCCAGCAGTTACCATTAATCTTGTAGTTCATCAGGATTTTAGAAAAGCATGAGGTAGATAAAGGATTCTTGTGAAAATGAGTTTTACAGATACAATTGAAATCACTATTTATAACTGCAGGTGAGGGAACAAAAACACCAAATAAAAGAAGCCCTGTTACTGACTAATGACTGAAAACATTCAACCACCTGCAGTGACCACCCAGGTGCTGTGAGAGACTACAGTACTAGTATTCGCAGCTCAATGAGCAGCATGCTTTGCTAAGTGTGCAGAGTGGCCACCCAGGCCAAGTGCACAGATGACTCAGTTATGATAACTCCCCAGAACATTCACACTTTGTCTAAAGGTATTCATCTCTTGTTGATGAGCCATAATGGGTCATGATGGACCCAGCTGCAACGTCTTAGAAGGTGTTCAAGATTCCTGAAGTGACACAGACTCACATCATCCAGCATAAAACTCTCTACCCCAGGGCAGGTGCTGGAGGCAGTCTCACCTGAACCTGAGTGTATATAACTCAGAGTGTTGGGGCTTCCCTTACCAGTCAGGGCTTCAACCACCACCTCGACAGATTCGGACTGCGGCCACCACTTCAACAGGACCACAACCACCACTTTGACCAACGAACATCAAAACTGCAACAAGCATATCTCATTGTCTCAAGGGGTGTCTTGTGGCTTCTTCCAGTCTCCTGGGGGATCCTCAGCCCTGCTCCAACTGCCTGTACCAGCACTGCAGCCTCAATGCACTGCCATGCAAGTAAAGTGTCTGCTGGTATTGAATCCCACCCATCCACTATTTCCTGCCAGTGTCAACTCTCCAAATCATTCCTGACAAAATCATTCCAGGCATGGGAGAGGTGAATCACATGGAAGAGCAGCCATCTCGTGTCTGTCCTGTGGTCATGTGTGTTTTTTCTGGGTGTGGGAGGCCAACTGCCATCTCGATTTGGTCCGGTGGGCAGAGTCTGGGAGGTTTCTCCCTATCAGTTGGTTTAACCCAGTTTTATCAACATTGTTGTTAGCATTTCTTCTTCTCGATGAGTCATTTTTCCACTTGAATCCAGGTGTATTTGGTGTCTCTCTCTGTCTTAGAGAAACCAGGGGTATTGAATCTGAGGGAGAAGACTTCTGTCTGAGGTCTCCACCCGTTCCAAATTGTCTCAAACTTAGACACTTGTCCTTCACATCAGCTTTTTTTCCCTGCTTGCTTTCCCAAAATTAAACTCAGTAACTCTCATCAAACATCAACCATGGAAAGAAGATAAGAAATCTGGTATTAAATTCCAAATGGCCTCAGTAATTTGACAAACAGCGTGTTTTGTAATGATTCCTAAAACATTGTATGATAACAGACAACAACTGAGCTTGTGTGTATTTAAATTGTTCTGCATGATGTCATGGTATAGGTGCCTGCTAACATATGATAGAAAAACATAATTTTTCAATGGTCCAGTATCCTGCATTCAATTCCACAGCACTGGGTATAAATGTTAAAGGCTCCGTTTTGAGCACTACTCAGTATAAAGGGGAGCCTACAAAATTTTTTCATTTAAGATTTGTGCCCTTCAAGTAATGCTCAAAGCTTATTGTGTATCCTGACGTGAATCACAAAAAAACTAGTAGTAGGATAAAAACATTGTTTTGACAGTTCTCTGGCATACATGCACTTGAAAATCAACAAAGTGTAATGTGTACTGCATTCAGAGGAGAATAGGACCTCTGCTTCACACTGCACTCATTGACAGAATCTGCATAATTCTGTATCCTGCCAGCCTTGTTGTGTCACTACTAATGCTCTGCAGTCACAAACTGACTTACTATTGTTTCCCAATAAAACTGTGTACCTCACCAAGTGAATGTGCAGGAAAACTCCATGGAAACCCCCCCCCCCCCCCCAAAAAAAAAAAAACCACAGAATAAACCAAACTCAAAATAAATAGTAAAAATAGGTCACACCAGCATGGACTGAATAAACAGGAAGACACTGCAAGGAGTTTGGAAGGAAAGTAAAATAAAATGTTTCTTAGCTGTGCCATTTCTTGGCCATGATAAAAGAACCCTGTTTCAGATCTCTGATATTTGCCACAGCTCAGAGAACCAGGTGCACAAGGATTCATGTTAAACAGTCTATTCCATAAGTCAGCTCTCTTCCAAGTATAAAAGCTGGGAATGGTCCACACATTTGTACTGCACATGTCATCCAAAAACCTCAAAGAAAAACCATAAAGTACTTTTAATGTGACTAAATTATTTAAACAATTAGTTTTTAGTAATCAATATACCTATAGTGTGTTTGTTTTGCTGACAATAATTTACCAGACTGAGATCTATGCCTTATTTTGTATTTTACACCCTCATTAAAAATGCAAACTAGAAAGTGGGAGGAATAATAGTAATGTACATCATTTCTTTGAGAGTGTGTATGGACTCCACTGCCAGCCAGGTTACCACCTACTCTTTATCTCTTTTCTCCATTACTATTCCAAATCTCTATGAAAACCTTGAAAAAATGCCATGGCACACACTCACAATATTTATGTTATTTATTCCATGCTACTGCTTTGTCAGAGCAAATTAAAGTAACAAAACCTAGTATTTTATATGTTTGTGTGTAACCTGCAAAATATCCATAGTAGCTTATCTCAATACTTGAGCAATATATTGCTGTAAGTGCTAAATTTTTAAAGCACCAAGTTTGTGTTTGTTTAGCTGTGTTTTGGGACAAGGGGAAGTTAAGCATTGTTTTAAAATGCTGGGAGAGATTGCTACCTTTATTATTTTATTGATGTAGCTTATGGACAGAAGTACAGCAGAAGAGCATACAGTATTTTTGAGGAAATATTTTCTCAGGATTAACATGTATATCACATGAGGATGCATAGAGATAATATGGCACCAATGAGACAATAAACTCAGAATGTTGCTGAAAATTCCAAATAAACTTTTCAAAATATTTACAGTGAGATTTGTACAGGTTTACAATGGATATAAAATAAAATTTACAATTGACAAGATGTTCTATTTCAGGTTTAATATTTGAAGGCCAGACTGCCCTCTTGTATTCCTAAAAAAGCAGCTATTGGCCTTCAGTTCTGCCACGACTCACAGGGAACTGTTCTGATGACTGTCTTGTCTAAGATAGTTTTATTAATGTGCTTCAAGGCTCCCCAAACTGGGCCTCTGCTTTCTAAAATGGACACATTTATTTTTATACAACCAAAGCAATGATAAATCCTCCAATGTAACAAGTACCAGGGGTACTGCCAGTACTACCACTAACCTGCTCCTGTTCTCCATGAGTAGTTAGTTCTCCCTGGTCCTCTTTACCCCCCTCCCTCCACTCTCCACTGACTCATCATGTCCTCTCGAAGCCATATACAACATCCTGATCACATACTGCTATATACTTCCTATAAACAAATCATCCCAGAATTACAGAAAATAAAACAGAAGGGTCTCCAAGGCATAGGCTATCACTTGCCAACTCAGAACATTCTCAGATGACAGGATCTCAAAACTGAAATGGAAAACATTTTCCATTTGGCACCATGGCAACTGAACAAAAACCAGTAATTGCCTGCTCCTCTTCTCACCTCCCAGATTCTGTGAAACTGGGCTGACTCACTTTGAGGATTGGATCTTTAACTATCTCTTGGTGCCTGGAAAATGCCACAGAAGAGAGGGGAGAAAAAAATTACAGAAGAAGAAGATACCCTCAGAAAAATCTGAACAGTCTTAACAAAAAAAGAGATGTCTTGGACTGACAAGGGGAAAGATAGGCCTCTACTGCAAATTAAAAAGAACAAAAAGCAAGCAAGGAAATGTAAAGATTGTTTTACCTGAAAATGTACTGGAGTCACAGTTGTTCTTATCTTTAAATCACTTGAGCATAAAATACAACTTTACAGCTTGCAGTCAGACAACTGGCAAGGCTGAGAGATTGAAGTTAAACACAGTTGTAAGTTGATAATCCAAAAAAATTGCACACTGTGCTGTTAGAAACAAGCAGGGCAGTCATGACTATTTGGTGGCTGGCCTTATAACACTGTTTCACTCTATAGGGCTTTGTTCCTTATTGCTGATTCAAATATCACACTAGCGCAGCTTGATATAATCTGTCTTCCTATTTTAAAAAGTAAAATTAACTTTTGGGGCAATATGATTGAATTATCTAAAATGTGGCGAAGTGTAACTTCATGAAAACTGTGCTTCTTAAACATGGAAGGACAGTTTCCAAAAAGAAATATGCTGCAATTTCTTAAACATTTCATAAAGTGCTATATGACTTCATGAGTTTTCTGAATGTTGTGTGAAATAATGTAGGAGAATTATATTACTTATAATTAATTTATTAAATTCCATTTATATTTCAGGTAATTTCCCAAAATATTTTTGTACTTCTGAATGCCTGTACATAACACTATACACAACCTTCATGAAATTAACCTGATTTTAGTTTTAGCACAGAAGTTTTTAATCTTGAAATAGAAACACAAAATGAATCTGGCCACATGTCAGCAGAACACATTATTTGTTGTCTTCCCAGCTAGTATCATTAATCAGAAAATATTTCTACATTTCTCATCTCAGACAGATTATTTTAGTTATTGTGCAATATAGTATGCATTTTTTAAATAAAACAGTCCCTATCATAAGACAAACGCTACATTCTAAGCCCAGAATTAGCTAGAGATGATAACCAAGGACTCCTAGAACAAGAAAAAAATTCAGTCCTGATGAAATTCACTTTCATTATTAATCTCTATTTACCTGGTTATATTTAAAATTCTCACTTTCCACAGGTATAGAACATCTCTTCATATCTTCTCATCTTGCAATTAATATGCCTATCAATACTGAAACATTGCACTGCAGTGTTTCCATGCAATGGAAGGCCCCTGCAGAAGGTCTGAAAATGTTTCCACAAATCTCATTCCACATGAAAATGTATGGCTAACCCTTATCACTTCTGGGCCATGAAACATTATGTTAGTATCAGACCTCACCTACAATTAATCATCTGGGTAAACAATCTAAGCAGAAAACCCCTCTGCTATCAAAATGCTGCTGCAGAAGCCAAAATCTGCACACATCCCCAGGAAAATGTCACTTGCCATTACAATATTTGGCAGACAGTACTGGTCAGCAAAGCCCTCTAGCTCAATCAGTTCTCATTAGTCAGCAAGTGCTGCAGAAGCTCAGAAATGGCTTTACACAGTGCAAATCCAATCCAAGGAAATGCCAGTCCACATTGTCCTCTTTTCCTCCCACTCTTGATGCTACTGACGGGGCAGCTGCTTGTGCTGCTTTCCAAATTTCAGCAAAAACTTGCCAACAGTGCACTTGATGACCTGCAAAGCTGGCATAAAACAATGGCACACTTATAGGACCCTATTTCTCATTATGGGAATGGAGTCCTTTTACACCCTATCTAGCAATATAATCCAGAATTCTGCTTTCATACCTACAAAAAAACATTCATAGAACATCAGGGAAAGAACTCCACTGTGGTGAAAGACCACCTTAAATATGTACAGCTCTGGGTTCCCCAGCACAGGAAGGGCATTAACCTATTGGGACAAGTTTAAAGGAGGGTCACAAAGGTGATTAAAGGTATGAAGCACCTCTTCTATAAGGAAAGACTGAGAGAATTCAGCCTGGAAAAGTGATGGTTTCAAACCTAATTAAGTCCTTATAGCACCTGAAGAGAGACTACAAGAAAGATGGAGAGAGACTATTTACAAAAGCACGCAGAGAGAGGACAAGGGATAATGGCTTCAAACTGAAAGATACTAGGTTTAGATTAGATATTAGGAAGAAATTCTTTTCTGTGAGAGTGAGAGTGGTGAGGCACTGGAACAAGTTGCCCAGAGAAGTTCTAGATACCCCATCCCTGGGTTGTTCAAGTCCAGGCTGAATAAGGCTATGAGCAACCTGGTCCAGTGGAAGATGTTCCTGCCTGTGACTTCAGGGTTAGAACTAGATAATCCCTAAAGTCCTTTCCAATCCAAGCTTTTCCATGATTCTATAATTCTATGAAGAACTTACACACTTCACACAAATCCTAGAATATCTCCTTGCTTTTGAATGATTGCTTCAAGAAAGCCCATGAAGTGCCTAAGACAAAAATCCCATAATGAACATATCCAGCAGAGACAAATTTACTGGTGCATCTGCACAGGCTGTTGCTCGAAAGCAGTACACAGTGCAATTAGATAGCTCTGGCCATGTTGACAGGCCTTTCAGATACCAACCTTTCTGTAAATACTGCCTCCTCTGAAACAGTTTGCCACAAACCTTTGCAAAATAAAATCCCTGTGTACGCAAAATTTCATTAACATACCTGAAAAAGAAAAAACAAACAAATAAAAATTCCCCAATATTTTATCTTGATACTAATTAATTATTGAGAGTTCTCCCGTTCAATAAAAGTACCATTTTTATTTAAAAAATTAGAGTAATTTAATTTATTTGAGTAACAAAAGATTTCCTACAATACAAAGAAAACTATACCAAATCTATTATTTTCTTATTATTCATATCTGACATACTTGAAAAAAGCAACATATTCTAACAAATTATAATGTAGTCTTGTCAAGTTTGTTACTGCAAACTGCTGTAAAGTATCATCCTGTAATATTTTGTGTGTTTTGTGTTTTGTCTCCTTGCTATGCTCCAGTCCATGTTTGATTTGCATACCAGGTGAAATATGAGAGCAATTTTTAATTCAGTTATTCAACATCCTTTCATATATGTACCAAAAATTAGAGAAGGGGGGGTGGGGGGGGGTGGGGGGGGGAGAGGGATCTCACTGGTAGGAGACTTGAGTGACACAAGTGGCAAGGATACTTCTGCGTTTATCAATACACAAAATTTAGAAAAGTTTAGAAGAAATAGGGGGGACATTTAGAAAGAGGTTTTGATTAACGTCTACCTTAGATGCTAATACTTCATGGCCCTGCCCTTTTTGCATGTCTTTTTCTGTCCATTCCCTCTGAAGTTCTCCTGGTACAAACAGCACACCATTCCTTCTTGGCATAACAGCATGGTATTACATATTTTTTACATGACAGTCAGCACTCAGGGACTGCAAATGGCCAGGTGTTTTAGAAGAAATGGGCTGTAAGCTCTTCAGAGAGGGAGAACACCCATCTCCTGCATATTAAACAGAAAGGTGAAAGAAAAGCAGGACTTCCTTCTCACTTCTGCAATAAAGCTGAAAGAGAAAATAATTAAAGGCTGTATTTCAAATACACTAAATAAAATACAATGAATACTGAGCTTGCGCTTCTGTCAGGCTTTCAGCCAACAAGATCTCTGCAGCTGGGTCTGGAAGTACAGTGTGAGAAATCTTACATGTAAGAAATCTTACACCGTTCCCAGCTTTAATCATTGAATCACATCTAGATCAAGAACAGAGCAGCAACAGCAGGGAGGAAGGACATTTTTTCTTTAACATGGCATCATGTTAGTCCTTTTGCACTGGTTTTGGAAGGCAAGATCAGTTGCCTGCATTGTTTCATACTGTGTCATGAGCTAGAGTAACTTCTCAGCTTGTGCCTGTATTTCAGAGGCAGCTACACCACACTCCACTCCTTTAACATAAAACTTTTAGTAAATGTCACCTGGCATCAGTGACCTTTTGAAGTCAATAAATCTTTTTCCAGCTCAGTGGGAATTGTCCAAAATTTTTCCAGTGAGAAAAAATGTTCCTTGCAGTTAAATGTTCCTTGGTGTGAGAAAAACCACCTGATTTCCCCACATTTTTAAAATTTTTTTAAGGGTCTTTAAAATCTGTTTATTTTTAATCCATAAGTCTTTCAAAAATTACTTTCTTCTTGTAT
This sequence comes from Pithys albifrons albifrons, assembly GCF_047495875.1. Taxonomy (NCBI): domain Eukaryota; kingdom Metazoa; phylum Chordata; class Aves; order Passeriformes; family Thamnophilidae; genus Pithys; species Pithys albifrons. The sequence goes on from NC_092497.1 coordinate 39,699,577, forward strand.
TTTATTCAGTAGACGAATATTTTAGCAATTATGTATGACTTCTTAGCACCTCACTCTTTGTAATATGTGAATACCTCATTATTTTAGCAAACTGTTAAAAAAATGCTGCTTTTAACATATTTATGTTCTATCAATTTAAGAACAAACACTCTCCTGGCTACTTGCTAAAATTGTGGAAATTTCCATTCTGATGGCTTTTAATCAATTTGTAGCAAAAGAAAAACTCTTTAGTATAATTGTTAGGAATTGCTGTTAGGTCTTTCTCAAGTTTCTTTCTCCACTTGATTGGTTAAACTAAGCAATTTTTTCCACCCTCTGCTCTAACCTCTTTCTGTTCCTGTTTTGCATTTGTTTATTTGTATTGCCATCAGGAAAAATTATTTTATCCCAGACATAGCACCAAGCACTCTCAGAATAACTGAGTTATTTAGCAGTACTTGGTTTCATGCATTTGTCAGCTGAAAATTACATTTAGCACAGCCTTTATCTCAGTTGTGCTAATTACTATATTGACATGAGCTCTCATACACAGCACAGACTGTTTCCAACAGATGAATCAAGCAACTCTGCCTTCTCTGAAATACTTTATCTGACTTTCAGAGTGTGACAATATTCAGACACATGTGCACACACCCTCATATACATAGAGACATATATAAAAAGTAGAACAGTGCTAGTTTTAAGGCATTATCTGTTCTTCTTTCTGAGTCAATTCAATTACCCCACACAAGGATAGTATAGAACCTCAATTGTACACTGCCCCACATTATGTGCTTGCTGTGCATCTTATCATACATGAAGGTTATTGCTATTGTAATATATCTCAGCAGTATACCAAATGTTGTTTTAATTATGTAATTAATATGTTTGCATTTACTTTCCAATGTTCTTAGGCACCATTTGTGTTAGTATGTGACATTACTGAATTCAAACATACTTGGAAACTGCAGCTTTTTGTTGGGGGAGTCAGAAGAGAAAGAAAAAGTATTAATAATTTAAGTCACAGTCTATTTTTAAAAAATTGTGTCAGAAGTGTTCAATTGACTTATCAACCCAGACTGATGCCACTTCTGAAGTTTGTACAATATGCATTATTTATATATCTAAGCCTGTTTTGTATTATCATAGACAGGGTTTAGCAGAAACAGTTTTTCTACAGTCTGAACCTTACAATCAGTTGCACATATTTTGGGATGGTGTGCTTTCAGCACTAAAAACTTAACACCAACTTGTTGGGTAAATTATGTGCACAACCAAGCAAATAAGGTGTTTTAGTTTGGGCTTTTCTTCTTGTTTGTTTGGCAGGTTTTTCGTTATGTTTTGGTTTTGAAGAGCACTTCTTCTTCTGGAAAAAATGACAGCCATTTACCTTAGTGTTGCAGGGATGGTACTTGAAAGTGAAATTCATGTACATAAACAGAGTAAGATCAAAGTAGATTCTGAATTAATCTTCATCAACATAACTATCACTCATTACTTGCTAACTGTAAGTGACTTTTATATTAGACAAGCAATCAAAAGCTTAATAAAGAAATTGAATGAGGCTAATGTATATTAATACTGGACAGGATTTATGAATATATAAGTGTAGGGAAACAAATAACATAAGAAGAATGGAAACAGTATTGTGACCAGTGGATGGATGATGATCAGAGGAAGTAGAGGGGATGGGAATAGGGATAGACAGTGGACTTGAAGCTCCAGAAGTTTGAATGTTGAGTGTTGTAAAAGATTTTATACAGGTTTTTGGTTCTGTACCATACCCCATGGTCTCCACACCCCACGTTCATCCCTCTCCTGTGTGTCCCCCTGTGGTTCTTCCCTAATGAGCCACAGCACTGCTGAGGCACTGGGGCAATCTCCTGGGCCAGGCCAGCCCCACCTGGGTACAGTCCCTGCCCCGCACTGCCAATGCCATCGCTACTGCGGGTGTTGCTGCTGTGCGGCAACATCCGGAACCCACCGGGCAGTCTGGACAGGTGTGACCCCACCCAAGGGAATCCTCCATCCACCACACTGCTGGCAGGTTCACCAGAAATGCTCCTGCCTCTTCCACCCATTCCGCTCCAATCCCTGAGTCCCTATTGGTCAGTTCTCCTGTCAGTTGACAAGTGTTTCCCCGTTGACTGTCTGGTTTGTCAGTTATCCTCTCTGTCCCTCCTCTTGACCAATCATGACCAAGTTCCAAAGCCCTCCCCTCAGATTTCCTGAGTGGTACTGGAAGTCCCAAACCCCAAGGATTATATATGCTCATGTCGAGGTGGGAATGCCCAGTATCTGCCCCAGGGCAGGAAGTTTCACAATGGGTGATTTAACTCTGTAGGTCATGGGATATTTTTGGACTCTTTAGCAGACATGGCCCCTCAGGCTGGGTGTGAAAGTGCTAATACCTCTGCGGAGGGGAGTTATCACACCTGTGTCACTGGTATGAAGATCCTATCTCACAGGATTCTCTAACACTCAGCTTGTAGCCTGAAGGGTCAGGTGTGCCCTGAGCAGCTGCTGCAAATGATCCATTATTAACAGTTCATGAGAAATGACAGAGAGTGTGTAAAATACACAGTTTTGGTTACACCCACATAGTGATAAACTGGTCCTGACTCCTGTAAGCAGGACAACAGCATAAGAAGTATACTCTAATGTTCTCGGTGCCAAATATATAATTTTAATACTTTTCTTCACCTTCTGTATTCTCCATCACCACGAACTATGGGCCCATACCTGCTAGTCTAACAGCCAGGTTTCTTTAGACAAGTAGTGCTGAAATGAGATATCTAAATATTTCAAGTATGCTGTTTTTAGAAATACAAAATACATTCAGGACAGAAAGTACTTTTTAATCTCTGCTACTACTGATATTTGGTCTTGAAAACACCAATGTCTTAAGCAGAGAGATATATAAGAATGCATTATACCACAGTAGGAAGGCAGAACTTGCCTTTTGAACTCTTCCCCGTGGTCATTGTTTTGCCTCTGGATTGATGGTAGTTACACCTCAGACTTATGGTGTGAGTAACTTCAGACTGAGCCCTTGGAATAAGGGACTCTTTAGGTAAAGCTTACCTGTAGCACCAAGGGAACGTATTTCAAGTATTTAATTTCAACAGTAAACCTCTCCAAGTGACATTTTAGTATTCTTGCTTTCCTCTGCCCTCCTCATACTCAACTTCATCTAAAAAAAAGTTTTTATTAAAAGTTCTCGTTCCTATGAGAAGCCAAACATCTGGAAACACAATTAAATTCAATCCAACTAGGAAGAGTTTGCAGCTGGTTATATGACTCATCATTTAAACCAAAACAAAGACTATTGGTGGGACAGCAGATAAATTTCATTTACATAGCTCATCCAGGAAGCTGTCCCCATACTCAGGTACTTCACTTTTATGTGGGTATGACAAGACCAACACAGTGGAGTGAAGTATCACAGTCTGACCCACAGACTCATGATAATAAAGATTGGTAAAGACTTATATATGTAATACCCAAACACAAACAAGTTTCTATAACCTTGATCTGACATAGTCCTGAAAAAACATCAGCTGTGTGAGTTCCTTGTTTCACAATTGCCTCAAAAAGACAAATCATTTTAGAAGGCTTTTCTCAGGTCAAGAAAGATTGACACTTCTAGTCACACAGAAACAGTCTGCATATTAAAGAAAAAGACCTACTCAGAATAGATGTAGAGGGCAAAAGTGCTTTCTTATGAAAAATAAAACATCTTTGTATTTATAATACATAGTTATCGAGTGGCTGGAGTCCTGTTTAAGTAAAGCTGCCCAACTAACAAATAGCAACGAGATGTCAAACACATAATAAAATGATAGACCGTTTTGACTCGCTGAAAACATTCAGCACTTCAGAAACTTTTAACTAATGCATTCTAGTGTTGAATATAAAGTATCCCTTTTCCCTCAGCTCATATATTTATTCTTTATACAAATGTTTAATAGCAGATTAATATAGATTATAGATTAATTATAGATTAATATAATAATAATATTCCAAATATTTTTTCCTATAGGTGTTAAGAAATAACAAGAAGAACACTGTGATAAGATTTAAGATCATAAATGTTCTTTTTTTTTTAACTAGCTCAAAGGCAGTCCTGTAACACTGCTAATTCACTAAAGAAAAAAGAGAATGTACTGCATTTCTAAGTTTAAAATACCTTGTCTATCAGCAGCCATTATTTCCTTCAAGGTACTTTATTTTTGATGCAGAATAACAAAGGTACAAAATAAAACCTGATAAAGAAAAGTGCCACAAGAAATGAACTGCTAAGCAAAAGGTTTGTATTCCATTAGCAGCAAAGGTATTTATTTCTGCACAGGGAAGCAAGGCAGCTAATGCCACACAAAACTTGCTCCCTAACAGGTGTCAAAGCAAGCTAATTTATACATTTGCACATGAGTGATTACAACATTTCTCATTGATTATGCAAGTGATTAAAACATCTCATTACATATTGATTACAGGCGGAGTCTGAGTGGAAGTGGGATGGTGTTTTCTTCTGGCATCAGTTTTGGGGAGGGGTCCTTCTGTTCTTCATCGCCAAAACAAGGGTCTCAGTAGGACTTCTTCATTTTGACCTAGATTGCTTCTTTTCATAGGTGACCTAGCCAAATCTAGTAGAAAAAATCTTGTCTAGCTACTATTTTGCTCTATTTGTATGTCTACTACAATCTATCGCCTCTGGTTTATGATACAATGCATTCAATGATAACCAAGTCCTAGTAAAGAGAACAGAATATGCTTAGTGATAAAGCTTGAGCAAACAAGCCTAAAACTTGGGGAGGGAGTTTGGGAATTGGGCTTTGCTCCTCCTCAGACCCTAATGTACATTATTACACATAACATGTCCATTTATCCAGGAAGCACCAAAAATAAATTCATCATCATCATGGCTAGGCTTCACGAACGAAGACTTGAGCACTACCCACGCTTGCTGCAAGCGTGCAGGTGGCTAAAAAGGCCGATACGGGATAGGCAGGTCCGGTCACAAAAGGCACAGTGGAACGTCTCCCTAGGTGACATTGGCAAGGAACGGTTCTTTCTGCGTTGTCTTTTCTCCTCAAGACTGACTCTCCGTGCATTCTCAAAGGAAGCAGCAGCATCGTGAATGGTGTGTCTCCATGAATCCCGATTGGAGGTCAGAGTGGACCATTGGTGGCAGTCAATATGGCCAAGGCTGAGGTGTTGTTTCAGGGAGTCCTTGTATCTCTTCTTCGGGGCTCCTCTCTTGTGGCAGCTGGTGGCAAGTTCACCATAGAGCACAATCTTCGAAAGGCGGTGATCCTCCATCCTGGAGACATGCCCTGCCCAGCGCAGCTGTGTTCTCTTCAGCATGGCCTCGATACTGCTGACCCCTGCCTGGTCAAGAACAGACACATTGGTCACGTAATCAGACCAGTGGATATTTAGGATTGAACGGAGGCAGCACTGATGGAAGCATTTGAGAAGTCGCAGGTGGTGGCGGTAGATGACCCAGGATTCAGACCCATATAAAAGAGCAGACAGTACAATGGCTCTGTAGACACTAATCTTTGTACTTTTCTTCAGGTGTTTATTGGACCAGACTCTTTTATGGAGTTTTCCGAAGGCTTTGTATGGCTTTGCTAGCCTGTTGTCTCTCTCTTTGTCAATGTTACCCTCTGAGGAAATGATGCTTCCCACATAGGTGAACTGCTGGACTGACTTAAGCTCTGAATTGCCTATGGTGATGTGAGGATGATGGAAGACTTCATGAGGTGCAGGTTGGTAGAGAACTTCCGTCTTCTTCAGGCTGACTTCCAGCCCAAAAAGCTCAGCAGCCTCTGCAAAGCAGGATGTTAAGCGCTGCAGAGCTGCTTCTGTGTGAGCAACGAGGGCGGCATCATCAGCAAAAAGCAGCTCATGGACAAGGTGATTCAGGGTCTTGGTGTGGGCCTTCAGTCGCCTTAGGGTGAATAGGCTTCCATTGGTACGATATCGGATGTAGATGCCGTTTTCTTCATCGAGGTCTGCTGTGGCTCTTTGGAGCATCATGCTGAAGATGATTGTGAATAGAGTTGGTGCAAGAACGCAACCTTGTTTCACACCATTGGTTATTGGAATAACCAATGAGCGCATCGCCATATCTCACTTGTCCACGCTGATCCTCATGTAGCAGGATGATCATTTTGAGGAACTTGGGGGGACATCCTAAACGTTCCAAGATCTGCCACAGGCCTTTTCTGCTCACAGTGTCGAAAACTTTGGTGAGGTCAACGAAGGTTACATAGAGACCTTTGTTCTGTTCCCTACACTTCTCTTGCAGTTGTCTGAGAACAAACACCATGTCTGTGGTGCTCCTATTGGCTCTGAAACCACACTGGCTTTCAGGTAGAAGATCTTCTGCAATAGTGGGTACTAATCTGTTCAGAAGTATTCTTGCAAGGATTTTACCAGCAATGGAGAGCAAAGTAATACCTCGGTAATTTGAGCAGTCTGATTTTTCTCCTTTCTTTTTGTACAGGGTGATGATGACTGCATCACGGAGATCTGGTGGTAGTTCCCCTTGTTTCCAGCAACGCACAACAAGCTCGTGGAATTTGGCATGGAGTGCTTGACCTCCATGCTTCCAGATTTCAGATGGAATTCCATCAACCCCAGCTGCCTTGCCAGTTTTCACCTGCTGTATGGCCTTGAGTATCTCTCCCATAGTAGGGACTGCATCCAATTCATGTTTCACTGGTTGTTGTGTAATGTGCTGAATTGCTGAGCCTTGGACTACACGGTTGGCACTGAAGAGAGTCTGAAAGTGCTCAGACCATCGGTTCAGGATGAAGGTTTTATCTGTTAGAAGCAGTTGACCATCTGCACTGAGTAGGGGGCTTTGAACCTGGTGTGTGGGTCTGTACACTGCTTTCAGGGCCTCATAGAATCCTCTTTGATCACCCAAATCTGCGCATAGTTGTGTTTTTTCTGCTAGGTCGAGCCACCATTTGTTCTGGATGTCTCGAAGTTTCTGTTGGAGCTTACTGCATGCAAGACGAAAGGCGGCTTTTTTTATATGGCAAAATGGCTGAGCAAGGTGTGCTTGGTGAGCAGTTCTCTTCTTCTTCAGCAATTCTTGGATCTCTTGATTGTTCTCATCAAACCAGTCTTTGTTTTTCTTGGAGGAGAACCCTAGGGACTCTTCAGAGGACTGCAGGATGCTATTTTTAATATGTTGCCAAAGTGCCTCAGGAGAGGGATCTATGGGATTATCTTTAAGTCTAGTTTGAAGGTTTCCCCGGAAGTTTTCTCTCGCTGTGGCTGCTTGAAGATTGCTGACTTGGAGCCTCCTCCTTGGAATACCACCTCTCTTAGGTTTGGGCTTGAAGTGGAGGTTAAGTTTGCAGCGCACAAGGCGGTGGTCTGTTTGACATTCTGCACTCGGCATCACTCGAGTATGACGGACATCACTGACATTTCTCTGTTGCACTAAGATATAGTCAATGAGGTGCCAGTGCTTGGATCGAGGATGCATCCAGGTTGTCTTCAGGCTGTCTTTCTGTTGAAAGATAGTGTTGGTGATGGTGAGCTGCCGTTCTGCGCAAAACTCTAGCAGGAGGTGTCCGTTGTTGCAGTTTCCAACACCATGCTTGCCCAGGACTCCTTTCCAGGCTTCAGAATTCTTACCTACTCTGGCGTTGAAGTCACCAAGGATTATGATCTTATCATCTGCAGGAACATTTTGGGTGAGGCGGCGCAGGTCTGTGTAGAATTTGTCTTTTTCCGCTGGGTCAGCTTGGAGAGTTGGGGCACATACGCTAAAAAGAACAACATGTTTTTGTTGTGTAGAGGGAGGCGTAAGGACATAACGCAATCGGAATGACCTGTCAGCACATTTTCAAGTTTGGAGGCAATGGAGTTTTTGATCATGAAGCCAACTCCTGAAAGGTGTCTTTCGGTTTTGGGTTTGCCTGACCAGTAGAGCGTGTAGCCAGCTCCATGTTCTTTAAGGCTGCCTTCCTCATGAAGACGAACTTCACTGAGAGCAGCAATGTCAATGTTGAGCCGTGACAGTTCGTGGGCAATTAGAGAAGAACAACGCTCAGGACGTCCACTATCCCCAGTATCAAGCATGGTTCTGATGTTCCAACATGCGAGTGTTAGTTTGAGCACACCTTTGCAGGCAGGTGTATGCCTTTGAAATTTCTTTGTTCTTATTTGACCGCATGGAAGATGCCGGTTGGCCACGGTTATCCAACCATGTGTGGAGATAAGCTTTGTTTAGGCCACCTTTGCTAGGCCCCTCTCCGTGTGGAGCAAGCAGTGCTGTCCCTAAAAAAGGCTGCTTGGTCATTCAGGATGCTGCTGCAAGAGACTGTCATCCCCGGGGTCAAGTCTCTAATGACCCATATCCTGAACCGCCTGCATGCAGGTTTGGGTCTGCGGCTTCCAGCTGCTTCCTATCACCTGCCGTTTTCGACCCTCACCTGTCGCTACAGGGCTTTGCAATGTGGGTGAACCCTTCAAGCCTGTGCAATGGATTTTTTTAGGTGAGGCACAGCGTGCGTAGAACTGGCCCCACCCTTTACTCCTAAGGTTCATCTGCCACGGCCTAGCGAGCTTGGATGGTGACAGCGAATACCTCAGGACATAGGTTTGGTTAGAGTATCCTTCTCTTAGATGGATGGCCTTACATGGCTAAACGAGCTCCATCTGCCCGGGTTTGGGGTTGGAGTTGTCCTTCTCCTAGGATAGTTGCCAGACGGCTGGCGAGCCCATCCTGCCCGTGGACACACTTTGTCTGACACTTCAACTGAGACCTGTCTGGCATGGGAGACCCTAGCGGCAGCACAAACCACCTCCAGCATAGCTCTCAACCTCATGAGGGCATGCAAGCTTCTCCCCTGTGACAAGGGGTTGTCCCTGGAGAAGAAAAAAAAAACCCAAAAAAAAGTTAATAGTCTGCAGAAAGGCATGCAATGACATTCTATTACAGGCCAGGCAAAAGAAAAATATTAATTAAAAAAATTAATTAAAAAAATTATAGACTTAGATTTTAGTGGTTATTTGTTTGGGGCCTTTTCTCTTCTGAAGTCCTCTATTGTTCTTAGTCACTCCTTATAGAAGGTAAGGGTTCATGATGGCTTAATCTTCCTTGAAAGAGACAGACCAGCTGCTGAAACAGCCTGGTTAAGAACTACATATTTTCCCTTGCTGCCTCCTTTGCCTCAGGAGGGAAATAGTCTGCTTTTGTCAATGTAAATATAAGCTAGTAGTTGATTATTCCTCTTTATCAATCCTTCCTTACATGCCAACTCAGCAGAACCATGAGGTGTGCAGCAGGTTAGAAGGAGAGAGTTATTTTATTTGGAACAATTTATTCTGTGTTACAATACATAAAACTAGCATTAAGTGGTAAAATCATTTGGGGACCAATCTTTCCTGTTCCATGTGGAAATCAATGGCTGTTTTGCTGCTCACTTCACTAAGAATGGCTGTTTTGCTGCTCACTTGGTTGTTTCATGCTTCGGGAAATGAAGTTTGAATATATTCTCATAACAAAGCACAAATCCCTGAGACCCCACTATTCTCAAAGATATGCAAAGTGCTACCAAGATCAGTCCCTGTACAAATGAACCAGTGGAACATCTGTGCAGTATGTATCTCTCCAGGTAAAAGGAATTCTCATATTTTTCAGATTTTTTTTTCGAATGTCTATAAATATGTTGTAACTTGGCATGATTGCATACTTCAAATACTGAAATTCTCATGGGAAAGGGAATTCTGAAGGGTGACCATCTGGGTATTTGCCACTGTTGAAGAGTGATTCCTATAAAGAAGAGAAGTTCATTTACATCAACAAGGATTTCATCTTAAGGAACTTTGTGGTTTAACAGGACTGTGGATGTCTTTGCTTCTCAGCTGCCTACAGGAGGTGATCAATGTGTAAGACTTCAGTTACAGCATTTTAGAAGTCACAGGGTCATCTATGAATATATTTTAAAATCTCATTTAGAGATCCTTTAGCTTGTAATTGATGTTTTACACTTCTTGATTATGGACAATATCAGTGTGATTTTTATTCATGCTCTCTGCCCAGTAAGTTCATTATGCCAGAAAATTTTAATTGCCAAAGTACAAGTGCCTCAATAATGGAATGCCAAAAAGGGAAAGGGCCCCATATTTTCAGTCATGAATATCGGTGTCAAGTGTGTTGTGTAAAGAAGCATCAATTATTTGTATCTCTGACAAGCAGCTTGTGAAAATCACAGTTCTAAACTTGGGATTTGACAACCTTTAGCAATACTGGCATTAAATAACCAAGCATAAAATTGGTCACTAGGAAATGAAACTGTGAAACCTGTAACCTTTTATGTTCTAGCTGGTTTCCCCTCTAAAATATACCTTGCCAGGTTGTATTTGTTGTAGCATATGATGCTCTCTTTCCCAAATCCCTTCTTTTTAGGGGGATTTAATAATTTAATCCTCATTCTGCAGTTATGTGCATTTCGATACTTTTGTAGCTAAAATTATGTCTTTGCTGCTATGAGAGCACTTTTCATTAAATTTGGTAGCAGCCATTGAGCTTGTGGACCTAAAGTGTTCTTCAGAATTGCAACCCATACCAGTTTCAAATGTCTTCTTACCTGAAGATCCTGTGTTAAAAGATTGTGGGCTCTTCCCCTCCCTGTTGCCCCTTTACTTAATATCGTCTTGCAGTTCACCGCAGTGCACCTCAATGCGATGAAAGATAACTGGATCCTGTCAACCATTATCAGTGTCATACATTGTAAAACTTCTGTTTCTTGCGCTATAACATCCAGTTTGCCTGAGTTTGCAGAATTTCTCCAGGCAGACTATTTTATTTACTCAGTCACTTGGAAATGTTGGCATTAACACCTTTAGTGGAAACATAGGTGTCTCTTTTTGACAAAACCACATTTTTTTTGGAAATGCTCCATCTGACAAGCAGCATGAGTAAGTTTGGCTTTACCTTATCAGTGCCTGTAGAGAACAAAATTAGTGTGACCCTATTTGTTTTCATCCATGTCCCCACAGCATTTCTGCAATTAAATAATGACATTCAGGTGTATAAAAGCAGAACATAGTGAGAAATAGGTAGCAGCAAAATGACACTGTTGTGTTTTATCAAGACCCAGTGGTTCACCCAGATGCTACATTCTTTTTGTTGTTTACTTTTCTCACTATATTACCACTCCCATCCCCTTCAATTTAAGCACTGATTTTCTTTGGAAAAGAAATAATTTGTCTTTCAGATTATTCATGGTCTGTGGTGTGAGCTTTTGTGTGCCTCTACTATATCAAGGACCATAGTACTTAGGCAAATGCAGATCACCCATCATATTTATTTCATCATTCAGATCTTGATCTCTCTTTCTCTTTGTTTATCACATACACCTGTCCTCATTACAGCAGATTGGAGTCAATGGTGCTGAAATCTGACTCTTTATCTCCACCAGCTATCTCATACGCCAAACTCACATAATAACTTTTGAGATCCTACTTTATAAATTCCCAATGTAAAAGAAAAACCTGCATTATCCTAATCTGGGATTTCTATAAGCACCTTTAGATAGCTTTTAGTGTATTTGACTGTACAGACATTCTGAAGTAACAGACAAAGAAAGCACTAAACTATAATATAATTAAATGATTATTCACCATGATATCTGATATATGAGGCTTACCCATCTGGGGCCAGAGGCTTACCTTGGGACCAAAGTAATCATCTATGTAAAACTAATAGAAAATAGTATTAATTCCTCTTTTTTTTTTGATCCAGTTCCTTATGAAGATTTACTAACAGAGTCAATTACTCTTGCTGCCATACTCTGATAAGCTCTTTTCCACACTGTAGTTAATTCAAGATGATAATTGTAACAAAACATAGTGTGATTTTCATTCTGTTAGCAGCTCAGTATTTTGAGGGAAGATTTACAGTGAAATGGTTGCATAAATAAAAACAGCAGTCTTATGAATGCAAAGTTCCATGGGTGATACTAGAAAACCCCGTTTTTGAGGCGAGAGGAAGTTTGCTGTTTTGAATCATGACATTGAGAAAATTCTTCCACGTAGTAAGGAACAGGAATAGAAAAGCTGTAGCTGTGTTTCATCAAATGTCTTTGGCGATAACTAGAAAATGCTCCCTAAATGATTGTCTGTATCTCTCTTCCTTTTGGTCCATTTCAGGGCCTCTGTACATCCACTTCATTTCAACAACTGAAAATATCAGCAAAATTTTCATAGGTCCTCTGTGATGAAGCAATGACTAAGACTGAGTATACTCATTATACACAAAATTACAGATAAAAAACAATTTCCAAATACAAATAAGCATGTGGAGCCACGCCTCTGTGAGTTTATCAATGATTCTTGTAGTGTTTATTAAATCATCTTTCCCTCTCAATTGTGCTGTAATTATAAATAGGTTCACAATGAATTCTCTATTCTGCACATATAAATCATGACACATACCATTATCTGATAGACTTGAGTAAGGTATGCATGACTGCTGGGGTGCTAAAAGACCAGGCAAGGCAGTCAGCTGTATCTCTCAGCAATAACTGCTGTGTGCTACCCCTTAACAGAGAGGCAATAAATAAAAGATTCAAAATTGCTCTGAAACCTGGAGCAATACCAAAGATGAGGAATCGTTTATTTGAAGTTAAATGAAGACAAGAGTGAAAAAAGTCTCAACAAAGGGAGAAAACACCCAACCAATTGTAGACAAAATGTATATATGACTGACTGGTATGCTTGCCCCTTCTTTTGGTGCCTTATCTTTTTTATTAGTCTTCTCCATTACTCTCTCATTACACCCTTTAAGATGCAGCTTTAAAGGAGAAATTCAATATGTTTTATCACTTGAGGAATAATAGCTGATGAGATTTAGTCTATCTGTGATATAAGTTCCTTGTGGGGGGAAGCATGCTGGGACAGGGGGAAACTTTGCACAGTTCAGTGCAGATTGTCCCTAGCAGTCAGAACACACACACTTTACCTGTTCATTAAGAATATGGACTGTTTTACATTAGTCTTCTATTTAAAATTGAAATAAATTACTGCTCAGTAGAAAAGCTGTGGAAAGAACTTTTTTTGGTGCAGTGTTTTCCATTCATTATGGGCCACAAAACAACAAAACCTCTGTGATACAGTGCTGTGAGATTAGTTTTGTTTCTAGCACTCCAAAAATATGCAGGCGTAGCAACTGTATTAATGTTCCTTTAATGAGAAGGAAAAGCTGACTGACTGGAGTTTATCAAAAAATAATTTTCATTTCAATTGACTGTTGCTTTTTATGCCCAAATTGTGTTTTAATTAACTGTGGCACAGAGATTTAGCCGGTAAAATTTATTCAGGTGAACTGCATCTAACAATGAAAGTGGCAGGACTGAGTGTAACATCTTGCTTTTCTATTTTCCCCTCCCCCAAATTTCCTCCATTGTGTTTTTCTATGAAACCATTCTTAAGACAAAAAGTTGAGACAGAAGAAGTGATTTTTTTCATGATGAGAAAAATATTGTTGATTTTGCTGGCAGAGAAATTCACTAGCTCATTTCCATCAGCTTTTATCTCAGAGCAATTGTAAAATAAACCACTCATAGCACATGCTGTTAATCTTTAGTCCCTGTGGCGTAACTGCTGTTACACAGTATGGGTCATGTGCTAGCTAAAGTGTGCATTAAAAAGGTAGAAACTAACAGTGGTAGATTTGCTTTCAAGCTAAATGGTATTCAATGGCCAAGGTAATTCCCTTAATGGCTGCCACCAACAGATTGTCCTGCATGTTTTTTTTTAATTCCTGAATACTTCTAATAAGAGAGGAAAAACAAAAAAAAATCCAAAGCAGTCTAAAGAAAAGTAATTCAGGACAAAACCTGTGTGCTTACTGTCTTCAGCTTCCTTCTTCTTGAGCTCATCTTGTGCAAATACAAATTTAGCACTAGCTTTAATACACCAGTGTTATACTTGCTGTAGGTTTAGTTACATCATTTTGCTTTTTTTACCACTCTCAGCACCTTTGGCATTAAATGTACATGTCAAAAAAAAAAAAAATTCAGTGTCTTTCTAACAACATATTTTGCAAGGAAGAATATATGTGGTGGTTTTTCTATAAAAATTGTCCACCTATGAAGTAATTATTGAAGCCATTTTAAAACATGTATGTTCTATGAACTTTCATTCTACTGAATTCTTATTCCATTACTTTTTTTCAGCAATTCCCTAACCTTAAAGAGCAGTAAAAACCTTTCAAGAGAACTAAATTTTGAAGCAGGAAATAGAAACAAAGAATATGTGCATGAAACTTCTTTTCTTATTGCACATGCGTAAGTAAATTAAAACTCAAATGTAGTTTTGGAGCACATTGAGAATCTTGGTAGCACTTTGCATATCTTTGAGAATAGTGGGGTCTCAGGGATTTGTGCTTTGTTATGAGAATATATTCAAACTTCATTTCCCGAAGCATGAAACAACCAAGTGAGCAGCAAAACAGCCATTCTTAGTGAAGTGAGCAGCAAAACAGCCATTGATTTCCACATGGAACAGGAAAGATTGGTCCCCAAATGATTTTACCACTTAATGCTAGTTTTATGTATTGTAACACAGAATAAATTGTTCCAAATAAAATAACTCTCTCCTTCTAACCTGCTGCACACCTCATGGTTCTGCTGAGTTGGCATGTAAGGAAGGATTGATAAAGAGGAATAATCAACTACTAGCTTATATTTACATTGACAAAAGCAGACTATTTCCCTCCTGAGGCAAAGGAGGCAGCAAGGGAAAATATGTAGTTCTTAACCAGGCTGTTTCAGCAGCTGGTCTGTCTCTTTCAAGGAAGATTAAGCCATCATGAACCCTTACCTTCTATAAGGAGTGACTAAGAACAATAGAGGACTTCAGAAGAGAAAAGGCCCCAAACAAATAACCACTAAAATCTAAGTCTATAATTTTTTATGAGTAACTGTAAAATTCATGCAGTCCTTGATGTGTATATTATGCATCTTCTAACTGACTATTTTATAAATGCATGTTGATGTTACAATTTAAAGATGCAACTGAAACATAAATATTTAAATGTAAGTGCTACAGCAAACAATGTACTAACCAGTTTCATTTTGCCACTTTTGAATGACTTATGTCCTTAGGTAAGTTTTGAGAACAAAATGAGGATGACTTTCACTCTAGACCACCAATTATTTTCTCATGACTGGTATGAAGAAAGTCTTAAACCACCCACTTCTGGACCCAAATTGCACAGCTGATTAGACACTTTCCTTACATGATTGCTGTAATAAGCAGTAAATAAAAAATCCACAAGAGAAAAAATATCCAGATGAAGTGGACCAGATTCCCCTAAAATAAATTCAACTCTTCATTCCTGAATAAATTCTCATGAACATTGCCTGGGCCTAACAGAGCACTGGAATATAATTAATTTTAACTGACCTCAGTACACTGAAACGAGATTTCCTTTGGATCACACAGACCTAAAGTATGCTTTTGATGATCCAGAACCAATGGCAGAGATTAATTGCAGTTGACACACCATATATTCTAGAGAGTTGATGAAAACAATGTTCTGCCTGCCACAAGCAGATGGGCTTGTTAAACTTGCGTAGCACAATGACCTTAAATTAAATAGCACCATTAAACTTCTTGTTAGAGCACATGAGTTGGAAAGACCAGCAATCAGTCATGCACTTGCAGAAACACTGAGGTTCTATTTCATAATAAATCGCCTTCTGGAAATAGTTACTCTGACAGCATTCTTCACAAAGAAGTAATAATTAAAAAATTAAAATACTTAAAAAACCCTTATTTTCACTAAATTTAATTTAAGAAAAAGAAAAAAAACCAACAAAACCCAAAACCAACAAAACAAAACAAATAACCTAACCAAACGAACAAACTCCCCAATGTACAAACGAATAGAAAAAAACCCACTCACCAAAAATTCCCTAGTGGATTTTGAAATTTAACATCTTTTCCAATGATGACATGATAATACATTATTTCTTCAAAACATTTACTTTGGCTTTCTGAAGGTGCTTTCTCTGAAAGGCAGTGGCTATTACAAAGCTGCTTTGCATGTGAGAATGTTGGAGATAAGTCTAATTAAAGCCTGCCTTCAAATAACAAATATACGGAACTTATTCGTTTTCAAAGAAGTTATACATTCCGCATCTGCAGAAAAATTTTGAACCAACTTTTCCCTGCCCAAGAAATTGCTCTTTGGATTTAGAAGTGTTCAGGGGAAAACAAACCACTACCATCACAAAACTAACAAACCTTACACAATCAATGTGTATGTACCAATAGAAACAAGCTTTACTTGCTACATCACCATCATACTTCTTCTTTTTCCTGCCTCTGTTTTCCATGTAATTACAATAATTTAAGATCTGCAAACATTTTATGAATGTTGTTTTCAGACTCTGATTTCTGTAAGAGTTTCATGGGGTCATTAAATACTTTCACTTTACCTATCTAAAGTCTGGGCTTCTGCATTAAAATGATTTCTCTGAAGCACAGGGAACATGATAGGTTGCACACAGTAAAATGGTCCCAAAGAGGAATTTATCTTGGTTTAGGACTTTATTTGTTTATTTCTTTAGCCAAATTTATGCCTGGTGGGCCAAGAAGAAGAAGGTCCAGGCATTAGAATGAAGTTCAGATCTGCAAATTCACACCTGGGAATTCCCTTTGGGGCAGAGATTGCCAGAAGTTAAGCAAATGCTTTTGTTCTTTTGTGGAATAGTATCACCCTTCTAAAAACCAGCGTTCCTCCGAACACTTTATCCCATTGATTTCTCTGTAAACATTGTGGGGACATGGGCTGCCATCTTTGGTGAAGCATGAAGTAGAATGAATTTTAATTTAGTGCCAGTTTGCAGGGAAAAAAATTACTGTATAAGTATTTTAAGTGAAATATAAGTTAGACTTGTAGGTAACTCCATAAACTGCTGGATAACACTAACTGAAATTTCAGTTTTTCGTAAATTCTTCACTGCTTAAAGATAATTGGATTTAATGATGGTTGACTTTTAAGATCAGCAGTGATTCACTGAATTTTATTAGCTCTTTTGGAAGATTCCACAGTAAGTATACATTCACAAATTTCTCCACAATGTTCCTCCATTTGTAGGTGCCTGTATTGTCCTCAGCCTTCACATGAATTTTATCTTACCACTCACATCCTATTTAGCTCTACCATGGCTGAAATTTCAGAAACAGCTATAGTTCCTCATGTGGATCAAATCCATTTTATAATGTCTACCCTAATGTATAAACATATCATTAGCTTCATGGATCAGATTTAGCAGCATGGGTCTGTTAGCTGTCTATTGGAAGAAAGCAACACCACTAATGTCAACTCTGATACTGAATTTTTAAGTGGTAATTTTTAAGTCGAGATATTATAAGTACTTCTCTGAAGATTCCAGCTCTCTGCACTGACTAGGCAGCAAAAAGATGTCTGTTGCATCACAGACATATCTATACCTCCAGAGAAAGTCTTATTCTTAATGTGGATGTATTAGATGTGGATGTAAGTGAAAGATTTCTAATCTCCATAAAATCACTAACCACTTCATCAGAAAGTAAAAAGAAAGACTCTAATGTAGACAAAAAAATTATACTGTCTATTTGGGGGAAAAAATCCTAGAAAAATAAAGTTGCTTTTCTTCAAATATACTTTGTATACAAGAAACATGAAAGCCATAACAAATGTAGGAAGATGTTTCAGTTATTTTCCAATTAACAAAATTAAGTACATGAGTGAAGGTTTCCACAGAAGCTGTTACTAAATTCTTGCAGCACTTTTCAATACACCTAACTGTAATCAACTTAGTTTCATTTTGGTTTTATTTAGGTTTCTGGGGATTATTTTAAGTTACTTTGACAAGTAACACAACAGCTAGATAAATGTCTTCTTTTGTCATAGACCTATACAGCTTTTCATGAGCTGTGGGAAAGTAGGAAACAATTACCATACATCCACTTGGAAAAAAAAAAAGGCATTAAATTTTTATGATTGAAACTTTTCCCAGGGACTCGGGAAAGACTCAAACCAACCATATTTTTCACCTCTTGGCCCAGAACACCCATGCTGTTAACACAGCCAAGTCATTTTTGTTATCATTATCAAGCACAAGAAAAAAGGTGATGCAGTTTTGTTTTCAAGGTGTTGTATTATTTATTGTTCATGCAAAGGAAATGTGGCCTTGTTATTTGAAGATCATGACAGCAATGAATCTGAGGCAATATTTCATATGGCTGCAAAAGAACAAACAAGGATTCATGTAAATGGGAATATAACAAAGAATCATAGTGGCCTACAATGCAAAAATCCTATAGAGCTTGTAATATGAATTTTTACATATTGCATGTAGCATAGTGACAGATGATGATAATGTATAACCAAAAGCATGAAAGTAATCTCATGCTGAGGGAAAAACAAATATCTCACTTGTTTAAGGTTTTTAAGGTATGTTCCCTGCGTGTCTTGACATAAACTTAATTAGGTAACTTGTTAAAAAACATGATACTTGACTCCTATAGACCGCTGTTTTGCAGTACTGCCGTTAAATTCATTGGCATGCTATTGATCTAAATTAACTACTCACTCATTCATGGGTGCAGCTGTAAAGTGAAATCATAACCTTCTGTCGGAGGAGACCCAGGGTTTATACACTGGCAAAAATACTACAAGAGATGGATAGACGAGGACACCTAAGTCCAGGAACCCGGCTCCCCGAATATGGAAGCTCTGCGAGAGATTTATAAGGACTCTAATGTTCACACCCTATATTGATGTTTCCCCAGCTTGAATGTTATACACCCCAATGTGTCTATCCTGCTTGTTTTTCCCTTGGTAGTTCCTTGTCCGGGTTCCCTCTTCCCACAAAACCCTCCGGGTCGCAGCCCCCTGTCCTGGCCCAACCCGCCCATGGGGGCAGTTGCTGGCGGGGCCGCCCACGAGGCGCTGCTGGAGCCTGGGTGGGGGCTGTCCCTGCCTCGGAGTGCCGGAAGCCCTACGGTAGAATTTCCCCGCCCATCTCATTCTCCCATTGGTCCTTCTGCCGCTCCTCCCCTCCCTCCTTCCCTTCGTTTGCATGCACCCAATGAAGTGCGTTACTCCGCCCCATCTCCGCCCCTCTTCCCCGCCTACATCCGGGGAATTCCCATGCTCTCCTCAAAAGCCAGCGCACGGCAATAAACTTGGCTTTTCCTCGTGGACTCCTGGCAGGTGCGGACTTGTTCCGTTCGGGACGGTCGCCGGGCCGGGGGCGGGAGGAGCCGACCCTCGCTTCTAAGGGGCCTGATCCTAGGGAGCCCTGCTTGTCGCTTTCCTAGCCTGGCTTCTGGAAGCGGAAACCTCTCCACCGTATCGGTGGGCTATTTTTAATCCGCTGAAACCTTCCATTCAGTTCTAAGATTTATTTCCAAGACAGTTCAATTCGTTACTAGATTTCACAGTTGCTGAAGAGTCTATGATCTCAGAGTTCAGTTTCATTGGGTATTGTTACCTGACCCACATTGTAAAATTCTAGGATAGTTTTCAGACAGAAAAAAAAAAGGCAGCTGAGAAGAAATCCACAGACAACTGAAGAAGTCTGCTCTCTCTCAGGACAGTGCTGTTCAGACACCCCATGACAATATATGAGACACAGCATGAAATGTATTTCCCTTTCCTCATCTCCATTGTGCTGAGGCATCCCTGTTCAAGAGAAGAGTCACCTGGCATGCAGTCCTCTTGCAGTTTACAGAGAACACAGATTGGACTTATCTAAAAATCCATTGACAAAAGATCTCTCTGCCTTTGAGGAGCATCCTTGAGAGGCTTTGCAGCTCCAGGGGGGATCACTACTATGAAGCCACGCTGCCTGCCAAGGGCGGCTCAGAGAAGGCTCACTTAGGCTGTTTTATTTATCTAATAAGGTATTTGGCTAATTGTCAAATTGCATACAATGAAAAGGTTGTGCATAAAACTCCTTGTAAGCACAAATTCCTCAGTTCCTTGATAAAGGAATCACGGAAAAAACACATGCTAATAATATGGTTGATGTTCTAAGATGTTATGCATTGATGCTCATGGAGTCACTGTGCTCCTTTTATGGTTTTCTGGAGGAATTTTTGGTCCAGTTGCAAGTCAGGACTGTAATTCCTCTGGAGCCTGTACCAACTATTGTGAGTTTGGTTAAGGCATGGAGTGCATCAGTCATACTCCACCCTACAAATACAGTTAATTTACTTTATTAATTCATAAAGTCATAGTACAGTTACCTTTTGCCTCTGCATCATAAATGCATGTCAGATCAGTGGTAACAGTCCAATTATTTGATAAGCTGTTTAGTTTAAGTGCCAAAATTAATGGTAATTGTATACTATATTGGCATATTTGCAGATTCAAAGTAAGCAAATATCTCTTAGTACAAAATATTATTAGTTATATTGTGTGGGAACTCCCCATGATGAATAAGGAACATTTGCTTCATTATTTACCAAATATTTGAGGACAAAACTATTTTAAGTAATAAGTATAATGTTACAGCTGACAAAATCGCAATTGGATGAAGAATTAGATTCAAAGTTCTTGTTGATGGTATCCCACCAATTATGTTCTCCATCCTTATTTTGCTCTTCCTGGAACATAGTGAACCTTCTGTGTGTCCGGATAAATGATAATCAGGGTACTTTGCTTTTCTGCATTATTTCTAGTAATTGGCTCAGGTCATGCTGCAAAAATTTTCTTACCAATATAAATTTCATTCCAGTGGGAGTAGGCAGTAACTTTTGATATAATCTGTAGTTAGACTGTACCAATTGGAAGATTGTCACAGCATCTCAATAGTTAAAGTTGAATCCCACAATTCAGTAAGATTTCAAATATGGATATTTGAGTGTTAGATAGATTATATGTTTCTACAGTGGTACTCTGTAAATATAGAATCACCAAAAGTTCTTATACAAACATTCCCATAACCAATGCATAAAACTACAGTCTCGGGGGTTTCATCTGGATGTATTTTGAAATAACAAATATATTATTCAGTGGCAAAACAACGGTCTTGGGACTTTATGGTATTACTTTCACAAATAAATCCCTGTTTATCCTGTTTAACTCATGCACCAACATTGACAACTTGCCATTTGATCCCATTTAGCTGAGCCTATATTCTATATTCTAATGACTAAGGACAATTCTATTTAATCCCACTAAAATAATTGGATATATGGTGTATCTTGAAGCATTATGTATTTCAAAACATCTGTCCTTGATAATTTTGGACAGGTGATGGTTCATCTGTGTATCCAGGCTAACCATCCTGCATGAGATTTACTTAGGAATGGTGAGGAGGTAGATTTCATTTCAGAGATATCGATCTGTATTTATACTTCCACTCATTTAAGGGACTATAATGGATTAAACAACATTTGCTGTTGGCCTGTCTAGAGTAAGGTTCAATTTTTGAAATATGTGGAGATAGGGTTTCCTTATCTTTATCAAGGCAGATGTAATCAAAGGAGTAAGATTTTGGGTGGATGTGGTTTTATTACACTCAATAGTGTTTACTTTAAATCTAAATGCTAGTTCCATGGTATGACAAGCCCAGAGGCAAAACACAACAGACTGTACTAAAATTCTACCAACAGTCCAATTTTTCAGAGACATAAAGTTTCATATCTTTTGTTATTGGGTTCGATTTATTGTCATATGTAGAAATCCCAAGTCCCTTCTTCTGGGTAGACCAACCAATCATCTGACATCATATTTTAATGTCTTTCACTGCCTCTTCCTGAAGTTGGGGAGCCTCCCCATGGGCTTCATCTTTGTTCCAGCTCCATTTATTCTCTGTATTTGCTTCACTTTTGTGCATGACCATGGTGGAAAGATCTCAATTTCTCCTGTTCAGAGTGTGTTACAATACTTTTGGCACCTATTATGAGCTTTAGATCATGACCACTCTAGGGTTCTTTGATCACAGGTTTGGAGAATCAGCCTTGTCAGGGTTTGGACTAACATGAACACAGTATTTTCACCTGCCATCCTGTAGAGTGCTGTGAGGGGAAATAAGACTTCATTTGTTGGTGAGATTGCTAACAGATCACATTGTTAAAAAGAAGGAGAAATACACTATGCACTAACTCTTTGTTTTGTACCACTGCAACCTGTATCTTTCCAGGCAAGTTTGCCATGAAGTTTTGTTAAAGGCATAGGTACTGTCTCAACTGGTGCTAATGTACCATAACAGGTTGTCATGGCTGTAATTGTATTGGAAATTTTGCTTCATCAGAATGTGGTGCATAAGGCTTAGTTTTTGCAAAGATTGCTCAGCTTACAGAGTCCTCAGTGCACCCATCCTGATCATTCAATTGGTGAAGGACTTTGGAAAGCTGAGTATCTTACTGAACCTTTTGTAGCTTAAGGGTGTTTTTCAATATCCTGCTAGACCTTTCTACCATCCAATTTGATTCGGAGTAATATGGGGTGGAGAATACTCTTTTAATTACTTCTTGTTTTGCCCATTCTTGCTCCTCCTTGCACAAGAAGTGCAGACTATTATCAGTTTGGATGGTATCAGAAGTAGGTAGATTTGAGAACCAAGAAGAGAGTCCTTGTATTTCATCCATCAGACTTCTGGCACTTTGTCACTATAAATAAGTTTGAAATACTTGTGGTCCTGAGGAGATGTATCAACATTCAACAGAGGGTTTGAATGGCCCCATATAATCAATTTGCCATGCAGGCCACAAAGTTTTTCCTTGTTTAATATGTAGGACTGTGTTTTGACAGAATGATTTGTTTGTAATTTTAATTTACACTGAGGATACTTTGTGATAATAACTTCACAAGTTTTCCTGTCTAGGAGGCAACCCTTCCTCTGAGCAGCAAAATAAAGTGCTTTTTTACCTCCATGATCTAACTTTTGATGCAGCCATTCTCCTAGCTGATACCATTTAGAGTTTAAGGAGTTCTTGTTTTCATTGCTCTAATTTTAGTCAATTTACCCATGTTTTTACACCATTTTTAGGCTGATTTACTGTCCTTCACATGAGCTTTCATCCATCTCACCTTGATTGGTGCTTTCCTGGCTGTATTTAGCAACAATTGCCAACCCTGAGTTCTCCAAGCTGGAAATCACTTTCCTTCTCAGCGCAGTGATTCCCATTGTTAGAGCCATTGTATGGTGCCACCCCACACAGTATATGAATCTACACATAAAAATTTTTACCTCTATTCCGTGCCACTAAAACAACTGGTCTTATACTCCTACTTATGAACTGCATTCACCACATTCTATTATTTCTTTTGCTGGTGGCAATGTTTAATGCAGCAGCCATATATTGACATTTTGCTGAGACAGCAGTGAATTAAATGTCTTATTTTGGTGTTTCCTTGGAGAGAGGTCCATTTAAAACTGTTGATGGTTTAAAAGGTTGTTGTAATGCTAACAGATCTGCAATTATAGGCATCTGTAATTGGAAACTGATGTGTTCTTCAGCTCTTTTCATTTACCCTGCAATTCCTGTCAAGGAGGCACATTGTTTCCTGAACCTAGGTTTTTGTGTAACTCCTTCTGGGGCATCAATTGCCTAAAGGAAAGCTTCTAGAAAATTAACTGATCCTCTGATTTGCAGAGGCAATTTCTAGTGTATTTTCTCAATTATTTTTACTTCTTGGACAAAAGACAGAAGTCCCTTTTCTTGCTCAGAGTACTTCTCTCTCATTAAATGCAGTCAAACTTAGTAATAACTTGGTCTTTGGCCTGTCAGGGCCAGTTTGGAATAAGTTACAGGAAGAACCATGTTCAGCAAATCCCATTCTTTTATAATAGAGAATATATTTTTAATAACCACTTCAGAGTTTTACTGCCTCTTCACTTTCTGATTTCCATCTCCATGGATTTCCATTTCATGAAAGTGAGTGTCCTAGTTTGGCAACAGGGACCAGTTTATTCCAAAGCTATGTATTCTCCACCCTCTATGTCATTTCTCATAAACTGTTAACAACGGACCATTTCCAGCAGCTGCCCAGGGCATACCTGAACCCTCAGGCTGCAAGCTGGGTGTTAAAGAAGCCTGTGAGATAGGAGCTGTGATAACTCCCCTCCAAGGAGTCGTTAACCCCTTCACACCCAGCCTGAAGTGTCATGTCTGCTAATAGGCCATCAACCATTCCAAAAATACCCCATGACTCACAGAGTCAGATCACTCACTGTGGAATTCCCCACCCTGGGGAGGTACTGGGCATTCCCATCTGAACCAGAGGGTATATAATCTTGGGCTTTGGGGTCTTCTGGGACCACTCATTGGATGCAGAGGAGGACCAGAACCTCAACAGGACCATGACCATCACTCTCGACCAGACTGCAACCATCATCTGCACCAACAGATTTTTCCCTTCCTTTTACTTTGGACTGAGGGAAACCACGTGGGTCTCAGCACAGGGGCCAATGAACACCCTCCTGTTTGTGCCCAGGATGCTGGGTTATACTTCTGGGTTTTGTGGGTTAAAACCAATTATTCTTTTTATAATTGCATTTATCATAATATTTTTATTAAATTGTAACGGTGGTTTATAACCACTTTTGTGTTGGGTTCATTTCCTCCTGCTGGTTTACCTTTAAACCAACACAGTGAGTACAGTTAGCATCAATGATAGAAAATCCAGGTGAATCTCTTCTTCAATATCCAAAATTACCCATAAGCACTTGTAGCTCTTTCCTAAAGTAGGACATGTGCAGCTGTACCTTTTTCTTAGGGTAACTTGAGGAATCACTGGACTGCCACTATCCACCATGTACTCAAAAACGTTACTTCTTTGTCCCTGATATTTTTCAGGTGGAAATTCAAATTCTGCTTCATATAATATTTCTACACTGCTGCTGTCACTTTCCCCAGGGGAGGTTCTTCTAGTTATAGAATATCATCTGTATCTGTAACATCTATATCCTGAGAAAGTAAGACAGCCTATGAAAGAGAAGTCACCAGAGAGACTTCAGAGCACTTCCCAGTACCTAAACGAGGCTACATGAAAGCCAGTGAGGTACTTCTTACAGGGGCATGTAGGGATAGGACAAGAGGTGAGGGCTTCAGACCTAAAAAGGGTAGGTTTAAATAGAATATTAGGATGAAATTCTTTACTGTGAAGGTCAAGAGTCACTGCACAGAGAAGTTGAAGTTGTTCCATCCATGAAAGTGTTCAAGGCCATTTTTTACCTTCTCAAGTAAAAGCAAATTTCAGTTTATCCTTCTCTAGCAAAGGGACTATAAATGCATACCTCTAACATTCAGCACTGCCAGCCATGAATATGCAGCTTGTGTTGTGTGGCTGTAAGTTGCAATATTTGGTACTGAAAGCCATTAGTGGAGCTGTATTGGCATTTAGGCACTGATAATCAATTGTTAGGAGATGTTTCCCATCTGATTTTTGGACTGGCCATGAATTGCATGGGAAGTAGGTCCTGGAAATAACGTGCCATTTTTCCAAGTCTGCTATTACATCAGAAAATCTATTTTGTTCCACAGAAGGAATGACAAGAATCACAGTCTGTGGAACATTGGTGATTTTTGAAGTGGGCTGTGCACGGATTGTTTGGAGTATAGGCACTGTAACCTCCCAATTTCTGTCAGGACTGCGGTTGGTACTTGTACTGAAGCACCACATACTGCCATCTGGCAAATGCCAAACATCAAAACCCAAAATATTTTCATTATGTTCTTTAATTGCAAAGCAAATAGGCAGCATGTATTTCTCCCCCTGGAGCCATAAATTATCTTCTGTGGTTTGGTAAATAACACATGCTCCATTTACTGTGGTGACTTTAACTTTCTGATGCCTGGGTCATACATTCACTTCTTGGTGTGTTGTGTTGGTCTGGAACATTGTATTCCTGTATCTGTTAGAAAGGTTATCACTTGTCTTTGGTGACTAACTGGAATCAGAATGTATTTTCTTTTATGAGGAATTTGATGGGACAAAAGTTATCATTTCTTACATAGTAGTCACTAGGATCACCTGAAATATCACCACCCTAGTCCTCTGGGGACACTATTAATTTCCTAATTTGCATGATGTCAGGCAGGTATGGGACCTGCATGACCATCATCTCCATCTATTCTTTCAAATTTTGTTTCTCTCATTTTCTTTCTGTAACTATGTAGATCCTTACCTCCTTTGGAGCCTGTACCAAGTGTTGTTTGTATGGGTAAGATCATCAGCCACACTCCGCACCATGGACTACATTCATTTGCCTCTATTGACTCATAGAGTTGTAGTACAGGTACCTCTTGACTCTATGGTACAAATATGTGGCATATGCAAAAATGAACACATAGCAGGTCATCAAAGCAGACATCAAAATATATAGACATAAGCCAGTGAACTTTGCTGTGAAAATGTCATATTGCTAGTGCATTTTCAGTACAAATTTAAAAGAGCATCCTTTACCTGCATTTTCTATATTGATTTCTTCAAGTGTCTTGTTGCAGAATGGAAGATTGGAAGAAGTTTTAACTGGGAGATGCTCCTATTGAGTCATGAGATGAACAAAGGGCCCCCCTGCTTTGTAAACTTCTCAGAGATGTGTCAAGGTGCAGCTGGATCCAATCCTCGTCCCAGACTTGGTCAATAGTTTGTGTCTAAAAGATTATATATAGGTGTAATTGAGTGCCTTACTTCTGTAAGTAATGTTGAAGCAACCATATTATAGTAACAAAATAATTATTAAGTTGAAATTGATGAGAGTAGAAATTAACCTGTACCATTAACCAAGGGAAAATTTCTCTTGTTCAGCCTCAGAAAGTAACCTTGATGTAGGTGCCCCTTCAAAGGAGGAATCTCCACACATGCTCCTAGAAGAGATGTGTTAGAAAACACTTCTGTTAAAAGTATGACTGTACAGTGATTGACTGTGACTCATATTTCTAGGCCAGCTGTGTCAGCTCAGTAACCTTTAGCTCAGCCACTTTAGATAAGTTATCAGTACTATCACTAGAAGGTTTAATTATCAGGTACTTTGTCTGCCACATATGCCAGATCCTGTCAGGAACTATTGTTCCTCACTTCCTCAGAATGCATAACTTTGGGATTGAAGTGTCAGGCTGGTCTCACCATCCTTCAACACCAAAAGCAGAATGAACTCCCCTTCTTCATCTGGTAATTTCTCCAACTGGTAACTTTTGTAAATGGGGTAAAGTTGAAGCTATTCTACTGCCATTTAGGCAGAGCATCCTTACTAACATACAAGTAGAGATAACTTTTTCTAGTCAACTAAAAAAATGTTCTCTTCAAACCCATATTTTCACCTGCTTTAAGAATGCATTTAATTTATAATAACATTGTTAGTAGTGATGCTAAAAATAAGGGACAGTTTCTTTCTTATTAAAATTATTTTTAAAGTCATTATCACTCAAGAATAATTTTAATAGTCTAACTTTAACGATGTTGAAAATTTTAATTGATTTATTTAGAATTTTTGTAATTGAGATCATATAATATTGCAATTGTATTTCAGAATATATATATAATCCAGTGTTCAAAAATCCAATCATACATAGCAAACTGGAGTGGTAGGAAGTAATTGCATTAAAGTTCAGCATAAAGTGTTAGTCCCAACCAAACATCTGCAAATCTCAGATCACACAAAAAAATCTCTTCAAATGTAGAATAAGCCTGTTCACCAGGAGGAACATAGGAGAAATACCACTTCCTCACACTTATCATGATGCAATATTGAATAGTATTTTAAAAACTCCATAAGAACATTTCGGAGATTTCAAGACTTCAGTGAATGTTTATAAAGTAATAAGCCTGCAACATACAGAAATGTCAGCAACTCTGAGTTGTGTTTTTTGACTATTCAACATAAAGAGTATAATTATTATATAAGGTTTTAACTAATGATTTCTGAAACTTACCTTACTTACTCTCAAGGCATTTGACAGCTTGTTGTAACAAAAACAATTTTTTTATTAGTAGTATTATTAGCATTGTTAGTATTATTACTATTATTTTTAAATACTATGAATGGTAATTTAATTTGTTTCTTACAATAACTTCAATACATAAAAACAAATGAGGGAAAATGTAGTTGGTATTTGTCTTGGCTGACCATGTCCTCTTCACTTCAATCACCTATTTGAAACATCAGCTGTAGCTTATATTCAGACCACTTGGTTTGAATCCTTCATATGGACCTTTCTTTCAGAATATTTTCTAATGACTTTTTGAAGTCTTTTCTATACCTTTATTAAGCAATTAATTCCACAACAGTATATTTTTTTTACTTTTTTAATGGTTTGGGTTTTTTTTTAATTGCATGCAGAGTAACTGGATGTTGCATAGATGTTTTAATGTGAAAAACAGTGAACAATAACTCTCCATTCACTCTGATCATACAATTTGTAATTACATGGACATCTATCAGAATCACTTTCAGCCACCTCTTTTCTACAGTGACAAGACTTACACTATTTTTCTCTTCTCTGTAAAGCAACTGTCTTCAATCATTTCCATTTCCTTCTCTGCTGTTGCTAGTTCTGCTGTCTTTTTAAGAGGGAATTTCTTGTAGTATGGTCATTTTAAAATATCTGCATATCATGGGCTAGTTGTGTGATGCCAGAATGTTTTGTTCTCCGTTCCTGTTCTACTGAATCAAATCCTGGCATCCTGGTCTGTATCAGGAATAGTGTGGCCAGGAGGACCAGGGCTGTGTTTCTTCCCCTGTACTGAGCATTGGTGAGGCTGCACCTCGAGTACTCTGTCCAGTTCTGGGCCACTCAATTTGAGAAGGATGTTGAGGTGCTAGAGTGTGTCCAAAGAAGGACAATGAGGCTGGGTAAGGGTCTGGCACACAAGTGTTGTGAGGAGCAGCTGAAAGAGCTGGAATTGTTTAGCCTGAAGAGGAGAAGGCTCAGAGAAGACCTTACTGCTCTCTACAACTACCTGAAAGGAGGCTGTAGCCAGGTGGGGTTTGATCTCTTCACCCAGGCAACCAGCAGTAGGACAAGAGGACATAGGCTTAAGATGCACCAAGGGAGGTTTAGGTTGGACATTGAGAAGTTCTTTACAGAGAGAGTGATTGGGCATTGGAATGTGCTGCCCAGGTAGGTAGGAGTCACCGTCCCTGGAGTTGTTTAAGAAAAGAATGGATGTGGCAGTTGGTGCCATGGTCTATTTGACGAGGTGATGTGGGGTCAAAGGTTTGACTTGATGATCTCATAGGTCTTCTCCAACCTAGCTGATTTTGTGATTCTGTGATCTTTTTTATCTTTTCCACTGCTGTTAGGGACTGAGATGAGTGTTTCAGAGGGCTGTTCACAGTGACTTCAAATATTGACTCAGGAGTGAGGCACCACTTATTTCAAGCCAAATATTTTGTCTACAGTCAAGATTGTCTTGGCATCTGCATTGCTTCATATTTATTGATATTAAATAGTAGCTGACACTTCATTGCTCATTTTTTATTCACAGCCTTCTGCAACTCTTTCTTACCTTGAGTTGCTCTCTAATGTCAAAGCCTTGTTATCTCATTTTTCACCCCATTTCTAAATGTTTTTGAAGATAATCATCAAATGGAGTTGTTGCCTCCAGAGGCAATCAAGGAACACCACTGGCATTAATAGTGAAATCTGACCACTGGTTTCCTTATTTTAACTTGGTAATTAATCACAATTTTTCTGCAAATCCAATGTTCTGTCAGCCAGCTGCCTTCAACTGTGTTTGCTGGCATGACCTACAACACACTAGCAGAAATGCAGTATGTTACTTGCTGCACTTATTTCCCAATTGGCTAACTAACTATTCTTTCTTATAGTTTCTGCCAATGTGATTGATATAGAAGTAAGATGTAATGGCCTATACATCCCCAGATACCTTTTGAAGCCCTTTTTGAAGATGTTCTCATTTTCTTCCTTACTCTTTTCTCTATTCAAGCAACAGGTTTTATATTGTGAAGTTGGTAACAATCCACTCTAGACCTCTTGGGTGAAACCTTTTGCTCTGCTAATTGCTTACTCTTGTATTTTGTTCTAAAACATTTCTAGTGATGTGCTTATTTAAGACTAATGAGCACAAATATAAAGAAAACATTTTGATTTTATTGCTATTAACTTGGATACTCATTTTTATATGCCAGCCATCTATCAGCCCTGTGGACTTCAATGCAGCCTTCCAGTTTCTGAATTGTTTGAAAACATTTTTATGACTAACTTTTACGCTTAGAACAAGTAACTCTTAAAATCTTCATTGCTTGCCTGATTAGATATGGTTACAAATATAACTTACCATAATATAGATTCCGTCCATTGTCTTTGGAGACAATTTTCAATTCTCTGGAGAAAAAAAAAAGAGATTTCTTGATTTTTATGATAATTTTATTCTGCTTCTACAACTATCATATTATAAAGCACCTATATCAGAACATAACTGTACAATGTGGAGATAAATGAGGAGAGGTTTAGGAAAGCCCAGCTTACCAATAGGTGGCTTAGGGACTGGTGTTACCATCAAAACTGGGCTTTTTCATCATGGAGTAAACTCCATATTGCCTAGTCTCCTCAAACCAGATGGGCTTCATCTGGGCAAAAGAACTGTAGCCCATAAGTTGGCAGGGTTGGTTAGGAGGGCTTTAAAATAGGTTTGAAGGGAGAAGGGACTGAAATTGGGCACTCCAGAGATAAGCCTAAGGGTGTAGAGTCTGAGTAAAGAGTAAAATCAGTGGCCCACCTGAAGTGCATGTACACCAATGCACGCGGTATGGGAAACAAATAAGAGGAGCTGGAAGCCATAGTGCAGCAGGAAAACTAAGATGTAGTTGCTACACAGAAACAGGGTGGCACAACTGGCGTGATTGGAATGCTGCTATGGGGGCTAGAAGCTCTTCAGAAAGGAGAGGTAGGGTAGGAGAGGTGGAGGGGTGGTTTTATATGTTACAGAGTCTCTTGACTCTGTTGAAGTTGAGGTCAGCAGGGGCAAGGTTGAGTGCCTGTGGACCAGAATCAGGGGGAAGGCAAACAAGGCTGACATCCTCATGGGTGTCTGTTACAGACCACCCAACTAGGATGATGAAGGAGATGAATTATTCTACAAGCAGCTGGCAGATGTCTCAAAATCTCCAGCCCTTGCTCTTGTGGGTGACTTTAACCTGCCAGATATCTGCTGGGAGCTTCATACTGCAGAGAAGAGGCAGTCTAGGACGTAACGGGTGTGTATAGAGGATAATTTCCTTCATCAACTGGTAAATGAGCCTACCAGGGGTAAGGCCCCACTAGACCTACTGTTTACAAAAAGAGAGGGCTGGTGGGAGATGTAGTGGTTGGAGGCCACCTGAGGCATAGTGACAATGAAATAATTGAATTTTCAATGCTCAGAGTTGAAAGGACAACCATCATTAAAACCTCTACCCTGGACTTCTGGAGTGCAGATTTTGGCCTATTCAAAAGACTAATTCAGAGCATACCCTGGGAAACAACCCTTAAAAACAAGGAGGTCCAGGAGGAATGGACATGTTTCAAGCAGGAAATTTTGAGTGCACAGGAATAGGCTATCATCATGGCCAGGCTTCACGAACGAAGATTTGAGAAGGGCACTACCCACGCTTGCTGCAAGCGTGCTGGTGGCTAAAAAGGCCGATACGGGATAGGCAGGTCCGGTCACAAAAGGCACAGTGGAACGTCTCCCTAGGTGACATTGGCAAGGAACGGTTCTTTCTGCGTTGTCTTTTCTCCTCAAGACTGACTCTCCGTGCATTCTTAAAGGAAGCAGCAGCGTCGTGAATGGCGTGTCTCCATGAATCCCAATTGGAGGCCAGAGTGGACCATTGGTGGCAGTCAATATGGCCAAGGCTGAGGTGTTGTTTCAGGAAGTCCTTGTATCTCTTCTTCGGGGCTCCTCTCTTGCGGCAGCCGGTAGCAAGTTCACCATAGAGCACAATCTTCGGAAGGCGGTGATCCTCCATCCTGGAGACGTGCCCTGCCCAGCACAGCTGCATTCTCATCAGCATGGCCTTGATACTGCTGACTCCTGCCTGTTCAAGAACAGACACATTGGTCACATAATCAGACCAGTGGATGTTTAAGATTGAACGGAGGCAGCGCTGATGGAAGCATTTGAGAAGTCGCAGGTGGTGGCGGTAGATGACCCAGGATTCAGACCCATATAAAAGAGTAGATAGTACAATGGCTCTGTAGACACTAAACTTTGTACTTTTCTTCAGGTGTTTATTGGACCAGACTCTTTTATGGAGTTTTCCGAAGGCTTTGTATGCCTTTGCTAACCTGTTGTCTATCTCTTTGTCAATGTTACCGTCTGAGGAAATGATACTTCCCACATAGGTGAACTGCTGGACTGACTTAAGCTCTGAATTGCCTATGGTGATGTGAGGATGATGGAAGACTTCCTGAGGTGCAGGTTGGTAGAGAACTTCTGTCTTCTTCAGGCTGACTTCCAGCCCAAAAAGCTCAGCAGCCTCTGCAAAGCAGGATGTTAAGCGCTGCAGAGCTGCTTCTGTGTGAGCAACGAGGGCGGCATCATCAGCAAAAAGCAGCTCACGGACAAGGTGATTCAGGGTCTTGGTGTGGGCCTTCAGTTGCCTTATGTTGAATAGGCTTCCATCGGTACGATATCGGATGTAGATGCCGTTTTCTTCATCGAGGTCTGCTGTGGCTCTTTGGAGCATCATGCTGAAGAAGATTGTGAATAGAGTTGGTGCAAGAACGCAACCTTGTTTCACACCATTGGTTATTGGAATAACCAGTGAGCGCATCACCATATCTGGTCTGTGTAGAATTTGTCTTTTTCCGCTGGGTCAGCTTGGAGAGTTGGGGCATATACGCTAAAAAGAACAACATGTTGTTTGTTGTGTAGAGGGAGGTGTAAGGACATAATGCGATCGGAATGACCTGTTGGCACATTTTCAAGTTTGGAGGCAATGGAGTTTTTAATCATGAAGCCAACTCCTGAAAGGTGTCTTTCGGTTTTGGGTTTGCCTGACCAGTAGAGCGTGTAGCCAACACCATGTTCTTTAAGGCTGCCTTCCTCATGAAGACGAACTTCACTGAGAGCAGCAATGTCAATGTTGAGCCGTGACAGTTCGTGGGCAGTTAGAGCAGAACAACGCTCAGGACGTCCACTATCCCCAGTATCAAGCATGGTTCTGATGTTCCAACATGCGAGTGTTAGTTTGAGCACACCTTTGCAGGCAGGTGTATGCCTTTGAAATCTCTTTGTTCTTGTTTGTCCACATGGAAGATGCCGGTTGGCCGCGGTTATCCAACCGGGTGTGGAGATGAGCTTTGTTTAGGCCACCTTTGCTAGGCCCCTCTCCGTGTGGAGCAAGCAGTGCTGTCCCAAGAAAAGGCTGCTTGGTCATTCAGGATGCTGCTGCAAGAGACTGTCATCTCCGGGATCAAGTCTCTAATGACCCATATCCTGAACCGCCTGCATGCAGGGTTGGGTCTGCAGCTTCCAGCTGCTTCCTATCACCTGCCATTTTCAACCCTCACCTGTCGCTACAGGGCTTTGCAATGTGGGTGAACCCTTCAAGCCTGTGCAATGGATTTTTTAGGTGAGGCACAGCGTGCGCAGAACTGGCCCCACCCTTTACTCCTAAGGTTCATCTGCCAAGGCCTAGCGAGCTTGGATGGTGACAGTGAATACCTCAGGACGTAGGTTTGGTTAGAGTATTCTTCTCTTAGATGGATGGCCTTACAGGGCTAAACAAGCTCCATCTGCCCGGTTTGGGGTTGGAGTTGTCCTTCTCCTAGGATGGTTGCCAGACGGCTGGCGAGCCCATCCTGCCCGTGGACACACTTTGTCTGACCCTTCTGAGACCTGTCTGGCATGGGAGACCCTACCAGCGTCACAAACCACCTTCAGCATAGCTCTCAACCTCATGAGGGCACGCAAGCTTCTCACCCGTGAAAAGGGGGTGTCCCTGGAGAAGGGAATAGGCTATACCAGTGTGCCAAACGGCCAGCCAGAGGTAAGACGGCCAGCTTGGTTAAACAAGGAGATTCTGAAAGAATTCAGGGCTAAAAAGAAAGTTTACCAACTGTGGAAAAAAGGACTGGCTACTTATGAAGATTTTATAAAGATAGCTAGGTCATGCAGAAAAAAATCAGGGAAAGAAAAGTGCAATTTGAAGTTAATTTGGCTAATTCTGTTAGGGATAACAAAAAATCCTTCTATAAGCACATTAATAACAAAAGGAGGGGCAAGGAAAACCTCCATTCTCTGTTGGACTTGGAGGGAAATATAGTTAAGGAAGATGAGGAGAAGGCTGATGTACTTAACAGCTCCTTAACCTCAGTTTTTACCAGTCAGACAGGTGGTCCTCAAGACAACTGGCCTCTGGAGCTGGTAGACAAAGAGAGGGAGCTGAATAGCCCTCCTGTATTCCAGGAGGAAATAGTTACTGACTTACTGAGCCAGCTGGATCCTCACAAGTCTATGGGACCAGACAGGATCCATCCCAGGGTGATGAGGGAGCTGGCAGAAGAGCTTGCCAAGCCACTCTCCATCATCTTCCAACAGTCCTGGTTCTCTGGGGAGGTCCTAGATGATTGGAAGTTGGCAAACCTCACCCCAATCCACAAAAAGGGCTGCAAGGTGGACCCTGGCTGACCTTGGTGCCTGGAAGGGTTATGGAGCAGATCATCCTGAGTGCAATCACACAGCACCTTCAGGATGGACAAGGGATTAGACCCAGCCAGCATGGGTTTAGGAGGGGCAGGTCCTGCCTGACCAACCTGATCTCTTTTTATGATCAAGTGACCCACCTGGTGGATGAGGTGGATGAGGTGGCTGTGGTTGGAGGGTAAGGCTATCTAGACTTCAGCAAGGCCTTTGACGCTGCCTCCCATAATACACTTCTGGAAAAGCTGGTAGTCCATGGCTTGGAGAAGGGTATCCTCTCCTGAATTAGGATCTGGCTGGAGGGTCAGGCCCAGAGGGTGCTGGTGAATCAAGCTGGCGTCCAGTCACTAGTAGTGTTCCCCAGGGGTCTGTGTTGGGTCCAATCCTGTTTAACATCTTTATTGATGATTTAGATGAGGAGATTGAGGAGATTGAGTCCATCATCAGCAAATTTGCTGATGACACCAAGTTGGGGGGGAGTATTGACCTGCTGGAAGGCAAGAGGGCTCTGCAGAAGGATCTGGATAGACTTGAGAGATGGGCTGATTCCAATGGGATGAAGTTCAATAAGGCCAAGTGCCGGGTCCTGCACTTTGGCCACAACAACCCCCTGCAGCGCTACAGGCTGGGCACAGAGTGGCTGGAGAGCAGCCAGGCAGAAAGGGACCTTGGAGTACTAATTGACAGGAAGCTCAACATGAGCCAACAGTGTGCCCAGGTGGCCAAGAAGGCCAATGGGATCCTGTCCTGTATCAAAAATAGTGTGACCAGCAGGACCAAGGAAGTGATCCTTCCCCTGTACTCTGCGTTGGTGAGGCCACACCTTGAGTACTGTGTTCAGTTCTGGGCCCCTCAGTTCAGAAAGGATATTGAGGTGCTGGAGCGGGTCCAGAGAAGAGCAACAAGGCTGGTGAAGGGACTGGAGCACAAGTCATGTGGGGAGAGGCTGAGGGAGCTGGGGTTGTTTAGCCTGGAGAAGAGGAGGCTCAGAGGTGACCTCATCACTGTCTAGAACTACCTGAAGGGAAGTTCTAGCCAGGTGGGGGCTGGTCTCTTCTCCCAGGCACTCAGCAATAGGACAAGGGGGCACGGGCTTAAGCTCTGCCAGGGGAAATTTAAATTGAATACCAGAAAGAAATTCTTTCCAGAGAGAGTGGTCAGGCATTGGAATGGGCTGCCCCGAGAGGTGATGGATTCACCATCCCTGGAGATTTTTAAATGGAGACCGGACATGGCACTGAGTGCCAGATGTCGGGATAGACCAGGACTTTATTAAGTGGCGAAGTACTACAAGCGCTGGGTCGACGAAGATGCAGAAATCAGAGAGTCTGAGGCTGTGGGCTCAAGCATTTCATATATTGATTTCTCCCCTGTTAATGGTGTTGGTCATCAGGTCTACCCTTAATGTTTCCCTATAGAAGTCCCTGTCCAAGTTCTTCTTCCCAGAACCCCCTTAGGTTTTTCCCACCAACCCTACTACCCTGATTGGCCCCAGTTTGGTGCATTGCAGTAGTTCTCCTTTTATGGCTCATTGTTCCCTATTGGTCCTTTCTCTGTACCTCCCCTTTGCTCATGTTTTGACCAATAGGATGCTTGACCCTTCCCCTTCCTCCTCCCATTTTCTGGAACTATCCCCCGAACCCTTTATAATCCGGGCACCCCAATAAAGCTTGCTTCTTCTGTTGCCACCTGGCCTCAAGTGTGGTCCTTCCTTGGGGAGGCTGCGCCAGGCTGGGTGCGGAGGGAACCATCCCAGCCTTTGAGAGGCGGCCTGAAAGAGCTACTAGCTGACGGCCACCATGCCTCTCGAAGCAGAAGACCCGCGTTCCTGATTTAGGAGCTTTTTCATCCATCGATACCATGATCTAGTAAATGGACGGGAGTTGGACCAAGGGTTTGACTTGATGATCTCAGAGGTCTTTTCCCACCCAATCGATTCTATGATTCTATGAACAGTCTTCCAACCCCAAAAATTAGATCAACACTTGTGGTTTTTTAGCAATGTTTGTGGGGTTATACTGCCCAATAAATTTGTATGATTCAGGCTCAAATGCCTACCTTTGGTAGAAAAGCAGACATTCAAACACCAATGCAACCTGTACTTTAACAAAAGTCATACACAAATTTGAGAATTTTCAAGGTGAAATTTTTTTCCATAACCACATATGGTCAGAATTTATATGTAGAAGGCAAAGAAATCTGAGAAATAAATAGAATGGGGAAAGATCTCTTTTCTTTTTTTTTTTTAGATCCTGAAAAATCATTTGGCCATACCATAACAAACCTTGTCATTCCTACTTATCCAGAAGATCCAGATGACAGGCAATCAAAATGTCAGCTAGTGTGGAAGCATACGAATAAACTGTTGTTTTTATCTTGACATCTTTTAGAATTCTAATGTGTAATGTAACTTAGTACTGTTCTGGGACAGTAATTACACAAAAACCACATAATAAACACATGCTAATGAGGTAGGGCAACAAGAACTGTACTCCTCACTCATGCAATCCAAGGATTATAGCACTGAAATCCGTACACATAAGCAAAACTATCAAAAAAAAAAAACCCTGTCAGAACTTGAAACATAGGAACAGATATTGATGTGGTTTACACATGCTGTAGTGTAGATACAGGCTTGCCATTTATACAAAGTTCCCAGTAGAGTGAGGCAGTGTGCTGACTGAAAAACAGCTTCTGTTCAGCTGAGCTGTTTGACCATGTACCTTCAGCCAATTTGGTTTATAAACATGCCATATGATAAACATACACTTGTTGTGTCAAAAGGACACAACTATGTTGTGACAAAAGGAATATTCATATATAGAGAGAGTTGGCCTATGTTTATGTCTCACTCTGCAGGCCTTCTGGTATTATTCACCCTTCTACCTTGAAAAGAACTCTAAATAACTAAAAGAATGTAAGGCATTTATATGGGATAGGGGTTACAATATATGAACATTGAACTTAATACTAACACTTTGAAGTCTGCATTTTCACTACAATTACTTCTAAAATCTATAAAAATGAGAAAATCAGAAAAAAATCAAAAAACCCTCTGAGGAATCAGTCCATACATAGAAGTGATTGAAAGTTATATTTTTTATGTTATTTGTTATGTTTGTAACAGCTGAAATTGGGGAAAGTGAATAGACTTATAGTTACTACACAGAACTGTATTTGGAGACATGGAATTCATTATTCTTCACATAAAATCAGTGACCTAATTGAAAGTGATTTCCATGATGGAGGTGAAAAAAATGGATTTTAAAAAATTAAAAATAAGAAAGTTGTGAAAAACTGAAACATGAGCTGTTTCCCATATGAAACTAATTTAATAGCCAAATAATAGAAAAAACCCCAAACAAATACATAACTCAAAGAAAAGAAAAAAATCTGAGCAGGTCTTGTCATTTTGCAATCCTTAGGTATCCTGGAGTTCTGAATGGTGTAGTCTTCAAGGAATGCATTTCAGATAGCAGTTATCTAGTTGAAATATATCCCATGTCATGGATCCCTACTTAGAAGACATCACTGGCTCTCAGGTCTACATGAGATAAAAGCACTACAGCTCATGTTATTGACAGGGAATATGAATAAACACCTCTCTTTTATCATCTGCAGAGACTTAGTGCAATCAAATACTGACTTTTCCATTCTCTACCTCAGTTCAGTTTGTCCTAAACTCCATGCATGCCCACAAAGACAAGAAAGGGTCTCTAGATGGCACTTTTCATCCTAGCAAGCAGAGTCCTTCCTACTGAAAATGAATCAGGCAAACCTGCTCTTACTGTTTGGAGCACGAGTGACGAATTTCAAGTCAGGAAGGATGAACTCTGCATTTTATTTCTGGTTACTACCAGGTAATGACTACTTTCTTCTGTAAGAGTATAGGCAAAGCTATCCTGAAACACAGAAACAAGTCTGATATGCACTTTTTCTTTGATAATATAGTAGCAATTACAAGGAAAGTCATGGGTTTTTGTAAAAAAACAAACAAAAAAAAAACACCAAACCAAACACTAACACAACTCTAGTTAATGCTGTTAATCCCACCCTATGGATCTTGTTCAGGTATTGTTTTTTATGAGACTTGGAACACAGCTTTAAAAACCACTTTTTACCACTATGAGTAGAGAAATACCGGAGCTTGTCTCTCTTGTCCCTAGAGCTTTCATTTATGCTTCTCTTTAACTTTCTGCAATATTACAGTTATTGTTACAGGAACCTCATTCCAATTCTTTTAGAACAACGACTAGGAAAACTGTGCTTCTGAGAGACACTCTGTACACTTCAGTATGGAAATATTGGAAGAATCTCTATCAAAGTAAAGAAAGTCTTCAAAAATTGTCTCCTAAGTGTAGAAAAGCACACTCTAAGAAGCAAACTCTGAAAAATATACTCATTCAAAAAAAATTTGAAACCAAACCATACTCTGGATTTTCAGACTATTTTTTGTAAGCAAAATAGTGTTTTAACAGTAACATCCAGTGACTAAGATCTTAAAACAGGAGAAAAACCAAAGACTTGATGGATGATGTAGAAAGTAAAGAAAACAGTAGAAGAATCCTTGATCTCAAGATAGGAGACTTACTTGACTGTAAATTCCTTCATGGTCCAAAAGTTTCAAGGATAACAATGGTGAATACTATACTCCATCCCAAGAATGAGAGTTTTGCTACTGCATTTTTTCTTTTGTGCCATAATGTAAGCAAAGTCTTTTTCAAAAAATGTAATAGATTTCAGCCAAGAACTGACAGGCAAAAATAAAGAAAACCATGGCAGTTTGCAAGTTGAAAGTTACTTCAAAATTCAGACTAATTCAGCATGCAGGAGCAAAATAAATGCAGGAAAGCCATCAGATGAGAGAGTTTCAAAGGTTTGATTCTGAAAGTTTTCACCTTCAAAAAATGTACTGAGTCACACATTCTTCTGCTAAGTTCTATTGAGTAAATGAATTCATTTTTTGTTAGATAAAACAGGAGCCTTTTTAGCAGCATGATACCTGGGAAGACAAATTTCTGTGTTTACTTCCTTAAGTGCCTTTAGCCTATAAACCAGAACTGGTTGGTCAGAATCAATGGCAAGAAAATAGAAAAATTATAATTATCTCAGGTATGAACTACAGAATCACAGAATCATTTAGGTTGGAAAAGACCTGTAAGATCACCAAGTCCAAACTTTGACTAAGCACCACCCTGTAAACAGGACCAGTCGTTTCTTGAACACTTCCAAGGATGGTGACTTCTCCACCTCCTTATACAGTCCATTACAGTGTTTAATAATGTTTTCTGTGAAGAAATTCCCCATGAAGTCAAACCTGAATTTCCCCTGGTTCACGCTCAGGCTATGTCCTCTTGTCCTGTCACTCATTGCTTGGGAGAAGAGACTGCACACACCTGGCTACAGCCTTTTTTCAGGTACTTGTAGAGAATGATAAAGTTTCCCCTGAGCCTCCTCCTCTCCAGGCTGAACACTCCCAGCTCCCTCAGCAGCTCCTCAAAAGACTTATGCTCCAGATCCTTCACCAGCTCGACTGTCATTTTCTGGACTTGCTCCAGCACTTCAATGTCCTTCCTGAATTGAGGAGCTCAGAACCAGACGCAGTACTTGAAGTGCAGCACTACCAGTGCCAAGTACAGGAGGAAGATCACAATCCTGGCCCTCCTTGCCTCACTGTTCCTGGTAGGTGAGGATGTCATTGACCTTCTTGGCCACCTGGGCACACTACTGGCCCATGTTCCTCCGGCTGTCAAGAGCACCCCCAGGTACTTTTCTACGAAGAAGCTTAACAGGCACTCTTCCACCAGCCTGTCGCTCTGCATGGGGTGGTTGTCACCCAAGGGCAGGACTCAGCACTTGCCCTTCTTGAACCTCATCCAGTTAGACTCAGCCCATCAATCCAGCCTGTCCAGACCCCTCAGCAGAGCCTTTCTACTCTCCAGCAGATCAACACTCCTCCTCAACATAGTGTCATCTGTGAACTTACGGAGGATGCACTCAATTCCTCATCTAAGTGATGAATAAAGACATTATCAGAACTGGCCCAAACAGTGAGCCTTTGGTAACACCTCTATTGACCAGCCACCAATTGGATGTGACACCATTCACCACCACTGGGTGTCCCAGGGCCCAGCCATCCAGTCAGGTTTTAACCCAGGCAAGAGTGCACTGATCCAAGTTGTGGCCTGCCAGCTTTTCCAGGAATGTTCTATGGGAGACAGTGTGAAAGTCTTTGCTGAAGCCTAGGAAGACTACATCCACAGCCTTCCCCTCATCCACAAAGTGGGTCATCCAGTCATAAATGGAGATCAGGTTGGTGAGGCAGGACCTGCCTTTAATAAACCCATCATGGTTGGGCTTGATCCCCTGGCTGTCCATTATATGTGCAGTGCGATCACACTCAGGATCCAAAACCTTCATGAGCGCCAAGGTCAGGCTGACAGGCCTGTAGTTATCTGGATCCTTCTTGTAGCACTTCTTGTGGATGGGAGTCATACTGGGCAACTTCCAGTCATCTGGGACTTCCCTGGTTAGCTAGGACTGATGATAAATGACGGAGAAGGGCTTGGTGAACTCTTCCACTACTTTCCTCAATACAGCTGGATGAAACCCACAAGGTCCCATACACTTGAGTTTCTAAGTGGCTCAGCAGGTCATTAACTATTTCTTCCTGGATTACAGGGGGTCTATTCTGTTCCCTGTTCCTGTCTACCAGCTCAGGAGACCAGTTGCCCTAAGGGTAACAGGTCTTACTGTTAAAGACTAACGCAAAGAAGGCATTCAGTACCTCAGCCTTTTCCTCATCCTTGATGGGAAAATTCCCCACCACATCCAGTAAGGGATGGATATTTTGCTTGACCCTCATTTTGTTGATGTGTTTACAAAAACACTTTATATTGTATTTCACAAAAGTGGCAGGGTTGGATTCAAGCTGAGCTTTCACCTTTCCAGTTTTCTCTCTACATTAACTAACTACATCCTTGTACTCGTCCTCAGTTTCCTACCCCTTCTTCCAAAAGTCACAAACCCTCTTTTTTTAACCTGAGTTGCTGCAAAAGTTCCCCATTTAGCCAGGCCAGTCTTCTTCCCTGGTGGTTTCTCTTTTGGCAAAAGTGATAGTGATTTTGAAACATCAGCCAGCTACTTACAGAATGTTTCATCTGCACCTTCATCCTGGTTGAGTACTGTATAATAGAATTCTACACAGGTATTGCCTTACTAGCCTTCCCTCTGATTCCTCATAGGCACTCACCCTCATCATCACTGTCCTTGCACTCTACACAGTGAAAACTCTCACCAATATAAAGAGCCACCCCACTGCTTCTGCTTCCTCACCTGTCCCTTCTGAAGAGCTTATAACCATCCATTGCAGCATTCCAGTCATGGGAGTCATCCCACCATATTTCCATGATGGCAATTATATCATAACTTTTCTGCTGTACAGTGCCTTCCAGCTTCCCATATGTGTTACCCATACTGCATGTATTGGTGTAGATGCACTTCAGCTGAGAAATGTGAGTATTTTTCCAATATTTCAGTATTGAAAAGTCACAGTTTATCTTGGATTCAATGCTACCACAATACCTAACAGACTGGGAACTCAGATTGCTGGAACAGACTGATAGAGAATTACAAAAACTCTTAAATGTAACTCAATCTCTAGTAAACCTAACTCAGTCAAGAAAAGACTACTTTTGTGGTATTTGCAGAAGACAATGCAAGATTTGTCCAGAAGGGAATGAAAGGACAAGCAGATTATAACCTATACTGAGAGCAACTTTTTGGAGATATGGATACAGCACTCCAGTCCACAATCAATGGACTACTGAAGCATCTCAAATTAAACTGCCAGATGATGTGTCTTTGTCTGTTTTAAATCAGGATGTTTATGTAGCTTTCCATGCCAAGGCACCTTCATGATTCTTTCTTATCTATCTCACTGTTTGAACACCTAATCCTACCTAAAGAGTCAGAACCATTCACAGTCCATTATTTTAATTCTTAATTTCTTGCATGCCTGTGTTGCAACACCATAGGGATATTCTAATGTGGAATGAAATAGAAGTTTATAGAGA
The DNA here is from genome assembly GCF_047495875.1 of Pithys albifrons albifrons. Classification (NCBI taxonomy): domain Eukaryota; kingdom Metazoa; phylum Chordata; class Aves; order Passeriformes; family Thamnophilidae; genus Pithys; species Pithys albifrons. Next base: position 39,742,270 of record NC_092497.1, read on the forward strand.
GTGAAATCTGACTGAAAATACAAGATCAATATTTCAGTGACTTCCTATTTTGAGCTGCAGAAAAGAGACTTCAGGGCTCACAGTCCTTTTTACGATCTTTGCCTTCAGGCAGAAAATCCTTAGTAGTTACATGTACAATTTCTAAAACTACTTTGCAGCCGATAATAAGTATTTCTTCAAGAGTCAACTACTAACACATTCAGATAAGCACAGCTAACAAGAATATCTCTAGAAAAAAGCCTTGTCATTGCCAGCAAAGATTACATTCGCAGTGTCTATTGCAAACCAAGGCAATCCTTTTCTCATTCAAATGCCAGGCAGAAACAAGCTTGATCTGTCTAGGTGCAGGCTGAAGAAAAAAAAAGCCAAATGTCTGCATTCATAAGTGTCAAGCCCAAAGTAATCAGTAAAATATCCTGCTGATACATAGGAGCTTTTAGTGGATCTAATTTAGCACTACATTAGCACTTCTTTACCTATTCCTACCCTAAGCACTTTTGACTACTGTGGATCCCAGGAGACTGTCAGTCTCTGCTGAGCATCAAACTGCTTTTCAGTTAAAGTCAGGTGATATTCTGGGACTCCATCATCCCATATTTCCACAAAATATATGTATATTATTCTAAAAGAAGATAAAGTACATTTTAATAGTTCTTCTGTACTACATAAAAAATAGTTTCTAATAGTAGCTTTCAAAGGCAGAATTCAGCAGAGAAATTAAGTTCATATGAAAGAAGGAACCATAACTTCTAATACCATTCCACCACTCACTCCCAATATAGACAATTTCTGCAGGTCACTCTTGAAAAGAGGATTGGATGTAGATGGGATTCAGAAACTTTGTGGCTCATCCCTATGGCACAGGCATTTTTCTTCCTGCATTGAGGTCCAAAGCTACAGAACTAGCCCTGGATGGATAAAAAGACTCTATGTCTGTTTCTTTACACATCAGATATATTAAGGGGAGTATGGTGATTAGCGTAAGGTGACAATCCTTAGTTTACAAATTAAAGTATGCTCTTTGCCTTTTGAACTTCAGTAAAATATCACTGCAAAAGAGGTGAAGTGTAGCAAAACTTCAGTTGATCTCCTTTACCCAGGCAATTTACCCAGCCAATCACTCTCCCTGTGTCATGGCTTTTACAGCTGGAAGACTTCTGTATTGGATCCATTCAATTATTAAAATACTCAGTACTTGAATCAATTGAAAGTTTCAAAAGCAGTATATGAGCTAAATTTAAAGTTATCTGAAGCACTTTAACAATGATGTGCAGAGTGGCTACCTTACAGAAGCTACAAGGGAATCATAAGCAATTTTCCACCATAGCACCAAGCAAAATTGAAATGTGAAAGAATAGATGAAACAAAAAATGTCAAGGCCTTGTAAATAACAACAACAACAAAAAAAGATACATTAATTATGAAGATCACACTCTTAATATTATAGAACTATTTCAACACTAAGTTTAAAAAGTAAGTATTAAATCTCATGCAAGAAGAATGCTTATCTCACATAATTGCATTACAGTCAGTCATATTACACTACTCACATCCCTAGATGCCAATCAGGCTAATGCAGAGACCTGTATACACCAGAATATTGCAGGACACTACTGTCTCTTTATTGTCCAAGCAGTAACCCAAAAAATCCGCAATTTCTTCTAACCATATATACTAAATGCCAGTAGACTGAAAAATCTTATGATGGATCATTAAATATCAACATAATTTTCTCCTATAAATACTCAGATACCAATAGATGGGGAAAAAGCCTATGCTCCAGGCCAGACATTTTTAAATCCATGTTAGTAAAGCTGTTCAGGAAATAGTAATTCAATTTTCTACTTCAGAAACATATTTTTCGAAAATGTTCAGGCATGACTGAGATTCCATTGGAACAGCTTAATTCAGATGCAAAGTGACATTTCAGTACAGCAAAAGGCAGGCATCTCAAGAAATGAATAGTCTTACTATCAGGACACCTTTTCCAAAATTTGTTTCATGCATTTCTAACCACTGTGCTGCTGAGTATATAATTGGTGAATTTGACATTTCTCTTTCTTTCTCTCTTTTTCACTTTCAACCCTTTGTATTCCCAAAACTTCAGTTTCCTCAGTTTCACAGATGTTATAGCTGTTTCATATGAAAATATGTGAAAAGAGAAAAAAAAACTTTTAATGTTGATACATGAACTCAGAAAGTGTGATGCTTTTAGCAATACTTATATGGCAAAACACAGCAATCTGATCAGATTTAGAAGAATCTTTCTGTGAAAACATTCTATCTGTGGATTCATTAATCTGTTTTCTCTAAGAGGAAATTCTTGTTTTTGGAAGAATTTTTGGATGACAGAAGAATTTGTTCAGCTTCAAATCCATGGATGAATTTGATACAAAAAAAATACAATTTACAAGACAGAGCGATAAGACTATTCACACCACCACTCAGCAGAAGGAAGTTTAAAAAAAAATGTAACAACCATCCAGTAAAACTAGGCAAACTCAAGTTATTTTGGTAACAGCTGAAAAAAACTCTTCTGAAGGGAAAAATCAGCATGCAAACACAGGGAACTTCTTATAAAGACACAGTCTTTCTCTTGTTTGTAATAGCTGAACTCTATTTGCACTGAAACTTAGACACTACTATTCTGAAGAAAAAAATACATATATATATATACATAGATATACATATATAGATGTGTGTATATATGTATTACCCCTTCTTCAGAAGATTTACTACTAGTCAACAGTTGTTGCCACTATTTCAAGAGGGCTACATATTTCAGAATGCAGCTGCTTGGATACAATTTGATAAATGCACCTAGAAAAGCATATCCTGCCAGTCCCCAACAGCAGCTTGCATTTTTCCCTGAAACAGAAATATAATGCCTTGTACAATGAAAACAGTCTCACAGGCTGGAAAGCTAGCTACAGAGAACTGCATAAGGATCTATTTTGGTACTGCAGCCCACTGAATCACATTAGGCAGCAGTTACTTATTTGCTCTAAGCTGTGGGCAAGTAGTTTTTTGCTCCAGCAAGACATAGTTTGAAAGTAAAAGACCCATTTATCATTGTATAGGAAAAAAGTTGTATCTTTCATATCTCTTTGAAAGTGGAATACTCAGTATTACACCTCCCTGGAATTCAAACAATGCATTTGCTTAACTCTCTTATCCCCTTATCACAAGTTATTAACTTCCAACTTCTGGATTAGAGAGAAAACCTACAGAAATATCCCTGTTCCTAACAGCACTTGTTATGAAAGACACCCAGGTGTACTTCCTTCACACAAACAACATAAAGAATAAGAAAAACATTACATTACAACCTCTTGTCAAGTAGTTCAGGTCCTTTCAAAATCCTGATTAAATAAACCTATGCCCTGAAAACCAGCTTTCCATGCCCTATAGGTACCCCGGAAAATGTAATGTTAAAAAAATACTTGAGTGTTACTATATACATCATTTATGGAAAATCACAGATATTCCTACAAAAAAAAAAACACACAAAAATGTATATAACTCTTCAAGATAACAAATGTGAAGAGATTAAAAAAAGAAAATGAAATAACTCTTTGTAACTTGGGACTTTGGAAACCCTGCATTAAGAAGTCTGGCTTCCACATTTCATGCATGGAAATAATACTTGCTAGTATCGTAGCAATATTTCTAAAAATGGTCATTGAAAATACTGTGAGAAGCTCAGGTATCATTGCAATAGAGGTCTCAGAGGGAAATCTTCTGGAAAAGTGGTAAGTAGAGACTTAAGGAATTTTTAGCAAATAGCATTTTCCCTTTAATAATGTTACTGAATGTAAAAGAAAATATACCTTTCAGAATGGACTAAAATGTTAAATACAAAAGGAAAATGAAAGTCAGGAGACTAAGCTAAAAGCACACAGGAATATAAAAGGTGCTTGCTGTGGAGTTCTAAATAGTTCAGCAAAAAATATTTTTAGGAGAGTTGTTTTCAGAGGGAGGATTTACTAAATTTAAGAGGAACATGAAAAGCTAGGAGGTTTTTTGTGTTAATACTCTCTCACTTAAGATTATCTTTCCACTCTGCTGTATTAAATTAACACTTCTATTGCAGTGACTTTAGAAAATAACTTCAAAGAATAGAAAACCTCAAAGATCAAAGACTATAATTTCCCAAGTTTACATGCTACTTCCAAAAATGCATGCCTAACAAGTTTCAACAGCCTGGTGACAAAATATTTGCACAAAGCCATATATAATTAAACAGCCAAAGGACTGTAATCACTTAATTATATCACTAACCTTAGTCTTGCACTGATTCATTGGAAAGGGTCTCAGGCAGCAGCCAATAGGGAGTTACTGGCTGTGTCCTGAGAAATGTGAACACTTACTCCATTATTTGTTTCTCTTAGCAAATTAATTTGTAGAGATCAATCACTGCACAAAGTACTTGCTAGCTAGCAAAACCACGTGTTCCTAAACAGTCACAGCTGCTCTTATATTTAAAAGAACATTCATGTATTTAAAGATTTCATCAGCTGGCTCTTAGAGACACATGAATCTCATTTGTTTTGGTTCACTTAAAGTTCAGTGATCTCTGCTTTATTCATTTTCTTACAAGTCTGTTTTGAATTTCAGATATGAACAGCTCAAATGGGCTCCATCCTGTGTGACTTCATCCTATTCTGCCTTGAATTAATCGTACAGCCTTCATATACGAGGTCTGATTATGGCTACATTTTGTATCGATATGACTATTGGGCTGCTCTCCTCTGCTGTTTTAAGGCTCTGTGAATTCCAGAAAAACCAGGAACAAGTTAAACTGTGTGTTTTGGACTATTTGACTGAAAATAATCTAAGCTCTCTTTACTTTGTGTTTACAGTATTTACTACAAAAGCTCTGATTCACATGTGTGGATGCTAAGCACTCAGCATCTATGCTATATTTTGAGGTTTTTAGTTCAGATTAGATTTATTCTGATCCCCTGAATCCTGAACCAAACTTTGATTATATAGTGACTTTTACAACCAGGCTTCTCAGTGGCAGAGGTCACAGCAAAAATTTTGCACAGCTAAAGAATTTCACACAGGGAAAGCAGCCTCCTCATTAATGTTGCAGATCTATCAGTAAGGCAGCTCACAAGTGAAGGTTCTGTGTAAAACCAGTCAAGAAACTACCTTGTCCTCACAAAACACTTTTCAGGGACATATATCAACATCAATGAAAGCCTGTCACAACTCTCTGTTCAATGACGGGGTTATTTTATCCTATGTAGTACATTAAATTGAAATTGCAACATTGTTTCTTTGATATTACCTAAACTATACTTTTTAGTTCTAATTTAATGACAAAATGTCAGCTTTCAAATTTTCACAATTTCTTAGTACAGACATCTCTATTCATACTACGTCTCAGTAGGCAAATATGAACCATACTGTTGATGGGCGCTTTTTTCTGTCACAATATTTTGATGGTTACTTCTCAAAGTAGAGTCCCTCTATAAAATAGGCTTGTGTTAGGTTGGTTGAACAAAATTATCTGAACAAAATTATCCAAGCTGCTTACTGAAGAAAAAACTTTATTCAAAGGAATATTATTTGTAGTCATTCCAGGCTAGATTATCAGCACCGGGAAACACAGAGCTTAGGGCTCTGGTTTGTTTTTAAGCCTGCAGCACAGCTGCCGTAGGAAACCTGACTAAGTATTCATTAGTCAGTTGTCAAGAGAAGTCAACCACTTGTTCAAGGTACCTGATAACCTGAGAAAATGAAAGTAATGAAACTAAACTAAGCGTGCACTTCTAGTAGGATTTTATGACTCAAGGTTAGAGGACTTCATCTCCCTCCCATACAATGCAGCCAGCTGAAGAAAAATTCAAATTCAAATCGTAATTCAGAACTTGAATTTCCCAGACTGTAACCAAGGCCTTTCAAATGGAAGCAGAAAGGCTTGTTTTAGTGTGTTGGTTGCAACTGTAATTATTTATAGTTTCTCCCATATTTTTAAACCTACAGCTGAGGGGCACAGCGGGGGGAATAAAGATCCTTTATCCCTTACTGCCAAAAAGACAAACTACTATGAGGTAGCCTGCGTGAAAGGGGTTTTTGACACTGTCAGTCAAAAGAATAATGTGCATTAGAGGGAGAACTGAACTTACTGAGCAAGCAAATCCATCCTGAAATGGTAGCATAGTTTAATTGAGTTTACAAAAAAACAACCTGGAAAATAGGAGACGTCCAAAACATTGATGCAGTTTGGGGTGTAGAGTTATGCTGAGGAGAAAGCAGGAGTACACTGTTTGATAGCTGGGGTTTTCTAAAAGGCCTGTGCATTGAATTAGCATGTAGGTTTTCTTCCTTACAGCCAATAGAATTTGTTATTTCCTAGAATATATGTAAAATTACATAAAAAAAGACAGACATTTTAACATCAATAAAACACAAATCAATGAGACAAAGAATAATACTAAACTCATGGAGGGAAGAATTTGTGTTTAAAGACTACTAGCAGAAGAAGTAAATTTTAAATTTGTGCAATTATAATGGGAATTAGTTTTTAAATATTCAAAATTATTTAGGAAACCAGAAAGTCTGCATAAGGTATAATGCAGACCTACAAGAATCACAGTTTAAAAATATTATCTTCTTATAAAAGAAGATATATACACTATCGTTTTTAGCAGAAAACTGGTGGGGTTTTTTGGAGTGTGAGTATTCTCATTTCTGACAATGTTGGACAATAATTGTCATCTTTTCTCTTCTCTACTCCCCACACTTGCACATATTGGGTTTTTTTTCCAAATATTATTAGCTGTTATAAATCTGACTATGGGTTAGAGAAAGAAAAAGCATTAAAAAGGAAGTCATATGGTTTTTGTGAACACAGTTTGCAAATATTCTCTGGAAAATCTGGTCCTAATATGTTACTAAAAATATAGGGTTTATTCTGTACATGAAGACATTCCATCAGCTTGCAATCATCAAAATCAGCTTTCATCTTTTCATGTTCATGATGGAAGTTCTGAGAAAAGCATAAGACATTCTTTGCCCTCCCACTGATATCCAAAGTTATTTGCTTTACTTTTCAGGGCACTGGAGTTAAGCATGTAGCTCCAGGCTACAGAGTTAAAGTATATTATTGTGTCCTTAACAATGGACTGCATGGGAGAACCTTTGAATCAAGAATCCTAGCAACCAGAAAGCAGTTAATGATTTCCAGTCAATTAAACATAGCACACTTATTACTCTGTTATGTTGGTATGGAAAATATTCAGTAATTATTTCCTTGCTATAAAAGAAACACATGAACTAACTTTTAGACTATGCGCACACACAAACATACATCATCTTGTTCCCCATAGAAGCTACAGAATGCTAAGTCATCTTTCTCACATTTGTTTTCAGTTTTCTTGGAACAAAGTGCAGACTACTAGCATTGCAAACACATGTTTTTAATACAGTAAACAACCTGGAAAACATCAGCTTGCAGAAAAGAGGAAATCCTTGAGAAGCTGTAGTTGGATTCCTATAAATACTTTGAGCAAATAATACAGTATTTTTCTTGCCTGCTTCATCAAAATAACTTTTCTACCACTAAAAAAGAAAAAGATATGACCCAAACACACATATTTGAGTTTTATGCCCTTGAGTAGAGGGAAGGGAAGGGAAAGAAAAAAGAAAAAAGAGAGGGTAGGACATTTTTGTAAAATTTATTGTGAGAAGAATGTGAACAAGATTTGGATCAGAAATATCTTGGAAGTGAAAAAAGATGGATGTTACTATTGACAGATTCTCAATACTTTAATGCTACTGCTCACATGGGAGAAAAAGCTTGAGATGTTATTAAACATTGGCTTGCTTGTTTCACAGTTTTGGGAGTACTAAAATGCATAAAACCAGCACGCAACGTATGTTAATGTAACCATCTCTGGGGAGGGGTGTAAATACTCATGCACAACAATTAATATATTGATCTTCATTGCACCCCAGCTGGAAAGGGTCTATGCAATCATCCACCACACACGTATATCGAATTCTCCATGATTTTCCACACTCATTAGCATCTTTCTTAGCTGCTCTATTTTGTTACCCTTTACCACAGGAGAATAAAGAAACTCAGCATTCAGTATTGATTATGAATTATGATCCAGACTTACATTTAAATATCAAAATCAGTTGAACTCTGGCAGGTGTGGTGCCATGACCACTTTCCTGGGGAGCCTGTTACAGTGTTCAATCGTTCTCTGGGTGAAGGACCTTTTCCTAATATGCAACTTAATTCTTCTCTGACACAGCTTCCTACCATTCCCTCAGGTCCTGTCACTGGTCATTAGAGAGAAGAGATCAGTGCGTGATCCTCCACTGTACTTCATGAGGAAATTGTAGACTGCAGTGGGGTCCCCCCTCCATCTCCTCTCCTCCAGGCTGAACAAGCCAAATGACCTCACCTGCTCCTCTGATTCCCCTCTATGGCCTTCATCATCTTTGTTGACCTTCTTTGGACACCCTCTAATAGCTGCTCAAAACTGCACATAGTATTCACGGTGAGGCTGCCCCAGTGCAGAGCACAGTGGGACAGTCCCCTCCCTTGACCAACTGGCAATGCTGTGCCTGATGCCCCCCAGAACGTGGTTGGCACTCCTGGCTGTCAGGGCACTGCTGACTCATATTCAACTTGCCATTGATCAGGACTCCCAAGTTTCTTTTGTGGGACTGCTCTCCATCCTCTCATTCTTTAGTCTATATACACAACAAGGGTTTCCCTGACCCTGGTGCAAAACCAGCTCTTATCTTTTTTTGACTTCATAAGGTTGGCCATTTCCCAGTCCTCTGATTTTTTGAGGCCTCTCTGTAGGGCCTTCCTGCTTATAAGGGCATCAACAGCTCCTCTCAACTTAGCATAATTGACAAACTTTCTTAGAATAGCTTCAAGTCCTGTGTCCAAGTCATTTGAGATGTTGAAGAGCACTGAGCCTAAGATGGAGTCCTAAGGAACCCCACTAGTGACCAGTTACCAGTCCCATTTACTAAAATCCTTTGTGTCCCTCCCGTGAGCCAGAAGTATCCTGAGGAAGCAGTATCCAAAGCTTTACTAAAATTAAAAAAAAAAAAAAATTACATCAACTGACTTCTCTTGGTCAATTAGGTGAGTTATCTTTTTGTCCTAATTCGGCTGCCGGGGCCAGTTTATGACTACCAAAGCTGTGTATTCTCCATTCTCTATTTCATGTCTCATGAAACATTAACAATGGATGATTTCCAGTAGCTGCCCAGGGCACACCTGGCCCCTCAGACTGCAAACTGGGTAATAAAGAAGCCTGTGAGATAGGAGCTGTGATAACTGCCCTCCAAGAAGTCATTAGTACCTCCATACCCAGCCTGAGGGAGTGTGTCTGCTAATGGGCTATCAATAACTCCAAAAATATGCCATGACTCACAGAGTTAAAACACCCATTGTGGAACTCCCCATCCTGGGGAGGTACTGGGCATTCCCACCTGAACCAGAGGGTATATAATCTTGGGCTTTGGGAAATTTTGGGACCACTCATCAGATCCAGAGGAGCACCAGGACCTTGACAGGACTGTGACCACCACTCTTAACCAGACAGCAACCATCATCTGAATCGACAGGTTTTTCGCTTCCTTTTACTTTGGACTGAGGGGAACCATGTGGGTCTCAGCACAAGGGCCAGTAAGCACCATCCTGTTTGTGCCCCAGAGTGCTGGGTTATACTTCTGGGTTTTGTGGGTTAAAACCAATTTTTCTTTGTCTCATTGCATTTATTGTAATATTTTTATCAAATTGTAACGCTGATTTATAATCTCTTTTGGAGGGGTTCACTTCTCCTGACAGTTTACCTTTAAACCAGCACACTTTGTCTTAAAAGGAAAGTAAATTTGACAAGTAGGACTTTTGTCTTGTGAAGCCATGTTGCCTGTGACTGATAAGTGTGCTGCCTTCAATCTCCAATTGCTTTTCAATAACTCCCCAAATAATCTCTTTAATTTTAACAGTCACTAAGTGAGACTGACAGGCCTGTAATGTCCAGGATTATCCTACCTGCTCTTCTTGAAAACTAGGACAATCTTAGCCAGCCTGGACCTCTTCAGATTCCCAAGATCACTCAAAAATCATTGAGAGAGGTCTTACAATGACATCGTCCAGGTTTTTGGTTATTCTTGGATGAATCCCAGCAGGGCCTGATGACTTATGGGGATACAGCTGGAGTAGCATATCCCACACAAGTTCAGGTTTGACTGGGAGTTGATCATTCTCACAGTCATGGTCCTCCAGCTCAGACTATTGGGACTCCTTTAGGCCATTGTTGGTGTTGAAGATTGAAGCAAAGAAAGCATTAAACTTCTCTGCTTTGTCTCTATCCCTGTCTGTGAGGTGACTGTTCTCATTCTCTAATGAGCCAACATTATTTCTGACTGCCTTTGGCTATTAACATGCTTTAAAACACTCTTCTTATAGTCCCTACATTTCTGCAGTTTCAACTATGACTGAGTTTTGGCCTGAAGACTTTTCTCCCTAGAGTGGCAAGCAGCATCACTCTATTTCTCCTGTCTCACTTGACAATGCTTCCACTGAACATATACTTTTTGGTTTTGCATTAGCTTCCAAAGATCCTTGCTCAACCAAGTTGGCCTTCTGCCTCACCTGCTTGAATTCTTACATTTTGGAATTGCCTGTTCCTGTGCCCTTAGGAGGTGGTGCTTAAAAAATTATGGGCTCTGATGGATGCCCAGCATCTCCAAAAGCATTTTTCCAATGTGTCTTACTGACTAGTTAGTTCCCTGTGCAGCCTGAAGTCTGTTTTCATGTCCAGGGTTGAAGCTTTGCTTGCCCTTTTCCTCCTGTCAACAGAAATTTTAAACTCAGTTGCTTCATGGTTGTTGTGGTGGCAGCCACGAATAATCACTTCACCCATGAGACCCTCACTGTTAACAAGGAAAAAGTCAAGGAGGGCGCCTTTCCTAATCCTTAGTACCTGTACCATGAGTTTATCATCCAGATGTTTTAGGACTCTTCTACACCTGTTTATGCCAGTCATGTGATGCTCACAGTTAATATCTAGCAAGCTGAAACCCCTCATAAGGAGAAGCATGACTGATGTAAAGATATCCCTTAGTTCCTTAAAGAAAATTCATCAGTGTTGCCATCCTGGCTAGGTGGCCTGTAGTAGACTCCCAGGATGACATCTGCTTTGTTTGCCTCTTAATCCTTACCCCGAGCCTCTCAATTGTGCCATTGCCAGCTGTGAGCTCCATACATTTCAGCCCTTCAGTTTCATACAGTGCCACCCACCCCACCTCACCTGTCCCTTCTGAAGAGCCTGCAACCTTCCAACAGGGTGTTCCAGTCCCAGAAATCATTCCACCAGGTTTCACTTAAACCAGTGATGTCAGATCTCTGGGATTTGGCCAAAGGCTTGAATCTCTTTTGCTTGTTTCTCATACTGCATATGTTGGTGTAGAAACATTTCAGGTGAGATGTGTTGTAGCCAACACCTCATTGAACAGATTGAGGGATCCCATTAGAGTTCATCTCCTCAAATTTTAGTGTGCCATTGTTTATCACTGGCAAGCCTGTTCTGGAGCCTGATTCTAGTAGAGACTTTTAGTTTTAGTTGTTAGTCTTAACTTATTAGAAAACACAACAGAAATTACATAAAAAAATATTCTAATTTTATTAATGTTCAGAAGAACAGATTTTTCCATTGAGGTAACACACAGTCTAAATTAAGGAAACACTGCAAAGAGCATGTAATCTCTGCTATGATACTATCAGGAACATGGTTTTTAGTTCTTGGGAGTAAAGTTAAGGCAGTGGTTTAGCTTTAAATCAAAAGTTTGCTACTGGAACATAAATAAATATAGCTATACTGCCATCTGATAAACCTCTCTGATTTATATCATTAAGGAATACACATTCCCAATCCTGGCTTATACAACTGCCCCAATCAAAATCTCAGAGAAAAAAATTTTCTTCTTTTGGAATGCAGAGATGGTTTGTGGAGAGTTCAATCAGGGTACCCCATTGATCAGGCAAAAAAGGGATGTCACTGTTAATTTGTGTCAAATTCCTTTTTCTGAGTGCAAAATTCATTGTCCTGACTGAAAATGATGTCCTGATTTAATTTCATACAGCACAAGTATGTAGGAGAGGTTTGGCCCCAGCCCCTGGTGTGCGCTCCCCACGTTAGGAGCTGCTGGCAAGGTCAGGGTGATCTTGGGGCAGCCAAAAGGTAGTAAACAACCCCAGAGCAAGCAAGCGGGCCAGACCCATCGGCGCCAGGGTCTGATGTCTGCCGCGTGAACACCTTGTGCTAGCTGCCCTCCAGCCAATGGGAGAACTCCTCCGCCTCGTGAACAAAGATCCTCAGCCTATCCCAAGCCACCCTCGGTCACATGTACCCTCCAAAACCTTATATAAGTTGTGTACCTCCCCCCTAATAAAGAGTTCGAACCTTCTTTTAAACTTTGGACCTTGGACCTTATGTCTCTGTGAAGACACCCAGGTATCCAAATGCTGAAACCCAGGGCACCGTGAGAGGTGGGCTGGCTGGGACTCAGAAAAACCTCTCGCTTTGACGCAGCTCAAGTTATTTTCCCCTATACAAGTATATTTCTAGGAAAGTTTCTTTGACTTTCCAGGCACAGTGTAAGCCTTTACATAATTTGAGAAAAATATGATCTGTAAGTTTGCAGAATCTCACTTGGTAAGTAAGCTCATACAAAATATTTTTTACCACACTGCTTTATTGTTTGTACTAGCCTACAGTTCATGATTATTTACCAGCCTGTCTTTTTCCAATATATTAATTAGTTATCGCTTTACCCATGTAATACATATAATACTCGGTAGGTAATAGATGTTATTTTATTCCCAAATAGAATAAATTTTTGAACTGATTATTTAAAAACTAATGTAGTTCTTTCTAAAACTTACTTGAATTACTTCCTGATTCAAAAAAATTTCCACTTTGTAAAGAAAAATTACTTTTTATGTAGGCATGTATACAATGTAAATGCACCACAGTGTTGTAGAATAGCATTACAAATAAAGTACTAATCATAATTATCTCACTGAATGCACAGCTTTAAATACATTGCCATGCATTACATTTAATTACTAGATCTTTCCCTTTCATCCTTCTTACTAATTTCTACATGGTAAGGTTGAGTTCAGTTAAAATATTTAACAATTCCATTATGCTCCCAGTACATAAATGTAGTACTCCCATCAAATATTAATAGCTGAATAATTCTGTTTTATCGATATAAAAATGCAAAAACATTATTTAGGCACCATGATAAATTGTCATTCCACTTTCTATACCAAACCAAATTTACGAGTCATTTGTACTTGAATGATGTGTACTAGTGTAGTAGCTCAAATCTGCATAATAATTTAGTTCAGAGATGAATGAAACCATATAGTAAAAAATTAAGTAGAATTTAGTGTGTCCTTGCAAAAGACATTGAATGAAGAAATAGTACTCACATTATCCTCCCATTCCATTTGCTAATAATCAGGCTTTTATTAAAATTATATTACTCACATTTCTTTCTTTTTGTCAATCCTCATATTAAATGATAACCTTACTAATATATTATTATAACTTAATCAGGCATTGCAAACAGTAATAGCAATTAGCTGGGTATTTTTCCCTTTGGGCACAATTCTAGGTAAACATCTTTGAATCTGGTAAATGGATGCTGTTAAAAACGAAAGCATAAAAAAAATCAAAATATCTTATGTCCACAAGCTAAAATATGCTGCTGAATGGAAAGAAATTATAATAAACAGGATCATCATCTTTCAAGCACATTAAAGCACAGAAATATCTTGAGTGGTTTAAATAGGTTCAGATTCAGAGGTAGTTTGAGCTGCATTATTATGTTTGTTGTGATCAGACTATTTCTTTTTACAATTTAACCATCTAGACTTGAACAGTAATTGCTCTTGTACACTGTTGCTCTAGAGTTGCACATAAATTCAGTTTTGATAATGCTGTAAGTTGCAACCTACAGAAGTAGTAGCCTACAGTGCTGAACACTGAGATGCCTAAATCCTAAACGCTCTGATCTTAAACATGAAAAACCTCATCTCTTCTATTCATCGTCATCAAGAGGTCTGGTAGTCACTTAAGTTGGGACCCATGAAAAACAACATCGCCATCAGGATCTGGGCTGAGATAAGGACAGCAAAACACTAAGGGATGGGGAAGATGCATCTGAAATTTACAACTTACAGCTCTTCAGTACTTTTCTCAGGCATTCAGGAATCACCTTCATACGTCTTAGATTCACAGTATTAAACATTCTTCCTATGCCATGGTTTAACCCCAGCAAGGAGCCAAGCACCACACAACCACTCTTTCCATCTACCCCACTTGGATGGAGGAGAGAATCAGAAGGGTAAAAATGAGAAAACTCGTGGGTTTAGACAAAGATAGTGCAAAAAAGAAAGCAAAAGTCACATGGGCAAGCAAAGCAAAACAAGGAATTCATTCATTACTTCCCATGGGCAGACAAATGTTCAGCCACCTCCTGGAGAGCTGGGCCCCATCTCATGTAAGAGTGACTTGGGAAAAAAACAATCATCACTCCAAACACCTCCTATTATTTCCCCTTCTTTCTTCTCCCCACAGATTTATATGCTAAGTATGAACCATATGGTATGGAATATTCCTTTGTTCAACTGAGGTCAGCTGTCCCAGCTATGTCCCCTCCAATCTACTAGTGCACCTTCTGCCTGGTTGCTGGTGAGTTGAGATGAGGAGAAGAAAAGTCCTTGGCTCTGCTGAGCACTGCTCAGCTCTGTATAATCAACACTGCAGCAAAAGTCCAAAACACAGCCCCATGCTACCTACTGTGAATAAAATTAACTACCCAGCCAAACCCAGCAGATTATCCCACCCTTACTCCATACCATCTGTGTTATGGTTGATTCCCACACTATTCAATACACCATCATTAACCATGCCTCTCCTTCCCATTCTCTAAGGTAATACACAAATATTGACTATAGACCACAACTGCAAAATGTTAATAAAAGATCTACAAGGGTTCAAAAAATGTCCTTTCAATTCATTTAGTTGATGACTTTGGGCTCCACCTTGTATGGTGGTCTCTTGGGATGGGAGAGGTGGTGTGTTGCCTGGAGTTTCTGAGCACCAAAGCTGTTTTACTTCACTGCTGTAGTTGCACTTCTTTTTGTAAGGCTTCTCCTCCATTGGCTTGGGTTGTTTCCTGTTGTATTAACTCCTGTAACATACATTTCAAATGACTTACAACAAATTGGAGGTATTTCCATTACAATCTTCACCTCTGGTCTTTTTGGGTCAGGTTATACATTTTAACATTGCAATGAAGTTTTCCCCCTGCTCCTAATCTGGCCGCAGCAAGGGATTTCTGCTGTAATAATGTTCTTAACATGCAACTCAAACTCCAGGTTAGAACAATTTAAAGACATTTCTATCAATCTCCCCCATTAACCTCTGTGAGCTGCAGGGGGACAGCCTGTCTCACTGTAGTCTTCACCACAGGCTAAAGGTAAATCTCTGCTCCAATGCCGGGAGCACCTCTTCCCCTTCTTTCTTCAGGCAGACTACTCCTCACACTCTTCCCCTGCTCCAGCAAAGGATCGCTCCTGTGGAAGACAGTCCTCCATGAACTTCTCCAACATGGATCCTTCCCATGGGCTGCAGTTCCTCATGAATTGCTTCAACATGGTTCATTTTTATATCACTGATGCAGCTAGAAGTCATCACTAGTAACAAGAAAGTTACTTCCATGTATTACATGCAATAAGTATTGCATTAATTTAAGAAACTAAATCCCACAAACTTCAGAACAGAAGGACTATAAATATGGATAGAATTCAAAACTAAAAGAGTTAAGTGAAACGGTTTGTTCTTAAATTTCTGCATGTTCCTCTCAATCCTCCAGAAATACCTTTCTGCTTTTTCAGGGAACAGAGAGAATAATCTCTTATTTTCCAGATAAATCATTTCAGGTACAAAGGGTAAAATCTGCTCCCTTATTGCAACTCTTTAAAAAGATCCTTTAAACAAGAAAGAGATGAATATGGAATAATATTTGTCCTTGTTTAACTGAAGAGAGGACAAGGCAAAAGGAGAGCATGGCAGAGGAAATGGCCTCATGGAAGTCACTCTGTAAAGTAAACTCAGGGGCTTTTGTTTTTTTTATTTTTAATCTTTATAGATTTTAGAAGTATTTGTAACTGTAGTGAAAATGCAGATTTAGTGTGTTAATATTTCTAGCAACTTAAGTTCAATGTTTATGTATTCTAACCCCTATCCCATATCAATGTTTAAAATTCCACTAGCTATTTAGACCTCTTTTCAAGGTAGAAGGCTGAAAAATATCTTAAGGCCTGTACTACAAGACATAAACATAAGTCAACGACCTCGAAACCAGAACACTGGAAAACCTGCAATGTGTGCTGAGGAAGATGAATCCTGATGGGGTGCAGGATGAGGCTGGACTGAGAGATGTGTGAAGTGGGGATTGGGTGGACAATATTATAAAAATCATAGAAGTCAGAGTTTGAAAAAGCATGTCATCATGTATTCCTGAAGGTCCTAAGCCTAGACATTAAAGAATCTACCTTTTTATCTTATCCCACACTAACTTGGCTCAGAGTCCTGCTTTTTGGAGTCTCTCAAGGCATCAGTAGTATCAGTGACATTGTGAAACATGACATGGTTCCATGCATGATGTGCATGCTAACTTCATTGCAGGAGAACATTTAACCTGTTGCTGTGACAGTATGCTTTGACTCAGGCATTCATAAAGGATAAATCATTTCAATTTAGTCTGTACAGTTGCTTCACTATTAAAGCTGACAAGGAAGCAACAGTGAGCATCACTAGAGAAATCACAGTAATATACATCTGTCTTATCATAGTATGTCAGAGTAAAAATCATCCAGGCATGTCCTAATTGTAATTTCAGAAAATCAAATTTGGTTTAGATTATACTGTTTACCTGTATCTCTTGGTGTTTTTTTTTTCCAGTTTGTGGCCTTTTTGCCTCTATTTACAAATGAAGTCTTACGAGTCATTAAATACAGCTTTTATAAGTTAGGCCTGACTGTGAAAGATCAGCATGAAATGAGGACCTACAAGGTAAGCTGGAGTGACTGCAGCAGAAAGACCTTTGATGTGTGTGATATGTGAAGCATAGCTACAAAACAAAATACTTTGAGAATGTAAGCTTCACAGAGGTTTAGAGGACGGGATTTTTTCTCTCTCTTTTCTAGTTCCCCATAAGAACCCATTGCCAACAGAACAATAAAAACCCAGACGAGATGATAAATTAAGCCTTAGATAAAAGGTTATATGCCCCCAAATTAGGCAATTAGCTTAACTTTCAGATCACAGTCAGTCTTTGCTCTCACCTTTAGATCTTCTAGCAGGAAAGAAGAGGAGATTACAAGAATGCTTAATAAATCTCTCCTAAAAGTCTTTTGCTACATCTATGGCAAGTCATATTATCAAGGAAAATGGAGAAAAAATAATTTCTTTGCACAGGCCTTAATTTTTAATGTAGTTTCTTGGAGTGGTATCACACTGCATATTTTTATCCATTGTCTGTTTCTTTATGTTCAAGGTTTCTGCTGAACAAGTTCCTGCAGCACTTAACTATTGTCAAAGTATTACATAGATTCTGTTGGCTCTGCAATTCTTCACTGCTATGGCTTACTTCAGTATTTTTGAAGTTGTATCTTTTTGTCCAGAGGTCATGAGTTAAAGACATAGCTGGATCATTTTGGGGGCAAGTCAGTAACTTCTCCTGGATGCTTGATGTAGATGATCATAGCAAACCCACTTGTGAAAAGATTCACAGAATCACATAATATTCTGAGTTGGAAGGGAGCCATAAGGATAAATCAGTCCAAGTCTTAAGTGAATGGCTCCTACAGGGACCCATGACCTTAGTGTTACTAGCACCAAGTTCTATAGTACAGAAATTACATAAATTTGCTCCATATTAGTGATGCACTCGGCAAAAATATTCTTTTCTAAACGGACTCACATGTTATGATCAGGTTCTTTTAAATTATTAGAGAGATGCCTCTGCATGAATATGGTGCAAATGAGACCATATACCAAAGCTAATAATATGGGGTTTTATTTAACAGTAAATATGAGATAGAGAGAAATAGAAAGAAACAGGGAAAAGTAGGGAAGAAAAGAGAGTGACAGAGAGACACATTATCACTATTCCATGGATTCTGACCATATTCCACTGATCCTCTTCCTATAGTCTTCTCAGTGAAGAGATGTAGTGGTACCTACCAAGGTCTAACTAAAACTAAGGCCTAACTAAAACTGAGGCTGAACGAAAACTATGGCCTAACTAGACCAAAACGACCATGTGGGAGTCCCAGTCTTGTTGAAGTGATGGTAACAGTCTGGATCCATCAAAGCAAGTCCGGGGTGGTGAAGGAAAAATCTTGTGTGGTGAGGGAAGTCCATGTATTTATTATGCTTCAGTTAGGTGGAATTGTCCCCAAGGCAGGGAGTCTTACAATGGATGATATCACACTGGACAATTCAGGAGTCTTTGACACCTTCTAAGATGTTTCAGCTGCCTATTAAGTGTGTAAGAATGTGTGCATGACCTTTGATACAGACACATGCAACCAGCACTGACTCAGTATGAGTTTCAGAATTCAGCTAAGGAAGAGGTCTTCCTTATCTACCATTTTTGTTTCTTTGTACAAAACATTTCTCTTCTTAAGATGTTTTATAATTGTACGCCTAATCTCAGGATATTCACATATGACTGTTGAAAAGTTTCTGCATCTGTATCTTTAAAATAATTAAAGTTGTCTTTATGTATATGATACAGCAGAGTTCAGAGTGAAACACAATGAATTTCCTAATGTAAACCAATCTGTATTCAGTACTGGGGGGAAAAAACAACCAACCAAGCAACCAAAAAAACCCAGAAGGCATATGACATATGCAATTGCGATAAGAAATTCTAAAAACATGAAGTACTATTTATATTATTCTGGTAACCAAGTTTGGGTTCAGTTCTTCTAATACAGCTCTGAGGATATGAAAACCAACATGACACCTTTTCAATGAAATGAGACTGCAAGGTTAATATAACCGAAATGTTGGAAATGCAAAATATTTTCACTGTGGAAATATTCTGCCTTTCATTGTCCTATTTTTAGCCTGTCTTAAAATATGATATGATAAATTAAGGAAATTACTATTTTTATGGTCAAAGTTTGTTTGTAAAGATGTGTGATGAATTAGCATCTGCAAAAGGAGTAAAAGGTCTTTGTTTAATCTTTTTTAAATGTATAATGAAACTGTTTTGATCTTAAAAAAAAAAAAAAAAAACCAAAAAACAAACTAAACAAACCCAACCATTCTTTTTCTCTAATGGCAAAAATGCATCAATTTTTCCCCCATCCAAAAAAAAAAAAAAAAGGTAGTACATTTCATTTTAACCCTGACTAAATCTCCATTTTTGTATAAGATAACAAACTTCATGGAAATCAAATTATTTTCTTCTTTAATGCTAACTATAGTTTGGACTTGGCAAGGAACATAATTCTGACTAAAATTCATGATCAAACAAAGTAATAAATTGCTGAAATATGTTATAGGTATTTTCTTCAACTGTTGTTTTTTTTACTGTGTTCTGAATTTCTGTGTTTGAATTAATATTTTAAATTCTTTTTAACACACCAACAGACATCCACAGAATACATCAGGATTGCCTTGCTCTCTGGCAGTCAGAGTCACATAAAAGAGAAACATACAGAAAGCAATACCATTCTGTTGCCATCAATGAACATACAGCATGCTAAATTGCATTGACTTAATCATATGAAGTACTGTAATGTTAATCTGTGACACCTTTTATGTCTACAAATGAATTTCATTCAAACAACTTTGGTTAGCTGTGAAGGTCAAAAAACTACACGATCCCAGTATGGGGAACAAAACTGGAATACTTTATTGAACACTTGACCACTTTTTAAGGTTTCGGGGAGACATATGCTAATAGGTAGGAAGAGTTATGGTAATTTCAGGAATTTATGGAGGGAACACAGCTGGGGATTACAACACAATCTGATAACATTCATTCTAGACTCTTTTCTTATGTTAAGGAAGGAGATAGCTTATCTTCAAGTTGAGCATTACCAAGCCTCCTCTGTTCTTGGTGACCAAGGCTTGCTGTTTAAGATTCTAGCTCTTTTTGCTGTAAACTGGATTTCAGATTCCTACAGTTAGCTTCTCCATTCTCCATTTTTCATTAACATGTTTTGTTTTCATTTGCACATTTTGTCAGATTGTAACAGCTACTTTTGACATGTTTCAGTGCTAGAAAACAACACTTGTTCAGATGAATGTAAAAGAAGTTTATTACAAACACAAACAGGTTGAATAAACATAAGAATGTATAGTTACATGACCCTTAGACTAATGTTTTCTCATACCTGATAATATGACTTTGTGGTTTAAGGATTCTTTTTTATGTGCCTTGAGTGAACTAGAGGGAGAAAATAATCTTATAACAACCAACAATCCAATAATGATATAAGGTATTTCTACAGGAATTTCAATAGGGCTTGAAATGTTCAAAATCACAGTAAGCTTTAAATTCTCTGCATTCTGTTTTCCAAATACTTGGGAGGGGAACGGCAAAGGAAGAGAAAAACACAGCTCCTCCAGCACTTGCACATCTCCAAGAAAGAAGTCCAAATTTCATATTCCAAGAGAATTATAGTTGTAAGCTTCAGTTAGATGATAAAAACACAGATGCTTACAGTAAACTGTAGAGTAGAAAGAAAAGGAACAAGGAAAGGGATTTTTCGAATGCAAGTCCTAACTGCAAATTGCATCAAGATTGTCCCTCACCTGCTCAACTATAAGCACAATAAAAGATACATTTACAGAAGACTAAATAATGTAAATAAGCAAGCCTGCTTAAAATCATTTGGGAGGAATAAGTTATCAATATATGTTGCACACTTTTTGGGTGCATAACAAACACCAGATTGTAAAAGAATTTCCTCTCTGTTGCATACAAATGAATCAAACACCTGGCAGTCAAAGTTGCATTTCCTGCAGCAAAATTGCATTTCTAAATTCCTATCCTCATGAAAACATGAAAGAAATCTCCCATATTTATATCTTATTATTTGCATGCAGAAAGTACGCAGAAATGTACATATGCAACTGATTTACACAGAAGTGTTGAATGAGCACAAATAAAATGTCAAAATTGCCCTTTTCAAAGTTCAGATGGGGGTAAAAGAGCAAGTTGACAACTGAAGACAATAAAACAATATTTTTTTAAATTAATAGACTATGTAATGTCCAATATCCTGCTTTATTAAGATTTTTATTTTTTATCAATCTGCTACCACAGATTTGAATATGATAGTGCAGTGGAAATGTATAAAGTTTCATTTAGGCTTACAGAAGAGATGATGAGCAGAATTAAAGGAGTATTTTGCACATGTGGATGCTTTTTTAAACATGTCTTTTTCATGTATTTTCATTTGATTTCTTGATGCTCCATCAGATCTGACAAATGGCTGAATTAAAGTTCTAAGCTGTTGAAAATGATGGAGGTTCAGAAGAATCCAGAACTAATCAAAACTGCCTCCAGACATTTGCAAACTGAGGAAAAACACTTTTATTTTGCAAGTGCTTAGTCACTACCATGCATAAGATCAACTCATAAGAGAACAAATCTCCTGGCTAATGATAATGATGGAAACAGATATAACATTTAATACATGCTTACCTTATGTGAAATACTGAGGAAAACAATAGCAAAGTTAACCTCTTATTAGAAACACTTAAAATGTCAGTGAATCAATATCAGTGCTGTACAATGCAGTTCCACTTTAAATTACCTTATCAACAATAAACATTGTCACAATTTTCCTCCCCGTAAAGTGAGAAAGGTCATAAGTGAATGTTAATTTATCCCAAGACAGCTGTACAAGAGCCACTAATCTAATGAATATAATAAATAAATTTATTGCTGTGCAAAGCAAACATACTTTCAGTGGAAGATGTCAAAGGTATCCTTTGGATACCTTCAGCTCCAACTACATATGACCACCATGAATATTTTACATTTCCTTTATACTGAGCATTATGTTTTTATTACTGTCTCTAGTATATTCATCTGTACTAGGCTGGCATTAAGTCAATATATGTCTAATACATGTAGATCCTAACAAAAGTGAGAATATCACAAAGCGTGTAGGTTAGAGGCAAAAACCCCACAAAACAAAACAAAAACAAACAAACAAACAAATAAAAAACCATGAGAAATTATGCCTACCAATCAGTTTTTTTCCAATTTGTACTGGTTTATAACATGTATATGTAAATATATAATATTGCTTGGCCAGATTCATCAATACTGTAAATTTCATTGGTGGTTGTAGGCATTTTGGTTCTTTTCAAATAAAGTGTATCAATGGAGTTTACTTCAACAATATCATGAGATTATCAAAACACATATTTTGAGTCAGCTCTGAAATCAAATTTCATGTTGTGGTGGAACTATGACAACTCCTTGTATCTCAATTCCTGAATTCATCTTGAAAAACTGAAACCTGCCCTCAAGATTCTCAACTTATTCTTCATTCATAGATAATATGGTATAATATGGTTCAATACCTAAGGAGGTCAAGAGTTAAGGTAGAACTTCAAGCTCCAAGTTTTCTCTTAATGTGGAAACTAGACAAAGAAAAATGATGGACAAATAAAAGTGAAAATCACTCACTGAATACTTTGGATTGCTTTCTGAAACTCATCATAGTCTGCTACAATGTGCTTTGCAGCTTGAATTGTTTTGAAAACTTCCCCTTTTGTTCTTCCTTTAAATAATTAGCCATTTTCAAGTGAAATTGAGAAGCCTAAAAGTTGGAGGCATTCAATTTTTCGCTTTTACAGTGAGATGTAAAGTGATCAATTTAAAAATAAAATTCAAATCTATCTCTGTACAAATATATTTTAACATAAGTTCATAACAGTTTTAAGTTGCTTCATTGTATGAAAATTAAAACTAAAAGGGAGATATTAATACTGTGCAAAGAATAATTCAGAACAATAAGCTGTACTGTTATGGGTTGCAGTCCTAAGTGTTAATTCCACCATCCCTAGAGTAGTCACCAAAGAGAGATTAATTAGGTTGAACACATTCTTAATTTAAGTAACTACTCTTGACCTATTGTCTTCTACTGGAATCTAGGTTTGTAGTGGCCTTTTGGAGAATGACTCCATCATAACAATAATTATACACATAAAAAAAATTGGCAAGATCATTTTACTGCAGTCAAAGCCCAAATACAAACATTGTCCTACACTACTTGGAAGAATTACAAGTAGTAACAGCAAAGATAAACTTACTTCCTTTAAAATTCAGTTTCATGAACAATTGCATTTTGAATTATCTGGGGCCCAACTTTTTCCTTTGAGCATTAAGCATGGGAAGAACAATGTGGTTCAGTTACTTCTACAAGTCCATTTTTTGGAAAGTTTTCATTGCGAAAAGTGTCTTTCCCATTGGAGTTTTACATCAGGTCAAGTTCAGAGCTGTAGTAGATTATAACCTCAAATGATACTAGAAAAATTTAAGGAGATGAAAAACAGACCACTAAAGAGTAAAGAAAATACAATTCCATTTTGGTAGACTTTTCTCCCTTCCCTCTCTACCTCTTCTCTCTCTTGTTTTCCGCATATCATTCTCCTTCTGGCTAACATGCATGGACACATCAAGTTCAAGACAGAATACTGGCATTTCTGAAAAAGCTTTATTATTATAAATATTAAGCAAGAGCAGCTGTGTTGACTTGGAATTCCTCTTTAGCCTGCAAAACTGACAGATTCCTGCAATGTAGCATTGCTTCCTTAACAGTTTAAAAAGAACACATTTCTCCAATCAAACACATACTTTTTTAGTTGTTGATAGGTTGGGGTTTTTTGATTGAAAAAAATCTACAGGCACAAAGGGGAAATAACGCACTCACATATCCAATTTCATCTTAGTTGCCATTTCTGGTATTTTGTTATTGAGAAGTTCTGATGTACTTTGAACACTAGACCTGTGATGTGGGCAAATCCTTTTGGGCTTGGGTGACATTTGCTTTTCCCTTTGAACTAAGAAAAGACGGATAAATTCTGAAAAGCAATAATTCCTATAAGGAAACATATGTTTCAGATTATACAAAGGGAGGCTTAATTTGTTTATTTTAAGAGGTCCATGAAAGCTGGAGCTCTGTCTGTAGCAAGCAAATCTCCTTATCAATTCCTGATTTTCTCAGGATCTTGTAGAATGAGGATACATTCAATGGAAGACTTCATCACACGTGCATTAGAAGCAGCAGAAATCACAGGCACTCCACTAAAGAGGGAACATAAGCCTTGTTTTCTCAAGAGGGATCAAACACCACCTGTATTAGGAATGAAAACTAAAAATATGTAAGGAAAAAAAAAGGAAATCAGATAAATAGATCAAATAGAATTTTGTCATCTATCTAATTATCCTCTCAGTACTGCAAGAAAATTGCAAAACAGGAGAGTACTTACCCAGTTTGCATAAAAAATACTCTCTGCTTCTGTATGAGACTGTCCTTTTTCATTTTGCACAATGTAATTAATATATCCATGAGAACATGTTTGCTTGTCCTCATTTTCTCTCCCATCTCTCAAGCACCAATTTCCACATACATTTGCCATCAGAGAGTGAAAAAACTTTTATCTAGAGCTGACTGCATTTTCTTCCTCAGCATTTCATTCTGAATGGCTTCTTAGATTCTTAAATGTCCATGTGACACAAGGCACTTAGCAGTTAAAGAAAAAATTATGAATATTGGTTTGTAATTTGCATTAAAATTGTTGCATAATTTAAGTTAATAATAATAGCTTGGCAGAATATAAGGAATGACACTGGTTATGGGTAGTTGCACTCTTTGTTTTATTTGTTAGAATTATTTGATTACATAATTTATGTTCTCATATATATAATATAAAATATATAATAGATGTATATAATATATGATATATATAGATTATGCTATAAATTTTTATAGTATTTTTTTCAGAGTTGAACTTTGGCACATTGTTTTCTCTTTATATATTAAGGGGTGGTTGACAAACATATTTTCCTTGAGGATTTGTGCTGTCAGCAAAAGATTTTTTTTGATGCCCAGAGACTTCACCCAACTGATTCTTAATATTTCCAGGTCAAAAAAGAACTTTATCATAAGCTGTGCTACCAGCAGTGCTTTTAAAATTGCTGATTCTGCATAACAGATTGAGATTTCTTAGCAATCCCCTGACATTAAAGAAAAAAAACAATTCCCAAGTCTTTATCATCTCTGTTCCTGCAACACAATGAAACATGTGCTGCCAGCCTTGAGAAATAAAGACAAAAAACCCCAAAGTTACATTTTGACAGGCAGACATCTACTGTTAAAGAGATTAATTTTTCACAGTCTCTGTTTTCACAAGATCTCATTTAATTCAGACCATTTCTGTCCCTTGATTTTATGTTGTTATGAGCAAAAGGCAGCAAGACTGTGCAGGTGAAACACGGTATCTTATTGTCAAGTGACCTCAGGGTGGAAGCAAGACATGGTCCCAGGCAAGATATCCAAACAGAACTTTGGTTTGGATCTCTTAACACCATGTTTAAGGGAAGTGAAGCCATCTGAGAAAATGCAAAGCTAATTGCCTTCACCACATAATAGAAATGACGTTGCATCTCTCATCTCCTGGGATTACAACTTCCTCATCCATATAAAGACAATTTGGCAAGAGAGAAGCACAGCAAACCATACAGACCCATTTCATTTTGCATGGCAGAGTTATAAAACACCTGGTATGCAATGCCAGCAGGATGCTGGCACGAATGCCAAGCTGCTACATGCTGTCAAGAGGAAGTAACTTGTGGCCAAATACATGGCCAGAAACAGTGTCAGTGGAAATTTACTTCTGAAAAAACTGATAGTTACAAGGCTTGGCTCCACCAAACTGGCTGCTTTGAGAAATGAATTGTTAGGCATAGGCAATGCTTGAAGTTAATGTTTCTTAGAAACATTTTATGATACACAACCCTTCTCTTGACCTAGTCCTAACCCAATAAACCATCAACACACAGGAAACTTCTGGAGGGGCAAAGAAATTAAACTGACATAGCACCCTTACCATTATATCCCACTCACTTTAAATGAATAAAGACAGTAGATTACTAATTTTGTACCAGAAATAGTAGTTTCAAGTAAACCAAATCCATAAGAACAGGCTGACTCATCACTGATGAATCTCAAGCCAACAGCTTTTCAACAAATAACCAGAAATAAAACCAGTGGACATGAACATACCTTGTAGAATCATACTTATTTTGTATGTAAGTTACTTTGTTCAAACACAACTCATACAATTAATTTATGTGTCTTGATCAAGCCAATAATCTTGAATCTTTTTTCCACTGCAACTGCAAGAGCTGCTCCCGTCTATCCCTGATCTCTATGTGGAATTTTGTATGATATAAAACATCCCTACTTTCAAACTTGAAACTTGCAGGACGTTTGGGGGGAAAATAGTGCAGCCACATTTCTTTTCCTTTTTATGGCAAGTTTATTTTAAAATCTGAACACATCTTGATGAAAAATTGTTTCCAAAAGCCCAGTTCTACATGATTTTGATTATGGTACCTCTGCTATTCTTGTGTCCACAAGATTGAATGCAATGTTAAGATTTCAAATAGCACACAAGTCAACCACGGGAAAGATGAAGCTGTATTTAGCAGATAAAAACAAAACAAGTGGGAGGCCAGATTAGATTACTGCCTGTCAGCAGACGTTATGAGGCAATTGGCTGGCAGCTTTGGTAATGCTAACTACAAACAACTTGCAATACCAAACCATTACATATATTCCCTGCCAAGACTGGCTGTCAGCTGTGTGACTGGCCTTTTCCTGCCAACATAGTTGACATTCTCTCCTCATTTATTAGTGAGTACCCTGGACTCGCTGACATGCTAAATCAACCTACTGAATCTGGATGTCTAGATTATAAATAGCAAGGAATGTATACCAATTTTTTTTAAGTCACAAAATAGTATTGGGTTTTTTCCAATGTTGGTGAGTATGTATGTATGTACAGGAAACCATTTTCTCTATGTCTTCCTTTCTAATTGATAAGAATAGCATTATGTGGTCATTTTTTATTTATTGTCAGAGTCATGCTCACCTTCACAAGTGCAGCCATACATTAAATAAAAAGAAAAATAATCAAATACATTCCATTTCCAGAAAGAATGGCCAGCAGACTATAAAAAGTAATTATCTTGCCACATTTTCTGGAAAGCACATCTAGTTCCAGTACAAGTAACTGTGATAGAGAAACCTCAAATGATTACTTGGATTACCCATGTGGTATTAATGCAACTATTTAACCATTTCTTTCACTGTCTTTTTCTCTTATGGCCTGTAAGTGCTTGACTTCAGCAGTCTTTTTTATCTCAAAAACATGGCAGACCAATACAGATAACAAGGGGTTTTAATGGAATTATTGGTATTGAGGAGTTTTCAGCAATTTGCCCCTCAAAACATGCAGACTTTTAACAGTTTTCCTCTGGTTATTCACTTAATGCTATTCTAGGCCTTTTAAGACTTTGCTGTGAGCATCAGACCTGAAGAAATATTCAGCCTATCCAAACAAGTGTGTGTTATGGCTCCACATTCCAGATTATGAGTCAATTCCCATCTGACTGTGCAATGTTATTGGCAGACTTTGACTTACCCCCCAAAAAATTTACTTTCTGAATACAGATTTCTACAAGCCTCCCAGGCAGCATGAATTCAGGCAACTTCTGTTTGTAATTAAAAGCTGCAGCCTCCCCTTCCTCTCACTAAATCCTGTATAAAAAGTTTCTAAAAATCAAAGCTAGGACCATTTTTTTGTCCTTTCATATGCAAAATTGACTATACATATAAATTTCTCCACTAACACAGACTGAGCAATATCAAAACACTTGAAATATAAATTACATCGGAAATGGAAAAGCACTATATGGCCAAACCAGTGGATGTGTGAGTTGTCTTTACTTCAGAGCAGCTAGAAAAAAGAATAAAATTTGGACTTATTTCTTTAAAAAATGTGTGGGGAAAAAAGTAAAATTGAAGCTAATAATTTGATCTGAACCACATTAACAAAAAAAAACCACTTAATCTCCAATTTTTAATTGTGGTTTTCTTCTGAAACTCAGTTACAATGTTTTATATATAAAATAATTCAAGGTTTTTATTTTATTTTTGGAGAAAATGAATCAGTAAGTTTGTTAATATCAATTATTTCCTTTATAACCATGGAAAAATGGACAAATTCACTCAAAATTTTCACTGGAGGCACAGACCTCACTTAGTAAAGTTACTCTACTGGGATTTAAAACCCAAATACTTCCTTTTAGTTAACATGAAAGCAAATTTTAAATAATTCTAATAATTACTTTTATGGACTTTGCTATATATGAATTTACTATACCTGAAAGATTTACAGAATCATTCTCCTTGTTCTGCAGACAGACATAAATATCTTTAGACTAAACTCTGCTTGTTAATTTTCAGTTGTGCTGTTTTGGGTGAGGTGGTGTTGATTTTTTTCACAGTGCTGGTATGGGGCTGCATTTTGGATTTGTGCTGAACACAGGATTGATAATATAAAGAGGTTTTTGTTATTTCTGAGCAATGTTAATGCTTAAACAGAGTCAAGTCCTTTTCTGCTTTTTGTAAGTTGGGGGTGCATGGAAGGTTGGGAGGAGATGCAGCCAGGACAGCTCTCCCCAAATGACCAAAGGGATATTCCAGATCATATGACATCATGTTCTGTATATAAAGTGGGGGAAAGAAGGAGGAAGAAGTGCAATGTTTGGAGTGATAGCATTGGTCTCCCCAAGTCACCATTGCATGTGATGGGGCCTTGTTCTCCTGAAGAGGCTGATCACCTGCCTGCCCCTGGGAATCAGTGAATTAATTACTTGTTTTGCTTTGCTTGTGTGTGCAGCTTTTGCTTTTCCTATTAAACTGTCTTTGTCTCAACCCACGTTTTCTCACTTTTACCCTTTCAATTCTCTCCCTGATCGCACTGGTGTGGGAGTGAGTGAACCTCTGTGTGAGGCTTGGTTGACAGCTGGGGTTAAACCATGACAATAGTGCATTCTGTAGTTTATCAACTCTGTAACATGTATTAAAAATATGATTTGGAGGACAGTGACACATATATATGAAATCAGAACCCATGATTTGCTCAAACACTGAATTTTGTATACTTGAAAAATGAGAAGCTAACAAATAATTGACTTATTTATAGAAATTGTTCACAACAGATCTGAAGTTAGGAAACCTATAACAGAAACATTCCGTAGCCTGTTTGTTTATTTCTAACACGTAAGAAAATTTTAGCTGACGCTGAGGCTATATAGCACAATTCTTGCTCTTTGTGCATGGCAAAATGACTTTCCCTGACAACTACCCTTGAAAACAGTTAGCAGTAAACAAACTGCTCATTGATAATGCACTGATAACGAAGGAAGCAAAATTCAGAATATGTTATTTATAATCAATTCATTAAAACCTACTGCTTGGAAAAGTATTCAAGTATTTTTATTAATGAAAATGAAGAAAGCAAGCAGTGTATTCTTCCTTTTCTATTTTAAGGAGTTTATTTTATTTGCCATCTACTTAATTTCTTTATCCTTTCATCTCTTTCTGCCCTCCCATTCCAGATACATTTCAGACTAAATAACTCCCTCATTAAACAAATGCTTTTTCCCACAATTCTAATTTACTGGGCAATGTCTGGTTGGAACAGACATACAGTAAGAAAGATGAATATAAAGGAAATCGGCATGTATGGTTGCATTGATACTTACCACAAATTTCTATTGATAACATTTTGGTTTGATAATTATGTTGGAGGACAATTCACTACTGATGAAAGTGAGACATGAGTAGATCTCTTCAGCCTCACTATGCTGGACACAGAGAATTTACATTCTCTGTGAAATTAATTTTACCACACCATCCAGTCTGACTCCTACAAGTTTTGAGGACTCTACTTCTTTGCTGTTCAAGAGCAGGCTGATGATCATACACAACTGTGTTAGGCTGAGCTGGCAAAATGCCAAGTACCCAACACAAAGAGTCAGAGTTTTCCTCCCTGCCAAGAGAAAAGGGAAAGAAGCAGGGGGGGAAACTACTTAAAACTTAAAATGGCAAAGGTTTTATATTTACACAGAAGAGAGAAAACCAAAAAAAAGCCTACAATATAATACATATATACTAATGTAAACTTCACATAGCTCGCCCACCCAACAACAGAGACCTGCACCATCTCAGCCCACAAAAACACCCCAAAAGACTCCCCCCAAAGGACACCTGGCAAGAGAGGATAAAAAAAAATGATAAAAAAACATTTACTTCCCAAACAAAACAGCTGTGAAGGGATGGCAAGGCCTAACACTCCTGGCACAGTGATAGCAATGTTCACTTACAACTAGCCATGAAGGGAACTGCCTGAAGTCCCTCCTACACCTGTTTTTATAGTTTCTGTGATGTCAGATGATATGAAATATCCTTTGGATGCTTAATTCAGGTCATGCTTGTCCTCTCTAATCTAGGTAAGACTATCTGGGCCTGCTAAACTGAGCCTTAGCTAAAACTAAGGCCAAAACTACAACAAGAAACTTTTCTCCTGAATACTCTGCACACAATATTCTGCTTGGCTGATTGAGCCTGCGAGTGGGCTGGTGGAGAAGAATAAAACACAGTGTGTTCTAGACATTTTAGAAAGGTTTCATGTGCATTAAAAATCTACTTAGAAGACACATGTTTATGCTATTCAGCTAATAAAATATTCAACTTTGCCACTATAAAGCTGTAGTATTTCTGAGAATGGAATTATTCTACTGCTCTTTCACTCAGCCCACATTTCATTCAATTACAATAATTTTTATGCAGGCAGAAATACAGAAGGTTGACAGTTCAGTAATTTATAGGATGTGGTGGGCAGAAAAGTACCTATTCTAAGTTGTGCAAAAAGATTATTTAAAATCCAGAATTATTCTTTAATTCTGGTTGGGGTTTGGGTTTGTTTGTTTGTTTGTTTGTTTGTTTGTGTTTTGGGGGGTTTTCGGTTGTTCTGGAAAACATGCCATCGGAAATAAAAGTAAGGGAATAGGAGATTCATGAATTTATCCCTCAGTCTCACTTGAGACTCAGATAAATTGGGGCCAGAACATGAATCATCTTTTAAAAAATCAAATTCACTTGAAAGTCTACAAACCCAACTTTCGTTTGGATGTCTCTGCTTGAAAAACCTTCTGTCGGATTGATGCAAGTTAATATTTTTTAAATTAGTAAAAGGCCAGGCAATAAAGTTCCTGGAACATTTTGCCAGCCATAAATTGATGGGTTTCCTCTGTTTTCCAGCAATTCCCAATACCACACTGCTTCAATTAGTTTGGTTAAAAGGCATTTTTCTTGCTATAAATGCTTCGCAATTGTGGAAATATCTGTGACTAAAACAAGATTACACATGATTGGTATTTATGGGTCAGTCTTACAGTATTGGAAATTGAATTTCAAAGACTCTGACTTTCATAGTTGTTAAAGGTCTTTCTGTAGAAAAGGAGATTTGCTGACAGAAGTAATTCTCAACTGACAGCTGTTTAATAGCTCTAAGTCTAAGCCCATTCCCAAAGGACAGATGTTTGCATCTTGAAAACCAGCACCACTACCAATAGTAGGAGTAAAGACTTTATCCAGAAAGTCAAAACAGAGGACACTATAAAGGATAATGAATCACTGCATCAATACAAATGTTTCAGAAAGCACAACACAATCAACAGGTACAAGGCAGTCATAACTGTCCCATACTCACCTTCCTCCAGAGTGATTCCCTGACACTTGCTAGTTTTCTTTGTATTCCCTCTTATGAGCTTACCTTCTGACAACATTAAAAGAGACAAATACTGGTAATAAAAAAGTTATAAATAATATAAATTCAATTATATGTAATAAAGAACTGAGATCATATTATAAACTTTCTAGGTACATAAAAATGTCAAATCTATCATTCAGTGGCCAAGAGCAAGGAGGGTGGGAATACAGTGACACGTGCCCGTTGATATGGTCTAAATTTTGATATTTGGAGAGTGAAAAAGATTCAGATGTCAGACTACATCAAACAAACAGGACTATTGGGAAGACAGCAGGCAGAATTGGTGTATCAACATCAGTCTGGGTGCACTGCTAGGCCAAAGATATTGTCCATTTTTTCACATAAATGTGTTTTCTTCTGGTTTTAATGTCCAGCTACAGGAAGAGTAGGCAAAAAACATATTCCTTTATTGACAATACTTATAAGAGCACAGAATAGGTGTTGATCTATGTACTGGAAAACTCACACCTTCAGAGAGTTTTCACAAAAATTGGCCAAGCTACCAGATCTGAGGTAGCTGGAAGCCTTGAAAAGAAATCTAAACTGCAGATCTTTATATAGGCCATGAAGTTTTGAAGGCATTCCTGGATTTTTCTGATACTAGGAATTTAGATAAAATTAGCAGCTGAATTCAATTATTTTTCTCCCCTGAATGTTCACTGCATAAGTCAGCTCATCTGTGTGACAGATATTGGTAGCTGGATGCTTTTGTCTCAACACAGTATACACAGGCAGCGAAAATGTCACACTCCAGAAACTCCCATTTGCAACTGTCAAAATCTCGTTTCCAAGAAGGTGAAAATACACAGCTGTTCTATATTACAAAAGCTTAATGTATAAGTTACACTTAGCCCACTTAAAATTCTGATTATCTAGTTAGTCAAGAAAAAGGAATAATTAGAAATCAAATACATATAGAAAATCAACAGATCAAATTTGAATTACTAAAGATGGGTCCAGAGGAGGGCCATGAAGATGATTAGAAGGATGTAACACCACTTCTACGAGGAAAGAGTGAGAGAGTCCAGGCTGTTCAGACTGGAGAGTATAAGTCTCCAGGGAAACCTTGTAGCATGTTCTAGAACCTATAGGCGATTTATAAGAAAGATGGAGACAAACATTTTAGCAGGGCCTATAGTGATAGGACAACGGGTCATAGTGTTTTAAACTAAAAAAGCATAGGTTTGGACTAGAAATAAGGGGGAAATTATGAGTGTGGTGAAACACTGGCACAGGTTGTCCAGAGAGGTGGTAGATCAGCTTTGCATGGAAATATTCAAGTTTAAGTTGGACAGGGCTCCAAGCAACTTATGTAGGGATGGATTTTTAAAGTAATGTTTGTGTCACTTGTCAATATTAGTGTTAAGAAAGGCAGATATATATACACAGCAGGAAAATCTTAACTGTACTTATCTATTTATTTTTGGGCTACTCTTCTATTTAGATGAAATGAATATGTGGCAGCAAGATAACAAAGATGTCTAACCAATGCTGATGCCCAACAGTTAAATAATGGGCTTATGAGCAACATCTTCACTGGTCAGAAAAACAAAGGCAAAATATTTATACTAGTTATTATCTTGCATTTATTTCTTATAAACTGATATTTGAGAAGCTCATTTATTTTCATGTGCTGGAGACTCTAAACCTGGAAAATTATTGCCTATGAGTAGAACAGATCTAAAAAATACTGTATTGTATGGCAAAACTTCACGAACGAAGATCTGGGAAGGGCTCTCCCCACGTGGGTGTGTCCTTCCAGCCTGTGCAGTGGAATTTTTAGGTGAGGCACAGCATGTGCAGAACTGGCCCCATCGTTTAAGTCCTAAGGTCCATCTGCCACAGCCGAGTGAGTTTGGACAGTGACAGTGAAGTCCTCGGGACTGTTACAGCACCCGGTACTAACCAGGGCTGACCCTGCTGAGTATCCGAGATCTGATGGGATCAGATGGCAGGGAGGCATTGAACTGTCAGGGGACGGTCCTTGGGATTCAGAGTCCAGAGTGCTCTCCATTACACAGGAGAAAATATAAAAGAGCAAACAGACAACAAGAACAAACACCAAAAAAAAAACCAAAACAAAAAAAACCAAAACAAAACACACCAAAACCCCCCAGAACAAAAAACCCCACAGTTAGCAGTTTTGTTTGCTATTAATGTATTATTTTAGGGTCATACATGAGTATCCAAACCACTTTATATTGTGCTTATTTTGACATGCCGTCGTCCTGCATAGAACTACATGATCTTTGAACAAATCAATTTTAAGGTACATAACCTTAAGACTTCACATGAGGAAGCAAGAAACTGGAGAACCTAAATGCATACTATTAGCAAGA
This sequence comes from Pithys albifrons albifrons, assembly GCF_047495875.1. Classification (NCBI taxonomy): domain Eukaryota; kingdom Metazoa; phylum Chordata; class Aves; order Passeriformes; family Thamnophilidae; genus Pithys; species Pithys albifrons. The sequence goes on from NC_092497.1 coordinate 39,776,624, forward strand.
GGAAAAGCTTGTAAGGACAAGAATGCATGTCAGTTTTATCCACTGATTCTTGCACTGTCTGTTATTGATATTTTAAAAGCTGCATGAGAACATGGTAGCTTCTAGTGTTGGTTTTCAATGCACTCATTCCTTACTTTCCTTAACAGCTTTTCACATCTCAGTGCAATAGAATTCCCTTTTATCTCTACAAATCCAATAGTGAACTGAAAGACTGATATGAAGCTCAATGTTTCCAGCCAGGTGTAAGACAACAGACAACTTCACTATTATTTGCTTTTGGGCTAATAGCAGATATGTTACAGTTGGGTTTGGGGCTGAAGAACAGCCAGTTTATCCTGCTTCTCAGAAAGACTCAGAAGCTAAAATATTTAATCACTTTCATGATCACTTCCTACCCCTGAACAGACATAACACACAACTAACTAGATCCTCCACACTAGCATTTTCCATAAAAGCAAAATAGATCCAAAAAGTAAACAGATGGAGTTGTTTTCATGTCCTCCACCAAAAGACTAGATAGAAAGGGGTATAATTTTCACACCATTTTCCTGTTATTAAGTATGAAAAAATACAACAATTAAGATGAATGTCAATGCCTCTAAAGGATTTGTGCAGGTGAAAAGAACCATGTGACTTCAGTTAATCTCTGACTCTGCCTTAGGGCGTATTTCACATTAAGCTCCATGCTCTAATATTCCCTCATATCTTATTTAGAATCCTGCAGAGCATGTACATCATGCACTTTTATCTTATTTCCTCATTCACATGAACATATGCTTCTTTACATTTTGGCAGTACTTCAAATGGGATCACTTGAAAAAGACTTAGAGTTAATGACTTTAACCTTTGGAACAATTTCTCTAACATTGACAATGACTTCTGTTAGCCAGACCAGTAATTTATATAGATCATTATTTTTTCAGGTCAAAAAATAAATAAATAAATTAAAAATTGTCCCAAACTGCCACACATATGTCTTGAACATAAAAGGATATTGTTGTTCTTAACAGAAATTCTTCTACATGTCTAAAAATCATCATCTTAGAGCAGCTTTTGTCTTCACCATCAACATTAATTCTTTCCAAAAATTTGCCATTAACCACCAGAAAAAGCAACAATACTGAAAATAGCTCAAACAAATTCTGACTTTTAGATGGTAACAAGTTGTATAAGACAAGCAGCTTCAAAGTACAGGTACCAAATAAATTCGCAAATAAATTTAAAAAGATTGAAACAAAGGGAAGAAAGCTTTTCCATACTGCACTCAAAAATGTGTTGATTACACAACTACAAGTTAAGTCTACAATAAGCAAAAGGTGATACCAGTATTTTTAACTCTTGTAACTTTAAAAAAAATCAACCCAAACAACCAAAAAAACCCCAAACAACCAAACGCCAACTAGTTCCAAATTAAAAGACCCTTGGATCTATCTCTGCTAGAACTTTTGTGGAAACCCACCAAACTCTTGTAATGTATATGGTAGTAGAGTACATAGCTGCAGTGATGTCAAAGCATAATTTTGCTCCCTATACATCAATGAAACTTTTATCTTTCATCTGGAGTCTTGTAGTCTTCCTGTCAAACTGGAGCAGGAGAACTGCACTCTAAAATAATACAGGCAAATTCAGAGCTATTTCTGGTTTTTTTACTGATCATGACCAGGAATCAAGAGCTAGCATGGTCTTTACCAGGAAAACTGGAGGCACAACACTTGCTGCAAAGAACAGTATTTTCCCTCTGATTGAGAAAAGAAATTAATAACAAATGGAGATAGACACATTGACCAATATCTCTGTTTGTATATATAGTGAAAGGGCTACTCTCCAACAGATTTGTAATTAGCAAGATTTTTTTCTCAGTCTGTTTAAAATACAAAGCAGCACTCAGGAAACAAGAAAATATTGTATCCCTTATCAGATGTTTGTCCCGTGATTTTTAAAGCTTTGGAACCAACCCTCTTTTCTTCCACAAATTGCAGTGGATTAGTGGCAAAAATGTAGCACACATCTCCTCCTCTTTGTCGTTTCATACATGCCTGCAAGTCCAGATATTCTTCTGTATTTCTGTTCCTGCATACTAAACCTCATTCCGATTTATAAAGGAGCTACAAAGCAATGACTTACCATCCCTCCCACCACTGCTTCTCAAATGGTCTGCTAGTCATCTGATCTCTTCCTTCTCAAGTGGCTTTTTTTCAAGAAAATCCTTCAAGGTTCAGAAGTCAGCACACAAATAAAAGAGCAGAGGCTTTAAGGTCTGAGAGAAAATTAAGAGAAAAAAGAAGGAAAAATTTGTCAGCATCACTATGATCTCATTTGTAAATGTGTGCAATGATTGTGTCAGTAGATGTTCATCTTTCTGAGTGCAAGTTTTCTTACATATTTTTACCTGAACTCTGGATGACCTACTGAGGTCTAGAATAAACCTTAGCAGAGTACATCTGTCCTCATTTTCCTATGTATTTCTACTAGGAGATATAAAAATGATAAATACCTAATAGTGTTTTAAATATATTTATTGAAATTGAAGCTGATTCCCATGCAGCATTTCACAGAATCACCAATATCTCAGCTCCTGGGAAAACACAGTTAAGAGCTAGGCCTGGAGCTGAGTGGTTAAAATGGCAAATTTTTGTAGCAAAACCTTCCTACAAGCCTTCTATTCATTCCTGTTCCTATTACAGAGCACCTACTTTGAATTATCACCTCCAAGAACATAATCTTTTCATTTTTGCCTTCTTTGTTTTGCCTCAGAAAATAAATTCAAAAGTGAAGCCTTGAAATCATGGAGAATGATTTTCTTCTTATTTCCCAATATAGTGGGATACAGGGATTGCTTCCACTGCTTGCAGTGAGGTAGAGAGCACCTTTGAAATCTCCCACTCCTCAAGATTTCTCGCTGAAGAGTGTTGTTTATATTCATGTATGGGACTCCAGAAAAGTAATCACTGTGTTTCACAATACCCTGCAATGTTTTTAAGGAAAGGAATATAAATTTAAACTTCCTCTCACAATTGAGTTATTTGAATCTCTATATTTTATGTGCCCACTCAGAGTGGGCTGCTGCACAAAAGGAGAGCTGTTCCCACCAATTTTATATATGTAATTAATTCTCCCTTACAGTGGCATTCATTTCTGCCTTTTGACATCACTCCTGTTTAAATCCATCTGCCTGTCTGTCTGCTCCCTGTCACCCCTTTATGTAACTTACTAGTACAAATAATCATATTAAAAAATATTTTAAACAGGAGGCAATTTTGTTGTTGTTGTTATTGTTGTTGTTGTTGTTGTTTTAGTCTAAACTTCTCTATTCTTCAAGAAACTTACTTCGTATATTCCAGAATATTTTTTCTGAAAAATATTTTTCCTTCATTGGATATATTTTCCTGTATTCATTCAGAATGCTCAAAACTACTATTCCTCAAGTCAGGCTAAAGCCCTGGTGTGTACCAACAAATGTAATGAAATTCACAGCTATAAAGTTGCAAATGTGAAAGATAAGGCTAACGTAAGAAAAACATTCATGAACAGAGAGCACAGTTGGTAGGAACAGCAGAGTAATGAAACAGCACCCCTTAAAAGGTATTTAGCTATAGCACTTACACCTAGTCACCAGTTTAACTAATCAAGTTGGAGCTGTGCACACACAGCAGAAGGCTAAAAGCTGCTAAGAAGTTGATAACATCACAAGGGGCAGTGACAAAGAGGATAAAAATCAATAGAAAAATGTTGCAGATGAAGTTGCCAACTTAAAAATCAATGAAGCTTAATGACAATGATCAATGTAATATTATTGCATCATTAAAAAATAGTTTTCTGAAGTCCATGGGAAGACATTGATAACTATGAAATTTCAACAGAAACCAAGTAGGAAAAAAATTCCTTGACCTCTCTAAAAATTCTCAACTAGTCTCATCACTGGTGAGATAAATTTTTCAGGTCACATACACAAATCCAAGCTCTATTTCACTCAGTATAGCTAGTGGCATCTAGTTATGATGTACATCTAATATCATCACCTAATGCTATATGAAAACCCCTTTTCTTAAAAAAAGAAAAAAAAGAGCCACTATATTGCACTTTAAAAAGAAAATTATACCAACAATCAGAGCAAAAGTACTCAAACCTTCCCAAGCCTAAATTATAGAAGTTACAGAATCGTTAGTCTCCTCAAAAGCATCCAAGCCTCTCAGCAAAGTTCTTTGTCAGTGATTTTATGGCACATTTACAACTACTACTGTAAAGCATCAGGACCTTAGAGTATAACATCCTTAACCAACTGAGGAAGAGCTGAAGAATGTACCATTTGCTCAAGAGAGCAAGTAAAAATGCCTGACTTACACACAATATTAATATTCAATCCACAACATGAGAAGTCAGTGAAGAAAGTATTTTATACTTGAAGGTTAACAAAGCCAAAGGACTTCAGGGGACAAATAATTTCACAGGAGAATCATTTATTGAGGTAGACATAACAGAATAAAACCACTTACATAGCCTTTTGTTTAACCTTTCCAAGCACTTTGGAAATCTCTTCAATTCTTCCTGTCTGAGACAGATTTTACATGCAGATTTTAAAAGAGGCTTGCCAAATTCTTCAGTAATTCCAGAAACTGATGTCTCTAGGTATTTGAAACTATTCATAATTTGTAATACAGATTTCAGCTATTTTATTCAGCTTTGGCAGTCAGAATTTTATTAACTTTACTGTGTCACTCAGATGAATGAAATACTGCCCACTGGTAAAGATTCCCTTTTTTCTTACAATCATTGAATTAACAGTGCAGAAATTGCTATAAGTGGTTCTTTCTATTGCCCTGGTTCAGAAAATATCTCTCACAACTCATAATGGATAATTTCTTGGATATTGGTGCTGGCTTTACCAAATCTGCTGTATCCTTTCCCCCCTGTTTTCAGAGCTATTTTCTGGATCCTGCTGTAGACCAGATAGAGTGCACTTACTAGCAGTTACCCAAGTGTTACAGTAATTCCTCCTTTACATCCCTTGTAATGGCCCCATTTTATCAATAGATACATTTAATAATGAAATTCCAACCTGCTCATAGGAACAGTCTTTTTCTTTCCATTGCCAACTGATATACTAATAGTTTTCACTTTCTGAGCATTAGCTATTCATGGCTTTACTCATCAGTAAAACTATTCTTATTTAGTAGTTCTAGACCTTAAAAATACAGCTGCAGTGAACCTAATCCTTTGGAACATATTAAGGGTAGTAAGTAACTGAGTTATTTGCATAAATCAAAACCTAAAACACTCTTGCCTGACAGTATTACTTTTATAATCAGTAAAAGGACTCAAGAGAATACATTAGATATCTCTTCAGAGTATCAAAAAAAAGCATCAACTCCTGCACAGAAGGACAGGGATAAGAATGAAGGAATTTATTTCAGTGCAAAAGCTGAATTGTTTCTTTAAAATACTAAGCCCTTGAGAGGGAACAGAAAATTAACATTTAAACCATAGCAACTTAAAATGCTCTCCTATAAATCTGAAGGCATAAGTACACTATTTCCTTAGTGTGAAAAAAATAACCATATAGAGAAAATATTTTCAAACAATATTAAAAAACAAGCTTAAATGTTAATGATCTGGATGCAGTCATACTCAAAAGAAAAGCTACAAAATAGTATAAATATTCAAGCAATGCCATAGAAGTAAACTTATGCAAAATTAATGCCAATAAATTAAAACTATATAGAAAGAGACCACACCACTACATATAAATGCCAGATCACATGTTCAAATGTCCTTGATTAGTTAAATAAATAAAGAGGCTATAGTTCAGATGACATCACAAATGAAAAATACAACAGGATTAATTGCAAACAATTTATAAAGAAAGAAACCACAAAATTAATCACTTATCCGAAGTCAATTTAAAAATGTTTTCCACCATCCACAAGACAACAAAAGTGATAAACCTATGAAAGATATACAATAAAAATACATAAATACATGAAAATAAATACAGGAATCTTTAAAAAGCAGAGGAGAGAGCTTTGGTAGAAATAAATTGTTGGCTGATGTCAACAAGACTTGACAGCTTTCCTCAGGAGAATTTTTTTCATCCTAAGTCCTTTAACAACAGTACACATTTTTGTTTTCCACAGACTTGTATTTTTAATATAGGGCTTTTTCTAACATCTCATCTTCTTCTAGCATTTTAACTTTAATCAATATCTTTAAAGGACAGACTTTGCAGAGCTTTTCTCGAATATCTTCACCTCCTCATAGAGGGAATAAGTTATTTGATCTTGCTTTTACTTGGTGGTGACAGGCTATTTACTCGATGGGAAGTCAAAAATATTTCTTGTTCAAACTGTGTTTGAAATTCTTTCCCACTAATTTTTGCACTAGCAAGCTGAACAATTTGATATAGCTTATACTCACATTTTTCCTCTTATACTGCTATTCCTTAGTAGTTCAAGAGAGACTTTGGGAGAATTAGACTCAGTCTCTCTCAAATAAAAACTGGACTTTTAAAGGGGAGCAAAAAGACATGCTCATTACTTCTTATAGTAAAATTGAAGAAGACACTGCATTTTATAGTAGAAAAAACTCCTACAGGTGTTTCTTCTCTGAGATTAGTATTAATAGGGGACAATTATATAAGTTATATAGACTATGAATCAAAACAGAGAGATCAGACCATTTTTCATTGATGCATCATTTCTCTGCATCATAAACCTCTGTTCACTTTAAATATAAATGAAGTCTTTTTTGGTTTGTTGGTTGGGTGAGGTTTTGTGTCTTTTAAACTAAATGCGAAGTAGTGGAAAGGAAATATTCATGAAGAAATGAAAATGGAAATAAAAGAGCAAGAGAGGAAACACACTTTAAGCTAAAGTACATGAGGATAAAATCTGTGTTTTCATAAACACCCTGTAGTCGCTGCACAAACACATTCTGGTAATGGTTCATCAAATGCTTATGCGCATGAGGAATTCCTACCAGATATAACAATTCCTACATGAAAACCACTGATTCCTTTGGAAAGAAAACCATCACCAAATTGAGATGTAGTGCTTAAACATAGAGGGGGGGGAAGGGGAGGGAAGATAATAAGCTCTAATATGAGTATTGGGTCAACATTTCAATAGCTCTTTAGCAAGTGACAAAGAACTGAATCAGACCAAGCAAACAAAAATATTGAGAAAGACAAACACCATTAACTTAACTTGAACTTCATTTGCAGAGAGAATACTGTTATCCTGGTTCTGACAGATTATGGGCAGAAACTTAGGCCTTTGTCCAGTCCACCCCTAATTAACAGGCTTCAGATGTTTCTCAGCTGAAATATTTCTTGTTGCTGTGACCAATAGATGAGTATATAATCTATTAGGAAAAAAACAATTGCCTTTAGAATCACCTGAAGAAAACCTTCATCAGTAGGTATGTAGTCAGTTGTACCCATACTGGACCTTAAGTCACAGAGAAACCATTTGACTTGTTCAATATTATCTGCTATCTTTCCAAGGACTTTTTGTGCTTTTTTCTTTAACAGTGGTTGAGCGCTCTGATTTAATTTAGTATTTTAATATGTATTTGGTATCAAATGTTTACTTTTGCAGCAGTCAATTTCAATCATTTTATCCATTCCATAAAATCTTAATGGCCCATCTTCATTCTTATTAATGTGATTTTGTGGGACTTTGTATATTAGTCTTATTCATGGCAAACAGGTCACACATAAGACACCACAGTTGTAAAGCCCCTGAGTAGAGTTTGCAGCTGTTTAGCAGCACAAAGTGCTTTCCTTCCTTTCCTGCATTATGTACCAGGCATATAAACAGCCTCCAAAATCAACAGGTTGACTATTCAGCTTGGGTTTTGTACAGTTGGATGATACATCATGAATACGTAATTACCAGGTTTTGACAGATGAATGTAATCAGTAAATATTTCTCTCCATTTGTGCATACCTTCCATCGAAGGGAACAAGATGAAACAATACACTGCCACTTTCCACAGCTCTCAATATGAACTGAGCAAGCACCCTGTGGCGACAGCAGCTGCTGCTCTCTGCTGTAATGGGTGTACGCTTGGAAACATTGTTAGGAGACAGGACTACATCTGTGATCTCTAAAATTTTTACATTTTCAAATGCACATTCCCTTGTTCCACCAAAGGCCTGTTAGGAGTCTTAAAAACCTGTTATGCTGGTCCTCTACAGATAACCTTTACATTTGCACTGTTGTGCTCACAAGGAGTACTTTTATCAGTTCCAATACATTTATAAGTGTTGAAAAGAGAACTAGACTTCAGCACTTGATTCCTCTAAAAAATACTCTAATCTGCATTTCATTAAAAATTGCCAAGGAGAATGTACACCCATGAGTTAAAGTGCAGAGTTATTTCTCAAACGCAGAGCAGCTCCATCACAATGCTAACTGGAGAGAGCAACACACACACACGCTGCCCCCGAAGCTGTCTCCTCTGCTTCTGTTTCAGGCATTTTTCAGGACTGACTCCACTGTGTTGGAACACCTTCACCACTTCTTTTGTTGTATAATAACACTGCATTTCATTTGCACCTCGTAACGTTAGTTTTCTTGATGATAAATTTGTCTTCCAAATTCCCCTACAATAAACAGTCTTCTATATATACTTCTATGCTTTGCCAAATCTTTGGTTTCCTTTGGAAGATTCCCTGGACACAAACAATGCTGAATAAAGAGCAGTGAAATCTCTGTTTGCTGAAGGATTTATCTAAAAAAACCCCTGCAGATTGACTAAACATTTAGTACTCAGGAAAAAATGTGTACATATCAGTGAAGCTGATTCTCTTTTTTTAATATATTTTTATTATCTGCGTTTTCAGCTAGTCACTTCACACATTTTACTTGTAAAAAAGGGATTTCACTTGAAATGTTAGCTGGTTTCACCAAAATTAGGTGGCTGCAAAATCCCAAAAGCTGGTTTTGAAAGTCTCCGGCATCACAACACAGACCTTAATTTAAGTCTTGTTTACTGACTTGGTCACTGTGAGCAAAACATACTTCTTCCACTCTCTTGGGAAAGAGACTCATACAAACAGGGTTTAAAAAACAGCATAGCCATCTTACAAAAGATAACTGGCAAATGTAAGAGCACCAGGGAGAATAAGCTACACCAGGGTGGGGGGAGGGGAGGAAGGATTAGATAAAAAGTTTAAAGACAGATTGGAAATTTTAATTTGTGTTCATTTGTCCAAAATTGCACCAAGAATAAACAATGCAAACCCTCTCAGCCATACTCTAACTGTACATGTTGCAGTAAGGCAACTTAGGTTTTCCTCCATGTGTTCTTCTTTTTACCTAATCAATTCTGACTCACTTATTTAATGATATGAAATACACAATTTCTTTATCAACTCATTTTGCAAAATATTCTGCCTAATTAATCTCTCTCTAACACTACCTATTACTTTCTCTCTGATTTTAACCACAAGTTTTCACAGCTAACTTACAAGAAGATGACAAGGGCAATTATCATTAAAACAGAGCAGAACAAAGCTATGGTAATGAGAGGAACTATGGTTCATTCACTGAGCTTCTGGCAGTGATGAAAGGAGTAAACTAAGTCTACCTTTATTTTATAGATAACAAAGCAATTACAGCATGTAAAGTAATACAGAGAAAATAATAATTTACTGGAAAACCAAGAGAACAGCACACTCTGAAAAAAATACAAAGGAAGCCAACTTGTATAAAGAATAATTCATTACATCAAAATTATTATGAATAAGTGACATATAAGAAGTATTGGGATGCATAGCAAATAAAACACTGTTTCAAAAAGAAATACTGTTAATTGGGATGGCAAAGAGGGACCCAAAACAACAAAACCAGAACAGAACAAAACAAAACAAGGGGGAAAAAACCACAAGAAGGAATAGAAATTATTTGCTGAATCCTGCAAAGGAAGAGTGTGCTTTGTTATCACAAGATTTACCCATAGAAAGCAAAAGGCTATTTAAGTAGGGGAAACACCACAATCCAGGGGCAACCCATATGCAAGGAAAAGATATAACTTTAGCATGCTGCACTCTAGGCACTTTGGCAGGCTAATGCAGATCAATATAATTAAAGATACTATTACACTTGCCCTATAGTTGGCATTCAGGACCTATCAGAAAGTTGAAGTTGCTTCTTTCTTCCTGCTCCACAGTGCTTTTGAACGAAGCTCAGGAATGGAAAACTTCACAGCATATGAGCTGATATGATCAGATAGGGCTCAGATGTTGCCCCTCCTGCAAACTGGCCACCCACAGGCACCTCTACCAGATGGAGATGCTGGCAATAATAATTGATTGCACATCATGTAATCTTGGCTTCTGATTTCAGCAATTTGGATATTCTTAGGAACAGCAAACATGTAAGGGAAAGCCTTAGTTAGGAAAAAGCTCCTACACAAGAAACTCAGATTATTCTGAAAGCCATGAAATGCCACACTAAAATCCAATATTTCCTAGGCTCATGTTTTGTTGGCACAGAATGACTTTAAAACAAATTAAAAACATGCAAGAAGAAATCTGAGGCTCAAAAAGAACAAGTAACTTCCTTAGACTCATGCAGGGAGTGACCAACAGAGCCTCAGGTCCATCCTGTGCAGGGTTAGTCTAGTGCGCTACTCTGCATTCTCTTCAACTGGTTTTGTGATAATCTCTCTTGGAGTTTTAATATCTTTTAAAGTAAGACATCATTCGATTGCCTTCTTCCACGTTAGATTTGCCCTGTTTTGTCTATGGGAAATTTCCTAAGTATTCCAAGCAGGTCAGTGATACCTTCAAACAGAAGACAGATGACACAGACGCTTATCTTTCCTTATCTCCCTGGCACACAGTTTAGGATGAACAGCTACAGACAAAAGCAACACTAACTCCATATGCTAGGCTAAGGAACTGAGGCTTTAAACGGTATGCCAGCACATTAGGGAAAGGACTAAGTGCCAAGTGACCTGGGTTCCCACCCTCTTTCTGAACTTGTTTTATTGCAGAGCATGACCTCTATGAATCTCAATTCTCTCACTTGAAAAAGTCAGACAATTATGCCTCTGTACCTCACATGGATTCTGTGAAGTTTAAATTAATAATGTTTGCCAAGTGCTATGTCAGTGCAAAAAATTATTAAAATCACTCTGTATTAAAAAGGGGACCAGAGTCCAAGATTTTACGGCTTTTGGACCCACACATATATAACACACAAGACTTTCCACACAAGTAGTTGCATTAAATAAATCCAGGGCGTCAGTTCTTTACAATTCAGTACGTGAAATGTGCTAGAGTTTTGTGCAGAACGGCAGTTCACCATCACCAACACTATCTTTCAACAGAAAGACAGCCCGAAGACAACCTGGATGCATCCTCGATCCAAGCACTGGCACCTCATTGACTATATCTTAGTGCAACAGAGAAATGTCAGTGATGTCCGTCATACTCGAGTGATGCCGAGTGCAGAATGTCAAACAGACCACTGCCTTGTGCGCTGCAAACTTAACCTCCACTTCAAGCCCAAACCTAAGAGAGGTGGCATTCCAAGGAGGAGGCTCCAAGTCAGCAATCTTCAAACAGCCACAGTGAGAGACAGCTTCCAGGGAAACCTTCAAACTAGACTTAAAGATAATCCCATAGATCCCTCTCCTGAAGCGCTTTGGCAACATATTAAAAGTTGCATCCTGCAGTCCTCTGAAGAGTCCATAGGGTTCTCTTCCAAGAAAAACAAAGACCGGTTTGATGAGAACAATCAAGAGATCCAGGAATTGCTGAAGAAGAAGAGAACTGCTCACCAAGCACACCTTGCTCAGCCATCTTGCCATATAAAAAAAGCCGCCTTTTGTCTTGCATGCAGTAAGCTCCAACAGAAAATTCGAGACATCCAGAACAAATGATGGCTCGACCTAGCAGAAAAAACACAACTATGCGCAGATTTGGGTGACCAAAGAGGATTCTATGAGGCCCTGAAAGCAGTGTACAGACCCACACACCAGGTTCAAAGCCCCCTACTCAGTGCAGATGGTCAACTGCTTCTCACAGATAAAACCTCCATCCTGAACCGATGGTCTGAGCACTTTCAGACTCTCTTCAGTGCCAGCTGTGTAGTCCAAGGCTCAGCAATTCAGCACATTACACAACAACTGGTGAAACATGAATTGGATGCAGCCCCTACTATGGGAGAGATACTCCAGGCCATACAACAGGTGAAAACTGGCAAGGCAGCTGGGGTCGATGGAATTCCATCTGAAATCTGGAAGCATGGATGTCAAGCACTCCATGCCAAATTCCACGAGCTTGTTGTGTGTTGCTGGGAACAAGGGGAACTACCACCAGATCTCCGTGATGCAGTCATTATCACCCTGTACAAGAAGAAAGGAGAAAAATCAGACTGCTCAAATTACCGAGGTATTACTTTGCTCTCCATTGCTGGTAAAATCCTTGCAAGAATACTTCTGAACAGATTAGTACCCACTATTGCAGAAGATCTTCTAACTGAAAGCCAGTGTGGTTTCAGAGCCAATAGGAGCACCGCAGACATGGTGTTTGTTCTCAGACAACTGCAAGAGAAGTGTAGGGAACAGAACAAAGGTCTCTATGTAACCTTCGTTGACCTCACCAAAGCTTTTGACACTGTGAGCAGAAAAGGCCTGTGGCAGATCTTGGAACGTTTAGGATGTCTCCCCAAGTTCCTCAAAATGATCATCCTGCTACATGAGGATCAGCGTGGACAAGTCAGATATGGCGATGCACTCTCTGAGCCCTTTCCAATAACCAATGGTGTGAAACAAGGTTGCGTTCTTGCACCAACTCTATTCACAATCTTCTTCAGCATGATGCTCCAAAGAGACACAGCAGACCTCGATGAAGAAAACGGCATCTACATCCGATATCGTACCAATGGAAGCCTATTCACCCTAAGGCGACTGAAGGCCCACACCAAGACCCTGAATCACCTTGTCCATGAGCTGCTTTTTGCTGATGATGCCGCCCTCGTTGCTCACACAGAAGCAGTTCTACAGCGCTTAACATCCTGCTTTGCAGAGGCTGCTGAGCATTTTGGGCTGGAAGTCAGCCTGAAGAAGACGGAAGTTCTCTACCAACCTGCACCTCAAGAAGTCTTCCATCATCCTCACATCACCATAGGCAATTCAGAGCTTAAGTCAGTCCAACAGTTCACCTATCTGTGAAGTATCATTTCCTCAGACGGTAAGATCGACAAAGAAATAGACAACAGGCTAGCAAAGGCATACAAAGCCTTCGGAAAACTCCATAAAAGAGTCTGGTCCAATAAACACCTGAAGAAAAGTACAAAGATCAGTGTCTACAGAGCCATTGTACTGTCTACTCTTTTATATGGGTCTGAATCCTGGGTCATCTACCGCCACCACCTGCGGCTTCTCGAACGCTTCCATCAGCGCTGCCTCCGTTCAATCCTAAACATCCACTGGTCTGATTACGTGACCAATGTGTCTGTTCTTGAACAGGCAGGGGTCAGCAGTATCGAGGCCATGCTGATGAGAAGGCAGCTGCGCTGGGCAGGGCACATCTCCAGGATGGAGGATCACGGCCTTCCGAAGATTGTGCTCTATGGTGAACTCGCCACCGGCTGCCGCAAGAGAGGAGCCCCGAAGAAGAGATACAAGGACTCCCTGAAACAACACCTCAGCCTTGGCCATATTGACTGCCACCAATGGTCCACTCTGGCCTCCAGTCGGGATTCATGGAGACACACCATTCATGACGCTGCTGCTTCCTTTGAGAATGCACGGAGAGTCAGTCTTGAGGAGAAAAGACAACGCAGAAAGAACCGTTCCTTGCCAATGTCACCTAGGGAGACGTTCCACTGTGCCTTTTGTGACCGGACCTGCCTATCCCGTATCGGCCTTTTTAGCCACCAGCACGCTTGCAGCAAGCGTGGGTAGTGCCCTTCTCAAATCTTCATTCGCAAAGCCGAGCCATGATGATGACAGACTGACATTCATACCAAAATTGATTTCTACAAAACACAAACATTTTTACAAAGCAAAATTTTGGGGTTTTGAGCCACCTAATTATCCACTAAGATATTTTCTATGAGGTTGAATAAGAATTTTCCTCCAGCAGTTCTATCCAACAAGCAAATTATTTTTTCCAAGATGTTAAAAAGAATAAAATTTGATGAAAATAGTATAAATCTTACAAGAATGTAAAGATTGAAGTTTGTTTATTTACAAACTATTTTAGAAATACATCACCTTTTTTTTTTCTTTTTAAGGTCAAAAAATGTTTTTCATTGGGTAGAAAAACCAATGCAAGTTTTTTCTGTGTTTATATTCATGGAACAACTGAGGAAAAAACCCACCTCATTAACAATCCTTAAATTCAAATGAAGCCATTATAGGGAGATTTTAAACATGGTCTAAACATGCCTCTAATAAAATCTTGGCACATTCATGCAGGAGGGTCTCTGGGAAACACAAAAAACAAGAGCAATTTGTCAGTTCAAACTGGCTAACTGCTACAGGGAGATACCATAGGTAGCTTCAGTGTTGCAAGATGTGATGAAATCAGTTGCTATTTCCATATGCTTTCCCTTCCAGATACATTCAATGACAAGTAATTGTTCTCTGCAATACAGTTTAAGAACTGACAAAATGTTTCTTAATATCCCTTCCAGTAACACTAACAAAGTTCTCCAAAACTTATTTTATTCAGTTCATTCCTTTCCTAGGGCTGGGTAGGGGAGAGAAATCTTGAGTAAAAAAAAATCTCATGGACAATGGATAATAATTTAAACAATAACTCACTGTAATATGTTTTCCAGCCCACAGGAATCCAGTAAAATTTGCAAACGTCAGACACCCAGCAGAAAATTTCTGCAGGATAAATTAATTTCATATTTTAACATTTCTGTTAAAGAAATAGGAAGCATTACTTCAAGTTCACATATAGGATTACCCTTGGAACTTCACTCAGACTCTGTAATATGCAAACCCGGGCTTGCTTTTAACCACCTTGTCTGCCATGGAACAATACATGACACTGACTTTAAAATAAAAGATTTTTTTTTTTGTTTCCTTTGTTTATTTGTTTGCTTGCTTGGGTTTTTTGAGTGGGTAGGCCACCATGAGGTTTAAGTGTTGCTTTCCCCACCTCTTAATGGTATTCATAGTTACAGTTTTAATTTAGAAGTTACAGGATCATAAAAACAAAACAAAAAACAACAAAACAAACAAAATCACAAAAAAAAACAAATAATCCCTTCCCAAACAAAACCAACCAAACAAAAAACCAACCAACCAACCAAAAAACCAAACAAGACTGGCATTGAATAGGTGTATGATATTTTCTCAGAAACGGGAAATGTGAAG
This sequence comes from Pithys albifrons albifrons, assembly GCF_047495875.1. NCBI lineage: Eukaryota > Metazoa > Chordata > Aves > Passeriformes > Thamnophilidae > Pithys > Pithys albifrons. Next base: position 39,791,969 of record NC_092497.1, read on the forward strand.
TCACAAAAGAAATCACAACAGTAGTGCGCATACTTTTTTAGGTAAGACAGCTAGTTATGAAAATTTCTGACACAACTGTAAGATCTAGTTTTGCATTCCTTTCATTTGCAAAATCATGGAATGTTAAGAGTTGGAATAGACCTCAAAGATCATCTACCCCCAGTGCTCTCTGCCAAGGGCAGGGACACTTCCCACTAGACCAGATTGCTCAAGGTCTTATCCAACCTGCCCTTGAACACTGCCAGGGTTGGGGCATCCACAGCCTCTCTGGGCAACCTGTTCTAGTGCCTCACCACTCTCATATTAAAGAATTTTTCCTTAATATCTGGCCTAAATTTCCCCTCTTCTAGCTTATCCCCATTACTCCCTGTCCTATCCCTACAGTTCCTGAAGAAGAGTCCCTCTCCATCTTCCTTGTAGGCCCCTTCACATACTGAAAGGTTGTCATGTGGTCTCCACAAGCTTCTCAGCTCTGGGCTGAATAGTCCCAACTTTCTCAGCTTATCTTCAGAGAAGATGTGCTCCAGTTCTCTTTTCAAATTTGTGGCCCTCCTCTGAACTTGCTCCAACAGTTCCATGTCCTTATGTTGGGGGCATCAGAACTGGTCACAGTATCCAGGAGGTAATTCTCACTAGAGCAGAGTAGAGGGGGAGAATCACCTCCTTTGACCTGGTGTCCACATTCCTTTTCATGTAGCCCAGCATTCTGTTGACTTGCTGGGCTGGGAGTGCACACTGCTGGCTTACGTTGAGTTTTCCTTCAACCATCATCCCCAAGTCCTTCTCATCAGGGCTGCCCTCAGTCATCCCTCTGCACAACCTGTAGGTGTGACTGGGTTTGCCCTTACTAAAGTGTAGGATCTTGCACTTTGATTTACTAAATCTAAAATAATATTTTTAAAATTGTTAATAAATATTTAAATGAAATACTCCATCTGGAAAAAACAATACTGTTATGAACACTATTGAGCTTCAATGTCTACTTAAAGAAAAATGCAGAGAAATTATGTTACCTTGGACCATGCTCTTTCACCAATAGTTTTATAAATGCATCAGTAGCTGCTGGGGCAGAGCAGTAGTTAATTTGAAAGTGACAATGTAAAAATACACACTTTGAGTAGAACCAAGGAAGGTTTTTTCACTTCTGTACAGGAAGGAAAATACTGCTAGCCTTGTAGCCAGATTTTCCTTGCTGGTGGAGTATAAAACAATAATAGTTTTTATGAAGCTGGAAGAAAGGATGCTAATTTAAAGTGAAACCTTTCATACATCTTTAAAACAGAGTTTCTGATTAAGACAGCAATTTGAATTTGTTTTGGCTTGCTGGAGTAAAATCATTAGAAGGAGTATCTTATATATTTATGGTTATGGATAATAAACATCATAAAAAGGTTTAATTTCATATTTCTGTTTGCTTTGTAAGCCACATTGGAAAGTTCTCAACCATAAAACCCAGGCAGTCCTCAGCCTTTCCAGACTGACAGTGAATTAACATATTTCCCATAACAGCTATTCCTTAATAGGCTGAATGACCTGTTTCTGAAGCAATGAGAGAAGAGAATCATTTAAGGTCTATCTGATTAACCAGATCCTTCACAGGGAATATATTTTAGCAGCTGAAGAGATGGAATGAAATTCAAAACTCCTTATCACAATTTTTTCTCGCTGAACTTCTCTGATTTCATCCCCAAACAGGCATATTTCAACTCTGAAAGGTGAATGTAAATTATTTTGATAATGTCACAATAAAGTAAAAGCTACGTGCTTTAAATCAGCTTGGTGAAACTAAAAGGAATTGCCACATACAGCGATGCCTGACATGTTCTGCACATCACTCTATTAGTCCCAGGGCAGCTGTATCTTTAAATGAGAAAGTGTTTCAGTTTCTGTGCATTGTCTGGTTCCTGTCTCCTTCCACATTCCGTATTGTCAGCTCGGTAACTATTACTTGAGCTAATCTAAAAGAAATAACCTACCTATTCAGAAGTCTGAACATTTCACTTAAGATTACATTTCTTCCTTTCCATGTCAGGAGCGGTAAGCAAAACCCAATACCCTGAGGAGAGAAATGATAATTCAAAGAGAAAGAAAATACTCTTGACATTTTAACAATAACAAGTTATTAATATAATTCACTTCAGTTGAAAGAAAGCAGAATACATTTACAATGCAACTGAATAAAGGTTAAATGTATTTTGTGTTTCGCTCTGCATTAAATATAAATATCTGTCATATCAAATCCTAGACTATTTGTAAGCAGTTTCTTAAAATCTGTTTATAGCAGAAAGGAAATCAATTTAAAATACTATTTTTTCTAATGACAAAATCCAAATCAAGCAAACTCTGTATAGAATATCTCAAGAAATCTAACATAACTATTACTGGCAGAGCTCTCCACGCATTTGGAACATCACAGTCTCTTTAATACAAATTATACTATTAAGATACAGTACCATTGCAGCAGCTCACTTAGGGCTAGTTTCCCAAAACAATGTAAAGCAGAGCTGTGTTTTCCTTTTACTTGCTTGTTTCATGTTATGCCTTCCTTATTCCACTCTATTAAAACCATGCCTTTTTACATAAGAAAATATTTAACCAAGAAAAACAACACTGTGGATTTACATATAAGAATTTTTAAAAGGTACATGCAGCTGTTACCTGATGCATTATAAAAGAGCAAGACAAAAAACAAACACAGTAACAAATCCAATGTTATCCTCTCCCTCTTGTTAATTTACAAGAGCAGTCTGTCTGAAGGAAGCATTGACTTCTAAAAGTAGCATAGGCTTCTCTACAGTTGGAGTCAGAGCCTGAAACCCACAGGACTCTGTTCGCTTCCATCAGTTGGATCTTGGCTCTTACCTGTGACACTTTCAAGTCAGCATTTGAAATGCCTTCCTGTCCTGTAGCCTAAGTCAAATACAAGTCTCACAAAGGTGAGGGAAACAATGGGCTTTAGGCTGACTTCCCACTAAAGCTACTTTTTAAAAGTGATCACCACCAGTAGAACAGTTCTGTTGTAAGATAGGAGATGTGACCTATCATCAATAGCAAGAGTCTCATTATTTTGAAAAAAAAACCCAAACAAACAGTGAAAAGCAAATGTTCAAACTTTCTAGGATTTTACACCTCTCAGAATTCAGGGATACAAAACTCCACTTAGGGTGCATGCTCCAGGCAGTAAAGTTCTTCAGACAACGGCTACTGTTTGCTCTACAATGATCACAAGTATGTACAAGGTTGCCTACCTAGATACCAGCTACCAAATGTATGACCTTTGCCCCTATACCCTAATCAGCCACTAACAAATCAGTCGATCTAACAGAATAAAGGGTATATGTCACTAGCATTTCTGTTTCTCTAGTATACTTTCCTTGAAAAGCTCAAAAGGTAAAGCCTTTGCAGATGTGGTGTGCGAAAGATATCTCTGAGGAGCTGGGAACTCTCAAGGTTAGAAGAAGAAAGGAGACATGAAAGACATTCATGTGCAGAAGTATTCTTCAGTTGAAAGGAATTAAATGGGGAAAACTGAGAAAGGAAATAAACAACAGGGAATAACGCAGAAGGATACAGATGGGAAAAAACCCTAATTTTTTTTAAGAGTTAATGAAAAGTTCAGCTGCAAATCCATGCAGTATAAAAGTATACAAAAGTTATTAGAAAAGCATGTTTAATCTGTGAAAGGAGCACACAGTTTATTTGGAGCCATACTTTTTGCATTAGAAAGACCATTCCAACATCTATAACAGGTACACATGTTTACTTACTCTACTAATATGAGAAAACACATCTTTACAATAACTTGAAGGTTATATTTAAGAAGGTAAGGAAGCCAGATCTCACTAACGACAGATATGTTTCATGTGCTGCAGCTCTAAGCATAGTAGAAAATTGTAATACTGATGATATTTGCAAGGTTCTAAAAGTCACCCGCTCTGTTCAGAAAACATCTGCAGAAAACGGCTGCACATTGACATTGCCAAAGAGTAAGTAGAAAAAAAAGCCAGTAAATTTTTTCTTTAAAATCTATGATGACAGGCTCAAAAGCTGCTGAACAACAATTTTTTACTGGGAAAAAAAACGCTTAAAACTTCTACAATGAGAGAAAAAGTGGATGGTAGAATGAATACAGAATTCTACTAATGTGAATGTAAAGTATACATAAGAGGAAGGCAACTTCAGCAGAAATGAAACAAAGGAATTAAAATGGACACCAACTTATAGAAACAATCTTTAGCTCCATGTCTGTCTCTGCTACTTCCTCTGAAGTAAAAAAAACCAAAACAAAACAAACAAAAAAAATCCAAAAAAACCCCAAGTCTGAAAGCAAATACGACTTGCTTCCCACCACAGAAGGAGGACAGCCTTCTTATAAAATCATCAGCTTTCCTATATGGATGACAAAGGAGTAGTTGAACAGCAGAAAGATTTAAATAGAATGGAGTATGAAAACATCTACTTAGATATTCCTCACTTTTTAGAACACCTCCATAGGAAATGTTCTTTGTAGCTTTTTGACCTCCAAGTAGTTATTAGGCTCTGGATTTGTTAAAAGTCCTATGACTTAAAAAATGGTTCAACACTAACAGATGTTAAGCAGTTGTAGCTGAGCTAGCATATTTTCTTTTGCATTCGCCTACAAAGAGAATTTAAATGACATACAGCAAGGTGGGAGTTTAAGTCTTGCCATGAAGTTTAAGGGGATGACTTCAATTTCCCCTCCCCTCAGGACTCTAGGGACTCTGGCCTTTCACCTAGGTACCTATCCCACAGTCATGCTGGGTAGTTGCTTTCAAATCCAGTGGGAGATTTTGGTTAGAAGAAAATATCTTTAGGAATACAGTAGTTCTTTAAAAATAGTAAATAAAATATTTAATTAAATTGCACAACTTTTACTTATTGCTAAACAATAGACAGAACTCTATCATGGTTTCTCAAGAATCTGCGGGAGCTAAGTAATTACTTAGTAAAACTGTTTTAAAATATCTTTTTCTTAAAGAAGAATTTGTAAAAGAATTGCAAAAAACATACTTCTTAAAATATATTTGCTATTCACAGAAGTTACAACTGTATGTACTTAACATGTTTGAGAAGAACCTTCCTTCAAGTGTCTCACACTGAATTCAAGACAGGTTTTGGGGAAAGTACAACAGTATTCCTGTTCTAAATCTATTAAAAGTAAAGATCTATCTCATGCTTTGTTAAGTGGGAGAAATGAAGTGTGCATAACTGGTGACAGGAAAGAGACTCAAGAAAGATGTTTCTGACTCAGAAAATAGCTAAAGTGTTTCCTGTTTCTTTATCAACTAAACATGGTAAAACTTCTGAAGTAACCCTGCTGTACAAACACTGGGCTTATAAGTATTTTGACTGATACAATTAAAAGTGATAGCACAAAAAAACAACCCTGGTAACTTGAAAGAAAATGTACTACTAACCCTCCTAGGAGAATTATGGAGAAAAAATAACTGTTTCATTACAACTTTGTTGTTTTCCTCATACAGAAAGAATGGAGATCAAGACAGCACATAAAAACCATGTTCACACTTTCATAAACTGAGCTTATATCTAAAACTGCATTTTCCTATTTAGAACCTCTCCACTGATTTTTTTAAGGAGTGGCAATAGACCCAGATGATGGAAACACATACTGAGTCTGCCTTGTCCCAGCAACATATTTTCTTAGAAACACATTTGTATGAAAACTCTAAAGCTAACATTCAAACTCACCTTTCAAAATGTCAACGAGGACAGCATTTTTGCTACAAGTATTTCAAGTGATTGTTTAATCTTTAATAGCTCACAAATCCTGAATCATGTTAATGATGTTCTTTTATGGTCACAAGAAAAATCCAACCAACTCTCTGTGATTTTTGTATGGGTTGAATGAGTGATATCAAATTACAGTAAAGAAAGAGTCCAAGGCCTGAGCATGGAACAAGAATGAAATTTGTTTCTTATTGTAGCTTTTTGTGAGCCATTTCTTGACTTTTGTTTGACAAGTTACCTCTAAGGCATGAAAGACCTAAACCATGAGTACTACAAGTTTCTAATTTTTTTCTGAATCACTAAAAGCTCAAACAATCATACTGAAAGCTTTTCATAATGCAGTAAAAATGTTCTACATGAGTCACTATTAACCAAAGACTTTCACCAATGACCTTAACATGAACTAGTGTTCTTTATTATTACCATCAAGCACAATGTCATCTTATTTGCTTGGAGATTGATGGCATCAGTTCACCCAGAAATCATTCAAAAAACCACTCTAGTTTTTCCCAGAAAAAAATGAATGTACATTTGTTCCTCCCAGGGTTAGAGTGTGGTACCCAGACTAGTGTATCATTCATTGCTTACTTTAAACTAACTAATTGAGAGTTGTATCAGGAAATTATTAACGGCTGGCCAAAAAGTGAGCTGAAGACATGGCCTTATAACACAGTGAGCAAGAGTAAGCATATACTTTGCCATGCAATGTTACAGCTAACCTCCCTGGACATGACTAACTTTAAATAATGGTGGTGTCCACAAAAGATATAGTGATACTTCTGACTACTCCAGAATTGTATCCTACAAGAAGATACAAACCTAAAACAGCCATGAAGGTAGACAAAGTATTTGCTTAAACTTAAAAAAAATAAACAAACACACAAACAACAAACAAACAAAACAAAACCACAAAACTTGTATGTCAAAGAGAATGTGGATTAACATAGTAGTTGTGGGATTTGAAAATTACTGGATAGGATTGCTGATACTTTTAGCAACAGTTTCTGGAAAGTTTCTGGAGAAGTCAGTTTTGTGTAAGACAGGAAATTAGTAAGGTTCCTGTAAGTAAATTAGTGAGTTGCAGTAAATCCCTTGCAAATGCTACAAAACCCCCATAATCTGTGAATAGTCCAATAAAACTGGAATAGAATAACAAAATGGAATTTATTTGTTTATACTGAACTTCAGAGCAACACTTTTGAAGGGACAAAAAAAATCTGCATAATAATTCACAAACAAACTATTTACGTACCAAATTAAAATCTGTGGTGTACTTACAATATTGGAAGCAAGGTAAGGAGCCTTATGAAACATTAATGATTTCCAAGAGTCACCAAGACACAGCATACATCAAAACAACCCTTTCAAAGGGAAGGCAAATTTTGCTCCATCACTGGATGCTGGTAGCATGTACACATGGAAGGGTAACTAACATTATGAATCTCATTTTATCCCCTGAAGCTGGGAAGCACTTTTTAGATGACACAGCACTTATAAAGTAATATAATTTAAAACAATTGTATACAATTTCATATATTTTAAATTTTCCTTTCAATTGATAACTGCTACAACAAGATAAATATTCTAGATTTTTTTTTGTGCAGATAGTCAAACAATAAATAATGTCTTTGTTTACCTCAAATAGCTTTTTGTTTATTTTGAATTTGAGAAAACCTATTTTTTGTTTATTTGTTTGTTTTGTTTGGGGTTTTATTTGTTTTAATTAATACTTATTCACACCCAGGGAAAAAATTACCATGCACAGACAAGACTTTTGTTGTTGTTACTGCTAGAGTAGGGTGGTTTTTTTATTTTCTGGGTGTTTCTGATCCAAAAATTGAATTTATACAAAACCCATAAGTCTACTCAAAGAGAAGCAATTTCTCTTCATATTGCAAGGCAGCAGGCTCATATTCCCCCTATAATACCAACTTTTGTATTCGTAGAGTATAATAAAATACTTAAGTTAGAAACAGGTATAATGTCTGATGCTTCATTCATTTTTAGACACTTTACATGATTCAACATAAAGACAGATAGCTACAAAAGACAACTGAATACTCAGCCTGTGGGAAGAGCATATGATAGCTGTGATGTTACAAACAGCGAGCTTTTTGTTGCAGTTACCTCAGGTGAGTAATTTATATGATGCTGACAAGCCTTAAATTCATAAAATTGTGATGCCATAAAAACGGATAGTGAACAAAAATGGACAAGAGTGTTATGTTTCAGTGAAAATCCATGGGACAGCAATGTTTTGCTGTTGCTTCTAATTCTGGATCTGTGTCCAAAAGGACGAAGATAAAAGGAGCAACATAGATGATCAAAGGTACCACATGATATCTGCCTAAGGAGTTACTAAATAAACAAGGTTTCTTCAGTCTGGAGAAAAGTGGGGAAGAGTTTGCTAGGAGGGACCTACAAACTCACAAGTGCTTGGTAAAATTAAGAGACTTTCACTAACTTTTTACATCTCAAGGACTGGCAAAGCAAATGACAAAACTGAGGTGCTGCTGGGTGCTTTCTGAACCTCTTCACCCCTCACCCTCTCCAATGGGCATTCATCACATCAGTTAAGCTTTGGAAAGCCTTGCTATTGGACACTGTGGCTATTAAATTCTTACAAAACAACTGGAACACCTGATAGGAGAGGAAAAGACTACCAGGATATTGAACAAAATGATAGACACACCCAAGCTACAGACTGCTGAACACCGAGACTTTGGTTTTGGAGGAGGAGTACTTACTGTGCTGCTACACCCTGGTGTCCTTCATGTCCTGCTGGCACATCCAGGATTCTGCTGCCAATTCCTGGCCTGGCAGACTTGTCTCAGCCTAGAAAAAACATTCACACAATTTTATAGAACAAATCAGTCATGTACCACATATCTCAAGTTGTTGATGCTGTTTTCAGGGTAAGATACAACTCTATTTATTCAACAGCTACAGTAACATTAATGCAGAGCACAAGTAAACCTAGACAGGAGGGATTATCAAGAATTTAAGGGAATAGAGCCCAAGTCTTAAACTATGCGACTGTTCCCAGCTGAAGAGCTGAGCATGTCATAGTTCAGACTTCTCTAAGTATTAAACCCTTTTCATAAAAGACTATCTTTTGGGAGCAGGGGATGGGAGTGGTGGGGATGGGGGGATGGGGTGCTTTTTGAAGATAATAAAAATTGCTAACAACTTCCTCATTTTCAATTCCACCCTTTCTCTTGAATTAGCCATTATTTAGTTTCTGCACTTTATGGTGTTTCATATTAGACTATCAATCTCTGCCTATGTAATTACTTTCAGCATCCTAGTATAATGTTTATTAATGTGAGTACCACAGTATTTCAACAATGATCTCCTGTCAGTTTCCAAGGGGGTACCAAGTGCAGAAACATAGAGTTTTAAAGTTTCTTTAAATGCTTAAAATTAGTTGTATGAAAAAAAATGATGCACAGCTTAAGAAGACTGACACAGTGTCACTATCCATCACGAAGGAGAAAGAGGGAGAGAGGGATAAAAGGAGGGAGGAAAACAGGGGAGAATGAGGGAAGAAGTGTGGAGAGAGGGAGGGATAGCTGAAGAAGCTGCTAGGTTGGACATAAACCAAGCAAAACTCCATAACATTTGATTAATTACATTGACCACCTATGAAGTCTCCTGTCCAAAACCACCAGCATTTGGAGCTCTACCTGGACAAACCCATAACTCTGGTTTTCTTGGTGTCAGATGTGTTGAATACTAGAATTTATCAAAACCCTGCTCCCCTGAGATTAAAGACTTTGTCTACAAGAACAAAAATTACTAAAATAACCCCCACACTTAAAAAGAGAATTTTCTTTTATTCACAACTTATTAAATAAGGTGTCCAAACACTGAAAAATAGCAGAAAATATCTGGTCTTCTGGTTTCCAAAACCAGCCTCAGTATTCTAGAAATTCATCTGTTGAAGTCACCAGTCAAAACAACTTTCTTAGCCCATTTCAGTCAAATTCCCAAGACATCTCATTTTTATTTCTTTCTCCAAGACAGTCATTTTGGAATCTGTCAGTAACAGATGTTGTAACCATCCTTCAGACCTACTTATGCACTCTTAGTTATATGGATTTAATATATAACCTATTCAAAAGCAATGTGTTGAAAACATTCTTCCAAACCATTGGCTGCTAATGAAATATCAGCCCTTCCACATTAAATTATATTATATTATGGTGCTGCTTCACCTTTTCACAATGTAATTCTCTGCTGAGAGATCAAGGATGCTGCCAATGCTGGGCTCTTTAATCAAATCTGAATGCTCAGTTGTTTTATCTGGCTTCTACTTACTAGTTTGGCCTTGCACACGTCCTATTTAACTCCTGTGTGGTTTCTGTAAAGTCTGACAGGATGTCTTGGCATGATTACAGTTCCTGAATGTGCTGAAGTTATTACTGCAGTATTAGAAAATGTGTTAGTCAATCAGGAATTAGTAAACCAGCTAAGATAAAATAACTGTAATCCTGTACCTTCATTCAAACTGGATTCAAACTGTGATTATTTAAGAGAAGGAAATATGAGTTTGCAGCTAATGCCACAGCTATATGCTGAAGGCTTCAATTCCTGGTAGTCTGAAAGATTTCTTGCTTGATCTGGAGCTGTGCCTCTTGGAGCCGAGAGATTGTAAGCACTTTCTGTGAAAGCATCTAGTTACATTTGTAGATCCTTCAAAGGGTCCTTGGATATCATTGACTTTCAATATTATGCAAGCATGAAAACTAGCATTTTTAAAAACCTTCAGTATATATATATCTGGCCCTCCAGAAGCCAGTATGCTTTGGAAGTATTAGCTGTGTGTTTTCACCACTTCTCAGCTGCAAATTTGGGACAGCATCCCTAAATCCATTTCACTGCAGTGTTCAGAAGACAATTTTACCTGATGATCAGGGTGGATCATTGTGTTATGGTCATAAGACATGACTGCTCCACACAGCAACTCTGTAGCAAAAGTGCAGGCAAAAAATCTCCATTAAAAAACAGTGAGTGTTTTCATCAGTCTGTTTGAGAAACTTCCAGTACCACTTTTGTAAGATTTGGTATAAAACAAAAGAAACATGACTAGGAAAGACCTTTCCCCAATCTCCCCTGCCCCCCCCCCCCCCCCCCCCCCAATTTTAATCATGTCTTTTACTGTTTCAGGCATGAAATGAAAAGATCAAACACAAAACTAATAGTTCTCCTTCGCTGCTCCCTCCTCAGAACACTCACTAACGGAGTTCCTGGATCAACTGCTTTTGTAGAAGTCTAAAATCCATCAGTCCATAAAGCAAATGTTTCAAACACAATTATTGCTATGATTTTCTTTAAAATATTAGGTTGTTTCAGAAATTCCTACATGCCAGAGGACCCTTTTAGTAAAGAGGATCTATGGGCCACATGAGAGAAACAGAGCTTTCCCAGACCATCACACTAATAGGACCACTGTCATGTGAAAGGTGGGAGTTTATATTTTTGCCTGTAAGTAGCTCCAGGAAAGTCAAGAACCTGGTGTTCAGCAGCCTGAGACCCTTCACCAACAGATTCACAAAGTCAGAGGACACCTTGATCATTCCTGTTAGTGGCTGCTCAACAGACCAAAGACCCCTTAGTGGGTCCTGCCAAGGTGTTATTGCTGCCAGAAACTGCAAGGACTCACTTTACTCTCTCAAACAGCACAGAACAACATTTTTTATTAATAAAAATTGTGACAGATTAATAAGGTTAGAAGGTTGTCGATGATAGTGTCTACTGAAAAATATGTTTTAAAGCAACTACTGATACATATATTAAGCAAGTAAAAGTTCTAATATGAAGCAATCTACTAATATGCTATGGGATAAGCACAACCACAAACTCTAGTTAGTCTTCAAAGCAGCATTTAATGCAGATAGAGGATATTTCTCACCCAACGTGTCCCTCTAGAGAGGAAAAGATGGACTCAGCCTATCAACTGATCCCAGCAGTTTTGAAGGAAGTATTCTCCCACTTTTCTCCTATTCCCAAGTTATTTTTATACTATTATCTACATTTAGATGGAGTTTGAGTGCCTCTAGTCATAAATACATTTTATTTCTGCTTGATGTAAAGTTATCTCACTTTGCTTAATGGGAAGGGGTGGTCATGCTTTACCACTTGAGGAGGCTCGACATGGTTGTTGGCGTCAGCAGCAGAACATTTTGATTCTCCCTTGGCATTCAGGTACTGTACATTTTTGGTACCACAACATTTTCCCATTCTGCTAGAATTGGAATGGAGGGGGGCCATGTAGTCTCCACTTTGTTCCACACTCTATTCTGTTCCTCTGAGCAGATGTTTATTGTTGTGTTGGGGAGATGTAGACCTCAGTCCATCCAAGGAGTTGCAGGTCCTTTTTATCATGGAATTCTGAATATCCTCTAAATTTAACCCTATCCATCATCCCACAACTGCTATGGAGGTAGATCTTAAAGACTAATGAGTGAAACAATGGGAAAGAATTATAGTATCACATCTCCAAAGGTCTGAAAACGGTATCAAAGGCACTTGAACTGAGGGTGTGGATTGACTGAAAAACAGGAAACACAAGCAAAGCTCAAGGCACTTTCTGCTTTGGATTTACTTGTAGACTTTTTTCAAAGAATTGAAGAAAGAACAAGGACATGGATACTGATCTAAAGCAAAATGACAATTTTAAAGAGAAAAATCTACTCTTTACTGAATATTGTTTTGAAATTATTAAAGTAAAAATTTCATTTTTTTTTCCTGTTGGGCAAGAAGACACAATTTTGTAAACCTAAGTTCCACTGCAGTCTCTTTCTTAGTTAACATTTTTTCAAAAGAAGTAGCATTAGAAAAGCAGAGTCTGAGAAATATTTATTATTTTTACTTCAACATAACTTAGGACACATATTTCTCTCAAAAATATTTATTATATTTTTATTATATAAATTTATTACATGAAATATTCTAAAATTCTTAAGGAAAATCAACAGAGTTCCCCTAAAAACATCTGGTTTTATTTTATCAAGAGAAACTTGCCATTCTGTGGTAAAAGCAACTCAAACAAGAAGTTCTCCTATTCTATTTTGTACCCAAGGCACAGCATTCAAAACAAAAATTCACCTTTTAATTCCACAGTCAGGATGCTGTGTTAATAGTAAAGGCCATTTGGGGTACAGTTAATTTTCTTCACAGTGGCCAGTATGGGGCTGTGTTTTGGGATTTGTGCTGAACATAAGTTTGATGATACAGAGATGGTTTTGTTATTTCTGAGCAGTACTTACGCAGTCAAGGCCTTTTCTGCTTTTCATACTGCCACACTGGCAAGGAAGTTGGCGGTACATGGAAGGCTGGGAAGAGACACAGTTGGGATAGGTGACCCCAAATGATCAAAAGGGTATTCCACACACCATATGCCATCATGCTTTGTATATATAGTGTGGGGAAGAAAGAAAAAAGGAATGATTTTTGGAATAATGGTATTTATCTTCCCAAGTCACTGTCATGCATGGTGGGACCCTGCTCTCCAGGAGAGGATGAACACCTGCCTACCCTTGGGAAGCAGTGAATTAATTATCTGGTTTCTTTTACTTGTGTGCACAGTTTTTGCTTTTTTTCTATTGAACTGCCTTTATCTCAACACAGAAGTCTCTCCTTTTTTCCCTTCCAATTCTGTCCCCAGTGCTGATGGTGGGGGAATGAGCAAGTGGCTGCATGGGGCTTGGCTGCTGGATGGGGTTAAACTGCATCACATGGTTTTCACTAGTGGCAACTCTTGCATCTCAGAGGTCAGAATTCAACTAGTAGAAAGTGATACCTGGATGAAGGCATTCGATTGAGCCAATTCTAGAGCCCAGCATAAAAACCACATCCAGACCAGCTCCTGAAACTCCATCTCTATTTGGATTATATTCTTTCTCAAAAGGAGAAAAAACCACCGTGTTCAGATGTAAGTGATTCTTGGTGTATTGAATAACTTCTGAAGAGATGTTATCTCTCCTGAGTGAGAGATGAGCTAGGTAAGTTTTACACAGCATGAAGAGAACTGTTTTTTTCAGAACCGAGTCCTTCAGCTTCAGTGCACCTTTTCCTCATGAAACAAAAAGCAACCACTGTGACTTTCCCCAATTATAAGACTTGATTATGATTTCACAGCAAGATAAATGCTGTGATATTGAGGGTGGCAGAGCACCCCAGAGAGGTTGTAGAGTCTCCCTACCTGGAGACATTCAAAACTCACTTGCACATGTTTCTCTGTCACCTCCTGTAGATGACCTTGCCATGGCAGTGGGGTTGGACTGGACAATCTCCAGAGGCTCCTTCCAAACCTAAAAATTCTGTGACTCTATGATAATACAAGGATAAGTCTGACCTACAGTTACAAACCTTAAAAATTAGCATATAAAAATTCAGAAAAGGTTTTGTAGAGCTTTCATCCACTGGCAACTGATATCTATATTTGGCATCAGAGATCCAAACTCTATATTACTTCTCTAATAGTGTATAATCTTAAATTTTCATACTTTTAAAAAATCTTTCTGTCCATAAACAAGAAAAAGTCTGCATGTGATTTTTATTTAAGGAAAATATATCACACGCCTTGGTAAACATACTATATTGTTTTAATGTTTTTAACTGTTTTTGAGTATCCGACTTACGAGGTACCTTGCAGACTGTGAATATTCAAGAGATCTTCTGCTAAGAAATTTCAATTAATCTGTCTCTCACGTCATAATCAGTGAAATGGTTTGCATTTTTTACAGGAAATGGTCAGAGTCCCAGAAATTCATTACCTGCCAGAATTTACACTTCCCACTGTTCAAAGAAGAAATTTTGCAGGATTTACTACCAATGCTACAATCAAGTTGCAATAAATGTTACTTTGAATTACATGTGCTTTAATTTACCATGACTTTTGCATCCCTAAGCACCCTGTTGGAGTTCTGCTGTTAATATTAACTGAAGCACATAGTTCTTTTGTTATTCATTAATGGCCCTATTCAACAGAAATTGAATTTGCACAGCTGCCAAGCACTGCAGGCTCCTAAGGTTGGGTATTCACTGTGCCTAATCCTGGTGCAACTGATAGAATTTTCTTCCCAGACAATGAAAGCTTGCTTCTTGGCTGCCATACCATCTCAAACAGCCTTCCACAGCCTTCTCATCTAATTCTAAGGAGAAGAATCATATCCAAGTGTTGAATGGAACTTTTCCTGGAAGTGTTGACACACTTGTTCATTTTAAAAGGTATTCTCTAGACATTACAGTGTTGTCCAGGTGTCTCAAGTGTGATAGCAACCTGGAATGAAAATATTACACTACAGTAAATTTGATGAGAGCACACTTTTCATGGAGTGGCCAGCAGGTAATAAGAAAGCACTGCAATTTCAATGCTTTTACTCTTCCATTTTGTCAAAGGTTATCAAAATTTGATTCTTATTGTTTCCACAATATGCTGCTCAAGATACAAGAATACTACTTCACTGGAAAGTCTCTAGAATTCAGTAAAAAGCTGATGACCTTCTCAGAGGTGCTTAATTTCTGTAGCCATTTTGTATTTGATGGGTAATGTAGGGACATGGTACTTGTTTCTGTACACTAGGATTTTTGATTATGGAGAATATTTCTGCTGACTATAGGAGCTTAAGATAGATTCATTAGTTATATTTCTCATGTGACCTGATCTTGATTAAAATTATCAGAACCTCAAAGAAAGCATTTTGATATAGCAGTTGTCAAAGTATATCTGTAGATTTAGCTCTTCATATCTTCTAGTTTGTCAGTCAACCACCTTATGCCAGGGTTACAGAAGCACATTAAATACAGCTGAACATCATAATTTATGGAGGTGGAATACTATGATAAAAGCAGCACCATGAAGAAAGCCTCGTTAGATTCTGCAACCTTTTTTCCTCCTGAAGAGATATCTTGAATCTATCAAAAAATCTTTGAATCATAGAATAATTTGGGTTGAAAAGATCATCAAGTTTCAACTTTTCTGCTTTGGAAGGGGGCAACCTTCACTAGACCAGGTTGCTCAGAGCCCCAGCCAACCAGGCCTTGAACACTTCAGGGATGGGCCAGCCACAACTTTTCTAGGCAACTTGTTCCAGTGCCTCACCACCCTTATTCTTGAGAAATACCTCTGGTGAAGTTAACTTGATTTGCCAGGTGCAGATTGAAACGCAGATTGAGATACAGATTGAGCTCTGGATGGGAGCCCAAACAAGATGCCATGAACTGCAAACTCTTTGGATAACAAAGAATGCAAAGGCAGCTGGTGGCAGCCAGGTGGATGAACACTGGAAAACACAGCAGGAAAGGAGGACTCAGGAGGAAGAGCAAGACTTGCAAATTGGTAGACTGTGAGGTTGTAAGAGCCATGACTTGTCTTTGCTGGAGGTCCCTCCTTAGGGGCACCATATCAAGCTGTTTCTGTGTTACTATGCCATGAATAAATAGCTTTATAGAACTAGACATCTGAGATTCTGCTATGGGAAACCTGGAGTTGAACCAGTAAGCAAACTTGATCTGATTTGGTTTGGTTTGAGGGGAAAAAACCCAAAATGTTTACCCACAAGCGGGGGAGGGGGCCTTCTCCACAATAATCACGCCACTCTTTATAAAATTTAAGGAAAAAGGAATTTAATATGAGAAGGATAACTGTTCTTAACTGCTATATATAAACAGACTAGTGCAAACCGCTTCCCCCAACACCACAAGAGAAAGAAAAATAAAAAACAAAACAACAACAAAACCCAGCAGGTTTTCCTCCAGGAGGAAAGTTATACTTAAGCAGTGTCAAATGTCACAGTCCGGCTGGCTGCGGAGTGAGTTCCCAGTAGTTCCCAGTCCCTCTCCAGCGAGACAGACGAGTGGTGAGCTCCCAGATGAACTCTGTGTCTCTTGTCCCAGATGAAGGAGAAAGAAAGCTGAAAGTGGGGAACCACCACATGTCCTGCAAAAGCAGCTGCACACCTCTCTCTCCCGGGTCACGGCCCCAGCCGGGGCGGGCAGGCCGTGACGGTGCAGGCTGGAACAGAGGCCCGGGATCCCAGATGCAGGAACCAGGAGAAACAGCCGCAGTGAGGAGAAAAACAGCGTCTCAGCCAGAAGCCCCAGCCGTAGCCAGCAGAGCAGCTTCCCTCCTCAGAAGCCACCGCTCCTTGTTCTGCCGAGCTAAAAAGGGAAAGATGTCCCCCAAAGCAAAAGAGACAAACCTGCCCCCAACCATGTGATCAGCAGTTAACTACTTCTTTTGTTAACTGCTGGCATGGGCAGTTAGTGGCAGGGAAGAGAATTTACATAATAATCCCAAACTACAACATGATTACATATCAGTAGGGTGTTTTTCGAGTCAAGCTGGGCACCCATCAGCTCACAAGAACCACCTTCTGTGAGGGGGGTCTGGTCCCAGCAACTAAAGTCTCTGACTTGGGAGTGTGGCTGCCAGAGATTCTCAGGAAAAGTCAGGCTGAGAAGTTTCCTTAACATTCACAGTAAAATGTTTTTCATAATATCTAATCAAACACTACTCTCAGTTTAAAGCCATTTTCCCTTGTCCTGTTACTATATGCCCTTGGGAAAAGTCCCTCTCCATCTTTCTTGTAGGTTCCTTTCAGGGACTGGAAAGCCACAGTTAGTCACCTCAAAACCCTCGCCTTTCCAGGCTAACCAATCCCAATTCTCTCAGCCTTTCCTCACAAGAAAGGCTAACAAACAAGTCCTTCCTCTGGACTTGTTTCAACAGATTGATGTCCTTCCTCTGCTTGGATACCAGATCTGGATACAGCACTCCAGATGGTGTCTCACCAGAGCAGTGTAGCAGGGCAGAATCCCCTCCCTTGACCTGCTGCCCATGCTGCTTTTGATCCAGCACAGAATACTACTGGTTTTCTGAGCTTCAAGTGCATATTGCTGGCTCATGTTCAGCCTCTTATCCACAGCACATCCATATCCTTCTTGGCAGGGAAGTGCTGTTCATGCCCGAGCCTGTATTGACACTCAGGGTTGCCCCAAGCCAGGTGCAGCATTTTGCATTTGATCTCGTTAAATCCAATGAGGTTCCCATGGGCAACTTTTCAAGCTTGTTCTGGTCCCTCTGGATGGAATCCTATACTTCAGGAGTGTCAACTGCACCACTCAGCTTGGTGTCATCAGCAAATTGGCTAAAGGTGCACTCAATCCTTCATGTATTTCGTTCATGAAGTTAATAAATAACACTAGTCCCATTACCAACCCTTAGGGGACACCACTTGTCATTGATGCCCATCAGGACTCTGAGCTATTGACCACTGGATGCAACCATCCAACCACTTTCTTTATACTCATCAAATCAATCTCACTCCAATTGAGAGAGAAGGATGTTGTGGGGCACTGTGTCAAAGTCTTTACAGAAGTCCACATGAATGACATCTGCATCCCTTCCCTTCTCTGCCAGGGGAATCACTCCATTACAGAAGGCCCCTAGGTTGGTCAAACAGGACATGCCCTTGGTGAAGACATGCTGGCTGTCCTGAATCACTTCCGTGTCCTCGATATGCCCTAGCAGAGCTTCTAGGAGGATCTGTTCCATGACCTTCACAGGCACAGAGGCGAAGCTGACATGGCAGTAGTTCCCAGGGTCCTCCTTTCTACCCTTTTTAAAGACAGGTGCAATGTTTCCCTTTTTTCAGTCATCTCGGACTTCACCTCACTGCACTGACTTCTCAGATACCATGGAGAATGACTTGGCAGCTGCATCAGCCAGTTCCCTCAGGACTCTGTGATATATCTCATCTGGTCTCATGGGTTTATGTACATTCAGATATCTCAGGTGGTCACAAACCTGATCTTCCCTTACACTGGGCAAGAATTTGCTCCTCAAGTCACCATCCTGTCACTCGTCCATTCAAGAGGTGTCAGAAGAGAGGCTGACATTGAAAACTGGGGCAAAAAATTTGTTGAGTCCCTCAGCCTTCTTCTCATTCGTTGTTACCAGTTTTCTATCACTGTTTATCAGGGGCTATAAACATTATTTGACCTTCACTTTCTGGTTAACATACCTGTAGGAACCTCTCCTGTTATTCTTTGCATCCCTTGCCAGATTCAGTTTCAGCTCCACCTTGGCGTTCCTAACCCTTATCCCTACACAACTGTACTTCATCTACATAATCTTCACAGGTTATCTGTCCTTCCACTGCCTGTGCCTTTGCTACTTTACCTTTAGTTTGACCAGCAGGTTGCTACTCACCCATGTCTGTCTCTTGTATTCCTTGACTGATTTTTTCTAACTCTTGCTCTCTAAGGAACATGTCTCTAAAGATCTGACAGGTCTGTTCTATTCCGTTGTTCCAGAGGGCAATTTCCCAGGGGATCCCACTGACTATCTCCATGAAGAGCTGGAAGTCTGATTTCTAAGAGTTAAGGGTCTGAACTTTAGTTCTTACCTGACACATATCCCTCAGGGCTGTAAACTCCACAAATGCATAACCACTGCAGCCCAGGTTGACTCAAATTTTGATGTCCCTAGTTAGGTCACTTGTTTTGGTGGCAAATAAATCCAGGAATGCATCCCCTCTGGTAGGGTTGTCTATTATCTGGGTCAGGAATTTATTCTCAATGCATTCCATGATTCTCCTGGGATGTCTGCTGTAGGGGGACTGTGAGTGCATCCCTTAAGGAAAGCACTTTCAAATTCTCCCTTAAAGAGAAGAGAGCTACGTGGAGTGCATGTGGTGGCTTGTAGCCAGTGAGAGGCTTTGGTGTATGTGAGGTGAATTGGTTAACCAATAAGGTCATGGCAAGTTGGATGTGAGAGTATAAAAGGTGTGGATGTTACTGAGTGAGATTAGAACTACTAGATCTAACTGGAACTACTAGGAACTACTTCTTCTACTACTGCTACTATGAGCTATGAGGAACTATCTGTGAATCTGTCCTGAATAAAGTCTTGTAAGCCTTCTGATGCCTGCTGTGCTTGAGCTCTTCTGACCGTCATTCATGCTGCGCCCCTGCTTGGGACTAAGGGGCTACCCATACAGTCTACAGCTCGCTGTGCTATTTTGCCAGCAGATGTTAGGTTGTTGAAGTACCCCAGCTGGACAAGAGCCTGTGAGCACAATGTCTCCTGTAGGTGAAAAAAAGGCCTCATCAACAGGCTTCCCTTGACTGGTTGGGCTTTAGTGACAACCAACCACAAGGTTCGCTTAGTTGCCTCGGTCTCTGATTCTTCCTCATACGCTTTCAACCTGCTCACAGCTGTTCTTCAGAGACAGATCTTCATACTCAATCCATCTGTTAATGTAAACAGCAACTTGTAGCTGTAGCTATTGATAGCTGCACTCTATTTACAGGACTCATCCCACCAAGCTTCAGTAAAGGCAATAAGGTTGTGGCTTTCCAGCAGCACAGTGGCACAATTCCTCTGTTGCTAATGCTGTATGCACTGGTGTGGAGGCACTTCAGCTGGGCCACTAACCAAGAGGAACACCCCTTAATTCCTTTGAAATAATTCTCTGGTATTTCCATGTTGGCTTCTGTTACCTCAGTAGTCCCTGGCTTATCTCCATAAGACTGCAAGTGTGTTCCAGTGTGGCTGGCACACCTCACAGTCAGCAGCAGAGGTCCCTTGCTACCACCCTGTCCCTCTACACTTTGCTTTTCATTCTGCACCTTACCAGAGACAAGCCTGAGATTGATGCCCTCTCCCTTCACATCTTGCACTGCTGGTGAGCCCCACTAGCTGCTGATCAAAAACTCTTCTCCCTTGCTGACAAAGGTGAGTCCTGTCTGATGACAGCACACCCCATGCTGTGTAGTCCTTTCCATTGTCAAAGAATCCAAAATTTTTGCAGTGACACCAGCTATAGAGCCATGTATTAATAGACTCAGCCTGTCTGTTTGTTCCAATTTTGCTGTCTTCAACCGGAAGTATAAAGGAGACTATAACTTGTGCCCCAGATTCCCTTATCAACTGTCCCAAGGCCTTGAAGTCCTTTTTGAACACCCTTGGACTGTATGTTGCCACTTCATCGCCCCCTTAGCAGAAGATCTGTAACAGGTAGTAGTCCAACACCCAGCAATTATCAACCTGTCATCTGCACATCTTTTATAGCTCCTGCCCATCTCAAGAAAGGAGGACATGGTTTATTTCCATGCTAATAATTTGAAGAGAGAAGCACAATATCCCCCACGCCCCCCAAAAAAAAAATCAGGATGGCATGCAGTGTTCTGTATATACCGTGCTGCAAGTTTGATTTTCTCTTTCCTCCAGATACATACAGCCTTCCAATGGCTTTCTAAATTCGTGTCAGGAATGTACATTCAGAAAATTGCAGCATTACAATTACTATCTATAGATTAAATTCTCAAAGATATAAAATGCAATTAAAAAAACAAATCCAAGTTAAATACAACAGAGAGTGTGATTTTTAGCCAGCATGAAAATTCATTATATTTAGTGAGACTGCTTGTAAGCTACAGGACTGATTTCCTGTGTTTTTAGAATGTACACCAGTGTTAGTATGCAGATCATAGAAAGCATGACTTTACAGTCTTTATAATTAAAATTAATAAAAAAGGCTAGTGGCACTGGGCATCCTTTTTTTTAATTCAAGTATAGCAAAAGTCTATATAATTTAATAGAAAATTGCTGCTAAGCTTCATGCTAACTCAATATGAAAGTATGTTGTTTTATTTTTTCAAGTTGTATTTTAAATTCCTTGGGTAAGCCCTACATGTCATAGTTACAGACTTTCATATTAAACAAATAAGTTTAGCTAAGACTAAATCAATGAATTCAGCTGTAGGGAAAAAAAGAGTGGACTATCTACCATGACATGTTTCAGGCAGGGAGTCCTTAATGAACATCAGAAGATATATCTACCTTTGTCTTTTTCTTGACATTTTAGTATGTAGCATCTGTCATGATATAGTCTCAATTGCATATGTACAGAAAGATAGTACTATTGCTGTTGATAATAATTGTTAATGCTTCTTGTTTCACACTCTCAGATCGGTTTCTACTGTGCACTGTCCAGCTGTTTTGTTATGCTAAATTATAGATTCACAGAATATCTCAAGTTGGAAGAGTCATAAAGGTCATCTAGTCCTTCAAGTCCAACTCCCGGTTCCTCACAGGATTACCTAAAAGTAAACTGTATGAATAAGAGGATCATCCAGACTCTTCTTGAACTCTGGCAGGCCTAGCACTGTGACCACTTCCCTGGGTAGCCCGTTCCAGTGACTCACCACTCTTTGGGTTAAGCACCTTTGTCTGTGCAAGACCTCTCCACTCTCAAGGAAGTCCACAGCTTCTCCTAATTTAGTATTGTCAGCAAACTTGCTTAACATACTTTTGTTTCCTACATCCAGAGCACTCATGAAAATACTAAAGAGCACTGGCCTTAAAACTGAGCCGGCTGGAATTATCATCAACTATTTCTTGATTTTTTTTCCATGCATTTTTAGTTTCTCTTGCTGTATTCCTTTCTTTCCAGGTTACTTTCTTACTTTGCGGATTTAAAAATAACATCTTCACATATTCTTGAAAGTTTAAATTTTAAAAGACAAACTTATGCAAGACAGTTCTACCTCCATTGAATTTTTATTATTTTGGATAAAATATGAAGAAAAATCAATTAAATGCTCAGAAATGGTCACTATTCCACTCAAAGTCCTGTTCAAGTTAGAAGTCCAGTGCACAGAAGGTATGCAGAGAAACAGTTTTGCAGGAAATGAAAAAAAAAAAAAACCACAAAAAAAAACAGGGTGAAGAAGCTTTAGTTCATGTTTGTGTGTCAAACAGCAATCAAATATACTACACAAATGCATCTATAAAAGTGACCTGAAAGATCAACATGAATGCAAAATCCGTAATACCACCCACATAATGTATTCCAGTGTTGTACTGGCCTTACCATTGGAAAGGTTTTTTTGCTGATTTCTGCCTTGACCTTTATTCATTCTTACGGTCTGAGCTCATTAGCACTCTCCTCTCCAAAGAAGGGAGAATAAGTCATTCTTTTCGTTTAAGCAAGTATCCTTTTAATTATATCAGGAATTGATTCTCAGTGCTTTCCTAACGTTTTCTTTAAGATAAACATTTATAGGACTTTCAGTTCTTTCTCACAGGTCACATTTGCTCAAGCACTGTCCTTTTCTAAATTCATCTTGATTTATATATGATTTTACTTAAGTACCCAAACCCAGATGTTCCTCTGGTAAAAGATCACATGTACTGCTCAGGAAGTAATACAGTGACCCATTCAGGTTTCTCTTGGTACGAGATGACAGATAACATTTCTGTACTTGTGGAGTTCCTGTGTCAATGTTTTAGCTTTTTTTCTCTTTTCATCTTAATTTTTCCCCAAACCACCTTTATAATATGTTTCTCCTACAGTTAGTCATCTCCAAATGTAAACAAGTTCAATTTTTAATTTTCATTAAAATCTGAACAGACTTAGACCCCTTACGGAGCCACAATAGTTACACATACCTATTTCAACAGTGAATTTGTGGGAACAGATTCTCCAAATGACATTACTTACTACTGCAATATTTTCCATCAAGGCACTGTTTTATTTTTCACCCTTTTAGGTGTCAAAAGCTTTTAGTGTCAAAAGCTGGTGGTGTCTACTGTATTCCACCTGTCCAAATGTCTTTCTCCCTTGCTATAATTTGTTTTGGCTTATTTTGTTCTCAGTAAATCCACGTTAGTTATTACTCTTTTCCTTGTTATATTTCAAAAGCTCAAAGTCTTGGAACTGAAGTAGCTTGTTAATCTAGACTTCTTGGATCTCTCCTCTCCCTGTTTCTATGTAAAAGTTAGTACTAGGCACTACACTTGCCATTTTTCAAACACTCCTACTCCACAGCTGTCCATCATTTCTCAAAGGTAACTTCCAATCATTCTGAAATTGCTTAAGCCAGCTCACAAACATACCGCTATGAAGTTTATCAGACCAGACAATTTGAAAACATGCGATTTAGCCAAGTGGTCCCCTATCTGTCATTTCTGAAGTTCAGCTTGAACTTCTTGTCATTGACATTTTGTTAACCATCTACTCCTGGCAGACCTTTTTGTGAACACTAAATGCAACAGGGCTTATAAATCATTCAGTGGTTTTCAGTTTGGGAAGGGAAAGGGTTTTCTTTTCCCTTCAACTTCCCTTTACCAATAATAGATTTGTAGAACTTACAATTACCTTATTTTAAAATGCTTTCCTTTTACCCTTGACATTTCCTGCTACTAAACCTCATTCTGTGCCTTGACTTTCTGACTTTTTTACTACATATTCACATTATATGTCTTTTCCATAACACTTTCAGTTAGATAATGAATTTACATATTTTGTTCAGTCATTTTTGAAGTCAGTAAAGTTACTATGACTTGGACTTATTTACTCTACCTATCTGTCCTGTGGCAGATCTTTGTAGCTTCATTTTTCATCAAGTTTTCCTCCCATGTGACCTTAAATAACAATTCTGAGAGCTAAATGAAAATGTTTTTTCTGGAAGTTCATATTTTTTCTTTTTCTTTCTTCTTCATTTTCAAAGGATCATAAATTCTTATTTCAGTTTAACTCACTTTGAGTTCACAACCTCAGGCAGTTCCAGATTTTATGTCCCTCTCTCTCTATTTGTTGTCTCTGCATTCTTCAGCAAAAGAAATCTTGTCAGTGTTCCTGTATTTCTTTGGACAGTCTGGGTCTTTACTTCGATTTGTTACTATCATCTATTGAACATTAAGTTTCTCACTTGTTTTCCACACTTTGTTTTGACAAGAGAAAAATATTGCCTATATTTCAAGCATGTAAGTCTGTGCCTTTTACAATAGACTTTGAACAAGTCTTAACTGTACATGTGCTGAAGACGTCCAGGCAGGCATACTGTTATGTTCAAGATCATACTTCTATTTTTTTTTTTCCCTGAACAAGTTATACACAGGCCTATTAGCTTTCTACTAATGAGTAATTCCACAAAACCTCTGATGTTAAATGATGATCCTCACTGTCTGTTAAGATTTGTAGCTTCTCCTGTTTATAGTCCACATTTTCTCTCTTATGTGCTGGCATGCAAGACTTTACTTTTCTTAACTTTAGTCAATAAATTAATTTAGTTTTGCTATCATGCCTAGAAGACTTTAATGCTTATGATCATCCATGATTTCTTCTCACATCCTGCTTGTTGATATTAACTGGAGTAGTAGGTCAAAGTGGAGAAGTGGTTTCTCCCAACATTTAGGTAAGTCCATTCTTGTCCAGCAGTCCGCGAAGTATCACTGCAAGAAATTTTGTACATGGAAAATGTACAATGTCTGTGGAAAATGCCAGTGTAGTCAATGCTACTCAAACACTCAAACATCTGAGTCCAAATTACTGGTGTCTGAGGGGTGGATTTTTTTGTGCTTCAGTTTTCAGACAAAGCCATGAAAATTAAAAAGAATAGCCCTGCTAACCTTCCAAGTAAATATAAGTGAACATTGAACCTTATTTCTCTAGTTAATTATAAGAAAGTGCTCCAGAAGCTCATTGCTTTCCTGCTAAAATCAGTAAAATCTGAGAGTAATCCTCTTCTTTGATTGGATTATTCCATAGCTACCTATTTGAAGACCTGTTAATCCTTATTTGAAGGAGTTGGTTACTGACATTGTTTGATAAAGTGTACTGAAGTAGCCAGGAGTCTGACACAGCAACCTCAACAACTCTTTTCTGATGCTCTTTGGCCTTTTTTTGTCCATTTTTTTCACTAGGGGCCTAGCTGCTGCTTTTAAGACTGGAGGCCAGGCAATTACTTATTGTACCTTCATCATTTTTTAAGCAGGATGCTGAAGAAGTAAAGTAGAGAGGAGACAAGTACCTAAGTACTATTCTTTTGATATGTAGACAACAAGGAATCCTCACTGCATCCAAAACTGGCAACTCTGCAGAGGCACAGCTGATAGCATTTCTCATACCTGACAGCTACCCAGATCCCAGTGACAGAAGGGGGAGATGATAGCCACACCACAGCCCAGCAGCAGCAGAAGAAACCAAGATATGAAAAGCAGTTGAGACTGAAGGAAACACAAATATCAAGTACTGCATATGATTACCATAAATCACATGAAAGGCACATACCAAATGAACCAATATCTCAAGGTCTTGTAGAGTCCCTAAAGCAGAGGAAATATGTCAAAGTTTGCATTATTACTGAAGTGATCAAAGTATGTGATTAAGATGACAGGGATGATAATGAAGAGGAAGAACAAGAAGCAAAGTGCTTCAGAGAACATTGAGTACTGTAAAGTCTCCATATCCTAATTATAATATCTCAAATCCTCTGACAGTTCTAGAGAAGCATACAGGAAATTTTTATGTCCTGGTTCTGGCCAGGAGAGGGTTAATTTTTGCAGTAGACAGGACAGGGCATGTTTAGAACCCAAAGTTTTTTCTATACCACCCTGTGTCATTGTTGGGGTCTAGAGGAAGGAAACCTCTGCCTGGGAGAAGGGGTTCCTTCCAGTTGAGTAAGCATGGTGGAGGTAATGGTGGGGTGGGGCCAGTTCCAAGCAATCACGTGTGAACTGTTTGTTTATCTTGTGCACTTTGTTAATGATATTGCAGCATTACTGTTAATTATTTTACCTCATGCTGTTTCCAGTAATCATTTTATCTCAGCTGGTGGTCTTTACCTCTTGTGCCTCCAGTTCTTCTCTCCATCCTGCTGAAGAGGGAAGAGGAGAGGGAGAGGGGAGAGAGCAAGTGGCATGTGGATTTCAGTGGGAATACTGAATTGGGGAATACCATTCCTAAACCACAACAATTTACTATGAACATCACAATACCTACACACTTAAGTAAAACACAAATATATCAATTCTTTCTTCAACAACTGAGCATAATATAGGTCATCTCTTAGTGCACTCCTTTCTAGCTTACCTAGTTTGAAGAAAAAAATTCTAGATTGGTTCCTATGACTCTTGAATGAAGTAGGTGTTTTCTGAACTCCTCTTTTTAACCCAATTTACACATTGTGTTAGGAAAAACAGCACCTGAACAATACAGGCTCAGTAGCTTTGCTTTTTCTCATAAAAGTTTTAAAGCCAGTACATTTTCAAGAGCAAGTAGTAACAGATACTACAGATGATAGGAAAGAAGTCTTTCTTCAGGGAAGCACAGGAATAGTTCTGTGACAAAATCCAGCTCATATGTGCACCATCAAAACCAGATGATTAAGTTTTAAGAGAGTTTTCAGAAGTCTTATGAGCTTGTTTATGTATTGTTTTTTGTGCTTCATTCCTTTTCACCAGAACAAAATTTTACCCCTAGAAGGCTTGTGAAAGAAAACAAAGAAAACAATCTCCTCATTTAAAAAAAAAAATTACTGAATGCCTTATTCCATGTTATTATTTGTATTGTTAACTGATTTGTCTATCAAAAGAATCGGGATGGTGTCTAACTTAGCAATGGCCAGCCTTCATGGAAAGAATCCATGGTGGATCTGACAAAGTGTAAACAGGAAGAAGTGGCAATTAATGTTAGATGTAACTGCCTGTTCTGAGGAAAGGACATGTGAGCTTGATCTGGACCATACATAATCAATATATGGAACAAAATTAGTTTTATCTATTTTCAACAAATACAGAACATCAGACTTCCCAACATAAGTTGACTCAATTTGCATTAAACTCCATGTACAGCAACTATCAGATTAACTAAAACATGTAATAGGCAGTGACAAGTATCCTAGAGAATTCTAGGAAAAGACAAGATTTCAGACACTGAAATGGAACAGGAGACAGTGCCTAACCTCTCAGGAACTCCCATATTCTGTGAATGGAAAAGTTGCAACCTTCTAGAAATTTAACTCAAAGTTTTCAAATGGGCTGTAAACATGCCTTTTCAAAAAAGTGGGTTTCTTAACCTTTTTATCTCAAAGTAAAAGGAATTATCTCAGGAGCTCTAGCACATTTCATAAGATGTCTCAGGTAAATAAAAATTCTTTATTCTAAAAACAGGTTTTAGAATTTGTAGACACTCCTACTACAGCCTATAATTAGCATGACATGTCTTCTCATGGAGATGGAGAAATAAATCAGGTTTGCAAGTTTTTCTTTTGCTGTCAGTTACTGTCAAAAGCCAGGTTTCGTTCTACTTCTCTGAAACCAAAACTGCCCTTCAGTGTCAGAGCTTTTAATTACATGGGAGTTCAATGCAAAACACCGAATGAAGAACAGAGATATTTAACAGGTAGTCTAGCTTGTAACCTCTGTGTCAAATTTGAGAATGCCCACCCATTTCTCTGTGACTTGGAAGCAATTCCTAGCTTACATTCAATATCAAAACTGTAAAATAATTTTTAAAAAGGGTAGGAGTCCACTGTGGGTGCAGCTTGACTGGAGTTATACCTCTGAGCCAGAGGAGGAAGTACAAATTGAGGCAAAATGCTCAGTGGACTCGTAATAGCAACATGGAGAAAGTACTGCTGTGCAGTAGGTCTGTAAGCTTATCATGCTCTCTGTGGGGATTGTCTTCATCCTCTTTATTCTGTTAGTACCAACTCCTGCAGGCAGGTGAGAAACAAGTGAAGTTAACCAGGCAGGCCACTATGATCACCCAGGCTAACAAATGCCACCAATTAATAAGCCAAGAGTACTATGCAGGAGAGCTTTTCAATTCTAGCTGGACTGTCAATACAGAGAAATCTGTTCTGAAAAGAACAGGTAAATTCACCATATCTTCTAGATCACAACATCATCTGCTTTTTTGGCAGTACAGGAGGCTTCCCAATTGAGAATAGATTTCATTAGCATCACACAAAAAATGTTGATCATGCCTTTTCCATCAGCTTTGTAACAGTAAATTAGATTAGTTCATGTCACTGTTCAGAGCTTAAAATGCATCCTTGTGAAATTATTAACTCCTTTTATAAAAAAATTAATTACATTCAGTTTATGTTCCAGGGAAAGTATTCTGTGCCATCTATTTTTATGAGAACTCTTTTATTAATTATTGCCAAAGACACTTCAAAATTTGTCTAACTTTTTTAAAAAACAAAATAAAACAAAACGAAATACAGATGATTGACCTCCATGCAGTTCAAACCGAGCAAGGTAGATTTTGATAAAAGAGTCAGTAGGTAGTAATTGGTCAGCAGAAAAAAAATAGATATTATGACAGAACCTATGGAATTAGGAGTAGAATTTTTCCCCAACTTGGTTTTTCAAATCTATATAATTGAGTCTTTCAGGAAAGGGAAAATATTTCTCTTTCTTCTCACAATCTCATTTTGTATTTTCCTTCCAGGAAAACCAAACCAAACCAAACAAAACAAAACAAAAAAACCAACAAGGTTTGCAACTTCCTTATAAAAAGTAAAAAGGGGAAAAAATAGAAAAAAAGTGCAATGTGCTAGCAATCCTACTGAGAATCGCTGACTAAGAGATTTGTTTCAAATAGATTTTAATTTAGTTATCTACAGGAGATTTTGTGAAATCCACTTGAAGCCTGATATTCAATATCTTAGAAAAGAAGCAATTTTGTTGGAGACTGAAATTGTAAAGAGTTTCATTTCCACCCATTAGGAAATAATGCTTTAATTTATCCTGTCAGGCCAAATCTGCTTTAAAATGCACCATCTTCACACGTTTCCTTTCTTGTTCTGTCAAAATTGCCAGTGTGAGATTGGAAGAAGGGATGTCACGGCAACAACAGTTTGACATCTCATTGTACAGTGGTCTGGAAAAGTGACTTGGTCTGAATGAGCAACAAATCACAATGAAAGATCTTGCCATGTTGTTTGCACATTTACATTGTCTATCAGGGTCCGGCATATAAAAAACCATCTTGCAATAAAAGGTCTTGCCACTGTTGCAAAAACATTTTCCTTTCTAAAGAATTTCCTTACCAAGAGCATTAGCAGAAGGGAAATAATATCCAAATCACAATTCTTCTAGTAACTTTCAAGTGCATCAGTCTATACATGCTTAAACCATCATTCTGGGCACAACTGTAAATTGCTTTCTTCCAAACATCCCATCTGACTTTGGAATTCCCAGTATCTCAGTCCTCCTTCCCTATGCTGAATGATGTCACGTGCTATCAAAGAACCCTGAAAGATGTACAGATAGATATGGCAGTGAAGAGATACTCTCCATGACAGAAGGATACCTTGGAAAGGATGCTGTGCTTCCAGGCAAGCAGAAACATGGCTAAGCTTACTGACACCTGGTAGGGGAAGCAACCCAGGACAGTTCCACCAGCATCCATCTGAAAAGACATCCTTGAGTTGTACAAACCAAGGGAACTACTGAAAATTGACTTCAGCACTACTGCAGGGTGTCTGACAATTTGCTTTTTAACCTTGTCTTATTATTTCACCCTGGAATACAAAGATGAAATTCAAGGTACAGACAAATCCATCAATGGTATCACCCCAAGCTATCACTGAGGGACTATGAAAAATGGCTGGTAAGCAGCCTCTGCTTTCCACAGTTGGAGAAAGAGGCAAATAGGGTAGAACAAGGATACTTAAAATAATTTTAAAGTGTGACTTTAGGCCCAGATTCACCCTCTTTCTTTAAGTGCTTAATGAAGCCACTAAATCATCCCAGCCTTCCTCTGGAGTCAATATGGGAAAACAATCGGCAGAATTACCTGCTATATTAAAGAGGTACCCAAAGGCAACCTACTATCAGCACCTCAGGCAAGAGGAAACTGATTGGGCCAAAACCATTTACTACTTAGTTCAAGACAGTAACACACTCTATTCAGTTTATTAACCAGTGATCTACACAATCATGAATTTAAGTGTATTCCTCAGGCTTTCTTCAACTACTACCAGAAATAGCTAAAAAAGATGTGAAACAATTTACTGGTATTATGAGCATTTCAGTCACATGTATGGGATGGACACAGACTAAGGTTACTGGGAAGACAAAGGAGAAATTTTTTGCATTATTAGGCACTGTTCAACTAAGTATGTCTCTGTCAAATTGCTTTTCTTACTATGAGAACCTTGATTATATTACTTTTTTTTTCCCCAATTAGACTTTGCTTAATATGTGTTCTCTTATTTCATTAAGTAAAATTTACTCTCAGACTTTAATTATTAAAGTTTTGGAAGTAAGCTATTTGACTATAATCTTAATGGTAGCTTCCATTAATGCATACAGTAAGTAGAATACAAGAGTAATCCTTTGGAATCATATGTGTTTGTTATGCAAAATATATTTAGCAAGCGGATTAGAATAGCAGTGAACTCAATGGAACAGTTGATGTAAAATATGTCCTGGCAGTAGGATTTCTATTCAAATAAATCTTTGGGGGAAAATTCTGTGTAAGCAGAATTACATTAGAAAATTACTTCAAGAGAAAGAAACAAAACTTACTAAAACTATGCAATTCCACAACAGATACAGTCAGCTGACACCTCAAAATTAGGAAAAAAATGTGATTTCAGAGATGGATAATCATTTATATAAAAGAAAATTCTGACAGTTTCTCTCTGGGAAGGTGATTGGCAGAATTCTTTTATGCAGTTAGTATAACCTTGGAAATGTCTCTGGGTGTTAATTATTATAAAGAACAATTGCAAAAAAAAAAAAGGACAAAGAAGTGTGAATACACATTTCTTTAAGAAAGGTCTCCTTAATCTTTTTGAGCTGAATTTCATATGAACTTCCTTCCTGATTTTCTTTGTACATGACAGAAAAATTATCCTTTCGGACCTCCATTGTAGGTACTTTAAAGGAGATAAAAGAGTTTTGCCAATATGGCTACTCATTCTCACAAACAAATTGTACTGCTTCCTTCCTAGGAGGGCATGGGTTAAGCTCATGCAACATTGCCATCTGGTGATGAAGTTTTTCCATTACACTATGAGCATGTCAAACAATGCTGAAAAAACCAGAAAACTAGACAAGATGGCTACTTACTCACCCATGACTGATCACCTTTAAATGCTCAGTAGGCAAGAGAAGGGTTTACAGAAAAATGGGAGTGTCACTTTAAAAAAGTATTTTCTGTTGTATATAATTCATAGCACCCATTACAAGAAACTGGGTTATGTATTCACACTGTGGGAAGCTCCAACTGCATCTGTTGCATTGTGCATACTAGTAAACTACATCAGAGCAGTGGAAAAAGTTCGGCTGGTTTTAAACAAACAAAGAGAAGTTGCATTAATGTTTTAATGACATACAGAAGTATGGAGCAGAAAAGAAAAAAGTATGATCAACAGCTTGTCAAGTCTGCAACTGCACTTCATACATGTACAAAGCACAGTACAGGAAAGTGATAACTAGTATGCAGATGTGCACACACAGTACAAACTCCCTCTTAAAATCTCTGGCAAAAATGTGTGCAGTAGTACAACTATATGAGTATTACATTGATCAGGTAAAATTAGGCTTTAGGCTTATATCCGCCAGTGTGCCAGTACGAGCTAATTTTGATGGAAAGCCAGAATCCAGAAATAATCAAACATCTGCAAATGAAAATTAGGGGTCTTTGGAAGGAAAGACATGGCTTTCCTATAATTATGTGTTTTGTTTCTGATCAACTAACCATGTAGGATATCAGCAGGGACCAGTTTTAATCACCACCCTGCACACTGGAAAGAGCAGGAGTGAATGCAGTGCTGGGAGAGAGGAAGAATTGTGATCAGGGTAAGCTTAAGAGAGAGAGCCTTAGGTTTATTCCATCCATTCACAGCTGTGTAGTACAGACATTAATAAAGAAAGAACAATATATTATTAAATTCAAGTAAGGAACAAGAGTCAGGCCTGGAGAAATGGATCAGCTGAAGTTACAGAACCTTCTAATGATAGAAATGGAGAACTTCTCTGATGGTCCCGTACAGAAAAACTACTTACACCAGCTGGCATAAAAAACCCTTCTCTGGTATTTGCAAATAGTATCCTTATTCACTGTATGCATTGAAAAGAACATGGAAATGTATAATCCGAAAAACAAGCAGAGAGCCTGCCATGAGCCCTTGTGATGTAAAGATATCACAAGCAATTCACAGAAGCTTGATTTATTATATCAAAACTATGGGTAATTTAAGTAAAGCCAGTGTAAGAACATGAGGTGCTCTTGTTGCATCATCATTTTATTGCTTTTAGAATTGTAACAGCATGTTACAATGGTAACTCAGAGGAGTTAAGAGTCAGCAGGCCACAGAGCTGACACTGATAACAAGCACTTTGCTGCTACATACCAGACTTGCCTGGCACACAGAGTGCTACAGGCAGCCCAGGCAGCACAACTTGGGCAAAAATATTTTGAAAGGGAAGTTCCTCAGAAGGTAACTAGTCTACATTCAGTAGGATGAAATATGGGCCACATAAAGGTAACACAGCAGCTTTCTTGTGAGCTGTAGAGCAACTTTGGGTATCACCAAACCTGGAGGGGAGGCATCTGTCTGCTGCTGCTTTGCCTTTGACAGTTATGGCAATATTAGGATGTTTTTTTCCTCACATCAGAGCACAGGAAAAAAGCAAGCGGACAAATGTTTGCTCTTTTTACTGCAGCTGAAGTTCTTCACTGATCTGGACACATTTTTACCCTCCATCTACAGCAGCTTTTGTGTGCATGCAGGCACTGCTCTTTCTACTGGAACCAGAGTCACTACCAGAAGCTTAAGGCCAGTATGTATGTATGGCCAAACTTCGCGAACGAAGATTTGGGAAGGGCTGTCCCCATGTGGCTGTGCCCTTCCAGCCTGCGCAGTGGATTTTAGGTGAGGCTCAGCGTGCGCAGAACTGGCCCCACCGTTTAAGTCCTGAGGTTCATCTGCCACGGCTGAGCGAGCTTGAGGCCAGTAATGCTAGTGAATTAACTTCAGATGAAGAAATTTCTTCTTTTTGTTGAGCAGAAGCTAAATAGGAGGGAAAAATCAGCATGGGTATAATTCTCAATTCATTTGTATATACAATTATTCCATTCTTCAGGCATATTCTGAACCAACAATTTATGAACTAAATCCAAAAGCTGATTTGGGAAAGAATAAATTTTTTTTGTTTATAGTGTTTGGAAGCAGTGTTACAAAGGGACTGAGAAGGGCACATGCCAGCCACAATGTTTCTGCTTTTGTCTTCTCAGATTCACTCTCCAGGTTTAAAACCAAGAAAGGAAGAGGATTTACAATGGAAAAAAAAATCCCAAACAGTGTGCTCTAGGAAAAGTAGAAAAAGGAAGTGGTTTTTGCTGTTTTTTTTTTTAATGGTGACAGTAAGACTCTCAGGGAATTCTCTGAACAAAGATTTCCTTTAACAGTCAACACATCTCTTGTAAAGACCCCAGAGGAAATGACATTTCATCTCATGTTCAAGGTCACTAAAATTCTCTGAAAATAAAGTATGAGTGGGAGACAGACTGATGATGTCAAGTAACAAAATGTAGAGGAGCACTAAACACAAGTATTAGTTGCCTGAATGGGTATATTTCTTATTCTTTTGATGTAATACAAAGGCATTGCATAATATATGTAACTGTCTACATGGTCTCTATACAAGCCAATGCTCCTTGTGCTGGCAGAGGCCTTTCTGGAAGGAATGAAGACATATCTATTATGTCAGTATTACCCTTTAATTCTTGATCATAGATTTAATTTCCACAATTTATAGATCTGGGACACATAATGGAAGGTGCTATGCACTGTCCTGCTACTGTCTGATAGAATAAGGTCAGAAAAGTAGCAACGGAGTAATTTAAATGATTCTGCAACAAGCTGTTTCTTAATTTCTCTCATGATTTCACAGGCTGATGATACTTAGTTTAAGCATTTTGACATGACTTTAGAAAAAGAGAAGACCATTAAAGGACAAATGCTCAAATACATAATTATGCGAAAATGAGCCTTTAAAAATAGCAGCTCCACCTTGCTGGATGCAAGATCCAGCCCCCAGCTTCATAATGACACTGCAAGGATTGCAAGCAAGCATTTAAAAGGGAAGCTAATTAAGAAACCTGAGTGGCGCTTGGTCTCATTGTTGGTCTTTTGGTGTAGGAAGGAATCAATGTAGTACAGAAGACTTGACAGCTGTATAACAAAAAGGGCACACTGCAAACTGGTGACTAGGTGCAGACTAACTTCTGTATTGCACATTCAGAGAGGGCTCTGTCAGTGTTAAATCAGAGAAACAGTTGAACACAGGGAGGCTTTAAGCCCATGGAGTCAATGACTTTAGCAGACCCAGCAATTTGCCCTGTGTTTCACCTGGAAAAAGATAAGGAAGCTGTTGCTTTTTGTGTAGTGCAAAATAAGTACATCCTTCTCCAATGAGGAGGATTTTAAATGGGAAAACTGTGAGGGAATAGTGAATATTATTACTCCAAGATTCATTTTCAACTAGTAGGTATTCAGTACAGTAGCACAGAGATATTTTAATTCCTTTCCATACCTTATTTATCTGTGTGCCTTTGAAACTCCAAGAGATTATTCAGAGAAAAGGAAGTGAAAAGGCATATGCACATACAGAATAAAAGCAACATAAAAATAAAGATGACTTAGGTTCAAATCAAATAATCTGCAAGACAGTCACACTGTAGGGAGATGTTGCAGTAAATCAGACACCCTAAAGAAAGAAATACACAGGGTAATATAAAAGCAGATGGGTTTTTTGGGAAAACATTTTAAATTACTTTAAAATTTTAATTTATCCCAAAGAAAAATAAGATAAAGACACCTACCATAAACTTCTTCTATACTGTCTATAGATCTTTAGAAAGCTTTGCCATCTCTGGACAGGAATGTCATCTTCCCATGACTGTAAGCAAAGCACAGAGGTACAGAACATCACAGTTTCTAAAAAACCTTAAATAGTTGCCACCCACATGCACAAAAAATTATTATTTCTAACCTAACAATATACCACTACCAAACTGCTAAAATCAAAAGTAGGGCCTCTGATACTGTCAAAGGAAATGTTTGGAAAACACACATGGTGAGGCTCATTAGAGATATAGAAGAAAACCTCATGCAGAAACTCAGTTAAAACTGAGAGGGAAAAAGGCTCAGCACTATTTCATTAAAGTGGTTTTTTTGTCCTGAAAGACATTAAATTCCATCATTTTGTGTCTTTCCATTGCTACAAGCAGATGATGCGAAGCACTGCTGAAAAGCCAGCAATTCTTTTTGTCCCGAAACTAAAGACATGATAAAGAGGCAAGACATGAAAGCATGCATCTGAAGTTTTAACTACAGATCATGTCTATATCAACTTCACTCCTAAAGAAGTCATATTTTAAATCAGAGTTTTACTGATGCTCTTATGTATAATGTGCTTATCACTAACACCTAAAAGTCCAAGTGAGATCTTTATTGTACCAGCACTGTAAAATGGCAGCAAGCAGATTCTTTCCTAAAAGCTTACATTAGCAATTAGCAGAATATAAGGAAAAAAAAATCAAGTCAATTCTTCATTATAGCCAGTAATTGAATTTATTAGCTATAGAGACATCAAACAAACCCAAGTCATAGAGTTTTATCCTGCATTACCATTCCCATGCATTTTGGGTCAACTTTGTTTAGATGACTCTCAGTCTCTGAATTGTGGGGGGAAGAATTTAAAATAGTCTTAAAGAAATAATTTTAGTGCTTAGTTCTAATGCATTTAAATATGTGTTATTTCTGGATACAATTATTTTGAAAGCCAGTTTTTCACACCATGCTCTTGTTTCCTTTATCTATCCAAATAGTTCTAATTTTGCCTCTCAAGGACTGATATATTCATCCATGTCCTCTAGTCATTTGAAGTCTATCCCATGCAGAGTCCTGTAGGACAGACAGTGCCATTTACCAGCACTTGCATTAATTAACGGCATGGTATGATTTGCCAAATATATGCTAGCTCAGGAACAAAAGAAATGTAGCTACAGCTACACACTATGCTAAACTGACTACAGAACTACATCAACACTACACCTACTTGTGGTGCAGTTCAGACCCTGCCAGCTTCAGCAGAGGTGTACACATGGAAAGGCAATCTGTGCTACATCACACTGTATGAGAATACCATTTGAGAAACTCCATTTAAGAAATTCCCTTCCTTTAACAAGGTGACAAGAGCTGTTCATCATACTGCTAAGCAACTCACATCTTTGATCCAAAAAATTAGTTCAGCGTGAATTCATGTTAATTTCAGAACTCACGCACACACAAACACCAAGCAGGGTCATACCTGCATGTCTGATTACATAGCACAGGAAGGGGGAAACAGGAAGAGCCATTTAGAAGCTTTTTTATTCTCTTGAATCTGAAGCACACCACTGCTTTGTTACAGTAAAAATTGTCATTTGACCTCTGTCAAATGGACAAGGCTAATCCTGCAAAGAGATGTCTTACCATCCAATCTCCCACTTAGGGATGTATTCCTGAAACACTAACCAGCACATAGTCCAAAAGATCAGAAGCTTTGATCAATTGTGCCATGCTTTTTAATCAAATAGGCTTTCTCAATGGGCAGGCAGGAAACAGACAATATGAAAAGGGTTTAAAGCATGTTCTGAAAGAAAAATTTGCAGATCAATGGCAGTGGACAGAAGTTGAAGTTAAAAAGGCTTTTGATCACATCCCCTACAGTTTCCATTAGAAATGAACTAAATATATTAAATTTAAATTTAGATAGCCTGAAGAACAGAAGAATATAAATTTGAGGGTTTGGCTTTACTCTTAAGATGGTAAGAGCTCGTTTGCAAAATTAAAATATAGACTTGTATTTTATGTTCTAGGGTGGTCAAAACCACAGCTTACAC
Source organism: Pithys albifrons albifrons (assembly GCF_047495875.1). NCBI lineage: Eukaryota > Metazoa > Chordata > Aves > Passeriformes > Thamnophilidae > Pithys > Pithys albifrons. The sequence continues at coordinate 39,829,447 of NC_092497.1, forward strand.
TTTTTAGATATGGTCGAGCTGAATTTGAGAGATCCAGGAGATGCAAAGGACTACAAAGATGAGGACAGCTCTGTGCTAACATCCTTCTGTCCACCAAATTCTGATAGCTCAGGAGGTCAAAGCTACCAGTCTCAATAACCACTACCAGTCTCAATAATTGGAACCAGCTTTTGCAATTCAATGAATAAGAATAGTGCTGTCACACAAGATCAGAGTGATACTGCCTGAATTTTGAGGGTTGGCACTCAGGTTTAGGCAGATGCTGTACTTTGTTTATTCATAAAGTTTTCTCTTTCTACTTGTCTTCAGCAAAGTTTGATTAAATGAATTTCCTAAGAGACAGTTTGCTGGGGGAATTTTGACAGTTCCCATTTGAGTTTTCTTTAAACCCTTCAGAGAAACATCAGTTAAAAAAAGCATATTGCAATAAAAGAGTTCATTCACTGCTTTTCCTTGCAGCCTACTTTCATAGCTTTTCCTTTGCAAAATCTATATGCCTATCTTGTGCTAGGCTAAATCTGAAGAAGGAAAAGAAAAAAGAAGTTAATAGAGATGAAAGGCAGAAGAACATTTAGAAGCAGCTTCCTCTGGGATATTGCCAGGAATGGGAGAAAAGAAACTGTAGTGCTAGCATATTAGACAGCTTAGTCACATTTTTTAAGCATGAAAGTGTTAAAGCAATAAAAGGTTGAGATACCAGATGGTGCTTTATGCAGGACTCACCTCATTCTTTTTTATAATCCAAAACTCTTGAGTCAATCCTACACCAGAACAAAACCAGTTGAGTTGCCTCCTCATTTTATAGAGACTTTCCAGAGCTATTGAAATACCATAATGAATGGGAATTTTTGGAGTACAACAAAAAAGGCTGGATGGACATCATTGATTTGTTTTCCTTAGGGCAAAGCTCCTTTGAAACTTATTGAAATATCATCTCCCTTTTGTTTTTTGCAGCTTCTCTAAAACTTCAATAATCTCAATCCTATATGCAAGCAACAAACTCTCATGACCATGCAATCCTCAAGATAAACAATTTCCTGAGATACATGAATCTAATCCATGTCAGTTGTACACTCCAAAAAAGAATTATTAAAAGCATCACCATTTTTTCTTGAGAAACATTCAAGGAGGGAGAGGAAATCACTGTGATGTTTGTACATGTAGTCAACCAACCTCAGTCTTTATTTTTTAGCCTCTGCTACCTAGTGTGAATCTGTTTGGGACTGCCTCACCTGCTCCATAAGCACTTCTCAATACTTGTACTTTTGAAAGACTTGTAATATGGTGCTTAATTAACCCCTAGGGCCTAACATATATAATTTCCTTGATTTTCAGCTTATTGAAATTCCCTGGTTCTTACTTCAAAATTCAAGAATATTTAACACATGCTATAACACAATGACTAAATTTTACATCATTTTAAAACAAAGAAGAGTTCTCTTTCAACATCTCTGTGGCAGCAAGGTCCTGTTGACAATTTTAAGGGAAGCAACTTGGTATTCACTAGTAAACTCAGCTTTCCTATGAGCTCAAAATAATCCACTTTAGCAATTGGACCACTGCCCTTTGGGTAAAAAACATTCAAAACCATTTAAAATTGCTACAGTTCTATTTCTCATCTGTGTCATGTAATTTTATTGTTTTCCTCCTGCATTTTTGTCAGCTTCAATGTTCAGATGCATGTTAATAGAGTTTAAAAATTATCATCTTTTAGAGTTACAGGGTGCAAACTATGGAGCTCTAAATAAGCTTCCCATATCAGCACTGGAACACAAAGGTGGACCACAGTGGTCATAAGTATCTCAAAACAGATTTGTTTGAATTGTTTAACCATTTCACTTGATCTGCATTTTACACTGTTTCTCTCATCTCTGTGTCATCTAATAGTGGAATCTTCAATCAGTTTGCTGGAAAGGAACAAGAGCCAGAAGTGCTGCATCCCACACCATATGGGGAATTCTGAGGCAAACCAGGGATGGATTGAACAGGCCAACCAACATTGCCAAGCACATGTGGAGGACTGAAGCTTGCTGGTAGCAATATTTATACAGCTCAAGAGCCAAACCTCTCCCGGTATAGCTTTGGAAACAGATAGTTAAGATTTTGCCAGACAGCAGTCCTCACTTCAGTACCAAGTGATAAAATGCATTTGTCCGTGGCAGGCTGAAACAGCCACAGTACAAGAGCTGCACAGCCCTCTGTCGGATCAGGGCCAGGATTGCTACTGCTTGAAGAGATCATGCTACAGCATCAGCTGAGATCCTCTCTTACTTTCTTGTTTTTTAGTTAGTTACATTTACTGTTAAACTGTAAGAGTGCACTGAAAAACTTCCTACACTTAAGCAGATCCTTTGGGCATATACAAAACCAGCTGCTATTGCACAGCAAATGTGACATCTGAATAAATTTCCCAAATCCTGACAAAGTAGTCAAAGCTCAGGATTACCCAGAAATGCTGTTATAGTTACAGTACTCACTGTGACAACAAATTTCATGTGCAGCATTCCATGTGGACTGCACTGGAGCTGAGTCTGAACATGGTTCTCCATCTCAGATCCTAGCTCTTCCAAATTTCTCATGTGCCTTTATTCAGAACAACTAGTACATTGTCTCTTTCTTAGTGACCATGAATAGGTCAACAAATAATTCATTTGCCTACTTCTAGCCATTTTCACAGTAGTTTGACATTTTTTTCAAAATACAAAACAAATGTTTGGGTTTTTTCCACAGGAATGGCATTTTTCACTTGACTTGTATATTGTTGTACTGTGAGCAGCTGTAACCAAGGGGAAAAAGAATCCTCCATTACCAAGTTATTGAAAACAATGGACTAAAAGAAATAGCAAAGTGACTAATTGTTCCACAGTGAGAGCAAAGATGGATCTTCCCTAAGGACAACTGCTACATCTTGAAGCACTCTAGCTGGGACTCTGGTTGCTTCTTTTCTACTTCATATTAATCATGTACTCACTACACAGAAAGGAAAAGCCTGATCATCCAAATGAAAGTTCTCAATAACCAGCAAAGTATCACAAGTTGTTCAACGACTATTTAAGAACTTTATACACAACAAAGAAGCTTCGCTGTACCCTTTTCTCAAAATTCACCATAGTAGATTTTCTGAAAGGTGAAATGTATATGACACATAAAGGAGCTGTCTTGATATTGTTTGGAAACTGGGAGAGGATCAACAGCCTGAAGTGCAAACTCATCCCAGGGAACATGCTGCTGACTTTTAAGACTTATCTCCCTCAAAGAAAGTAGCAGGAAAGGAAAGCATTTTAATGACTCTATCCCCAGTCAAAATTACCTAAAGAATCTGAAGACCATGAAGCTCAAGGTGTGACCAATTGAGGAAACAATGAAAACTGTTATATTTAAATACACTGAATTTTTAATTTACATCTACAATGACTCCTAATCTGATAATTTCCTAACCTGATGCTGCAATGTTCTTTCAAATAGGCAGACTTGGGGGGAAAAAACCAACCAAACAACTCTGCCATCCCACACCACCTTAATTCTTTTGTGTTCTTCTGTAAAAGGAATAAGAATTCAGAACTGACTCAACAGCTGCAAATATCTTCTCTACTCATTAAAATATAATGTATTTTCAGGAATGTCATGATGAATGAGTAAAATTTTTTATGGACTCAATACCTGGACCAAATTTGAAAAAAAAGCCTATATAATGACTGATGGAACCTACAATAAAAACTGAGTAGGCTATGACTAGAGTTCAGGAAAACATGACTTTAAAGAATTTTTCTACAGTCAGATTCCTCTAAATCTACTAAACAAAGAAACAAAAAAATTCTTATAACTATGCATCAAAGGGTTTATATATTGAAGTAAAAAAAATTAAGAAAGTGGAAGAATGTTTTATGTTTAGTTTTAAGGCAAACATATTGTCCTCATTAAACATTTGCCAGACTTCAAGTACAAAGCAGCACAATACCAGCAAGTTAAAGCTCAGACTGTTTCAGTCACATGGTTAATATCATGCATTGAGATTTCTTGATGTCTATGGTTAGCATTAAAGTTTAGAGCAAAAACGTTTCTTAAGGAGGACAGACACTTTGTTAGTTTCTTGTTTACATTGTTCAGAACTTCATTACAAGTGCTGCAGGACAGATTATGGCCCTCACTGATGTTAAAAAAACCCCATTACATTAAAATGCATGATTACCATTACATTTGCTCTTACATACTCCCTAAAAAGCACTTTCTCCAAAGTCACTACATCACACATTTGTATGTAGCATGAAGGACCTTGAAAAACAGTAATATATTATGGTTTTTGCATAAATATCTGTAAAAAAAGATGGCGTTCACTTTAATATTTTTATCAGTCAGACTTTCATGAATGCGTCTTATAAAGATCTAAGAATGATCACTTAGAAGTCTTTAACAATACATACACCACAGTAGGGTCTGCACGGATAACATGACAAAAAATTTGTATGGCTGAAAAGGAGTTTATACAACATATATTAACTCTTTTAATCCTCTTTCTTTTTGGTTGTGAAGCTTGCCACCGAGGCACAGTCTTTTGTTTTTCATGAATATCAAAGAGATGATCTGAAAGAAGCTCTACTGAGACCTGAGACAGTCATTAGCAATACCTGTGTTATGAAAATACATATTATTCCAGCCTATGTCTGTAGCACACACTAGGACAGATTCTAGAGAGAAAAGAAATACTTAGAGAAAGATTGTAGGGAAAAGCTGCTGCTAGACAGCTCTCTCACACACATACAATTTCCCTCATTTAAAATTTATGAAGTGCAGCTTTTGTTTCCTGTCTCCAAGATGAGCCCTAATACTCTTGCCAAAAACAAGCTAACACAGTGTAATTGTTTTTCATCTAAATTGCATGTCCAACCTGCTTAGTTTTCAAAGAACATTGATGAGGCTACTTTGAAACCCAACTGCCAGACAACAAAGTGCAGGGCACAGAGGCAGATGGGCATGATGAGAATTTTTAATCATGTCTCAGTCAGCTTACAGAATGTGGAATAACAGGGGGGAAACACAAGAGAGAAGAAAAATTCTTTGTAAGAACAAGATGGTAACTATTTTCATTAAGAATAACTTAGGCAAACAAATAATGAAAGAATTCAGAACAAAGATCCTCTGAGGTGTTTTTAATCTGCTATATTCCATACAGCTAAAAGAGCTTTTTGAAAGGTCACAAAATGAAAGAGAATGGACAGAAAGCACAAAGTCATCTTTCTTTTTTAACAAAGACACAAGCCTTTATTCTAAGAGAAAAGTAGCTTCAGAGTTTGATCTTCACAGAAGACACTTGTAAATCACTGAAACCATAAATTAGAATATAAGTTATCATCCTTTAACTTTCTCAAGTTCATAGCCATACCTGAACTATCAGCACTGATCTCCTGTTTTTCCTCTTAGAAATCCTGTTTCATGTCATCTGTTTTGAGAAAACACACCCACATGGAAATATATAAGGAAAGCCTGAACAGTTGAATTCCTAAAATATATGCTCAGTGATAGTCAGCCAGTGCAGAAAGACATGGAGCTTTTATGTTTGATCAATACACTTCATTATTTTATCTGAAGCCAGAACAAAAAGCAAGATTCTGTTTATTGTGCCTGTTCCCATTAATATAGTACCCTCCCAGGTTAAACCATTACTCTCTAATTACATTCTCAGCTTTAGAGAGCAGGGGTCAGAGAGTGAATTGCTTTCCTTGTTGGGCACTCGTGACTTCCACAGTTGCATTAATCCTGCTGGCTCTCTGTAACCTTATCTTTATCATACCCAGTCACTAATGGTTCAAGGAGAAGCAGGACATCCTGCAATACCTCCTTTACACATGGGTGGACATGCGTGAAGAAAAACCGCACATGGGAAAGAATGCAAGGAAAAATCTGGCAGCACAAGATGATCACATTGTCAATCTAGACTTCACTGTGAATTAAGGAAGGAAAGCAGAGATCAGCCTATTTTGCAAAGATTTTTTTTCTTTTTTCCATTTATTGGAGCTTCTGGCATTTTCTGTTAAAAGAAAGCGTAAACATCAGCTCCATGTTTAACACATAACCTGTTCTATTCTCAAAATTAGTCAAAAGACATTAGCTCTCATAGTTCTTCCTTTTTCACACAAACTTGCCATCCATTTATGCACACATATATATTCTTGGCTTCAACAAGACAGAGATTGAGAAAATAGGACCATTGACATTTAATGAAAAATATTCAAAGAGAAATTGACTCAGGGCATGCATACTCAAATCTACACTTACCATCATTTTAGCAACTGAATACCAACCTGTTGTGACTTCTTTATGTGACAGGCAGGGCATTCATAGAACAGGAGCAATCAAACATACTTTCCCACTCAACACCAAGGCACATTGTATTTTAAGTGTTATTTTGTCCAAGTGCTTAACATTCAGCTGCCCAGATATTTTCATTCTCACCACAGCATAATTCTGCAGGTTGCTAGTACACCAACTCTGAACATTTAACCAAATGTTTAGAAGACATGCTTAACTTAGCCATATTTACGTCTTTAAATATTGGTCTTTTAACTCTGACATGGGTATTAGGGGTGTTAGTGAGTGTTATTGAGTAATGATTTGCTATTAAAAAATTAATAAGTACGTACTTTTACTTGTATAAAGAGTCTTTAACAAGGGCTTACACAAACCGTAGAAAAAACTATAAAAGATACCTTCATTGTTTAATCTTTTCTCTCATTATGGGAGAAAGAGTAGCATGACTAAAAATAATCAGTACGAGGCATGAAATATTCTGCTTCAGAGTAACTGCTGTGCACAGAATGCATCCAGCTAGCAAAGTCCCATGGCCTATCAGCAGGAACAGAGATTGTGCATTTGCTAAAACCTGTCTGTTTGACCCTGCGTGAAGAAAGCAAAGACAATCAGGGAGCAAACCAGTGACAGCCATAGCCTGAAATTCATGTGAGTGCTATTGATCTTATTGACTGGGGCACTGAAGTGCTGCTGTACATGAGGTAGGTAAGAACAAGAGAAAATTACATAAATTCAAATTGTTAAATCAATATTTAGCAGTATACTTAGTGGCAGTTGACCTTCAACATGCCTTTAATAAAACAATAGTGAAGTAGAACTGCGAGAGTAATAGGCAAAAGAGTAATTTGAATTAGAATGAAAGATGTGTTTTAAGAGCCCATGTAAATGTAAACATTTCTGCACAAGTGTAGATTTAGGTCACTGTGCTTGAATCTATCAGTAACAGAATCCCAGGATGTACCTAAGCTGCTGCTGACTTGTGAAGTGAGATTCCTAAGGCACGAAGACAAAACCTATGCAGCCAGGCTACCAGATCATAGTATAGGACAGATGATTCCAAGAAATTGGGGCTCACAAACAGATCACTAGCACTGGGTTACTGGATCAAATCCAGAAGCCCTTAGTTCATTCAATCAAAAAATAATTGCAAAACCAGATGTTTTTTCTAGGCTGGTAACTTATGTCCCTTGTGCTGTGAATGACCCTTCCCCCCAAAAACAGGACTTCGAGCCACGTTAGTGTAGGGTAAGATAAAAAGTAAAGGTCCTTTAATAACACAGGGCCTACAGCCCACAGGAATACATGATGACATGCATGTGTCCCAGTTCTTGTTTTCATGGCTTTTATAATAAGATCCCTCCAATCATTGCTTTACACATTTCTCAGTCCAGCCCTAGTTCCACCCCTGGTCCAACCCCTGGAATTGGGTCTGGGGTCATCAAGACCCTCTGTCTTCATCAGCTCTTCTTCTTCAGGCACACAAAGGTCCTTGAAGTTCATCCAGTTCTGGCTTTTGGGTCACTCTGACCTGTGTTTATGTTTTGTTCTGTAGGCCTTCTGATATCCTTCAGCTCTACCTTGGAAAGGAGTCTAAACAAGATTAATTAACTAAAGGAATTTGAGCTCCCTGTTCTGGGACAGGGGTAGTGATAGAAAGGCATTAGACTTAAACTGTTAGAAATATTAACCCTCTAAAAATCTACAACTACTGTGTTCCTAAAATCTACAAAATGTGAAAATCAGAACAAAACCCCCTTTGGCATTACCCTAAAATCATTGGAAATCCAGGTTTGAATCCTTCCTTTTTCATAACCACCTTTCAGTGCTAGTAAATTATGTCAGTTGCCATGATTTACATTCAGTTCTGCCTATCTAGCATAATCTTAACAACACAAAGAGAGTGAGGTTTTCTTGTTGAGACCAGATACTTCATAGCCATTAATACAATTTAGCCTGTTCAAGGGGAGACCAGAAAACGGATTTTATCTTATCAGGCTTAAAAACTTGTATTATTCTAGGTTCTCTAAATGGGTAAATATGCAGCATTGGGGGATAGGAGAGATGGTCCACACAGGTCCTCCAAACTGGGGGCATGAGAAAGAGATGGTCTGTTGACTCAGAAGGATTTATTGTGAAATCACAAGGCTTTTATAGGGCCCTGAGGGAAAGGTGCTTGAGCTGGAACTGGATTGGGTATGGACACAAGCAGAACGGAGGGCTTAGGTGCCAAATACCCAATAGGAAAACTGAAGGATAAAAACCCAGGGATTGGGGATAGATGGGTGCGATAACCAATGGCATTAGGACAGGAGTGGAAGCCAACAGGAGCGGCGGCCATGCCACCGCAGGCTGCATCAGCTACATGAGGCACAGTGGTCCCAAAGATGGTGGCCTGGCTCGGACCAGTGGGGGCAAGCCTGGGAAAGTTCCGGCTCCTGCCACCGCGGCACTGCAAGGCGGGGGACGCCGGGGTGGGGTGGAGAGGGGAGGGGAGGGGGACCCTGGACGGGGCCATTCTGGTACGGGAGAGACAATGCTTCTGTCTGAGTGGCAGTGATAATTCATGGGAGAACAGTGTCTCCGGGAAAGACAGGGGAGGGGTGGACACAACCATGTGGGAAAGGGGGATACAGAAAACTTTCTGAACTAAACACCGTAGAGGTAAAATGCATAACTTATAAACTTCAATAACCAAAGTCTTATATATGCAGCAGGTCAAGTCTTCTCTGCTTGCCAGTGCCCTCCTCCCTGTGGGTCTATATCAGAGCTTGTTCTTTCCATATTTCATAGCCTGGCCTGTTTACCACAGGTAAATCTTTGAGAGTACTATTTCTTCCCAAAGGCTGAAGCTGAAACACCTTGAAACACTGTATGTAATGTTATCTACTACAGTTTTTTAAGAGAATAATCTTCAAAATTTTCACTTTATTGATTAGAAAGAGAAAAGATTAGGCCTTTTGAATCAGATATGAAAGGCCATGACCACCTGCCCTTTTACTGCCTAGTGATTCAGTGCCACAATGTCCTTGCACAATCTTTTCTAAGCAGCCTTCCTCCTTACCAGACAGAACACATTCAATAAAACACTTTAAAAAAGGATACAGCATACAATTCCTAAGCTGACTGTTTGTAGTCACAGGAGATTTTGTGATTAAAGTAGGTGGTTTTTTGAAAATCTCTCCCAACACCCAGTTCCTTGGCACAGGATGCTTTCCATGATGAAAGTTTACAAGAATTCAAACAAAATCAAACAAACAAACAAACAACCATTTAAAAGAGGTATCCGTCCACCTGGAAGTACTGAAATAAGATATTTCTTCTAGCTCACATAACTCTAGAATTACATGTGTTATTGTATGCTTGCCCTATAACTTTTACATAAACATTCGCTACTAACTGCTAACAGAAATACAACCTAGACCCCAAAATACTACCCAGTATGCCATCCTTTATTTCTCCACTATCTGAAGTTTCTTTGTTGGCATCAGTGAACAAATAAATATACTTAAATATATCTAAGGCTGACAAAATACCTTACCAAACGATAATCACATTCCACAGATTGGTAAATTAACTCATTTAAAGATAACTTAGACCTCCAGATATCCTCTTCAATAGCAATCTAATTAGTTAATCCCTTGACAAAAAACTTGGTCCTCTGCAACCAACTTTCTAACAGTTTTCTGTATTGCAAGATCTAGTTTAATTATTCACACTTAACCTTATCTTTCTTCTTTACACTGCAGTACTTCTGAGATTTACAGTTTTACGAGAAAAAGGGGGGGGGGGGGGGGGGGAGAGAGAGGGGTATTGATGACCCTGTGAAGTAACAGAGCAAATCTGCTGACATTAAAAACCACAAGCTGGTCTTCAATTTAGCCTTTGCATGCCAAGGTAGTGTTGTTCAGCTGGCATATGCAGAAAAACACTGGGCAAAACTGACCTAAGTCATATTTAGCTATTGGGAAACAAGAATAATGACTTCCCATCACTTCTTAGGGAAGTTAAAAATGACACATTTTATGAGACATGAGATCATTGTAGTTTATACTGGGATATCAGCTAGGCTGCTTTTAAATAACCAGAACTCCTCAACTGCAGCATATACTGCATCAAATTTGCTATTACTAATACTCTCTTAAACGCCAAATAACCCTACCCCAAAACAAATAGGAATGACTGCTCTGAAAACAAAAGAGTTATGCTGCTGCAATCTACCATGCACTCCCTAAGAATATTAACTGCATATTACAATAATATGAACTTTACCTGCTTTCTGATAGAAATTCCATTTACTTTAGTAGTAGCAGCTTGCATGAAACAGAGCAAAACTTCATCCAGCTATGTTTATTTTGTTGCCAGAATTTCTCAAGCTCTCTCATCGGACAAGCACATTTTCTTAAAATGGTTAACTTACCTCACACTATTATTAATATGATTTTAGAAATGACTGATTAACTAAATATTAGATTTGTAAAACCTGGCACACAAATTATTGAGAAAATTATTTTTATACTGGCATAGCTGCTAAAATTTTGAAAGCATCCACTGTGGCCTCGTTATTTTGATTCTAAATGTTCCCTACATCTTTTTTTATTCATTATTTTTATCTGTATGGTTTGGGAAATTTTTATATCTCCTTTGAAGGTTTAAGTCAGAAATTTAGCAAGTAATGGAGGCATCATGTTTTCATAATGTTTGGGTCCAGGAGGCTCCTGATAGACAGAGTAACTGTGAATTAAGGAATAATAAGCTCCTCTGAAGTGAATTTTTAATTACTGCACTGCCTCACTGCGATTCACTGGTGGCATGAATGTCATCCAGGATATATTTTTTAACAGCTTGCTTTTCCTTTAATGCACCTTTCTGCTAAGAACAGGTGACATTTTATCATTACTAAAACTGAAGTGCTGCAGGCATATCCCTTGTGAGTACACTTAAGTTGTTATTTACTGTAAAACATATAGGAGATTTAGACTTAGTATTAATTACTTTTGTGAATTTTTTCAAGTGTTACTTCTGTTAACTGAATTCTGAAAACAAAATATTTACTTTTATTTCATCAGTTAATGAATTTAATGTCAAATAATCAGTTAATGCCAAAATAACATCTTCTAGTTAATATGTTTAAATAACATTAGGAAAAGAGGCTATTTTTTGCCAAAAGTACACACTGACCATCTTTCATTCTGTCATTCAAGGCGAATTCCTATTTACAATTGCCAAAATTTTCAAATCAACCTGATGCACTCCCTAAAACATCCTGCATAGCATGTTCTGACTTTTGTTTAACCAATTGAAGAGCTCATGTACTGATCTCACAGAAAAGAATCAGCTTAAGAAAATGTTATTTAAAGTTTCTTAGTAGTAAGTTATACTTCCTGTCAATTTTATGGTACCTAGTCTCTCAGCAGCATACCAGGCTCAGGATCTTCACTGTGACCTGTATTTGTCTTTTCATGTCTATTACTTCCCAACACAAATGCTTTATCCATGCAAATGAAGTTATATAAACCATGGTGACTTCAACTGAAGGTAATAGTAGACAAAAGTCACATGATATCTGTAGGTGTAATACAGAGTTCTTGTTTGACAGCATCTCTTTTGTACAATGTAAACCTCAGCCGGTTTGATAAGAGCATGCTGCACTTGGAAGTGTTATTTGCAGGAGAATGAGTTCTTTCATTTGCCATTGAAGTGCTGCACTGGGTCTTTGATTTGCATAAAACCTAGTTACATTTAGCATCTCTTCATGTATTCATGCTAAATCAACATTGCGTCCTTGGCACACAGAGGTTATCCTTCTGCCTTTACTTCTTATAAGATCTTCCTAAGACTTCTTACTATTAGAAGGTATCATATTTCAGTTTAAAAATATGCATGAAATTGTACCTGTAATTCTCAGGGTACTCATGTCTCCTAAAATCCTGTCTTCCTGTTGAATTTGTTCTTCAACCTGCAATAAATGTATGCAACCAATATTCATTCCTCTGGCAGCTGTAGTGACTCCTGAGGTGCACAGAGCCTTTGTAAATGTATGAAATGATCAAAACTATAGCATCATAGAAGGTTAAAGGGTTTGAGGAGACCTCAAAGATCATTTAGTCCTCACCCTCCCCTGCCATGGGCAGGGGCACATCCCACTACACTAAAGGCTAAAAGCCTTGTCCAACCTGCCCTTGAACTGCCAGTGCTGGGGTATCCACAACCTCCCTGGGCAACCTGTTCCAGTGTCTCACCACTCTCACAGTAAATAATTTCTTCCTAATATCCAGACTAAATTTCCTCCTTTCCAACTTGTATCCATTACTTCTTGTCCTCTCTCTACAGTTCCTGAAGAAGAGTCCCTCTCCATCTTCCCTGCAGTCCTCTTCAGATACTGGAAGGTTGCTACGACATCTCTTCACAACCTTCTCTTCTCTGGGCTGAACTGACCCAGGTTTCTCAGACTTTATTTGTAAGGGACACATTTCAGCCTTACGAAGTTTGTGGCCCTGCTTTGAACTTGCTCCAACAGTTCCACGTTCTTTGTATGCTGAGGACACCAGAACTGTACACAGTATTCAATATGGGGTCTTCATCAGAGCAAAGCAGAGGGGGAGAATCTCCTCCTTCACCCTGCTGGCCACACTCCTTTTGATGCAGCCCAGGATTCTGCTGGCTTTCTGGGCTGTGAGCACACACTGCTGACTAATGTTCAGTTATCCAGCAATCATAAATCCCAAGCCTTTCTCCACAGGGCTGCTTTCAATTGCTTGTCTGCCCAACCTGTAAGTGTGCCTGGGATTGCCCCAACCCAGGTGTAGGACCTTGCACTTTACTTTGTTGAACTTCATGAGGTTCACACAGGCCCACTTTCAGGTCCCTCTGGATGGCATCTCTTCTCTTCAGTGTGTCAACTGCATTACACAGCTTGGTGTTGCCAGCAAATTTACTGAGGGTGCACTTGATCCCACTGTCCATGTCACAAACAAAGATGTTGAACGGTTTCAGCCCCAGTACTAACACTTGAGAGACACCACTCATCACTGGTCTCCATGTGGACAAAGAGCTGTAGACCACAAGTCTTTGCATGTGGCCATCGAGCCAGTTCTTCATCCATTGAGTGGTCCATCCATTAAATCCTTGTCTCTCCAATTTGGAGACAAGAATTATCATCCAGTACATTGTCAAACACTGTGCGTAAACACTTGTCCAAACTTTGTTAAACATTTTGCATATCCAGGTAGATGATGTCAGTTTCTCTGCCCCTATCCACCAATGCTCTAGTCCCATCATAGAAGGTCACCAGATTTGCCACGCATGATTTCCCCTTTGTAAAACCATGGTCAGCTGTTACCAATCACCTCTTTGTTTTCCATGTGCCTTAGTACAATTTTCAGGAGAATCTGCTCCATGATCTTGCCTGGCACAGAGATGAGACTGCCAATCTGTAGTTCCCCAGGTCTTCTGTTTTCTCCTTTTTAAAAACAGGGGTTATATTTTCCTTTTCCCAGTCGTCAGGGACTTCACCTGACTGCCACAAATTTTCAAAAATGATGGGTAGTGTCTTAGCAACTTCATCTGCCAGCTCTCTTGGGATCCACCGAGAAATCTTATTGGGTCCCATGGACTTGTGCACATTCAAGTTCCTTAAGATGATCTCAGACCTGATTCTCTCCTACAGTGGACTTAGAGTCTCCATTCTCACAGTCCCTGCATTTACCTTTCCTGAATTGGATGGTATGGCTGCACCACTTGCCATTAAAAACAGAGACATAGAACTTGTTGATAATCTCAGCCTTCTTTTTGTCCAGGGTAGCCAGGTCTCCTATTTCCTTCCAGAGAGAGCCCACATTATCTCTAGTCTTTCATTTGTTTTCAACTCTTGTATAGAAGCCCTTCCTGTTATGCTTAATATCTGTGGCCAGACTCAGTTCTAACTGGGCCTTGACTTCCCTAATTCTGTCCTCAGGTTCATATACAAATTTCCTGTATTCCTCCCAAGTCATCTGCCCTTGTTTACACCTCCTGAGACCTTCTTTCTTTTTCTGTGAGTCTACTCAGCAGCTCCCTATATATCCACAAATATCTCCTAGCATTTTTGCCCTATTTCCTTCTTGTCAAGACACATTGCTCTTGAGCTTGCAGGAGGTGATCCTTGAAATTCAGCCAGCATTTTTTGCACCCTTTGCCCTCCAGAACTCTATCCAATGGGACTCTCCCAAACAGATTCTTGAAGAGGACAAAGGCTGCTCCCCTGAAGTCTAGAGCAGTGAGCTTGCTGCATGCCCTCCTTCACTGCCATGAAGATCAGAAATTCCACCATCTTGTGATCAGTGCAGCCAAGGCCACCTCAGAGCACTACATTTCTCACCAGCTCCATCCTGTTGGTGAGCACAAGTCCAGGATGGCACCTCTTCCTGTCAACTTCTTAATCATTTGTGTAAAGAAGTTGTCATTGACACATTCAAGGAACCTCAAGGATTGCTTGTTCCCTGTCATGCTATCTCTCCAACAGATATTGGAGTGGTTGGAATCCCCCATGCGGACCAGGGTTTGTGAGCATGAGACTGCTCCTCTCTGCCTATAGAGGGCTTCACCCACACCATTCTCCTGATAAGGTCGCCTGTGGCAGACTCCCACCATAACATCATTTGTGCCTGCTGTCCCCTTTATCTTCACCTATATGCTCTCAGCTGGTTTCTCCATCCTTCCACAGGCAGAGTTCCATAGGCTCCAGCCAGTCATTGATGTAGACAGCTACACCCTCTCCTCATCTCCTAACCTGTCTTTCCTAAAAAGCCTCAAACCTCCCAGTCCAATGCTCCAGTCACAGGAGACATCCCACCGTGTCTCTGTAAGGTGCATGATATCACATTCCACGCAGGCATGTGCACGTCTCTAGTTTGTCTTGTTTGCCCCCTATAGTACGTACATTTGTGTGGAGGCATCTGAGCCCAGGAATGGATAAAACCATCCTCACTGGCTGGAGTATCTGGAATGCCTTTGCAATGTTCTGGGAATACATTACAGGTGTTAGCATTCAACTTGCAAGATTGGGATAGATAGGTGCCCTCCCACAACAAAAGTAGTTGGAAACCTGCTTCACCAATCTGGCAAGTCACCAACCAAAGAAAATTTTTCCCTTCTTTGTCAGATGGACCTCATCACTGCCCAGTAAACCAAGCTTGAAAAAGCATATGCTATGGTCTGAGTAACCAAAAACCTGACTACGGTACCATTGCTCTAACCATTTGTTTACCTGCCTAATTTGACTGGTCATTTTGAGCCCCTCTCCTTCTGGAAGGGGGTTACTAAATTATCTGGCTTTGGTTTTCTTAGAGGATACAATACTTGATCTCACAGGTGGATTTTTAATACATTGTCACATTAGCTAGTGATATCTTTAATTTTGTCCAGGTCATAACACAAAGTACATCACTGAGTTCGTGCACTAGTGTGTGGTATGTGTTAGTATGACAAAAATCATGTCCTATGCACAGCTATTACGGTTGGTTATTAGGACAACTCCTTTGGGGACAAATGCAAATATTCATAGAAGATTATGACATCAATGCAAAAGTAATATCAAACCACAAACATATGAAGAGGGCATAACATCATTCCTTTCTGTGGTATCTAGGCACTTTGTCATAGGCAAAAAGGAATTATATTAGGACAACATCCTAAATTTACAACAAACGGGTAGGTCTTGATTTGTCTACTTGATAAATAGAGAAATAATTGGAGTGGAAATGTCTTACTAGAAAACTTTGAACTCAAACTACAAAATCAGTTCTAAGAACCTTACCTTGAGTGGTTAGGAAAGGAGAGTAAAAATGTGACCATGTTGTCCAGTATAGTGGCAGAAAGGTACCTTCATTTCACCCTTATTTAGCCTTTATAAGGTCGCATTCATCACTCGGAGACATTGCCTCTGTATTATAAAGGTCAGTTGAACAATATGAGCATAAAGAGTTACATACACAGGAATACATGGGTTATAATTAAAATGTGTGTGATAAGAGAGCTCCTCAGTTTTCCACTCCTTGAAGATAACAAAAATTGGGCTCCTGTTGTAGAACGGAAGTGAATAAGACAAAGACCACAGATCTGCAGGGAACTGGGAAACAGACAATGTATGGAAAAGTATTTTACCTAGCCACATATAATTTATATTCCTCATTTTTCACAGTCCTGGCTGACAGCATTTATTATTTTTTTAGAAATATACTTTGACTAAAATGACCTTTTCATGTTTTACAAGTATGGATAAAATTTTCCAGATTAATAAGAACAACCTGAACTCACTGGATGCCAAAGATGAAAACAATACAACCTCTTACTAGGAAATGAGTAGCAAGACTCATTCTCTGCTACATCAGTGTTATAAGAGGATTTAACATATATAAATATATGAAGGAAGGGCATCAAGACGATGCAGCCAGGCTCTTCCCAGTGGTGGCAAGCAATAGGACATGAGGCAATGGGCAGAAACTGATGCACAGGAAGTTCCATCTGAATATGGAGAAGAAATTCTTTTCCATCAGGGTGACTGAGCACTGAGACAGATTGCCCAGAAAGGTTGTGGAGTCTTCTTCTCTGGAGACATTGAAACACTACCTGAACACAGTAATGTGCTCTAAGGACACCTGCTTGAGCAGGTATGCTTGACTTGTTGACCTTCAGTAGTCCCTTCCAGCCTTAAACCTTCTCTGATTCTTTGAAAAGTCATGAGTAATTCTTACATAAACAACAGACCCATATCAGGATAAAACTTCCATGGCTCAGTCTCAGAACCTATACATTTGTGCTGGCTTCTAACAAATGAAACTCTGTTTAGGAGCAGAAAGCTATCTGGGTTTTGCTGGCAGGTCCTATCAGGCCCAGGTCAGCTCATTACAGTACAGTGCCTCTGATGGTCTCACAGTTCTGGCAGTCCTAAAATAGAACACGAAGGAGCTACAATCCACAGAGGGAAGTTAAAAAGAAGATAGAAGCTCAGAAAGGACAAGAATTATTCCTGGTTTTAAAAGGTGGTTAAGAAAAGTTTTATTCATATTATAGAAGATCTTGTTCACAAATGGAGTGAAAAACAGTGAGGATGCCCTGCTTTGGAAGCACTTGGTCCTGTTGGTAGCAGTTGGTGTAAACAAAAATACACGCATCTCTACAAAAGTACTGCACACCAATGCTTCCCATTGTTGATAAGCTACAGAAAGTAGAACTTTTGCCATAGACACTAAATTGGGAAACTTATGTTCTCTTTTCGTGATAGATTCATATTCCTTATTTTAAGAAAGAGGTGCCTAAGCCCACAAACTTAGATTTTCAGAGCAGTTAGGCACCTTCTCTTTGAGCATGGCTGAAAGTATCGTGTGTATTTGAAGCCTGAAATTCTTGAGTTGCACACTTTGAACTTGGGTGAGAATTTCAGAGTTCCCTATCCAGCAGCTCCTAATATTTAATTTTGTCCTACTTGGTGCAAAATCCTTCTGAAAAATCTGACTACTATGGCACTCACATGGAAGTATAGTCCATAGCTCACCCAAAGGAAAATGAATTTCCACTGCAAGACTTAATACATATATTAAATAAGAACTGTTGCTCTAACTACAACTGTCTATGTCCCATGCTTTTGGTTATAAGAAAAATGCATCTGAGAAAGTACAGTTTTACTACATACTTTCCTTGAATTCTCTAATAGTAAAAACACCTTTTTTGGAATTTTCTTTTCTAAAAGTTGTTGCAGAAACCTAGAAAGTTTGAAAGTCCATATTTTTTTGCTACAAAGTGCATGAAGATAGAAGCATTAAGTGGAATTTACCACGCATCTTACCTACCTACCATACCTTAATACTGATTTTCCTTGCAAGAACAAGACGTAAATGTGTACAGTTTTGCTTTCAGTCCAGATCCTGAATCACCTGGCTGAGAAAATGATAGTGTACGTATATGCTAAATAAGCAAACCCGACATTTTAACCAGTGTGTTTGTTGTATTATCCATCAAAGTAAACACCAAAACACATCACAACCATCTTCATTAAGATAGCCTCAAATGGAACCAAGTAATTTGTTACCTTACCCAAGTGGTAATTTTGGATTAGCAAGTGCATTTATATAGAATTCATGATGGTTTACATTAAGATTTTCATAACATTGCTTATCAATGAGAAAGAACACCCTACCTCATACTGGGTAAAACCAATGGCCCAGGATTAAGCCAAGTATCAGGACAGTCATTAGTGGGCCTTGTTTATCCTTCTGGACAGCAAATATCCAAAGTATATTAACCTCTCAGGTATGAGTTGGGAAAAAAAAGACAGAATGGCATTAACTGAATAATGATTAAGAAATTACAGAATGCAGGCAAGAAGATGAGGCTGATATATTTTCAAAGGGAATAGAGAGAACAGGAAAAAATCCTTGCCTTCGTTCCCAGTATGGGTTTCTTTTCTGAAGCTGTAGGCTATGTATGTGCCCAAGGGCCAATACTCTAAACCATGATGTAGAAAAGCATGAATAGCTCTCTAACTACAGGGACAGAGAAATAAGCATTCTTTAGGAACTCAAGCTCTGACAAGCAGGAAAGAGAAACACAAGTAAGCAGAGTCAGATGAGTCTTTAAACACAGACAGTGAGGATGCAAGGGTCTGTAGGTTTTATGAATGACATGTTTACTTTTAGTTTGACCTAAACCACCTTGATCACAGTTGCACTAAACTAGCAAAATAACATGGCATGCTATCCAGCCAGCCATGGTAATATTTTAAAGAGAGAAAAGATCAATACCTGAAGTGCCTTTCACAGAAATATTGAGTAATTCTGAAGGTAAATGCCTACTTCTCTGCAAGAACAGCCTTGGACTTGGTTATCATGGTCTGTATGACCTGGATAACTAATCAATATCAATACCATTCAAGAAAAGATACTGACCACTGCAGATTAGCGTTGCAATGTCTAATACCATAGTCATATGAATTTTGTGTTACTCTTCTGTAACTGAGCAGAGATCAATTCTGCAAAAAGTGGGCTTCAATTCCATAATGGCACTTCATGAAAGAGCTTGACAAAACATAATTTTGATTAACGTATTTTACAATTTGTTCAGGTTTTTCACCTGGCAAGCAAGTGGGTGATGGTGATGGGGAATAGACAAAAATGGGCAGTAGGGAATTAAGTCCTGCAAATACAAGAGGGTTTTGAGCTGAAGCAGTAATTGGAGTGCTCTTACCAAAGTCAGTCACAACTTGCCTTCTGTTGTACAGGAAATTGAAGTGTGTTCTTAAAAAGGATAGAATGAAAACCTAGGTCATTCCCTTCTCTTTTATCCTCCCCAGCATCATATTTACCATGTTAGAAACATTTAGTACCCCCTGAGACACCATTACTCAGAAAGTTTTCTAGTGCAAAGCACCAGATTTAAGTACCAAGAGATCTGATCTCAAAGCACCTGGAATAAGCTCCAATAAGAAGAACTTTAACTGCATCCAAATCTGTAGCCATCAAAGCACTGTTGGCCACTGCAGTCTTGGCAGAATCAACCTACATATTTGGGCTGCCTTCACCTGTAGACTCTGAACACCTGGGATTCTGCAGTCAAGTATCACTCTGCATTAAAACAAGGTCCCTGTACCATGAAGTTCCTGAGCAGTCAACCAAGTAGAACCAGAAGACAAATATCAGAAAGATCTTTATGAATATAGATTAGATTGGATTAGATTAGATTAGATTAGATTAGATTAGATTAGATTAGATTAGATTAGATTAGAGCTCCAGCTGAGTTCAAGTGTGATTTTTTTCATACACAGTTAAGTTCTACTGAACTAGAACTGAGTTACACAAAACATTAAGAGGCAAACTCTCTAAGCATAAACACATACAGCTCTGTTTAGTTCAGGTATTGATGCCATGTTAAGTATAAGCACAGCTGTTTCCAAAATCCAGGTCTAGCCTAAATTACTTACACATGCAAATGCCAAAATGAATATGTGGAACAGTAAAATACACACACACATACTCAGAGCAAATATTACCCTCTCTCAATTTGGATGTACCTGAAGTGCCAGCAAGCAATGAGGTAAATGTGGGTTTCTTTTATTAGACTGCAGGAGAAGAAACTATCCTACTCTTATGAGAACATCAATTTTAGGTTTTAATTATTATTCCAATGGAATAACTTTCATTTGCAATTACACATTTCATTTATGATTTAATAAATCATCACATTATAAATCAGTAGACATTCATGCTTCAGCCTGAAATTTCTGATGTAATTTGCATAAAAGACATCATCTCAGGGAAAATACACTACTGGTTATATTTTCATATAGTGGAAATAACTGCAAAAAACTACAAAGCTTCATCAGGAACAGATTTATTTTAAAGAAAAGTCACATTGCTAAAATTTAAATATAATTGCATGATTTTATATAGCTCAGAAGTAGAAAAACTTCCTACTTAAACTCGTGATCTAAATGTTTTCTGAAATATTACATCAACATCTTAAAAAATCTACCCACATAGAAGTCATTAGTTTACTAACACTAATGCCTTGCATCCATAGGAAAAATAACTGAAAAATTATAAGTATTACTAAGCAGGAGTGTGCTCATGGATATTAAGTAGGTTGCATGAAGGAGCCACATTGTACCAATGACTTAGAGAGAGGGCAGAGGTTTTTGTAAGTCTTCATTCTTATAAAACCCAATTACTTACATTTTCATATTTTTTCTTCAAAATTAAAAAATACAGTCACAAAAGAGAAAAAAAGATTTTGATAACAGTGGTGCTTCTTCCAACTTTTAACTTCAGGTTGGAAATCAAACAATATATTGATGATATAGTACAACATATTATAAAATGTTTATGAAACTCCAAACAAAAGGATGTTGACACAGATTGAACCAACAATTCTCCCTGCTTTTTATGTAATTCCTCATCTTTATTTTACTTATACATTAGAGAGCTTTCAAATAAACTAGTTTTTAAACACAAATATATGCAAATAAATTCACAGGAAAGTATGTTCTTACTGGAATAGTCTTATTTCAGAAATTTAATACAGCAGTTGAACCCTGTATCAGATTTTTTCTTCATACCAATTGTTTTTCTACCTAAAGACAGTCTCCAAGAGCATCATTAAGATGCATTGTTTCTTTCTAGAAATGCAAGTAAACCAGAATGCCTCCAGTTTGGAGGAAGTCAATGATATCTGAGGTCTCTAGCTTGACCCACAAAAACAATACTAAGAACAATTTTCGTGCCTGTGATAGGAAAGGAATAAAAACTAGTATTTCAGTTTGCTGGCAGCATAAGATCCATAGAGTCATAATAAAGAGTTTCTCAACAGGGGGCATTAAGTGAAGATTTTATGGGGAAAAAAGGAATAAAGTCTCAATTGTTACAATACCTTTGCTGTTCTTTCTTTAAAGTTTGAAAGTTGAACAAGATTTCACAAATTAGTAACAATCCTCATAAAACTAGGAGAGCATTGAGACAAGAATCAGGAGGAGAAAATAGCTGGGATGCTAATTCTTTTCACCAAGAAACCAAATTTATGGATTAAAAAGTTTGAAATCATCATCATCATGGCCAGGCTTTGCAAACATGGATTTGGGCAGGGCTCTCCCCACGTGGGTGTGCCCTTCCAGCCTGCGCAGTGGATTTTTTAGGTGAGGCACAGCGTGCGCAGAACTGGCCCCACCCTTCTACTCCTGAGGTTCATCAGCCACGGCCAAGCGAGATTGGACAGTGACAGTGAAGTCCTCAGGACTAGAACCTACAGCCCCCGGTATTCCCAGGAGGTCTCTCATCCAAGCATTAACTGGGGTTGGCTCTGCTGAGCTTTCGAGAGCTTACAGGATTGTGTGTCAGGGTGGCATTTAACTGCCAAAAAATTTGAAATACAGCAGAGTAAAATAATGTGAAAATTCCACGGAACTGAGAAAAAAAAAGTGAAAGCAAAATAAAAAATACCCATAACTACAACATTTGACTCAGAAATGGGAGAAATACACAGACTATTAGAGTACCAAGTACACTCTTTACTCAAGAAAAAGATGAAAGATATTTCTTTACAGCATAAAGCATGTAAGCAGAGGATATGCATTAATCATACAGAAGCTATGCAAAAGGAAATGCATAAATGCAAAACTAGAGAGATGAACAAAATGAATTGCTTGAGCTGGTATAAAGAAAATGAAAAATGCACAGCCTAGTGAGCCACGTGGTAGCTGTGTTGCTGTGCTAAAGCTTGCAGGAAAGAAAAAAAATTCACACACTGAAAGCAAAAGAGCATCTTGGGGGAAAGTTTCTGGACTTTATTACTTTGATGCAATGTAAAAGAGTACAAAGAAATGGTTTCTAGACCTCAGACTAGTACCAGATGCAAGGACAAGACATCAATATGTAAACAGTAAACTGAGTGCCAAGCAGATAGTGGGGCACCAGGAAATCCATGAAGCTACAAAAAAGATATGGAAGGGAGAAAAGATGCAATTTTTCAGTCTCACATATGGAGCATTCAGCAACGCAAATTATAGGAAAATTTCTGAGGGGGCTAGGAGGGAGGAAAACCAAGACATGCTAAAATTTTAGGCAGGAAAAGAAAGGACATGAACCATAGAGTACATAAATATACATACAGGCAAAGCCACCAGTGCTAACAACATTCTCCCATGGCCCATAGTAACCACTGGCATCGCTACAAAGGTTTTAGAAATTATTATGGCATATTTACAGGACAAGAGCATCCTCTCGATAAACACACTAAACCAGATAAAAACACCTTAAGCAATACAGCATCCAGTTCACTGATTACTTTTTTGATACTAGAGTAATAGAAAGAGCAAATAGGAAAAGAAGACATTATCAGTAACATCATTTGTGCCAAAGAAATATTCAAATAAAGGGAAATAAGAGTCACAAACAGATTAGTCGGTGTTTGCAAGATTAAGAACACAGATGTTTAAGATGGATTATAGTCACAAAAGAATGTCCCAAAGAAACCTTTTAGTAATGGTCTGAAAACGTAGCATTCTCACTTCCCCAGGTTTGCACAGTGCCAGAGACTAACACCATGCTTTTTATTTAAAACTACCACTTTGTGTCTAAAATAGTTATACAGCTGGCCAAGAGAATCTGGACCACCTGGGAAAACAGAACTTAACTAGTTCCATGGCTTCAGAGAGAACAAAACTAAAACAAAACAAAAAAGAGAAGACTTTGTAAGATTATTTGCATCTGATGTTCTAACAAGCATCCACTTCTGAATGCTCTGCACTAAGATCATCAAGTGAGAAAACTGTCACTGTACAATACAGCATTGAAGTATTTGAGATACAGAATTCTCCATTAAATTCTTTTAAATTTATTGGGAATAAACAACCAGCTCTAAATAAATTTGACTTTGAAGTCAAGCCTACTACAGGCAGTTGTCAAGTATGACCACAGATATTCAACATACAGTGAGCAGTTGGTGGCACATATCAGGAAACACAATACAAGCAGCAAAAGCCAAAAGTTTCTTGAAAATTGTGTGCCTTCCTAGTTTTGGGGAGAGGAAAGGGGAGTTCTTCATTGACTGATGGACTTGCTGTGAGCCAAAACAGCATGGCAAATGAATAAAACAGAAATATAAATCTGCTTCTCAGCCACTAAGCACATGTTTTAACTTGCAACCTATTAAGTCAAAATATGAAGTTAGTAATGCACTACAAAGGGTGCTAAGGTAAAATACTGCTGGTTTGATTTCTATTTGATTTGAAAGATTGTAAGCACCCACAGCATTCAGGAACTGATTCACATTTCCTTAGTCTTGAGGCAGGAGCAGGGCATTTCCAGATGATATAGTCCCCATCACCACCACAAACAAATTATATTAACCATATGCCACTACCTTAGAAGTAAAGACATAACTGAAATGAACATATATGTAAGATTAACTCAGTTGGTTGGAGTATGGCAGTAATAATGCCAAGATCATGGTTTTGATGCCTGTACAGGTCATTCACTTATGAGTTTGATGATCCTTTTGTGTCCCTTCCAACTCTGTGACTACCTTGAGTAAATTCCCTGTATTGTTTCTATTGTGAGAATAACAGCCTCTACCTAAGAGGATTATGCAAGGTTGATCATGACCACCTTTGTCATCACCACAGCAAAAGCATGAAGGACACCACATCATCGGTTTCACTTAGACTTTGAGGTAGGCTTCATTCAGACTTTGAGGAATGTGGTGTCCTGCAGATGTTCTTTGCACAAACTCATGACAAGTGTCTGCAACACTGCACAAACTGTATTGTTTGACAACAGATGGCTGTTTTCTAGCAACATGTTCACACTCTTTAGCCAGGAATTCAGTCATATCACTATATTACAGCACCACACCCAGATAAAAGCCAAAGATTTTGGGTCAGCAGCTAAAATTTTAACCTTTTAACAGTTGCACGAAGCAAATAACTATGTCAAACCAGCCTTGAAAGAAATAACTGCACATGAAATCTCATTTACAAAGTCTCGACAAAACATTCAGTGTCAAGATGCAGGCCTGGATATCTGCAGCAGGACACAAAAGTGGAGTCAGACATACTACACAGAGGGGTTGTGAAGTCTCCCTTACGAGAGAAATACAAGAACTATTTGGATGCAATCCTGTGCAGCATGCTCTATTATGACCCTGCTTGAGCAGGGAGGTGGGGCCACATGACTCAGTGTGATCCCTTCCAATCTGATCCATTCCATGATTCTGTGATTCAGAGTGTGATGTTATGATGACACAAAACTTCCCAGGGACGCTGAGAGGAGAAAACTGTTTTCTAAGGATAAATTATGTTCTGGAAAAGAGCTGCATATGTGAAACAGAAAGCTGTATGGAGTTTGGTTTGTTCAGGTTTTGGTTTAAATGAATAGGTACATCTTTTTCAAAAACTACATATATGGACAACCATTATGAAAACACACATCCATAAAATACACGGAATCAGCAACCCGGGAAAATCATCTGCACTAATAAGTAGCCAGCATCATTGATGACATTCTCAAAACCACTGTATCTCCACAAAAAAAGAGCAAGAAAAGATACTGAAAAAAGAGTCCAACTACATGCACAAAACCCAATGCTTCATTCAACATTAGGACATAAAAGGAAAAACTTTCAGAGCAGACAAGGTTAGTTGTTAAACAGAGGGATGGAGTTGAATGCTGAGTTTAAAAGAATGAGGATAGTGATGACAAGTTTTACTATAATGAAAAAAAGACAATAAATGTAAGCAAAGTACAGTAGCTGAATTTGTCTTCTGTTGTGTAAACAGGGCAAAAGAGATATTACAATAATCAGCTACCTGACAACAAAGGCATGTTGTATGAGTGTACCAAGGATCTTAAAATATTAGCACTTGAGGGTATATAAGAAAACCAGACCTGTTCAGCTGTCTTTGTACATTCATTTTGCACTTCACTGATCCTGAATCACAGAATCACAGAATATACTGAGTTGGAAGGACCCATAGGAATTTTTGAGTCCAGCTTCTGTTTGAAGACAAATATCTTTTGGCTTTCAATACAGTTACAACAGAGAATCACATTGCATCTTCCAAGCCAGTCTACTGATAACATATAAAGAGAGGAGGAACTGAAAAAAAAAATAAAGTGAACTTTAAAAATGGCAAAATGAGTGAGACAAAGGATGCAA
This sequence comes from Pithys albifrons albifrons, assembly GCF_047495875.1. Taxonomy (NCBI): domain Eukaryota; kingdom Metazoa; phylum Chordata; class Aves; order Passeriformes; family Thamnophilidae; genus Pithys; species Pithys albifrons. The sequence goes on from NC_092497.1 coordinate 39,855,430, forward strand.
GTCTTTCAGCAGAATTTCAAAGCACTGAGTAAGCACAGAGGCTTGTCTCATTCTGTGCACAGATGGCAACATATGAAGACTTTGTTTTGCTGAGAAGCTGATCCAGTAACAGTTTCAGTTCCTTTTTTAATGCTTAAGACCTCTTACTTTATCTGAAGTATACAGTTAATCCTATAAAAATTATGGCACTGACTTCTGGAACACCAAATTAGAGATTTTGCTGTTAGAGATTTTTATTTCCCAAGTTAAAATTAATTAAAGCTTGGGTTCTTTAGAAAATACAGAATCTGTTGATCTTATTTTGTCTCATTGTCCCTATGTGTAGTCTGAATTTACCCTCATTTAGTTGAAAACCATTACCCCTTGTCTTATTTTTGCTGGCCTTATTAAAAAGTTTGGCCCCATCTTTATTTTAAGCCCCTCTATTAATAGGCCAGGTGGACGCCTTTGTTCAAAGAAGTCCTTGCTTTCTTCAAGAAATCACTTCAGTCATGTTTTCAAGGTTTTCTCTAAATATTGACAGCTGGAAATCTTTTTAGGATGACAGCTAAAGCTTACATGTAACCATGAACCCAGAAACATAAGCTGCAAGTCAAAGTAGTATATGAAACTGACATATTTGAGATGTGAGAAGCACATACAGATATGCTAGATTATTTGATTGTAATCTACATCCATGCCACAATATTGGAGGAGGATTTCATCAGCCTGAGAGCTGTTCAGTTTTTCTTTTCTGTTTAACACAGCAGGTATCAAACCTCCACATTTTTCATCATCATCCTGCAATTTGTTCAACCTCTTATGCATTCAAACCTATTTAAAAAAAGAATTTTTACATATGTTTGTTCACACTTCTGTTGTTACTCACTGAGAAGATACGAGGAAAAATATCTTCTAGTATATACATCTTTGAATAATCTAGGTACTTTTAAAAAATCAGCAAACTACCCCCACATTTTCTACAAGCTTACTTCTTTCCCTAGGAAGGGCACATAAATACAAAAATTACCAAGGCCTCCAATTACATGAAAAAAATACAGAATCAATATAATCAAGTGCTACTGGATGGAAAATATTAAAAAAACTATTAAATATTCCCTAAGATTGTTTACCCAGAATAGAGAAAGTTTTGACAGTTCTGGTGTATGAGCCGAGGCACATAGAATACAGCACTGGTATCTAAACAATTGATTTGAGCTTAATAAGAAATGAGACTAATTTGTTACACACAGAATTAGTAGAAGCATTTCAAAAAACAAATAACCAGAATCCACAGTTCCATGTAATTTATTACTCATTTTCCTTTCTAAGATTTTTAGTGTACCTAGTAATAAAACTTTGAAGCGGATAAGAGAGTAATTAGGTTTTGCATGGATTTTCTTTATCTGACAGTAATAGGAAGCTACACTGCCAGCTCATGGAATGCTACAAATTATGTCTAAGGTCCACAGTGAAAGAAAAGTGAACACTGTATACCAGATTGAAACAAAAAACCCTACCCACAGTTTTCTAGAACACAATAAACTGCAGTACAGCATGGCGGACTTTAGTCTGACAGACAAAAGCAACAAATGCATCCAAGTGTTTTGTGTTAATAATTATTTTTCAGCAAAAGGTTCACTAAGATACCTCACTGCCAGTACTAATAAACTGTGTATTTAGTCCTTATTTATGTTCATGACAGAATTTTACTTTTAAGGAAATGTAACAGAAAACATATGCCTCATCACATTAGTCTGTCTTGCTGTTTAACATCATCTGTAATGATCTTTTGAGAATCTGACTGAAAGCCTGGAGTTTCTCTACATGATGTCCCTTGGAAAACATCACAGAATTCCTGCCGTGTAAAATTATGCCTAATCTTAATTATCTTGCTGTTTCCTGAGCTTAATTAACTTTTATGAGTGCTTTTCTACATTGCAATGAGGACTAAACCCATTTCAACTTATTGAGCATTTCATAATTTTTTTTCTCACAGCTCCTAGGACAACAAAAACTCTTCATAGTCCTAATTGTTATGGCAAAAGCTAAGGTATGAAACTGAAAGAAAGCTATATCAAAAAATTGGTGAACATTCAGCCATGTATACAAATAGAAGGGCAGAAATCTGCACATGTTTAGAGAGAACGTACTGCATCCTCAAAACTAACAGACTTTAAATATTTAATTATCTTGTTAAGTAAATTTAGATTATAATACTCAAATCCTAGTCATTATAGGTCATGAGGCTGTTTTAGGTGAAGTACAAATTTTCTACAACTCACAATGCTCAGATAAATTTACAATAATACAGTAGCTAATTTACCCATATGGTCAAGGCTTCTCTCTTACTGCTTATTCAAATTTTCCTGTGATCTGGCCACTTTTGTCAAGAGAGAACAATACAAGGAAAGCTGAGCATGTACTGTAACATCTCACTTTCCTACCACTTGAATTTTGCTTTTTTTTTTTTTTCAGATTATAAAAATGATCCATATTCTTTGGGGGAAAAAAACCCACAAAGACTGCTTACTCCATTGTTTTCCCATTCATGGGAAAAAACTGAAGTTTTATTTAAAGGGACTCTCTAAAAATCCAATATGTTTCTTAGAGTTAAAGGAAAACTCTTTCAAGGTCAGATAACCTTCATTAGGTATTACAGTGCATTTATTACATATGATCCTCTCCATCTCCACCATGCCAGCAAGAAGTAGAGTTGTTTCCTCTCTAAGTAGGATCAGAGGAAGAAAACTCTGTGAATGATTAATCAATATGCAAATGTTCAGCTAAACTACTTTTTAATAACCCCAAAGGCAGAACAGACAAATGAAAATCCAGTAAGTGGACAGCAGTCACCCTCTAGATAACAAGTTTAATATCTACTAAATCTAAAGAATATTTTTTTGACTTCTCAGGATTTGATCCTGTCACCATTTTGACTATCAACATCAGAACACAGATTCAGACATTAAAATAACCAAAACTAAAGAAAAATAAATCAGCTCAAGCATCCATCCATAAAACAGGGAAATCGAAGCAATGCTTTCTGTTGCCACTTTTTCCATAACACACATAAAAACAACTAAAAATCCTAGCAATAACTTCATCAAAGTGAACAAGAAAGCCCAACAATCATAAATGACTAACATAAAATTAGCTATTGCCTCTCCTGATGAAGCAATAAGTCCATCCACTTGCCTCTTCTCTTCTGTCAACCTGGATATCAATAAAGTACCTTTTATACCAGAAAAAATGCACTGCAAGAGGAATAATGAGTGTCAAAGTTCAGGTCACTTCACTGCATGAATTTGTTTGCATGTGTATTTCAATCTTTATGATTGATCAAAGCCTCCCGCTTGTCAGCTGAGAAGTCACACAGGGTCCCTTTCAGAAGTTCTGGACTAAAACCTTACAAGTACTGCTGTCCCAAGCTCTCCATGTTTTAGTGATAACTTTCAGAATGAAGTTGCAATAAGGGTATATGGATGTACTGAATGACTAGCATTCTCTCCTTCAGCATCAGGAAGAGACATCAAGCACAAACATCATAACTCCTGGCTGTTATACAGTAGCTATAGTATACTTTACACAGTAGATCGTATTGTAAATCATTAATACAGTGCACATGTGTGCAATTGCACACCACACCTGTTACATCTAACCTAATCTTTGAACTTCATGCTAATGCTTCCCTGTCACAGGCTATGCTATGGCTTTATCAGGACTTTATAAGAAAGTAATAAATTGAGTTATGGACCAGAATATTTGCAAAAGCAGGTTAAAGAAAAAAAAGAGAGAGTCTTAATATGACCTATTATAATAAAGAACAAAATAAAGGAAAAAACAACTAGACTTCTACTAGACCTAGTTTCTACTTAATTTTTCCACATTAGTTTCCACAAACTTCAGTACTTAAACAATGGGTAACTTCAGTCTATATATGATCACTAATTTCCTGACTTTACTCTCCCTCCTCCAGATCACCAGAAAAGATGTGAAAAAAGGCAAAGGCTACTTAACAGAATGAAAGAGTGATCCCAGGTGGGCAAACTCAGTCTCAGAAGGAAGCAAACCAGGCCCCCAGGACTGGCACTACCAACACACCCAACCCTGACAGCTTGGCAGTATATAGAAAAGGAAGTCCCACCAGGAAAAGTAGCAAGCAATCGCTCTCTCCAACTTGTGAAGTGGGTCCAGGCTTGAACAGCTTTGGGCAGCCTTGTTATGCCTGTGTCACTTGTCCATAGCACAGTTTTGGCACATGGCTTATACACTTAACAAAGGTTGGCCATTTTACTTTAGAAATTTCAAGCTCAGCATGCACTGGAACAAAGTTTCTTCTGGATGCTTTGTAAACTGAAGTGCCTTTCCCTTCCAGGCAAATTCCTCTCAGGAAACAGAGCCCACAACAACTTACTAGTGACCCATTCTGAAAAGGTCTGTTAAGCCAGGGATGCTCACACTGCTCTGAACTCTGATCTGTCAATACAGAAATACCAAAACTTTAAGGCAGCTGAAAAGGTTTATTTCTATTTAAGTGACAAGGTGAAGGTTAGAGCTTTAATATATATTAAAAAAAAAAAAAAGAAAAGAAAAAGAGAGAGAGAAAGCTTAAAAAAAAAAAGAGAGAGAAACAACCTTCTCCTTAAATGGTTTAAGATTCAACTCACAGTTCCAACAGTCTGTGGACTTCTAAATTGTTTTCAGTTCATGAAGCAATTGTATTAATTTCCACTAAATTAAAGGGCAGTTTGATTAAAAGATCAAGCAAAATATTTGTCAGTTCCGAGCCTTCTAGCAGTAGGGTAATGGTGTAAGAAGCCGTTGTCTAGGCAAAGCAAAAGTGCTATGGTCCATAAACATATCACCTTACTGAATGTATTGTCTTTTGAAGTCAGTAATGTGCTCTGGAATTCAATTGTCATTGACAGATGGAGCCAAATATATATACATGTGTAAACCCTCTTGATGTATATATGAAAAATATGGGGGAGGACAAATATGTATATCCCTAGCTATTTGAAATGAAGAGTCTGAACAACTGGAAAAACTCAATACATGTACTCATATTCTCATATTTAATTACAGAGAGCAACAGGCAAATAAGTGCTGTGGAAGAAAGAATCACAGAAGTTCCGCAAGTTGCTTTTTCACAAAGAAAAAAGTGGCTGCATATTAAAAGTGAGAGTGTAGGTTTCACACCCATGCATGCTCCTTACAAAGCAGTATATATTCTGCTGTCTCTCTCATACAAAACAGGTTATTAGAAGCAAACAGATTGAGAGACAAATGTCATGTTGGCTAAGAAAGTAAGCTCATGTCATCCCAACTGCACCACCATAACACTTTCAACTATTACTTGCTTATCACAGTGAAGCAAAATGAACAACAAGGGAAACAAACAAGAACTAAAATAAACCCTTGATAATAGCACCTCAAAGCTTTTTTAACTAAAAAAAAAAAGGTTTCTAGAAGCAGTTAGGAAAATTTGCTCATGTCTGTATATGCTGTGAGTTTCCAGGTACACTTCATGATTGCTAGAAAATATATTAATTTTATTTGATCTAGATGAATGGGACAAAAAATAATTCCTGCATCTGCTGAAGCTACTAACAGCTTTTTTATATGTTCAACTGAGTCACTTCCAGGTTTTCTCTGCTTCATTAACATTTATCTTGGCAATAAGTAGAAACAACAAAACATAGTATTTCAGAAGGTAAGGAAAAATCCAATACATAGCTAAAAGAAAAACACACATGAAACTTCAGGCAACCTTTTTTCCTGTGCTTTTGCTTTTTCATCTTAGTGTGTGTCCCGATAGTTTTCTACAGTTATGTCTTTACAAAAGCTACCATTCAAATTAATATTAATTTAACATCTTAACGTATGCACACATTTCTCTGCTCTTGCAAGTCACAGATTTCTTCATGTATTTTATGGGGGTTTGAGATTACAGTTGCCATAAGACACAGAAGCATCACTTGACACAAACATAATGCACAAACATATCTGTGCATAACACACACACAGAAAGCTTGTGTCCATTCATTGATTCTTCTCTTCCCACCTGGCTTCCATAGCTACACAAGCGAATATACAGTCCTTCACTTTACAGATTCCAATAGACTTTAGCTTACAATATTTCCATGTAGAGATATTCCTAAGGTTTTTCTAGAAATTAAAACATTTTCATGACAAAAAAGAGTTATTAGAACAACATGCTTCTATGAAATGAGCATTATTTCTGAATTCTAACACCTCTGGGATAGTTTTAAATAGCATTGTATTAAGATCCTTTGTATACAGGGCTGACATAAATCAAAGGCAGGACCACTTTTTAATGTAGTCAGGGTAGATACATATATATTTATGTACACATAAATATATCTATAGCTGTATATATCCTGATTATTTTTAAAGGTAGTGTTGTGTTTGATTTATATCAACTGGTTTGCCATATAGTAGATAGCAGGATCAGAGGGAGTCCTGTGATTGTCGTGTGTTACTACTTTTTTTCAACCCTGACTCTCCCCTGTGATATTTGCAGCCTTAAGGACAGGCTTACTACATTTTGATCTGGCAATGTACTGAGATTTCCAAAACTCTGCAGATCCTACTCTTGTCCTTGATACCATTAGCTGAAGTCAAAATCAGGAAGCTGTGAGAGCTGAATATTCCATTGCTGTGAGACCTGAATATTCCATTATTTCTTTTCATTGTGTAAGTGGAATTTGCAAGAAACATGAATACCTCTTTTTCTGCCCTTCTTATCTGCATAATAATAACAAGATACACATCACTTTAAACACAATATACAAACACAAGGAAAGAATTCAGTCATCTATTTACCCTTTTCCAGTGTAATATTTTTTTGTTTTCAGTTACAAACAAATCTGCCGTTGGGCCCTGAAAGAAGGAAAGGACAATTCCAGTGTCCTAGTTTGAAGGAAACCGGAATGTGTATTTAAAATAGAGAAGGGAACTTCTTCTTCATAACCAACACTACACCCCTATGTGGGGAATAAATATATAGTATAGAACACTATTATTTAGATTATTATTTAGATTATGATTTGATACCTGTTGGAGGACAATTCTTATGAATTCAATGTGAAATCCAGATTTTTTTTCAGAAAAAAAACAATACAAAGTGTAGTTTTATAATATCATAAATGTGCATCTTTCTGTTACATTCAGATTCTGGAAAGGACCAAGTAACTGAAAACACAAGTTGAAAACTTGTGGCACAGTACAAATTGGTTTGGCTGGCAAGGTCAGAGTTTATGTTGCTTTCTGAGAGTACTAGCAGTGTCAGCCAGGCATCCAGAGTTGATGAGAATGTGCAATTCCCATGTTTAACAACAGAATGGAGCAGGATATAGGCTAGTTCTTCCCAAACACAGGAGCATCCTTTAAATACAAATATGAGACATAACCCTGGCTTGGAAGTGACAGAAAATAAATGTGGAAAGCAACTTAGATGAAGATAGGATAAAAATAACATTTCTGGTTCTTAGGAAGAGAAGCATGGGGAAAAAATCAATACCCTTCAGGAATGCAGACTTCTATAACCCTACAGCTGTGGTCACTGAGGTCTTCTGGGATGGATGTCTGGAAAAGAGAAGGAAATGAGGAGAGCTGGTGACCTGTAAGGGGCACAGGTGCAAGTTATCACAGTTGAATGAAAAGACAAAGAAGACTTGGACAGCACCAACTTGGCTAATTCAGTTTTTCAGTGATTTCAAAAAGAAATCTCAAAGTAGAAACTAGGTTAGATTATTCTTTAATACCACTAGTAATTTGGTGGTCCCGTGGTGTAATGGATAGCACTCTGGACTTTGAATCACAAGGTCCTGAGTTCGAGTCTCAGTGGGGACTGTCCCCTGACAGTTCAATGCCTCCCTGCCATCTGATCCTGTCAGATCTTGGATGCTCAGCAGGGTCAGCCCTGCTCAGTACCAGGTGCTGTGACAGTCCTGAGGACTTCACTGTCACTGTCCAAGCTCACTCAGCCGTGGCAAATGGACCTCAGGACTTAAACGGTGGGGCCAGTTCTGCGCACGCTGTGCCTGACATAAAAAATCCACTGCGCAGGCTGGAAGGGCACACCCACGTGGGGAGAGCCCTTCCCAAATCTTTGTTCATGAAGTTTGTCCATACATACATAACTAGTAATTTAAGGGAAAAAAAAAAAGGAAAAAAAAAGAAAAAAACACACAAGAAGACAATCTATAAAGACCAATCTTTGAAGAATTAAGGAGAAAATAAACATATTAGGTAAGTAATTTGATAAGAGGACAACCACAAAAGAGCTGGCTTGATACAGAGTGGAGAGGAAGCTCTGCTTTACAGTTCTCAGTGACTGATGTGTTCAATACCAGTTTGCATCCTTCTTCACTCAAGATGTGAACAATGTTTAACATGACCAGTCCAAGTAACAGAAAGGTAAAAACTCCACCAGGTTTAAGAGCAGCTCTGTTGCTGGCAGAAGTCAAGGATTTTACCTGTAACCACTCAAGAAGGGACATAACCTTGTCTTGAGGAGAGTAATGACTCACCGGAAAGCAAGAAAATGGAGTTACTACTATTCAATGTCTCATTTTGCAGGCTCTGCTAATTGAGATATGTGCTACTCAATAAATACATACCACACATGCTGTGAACACTTACAGGCCTTTTTCTGCCTCAGGTGTTGTGGAACCTGCAGTTTTAAAACAAATTGAATGTCATGCTCAAGATTAATTGAACTGGTGTTTTCTAAAGGCAAGGGAATGACTCCTTTGTGGTTTTGCAACAAAGTGTAGCTCTTGTGATTCGGAACCCAGTTTTTAATCTTCAGTTTCTTGTGATATCTTTGTACTCCATTCCAAAGAACTAGCACAGAATAAAAATTTTACTGTCACTTTATTGAACCAAGAGTATATTTTTAGAGTATTAATTTGAAAAAAGTACTTGAAAATACTATATAGCAAAACAGACATGGCACATGAAAGAATGAAATAACGTAATACAGATGCAAGTCACTGGTAGATCAGTTCAAAGCTCCTGATGCTTGATATGGCTATTATAATTAAATTATGGTTATGAAGTAATAAGTTTCAATACAGCTTTAGGACTTGCTCATGAAGCGGCAGCTAGACCATCAAGAAAATCTTCAGGATTGTGGCAAAGGTATTTCTGCATGTGTGAATGGTCCAAAATGAAAAAATTAATGAATGGAGTTCTCTAGGGAGTGCTTAATTTAAAATGTTTATAAGACACAACAGAATTTGTAGCTTTGCTCTCTGAATTTTAAATATAAAATGAAAGCATAGGATCGCATGCAAAGAAATGGGAGGCAGGGGTTGTATGCCACCCATTTGTACTGTTTTCAAAATGCACTTAGTGGTTTACTTCCAGTTGCTCATACAGAGCAGACATGAGCAGACTGCTGAAATCTGGGAGCATCACAGGAACTGTCCAGGTCAGAAAGAGTGCTGCTGAAATCACACAACACTTCTGAGGCTAAAGTAGAAGGAACTGGATGGTTTCCACATGGTACCTAGGACTTACCTCCTTTCCACCCCTGCAGCCAGTCCCAGCAGCTCTGCAAGCCCCTGGGGCTGTCCTGCCTCCCTTTGGGCACACATGGTTTCCCGTGGTTGTCCATTCTGGCAGCAGCCTCTGCTCTGGCCATCCCAAGGCTGCTGCATGCCCAAATCCCAGAAGGCCCTCCTAGCCCAGCTTGCACATGCAGCATAAATTACAATGTCTAAGGTAGGAACCACTCCACAACTCTAGGAGACTGGGCACTGGCTGCAGCCCCAACTCTGTCCATCACAACTCTGGCTCAAGCAGGCTCTCCCGTGGGAGCTCCAAAGCCACCACTTCAGCAAGGACAAGCACATTGCTGCATGTAGGACAGATTCCCAGCTGGGTAACCTCCTCAGTGGGGCACTTTGAGGCCTAATACTGGAGTCTTCCCTCTTTATTCCCAGTTGCCATCTCCTACAGACAATGGGATGTTGCCCTGCCCTGCCTGTGCCTACAGTCTTTCACAGCACTTGGATTTACTGCTCGGCTTCCGAGTCCAAACACTTGCAGCTCTGGAAATGACAAGCTTCCCCTCTTTTGTGCTTCAGCATGTCAGGACATAGGCTCCAGGCTGTGATTTCACCACCATGGAGCATCACGGTGATGTTTGAGAGCTTCCCCTTGAAACTTGCAGCCAGCCAGTGCCAGTGGTATTTGCTGTCTGGCAGGACAAGTCCAGCTGCCTAGGGACATACCTACAACTAGGAACCATTCTGCTCTAACCCTGAGAAGAATGTTCCAAGAGGAGCTACCTCCAGGAGAAATATCATTTGCTTCTGCTCAGAATGAGTTCCTTCACACAGAAGACTCAGTTTTTCCTGTCCCTCCAGGATGGGACAAGGGAACACCTTCTAATGCTGATCTAGTATCCCTCCAGGATAAAAAGCATTTCCAAACATGCAGTGATGGCCAAAGCATGAACAGAATCTATCCCCTGGGTTCAGAGGTGTGCTCAGGTGAAGCCGGTAACTTTGCCTTTCTAAAAAACTCTGGAAAATCGTTCAAAGCTGTTGGAATTTCATATGGTATTTCACCTAGAAAGCAAGCTATATGCTGAACTGCCTATGTAAATTAGTGTAATGTAGCTTTAAGAACTAATTAAGGACATAAAAAATGGGTGCTGCCTACTTTCTCAGCAGATGTGCATGGTCAGCCAATTATGAGACGTTTTGTAATGTAAACAGCATTGTTAGCCAAAAATCAGTGCCAAAGTGTCAAGCAGCCGCGGAAGAATACATTTTTAAAGGTGTGTATAAGTGTATGTGCGGATGAATAAAGTGGCCTGTTGCTGTTAACTCCTGTGGAGTCGTCTCTCAGGTCCAAAAACCTGTCTCCCTCGGTTACACAAACCCACCAGTTTCAGTCCATTTGTTGAGTTGATGATAGCATCTGTTTTACCATTGATGAAGAAGCCTTCTAAAGGGAAGGGCTGGCATGTAGAGAACTTCAGAGTTTTTTAAACTGACAGCATGAAGCTTCCCTTGCCAGCTCACATCTATTGATTCACCAAAATGCAACATGGCTCCAGTTACATCATGGTGCCCAGGGACTGGGGTCTCTGCCCAGGCTGAGGACCATGTCTGCAACTTTCCCATGTGCAGGCTGCCCCAGGAAAGAAGATGAGCACCTATCCCAGAGACACACACAGGAGACACAATATGTTGATGCAACCAGTCACACAAACTGCCACAGTCAAGGTATTGTGGTCAACAGCATCCAAGTACAGGATTTACGTAAAACTTAACACACACTGAGCTTCCTAGATTTACCTGCACACATACATTTCTGGATTCCAAGAGCAACAGCATGTGCCCTCAACTCCTCTCATGGATCGCTGCATGATCTTCTTAAGAGATCCCTGCATGGATCTCAGCCTACATTTAATTATGCATCTTCTGCAGTATAAAATGGAGTGTCTGCAAATTGAAGTTCTGATGTGGCACAAGTGCTGCCCTTAAACTGGTGCACAAGTCAGACCAACCACTTGCCCCCATATTTTTTCAAGAGTGTGCCAAAGTACGGGGTCTAATAGAGTTTTATGATCTCTCAGCACCTTGGGGGGAAGGTGGGGGACGGGGGGGAGGGGGAGAGTTTTTTGGTTTTGTTGGTTTGGGTTTTAACTGGTTTTCTTTCGGGGTTTGGGTTTGCTTCTTTTTGCAACAGTTGACTCCTTTGCATGTTTACAAGGACAGGACTCACTTCTGAGAATACACCTGAAATTACATGGACATACACAAAGTTATAGCATTTAGGCATCTTGGAAATTTACAAATTGTCCCTGTGGTTCAAGATGTGTAGCTATACCTGGGTTCTCTGTCTTTTATTACTGTGTTGAAATCATGTCCTAGCAATATCAAGGTTCAAGAATGTGAATGTATTTTCTAGCAAGCTTCAGCTGTCTGCACCCTAATTTCTGACAAAATGAAAGCCCAGTATTGATCAACCAAGGCATAGAATTATTTGATTTGGGGAAAAAAAATTACTGTAACTATACAAACCGTAAATTAGAGCAGACTGTTAAAAAAAAAGAAATCTTTCAAATTTTTTAACTTTTTCAGTATTAGCTGTATTTTCAGATACACTAACATTTTACAGGTGTACCCATTATCTCAGTTTAGAATGGCATTTAAAACCCTATGTGTGAAATGGCAGAGACTATTAGTCTGTTGAGTACAGCAGGAGCACGTTTTTTATCAAAAGAACCAAAGCAACTATGCAGAGACTGAATGAGACATCAAGAATAGAAGCTGAAGCCTCAGAGGGCAGGCACACATTTTGATGCTACATAACCCAAAATCAAAAGGCAGTGCAGGACCCAGTGCAGCCTTTGTTGTGTGCCCTCAGTATAAGCAACACAGGACAGGACAGATTTGCTTTCTTGGCTCCACTCCTTGCACATTTCACTAACATACTCTTTAACCTTTTAAAGGTTATGTGTTCTGAACCCTGGAATGAAAGCAAGGCATCATGAATTTCATATACCAGCTGAAGCTCCTCTGAGGATAAGGAGAGGCATGTTCAGCTAGTGAGACGGTCAAAAACTACACGATCCCAGCATGGGGAACAAAACTGGAATCCTTTATTGAACACCTGACTACTTTTTAAGGTTTCAGGGAGACACATGCTAATAGGTAGGAAGGGTTATGGTAATTTCAGGAATTTATGGAGGGAAGACAGCAGGAAATTACAACACAATCTGATAACATTCATTCTAGACTCTTTTCTTATGTTAAGGCAGGAGATAGCTTATCTTCAAGTTGAGTATTACCAAGACTTCCTCTGTTCTTGGTGATGGAATTTCTCTCAGCCTTCGTTGATCAAGGCTTGCTGTTTAGATTTCTAGCTCTTTATGCTGTAAGCTGGATTTCAGATTCCCACAAGCTAGCAGTTTTATCTAGCTTTATAACAGGCCTTGGAGATTGCATATCACCATCTGCACACTTTGGATTTAATTTCCATGGTTTGGGATGAGCTGAAAGGCCAGTTTGCCAACAGCACACAATTGCCTGCATTTTGATTGACTGGCAGATGAGGGAAGAGTTTTGTATTTATTACAATGAAGTTCATTGAATAAATAACACGGAAAGCATTACTAAAATTAATGGTTCTTTCTTGCCAAGGGTGTTGATTGTTGCAAAGAGTGTGCTGACACCTTTCTGCTTTCCTGCACACAAAGGCATCATCCAATAAAATCAAACACAATATGAAATCAAAACACCTTCAAGTCTTACTAGCACATCCAGTTGTTACCATAACAGCGACAAAAGGTACAGTGGATGAGACTTTATTTTCAATACTGAAATATGTGAAGAACTACTTTCCTCAGGAAAAAAATCAAGAGGATACTAAATATTCTTCTTTTGCAAAAGGATGGCAATCCTTTACAACTGAAAAGCTGTTTGGAGGAGGAAACCTACAAGAATATGAATGCAATTTAACAGAGGAAAAATAATGTGCTAATAGCCAGATTTGGAAAATCTGCAGCAAAGTTTTTTCCAGCCTTAACACTCCTGCTGTGTTGAGGTCAAAGGTACTATGCCAAGACACACTTAATGTAAAATAGAAAGATATTTAGTCCCTTATCTATGTAACTAAATAATGAAATTTAGCCCTTATGATGAAAAAGAGCTCAAGGACATTGAATCCCTCTATTAATTTGTGCAATACTGTTTCTCAAGCCTGCAAAGCTTCCTCTTATAAGCAAAAGTATAAAATATTTTATGTAAATATTATGCAAATATAGCTAGTCAGCAGTTCTAGCAATCCAGAATCCTGTCTATGGCCTTCGTGGCTATATGTATGCAGGAGGCAGAGCTACTCACAGCTTAGAAAAATTGGGCAAAAAAAATCAGTCTCCAGATCAGGAGATGAAGTTAGACACTGCAGAAGCCTTGAAAAGTCATGAGTTCATAAACAAACAGATGTAGGTAAAATGAAGGTAAAGTAGAACATATCAGCATATTTTATGGCAAAATTGATATTTCTGATCTCTCTTCCATCCATCTCCGTTGAGAAAGTGCAATTTATAAAATGTTGTTCAAATACTTTTGATCCTAAACATGCTAAATGGAAGTTTGGAGTACTTTTAGCCAGGGGGTGAGAGGTTGTTTTAAACACAAAAAAGCCAAAGGAAGGAAATCACACAATTTCGCCCCCACCCCCCTTTAAATAATTTTAAAGAGTTTGCATTGAATTTTCAGAATTCAGATATATACTCACTTCCACATATAATTTCAAGTACACTAGGTGTATCACTACAGGGCAAAAGCAAAAGTCAGATCCCAGAGATCTCGCAGTTACACAAAGTAGCCTCTCTGTCTTGATCATGTTTCTGTGCACCATCCTGGCAAAAGAAGCACCGTTATCAATGGGGCCTCTCCAAGCACGAACATGGCAACAACCTTAAAACCTAGTTTGGTCCACTGATAGATTATTGCACCATTTGCATCTGCAAGAATGTATCAGAGGCAATTTGAATCAGCTTTCATTATGTTAACAAATGTATTTCAGAAAACAGACAAACACTGGATTACACAGTTATCATGAATGGTTTGTGACTAAGCATAAATTCCCTAGTATATACAAAAGCAATTCTCCTTTCTAACGTCAAATTCCAGAAAACCTCCTTTGATGACACTTTTTTCCCAATCATATTCAGGACATACTCAATTCTTGTGTTTTGCAATCAGATCAGATTAGGATCTATTATGTGTCACTCTTCATAACTAATTCAAGACACGTGATTTAATATACCAAACACATAATATTTTAAAACTCTTTCATATGAATTGGATGATGAGAAATACCATGAGACCTAGAAAAGCTCGAGATTTGGGTCCATGGGAAGCTCATGAGACTTAACAAGATGATCTTTAATATCCCTTCCAACTATTCTATGATTCTGAGTCTATGAGTTCTTCTCCGTAACTTATACTTAACAAACCACAAACATTTACGTCACAAAATGAGACACAGCTTCTGTAGCAGATCTCACAAGTACTTGCTCAAACCTGATGGGCACATGTTCTATTCTGTTATCCAGCAATCTCAAATGTAGAAAATGCAATATTGACACATAATGTAGAGAACATTGAGTAAAAAGCCACATAATAAATCTTTTTCTCTATAAAGTAAAAATTTATAAAACTTCCTCCAGTCTATAAATTTCTTGCTTTATGTCATTTTCCATTAAAATTAGCAAATAACTCATAAGTAAATTTAACTAAACACTTGTTTTGATATCTGGCTGCTTTCAGATCTCAATTTTCTCACTTGTTCCATCATTCTTAGCTCAGCCTCTTAGAGTAACTTTAATTTCTATTTTTGCAAAAATAAACTACATTTAGACAACATTTTATGAGCCAGAAGGGGAAATGGATCACAGTGTAGTTTTCTTTGAAAGAAAGACCATTGCTGAAGACCTGTCTTAACTATTAATAAATCCACTGCAGGGAAAATCAAGAGCGTTCTCAAATGGGGAACTTTTGTCAAGGTTGCTTTTAGTCGAAGTGTTATCAGAATAGTTTTTAGAACAATTAAATAAATCAGTGGATTACTAAAGATCCAGAACTCACCCTAAGCTGGAGAAAAGTCATGCACTAAGTTTTTGCATAGTGTAGTTTATCATTTCCATTAGCCGCTATTCCAGGGAAATAGGAACTGGTAGCTGAAGTACCAGCAAAAGAGGTGCGGGGTGTGGCGCCCTGACTGCCGTTCCCAGGGAAGAGGCAGACGTCCCCCAGCACAGACCACCACGATGGCAGGACCCACTAGATGGTGCTGTTCGCCTGTATTTAGTACCTTTGCTTTAAAAGAAAAAAAACTCAGAATAGGAAAATAACCCACTGCGGGGAGCGGGTTTTTTTGGTTGATTAGTTGGTTTTTTGGAGGGGGGGGCGGGGAATAGGTTAAAACTTCAGAATAGTATTTTATCAGCTTTCTCATTATCTGTGTGAGTGGTGCTGTCTCCATTGCATCTTTTTCTTGAGGCAACATTAGATCAGAAAATTAAACTTTGCCCTAGTGTTACAAGCTTGGACAGGTGGTCTCCCTGTTTTAACTGTTGTCCTATAAAATAATCCAAGGTTTAGGCTGCTCCAATGAAAATGTATATTATTCAACCAAATACTACTTTATACCTTGGGAGAGTTTTCTTATTTTATTAATTCAAAGAAATAGTCAACAGGTTTGAAAATCATTTACACAGAAAATATCATTTATAATGCAGATTTTTTAAAAAATTAGATTGAAGGGAACAGAACCTGACCTTTTGTTTTCTGAACCTTTTCTATTTTACTCCCTGATAAATGTCATAAGTTCACTGCGCACAAAGAGGAAGACTATTGTTTCCAAATGGCTTATTCCTTTTTTATCTTCATTTCAAACAGTCTATGCATTTCCATAACCCTTGAGGGCATACCAGGAAGCAGGAGGAGGATATGTAGTATTTTCTGGAGATCTTGTTGTAAAAGTGGCAGCTGAACCACAAAAGGTGGTAATTTTATCGAGAAAGAAGTAAACTACACACACACACACACACACACAAAAACAAAAGTTATACATGTAGGATTGGTGAGGAGGAAGAACGGGTTGAGTCATAGGGAAACTTTACCGGATGTGAGAGGGAAAAAGTGTGTGAACTACTAAGCCATTGACACGCAGCAGACTGCATCAGAAAAATAGTCATAATGAAAATAAGTGGCAGAGCAATCATTAGCAGAGTCAATAGAATTTAGAAAATAGATGTCTTATTGCTGGAGGCTTAATTAAAATTTGAGAAGAATTCTAGATAGCAATTGCAGATTGTCAGTGAAGAATCATATTACAATCTACATTTCCTGGCTTCTCTGGGTAAGTCAGAAACAAGGCTGAACCCAAAAGCTAGCTTCAACATGTTGAGCTAATTAAAAATACAGTGCTTGTCTGAATAACAACACACAGAAAGAAATCTGCTGATGAAAACTGCTGCTACACATGCAAAGTGATCATCACACCCCAAGAACCTAGTGTAAAACAGTGAGTTTTAACAGCATTTTTAAGGGCATTTTTTAGAGATAGGACATAGCCTCAAGCTGTGCCAGGGAGGGTTGAGGTTGAATATCAGAAAGTTTTTCACTGAAGCGGTTTTAAGGCATTAGAACAGACTGCCTAGGGAAGTGGTGGAGTCACCATCCCTGGAGGTGTTCAAGAAACAACAGGACGTAGCACTTAGTGCTAAGGCTTAGTTGTCATAGTGGTGTTCAGTCAAAGGTTGGACCTGGTGATCTTGGAAGTCTTTTCCAACCTTAGTGATTCTATGATTCTGTGACACAACATTAGAATGGTGGATATAAAATCAAACTTCCTAAACTATGCAACCACCCTGATTATAAACCAAAATTGATACAAAATATTACTCCAGTGGTTTAATTTAGATATAAAACTGACAAAAATATTAAAGGTTACCAGCAAAACTAGCAAGTGAGGAAAAAAAGTATTTCTGATATTTTCTGCATTTCCTTAATACAAATAATTTACTATCAGGTTAAAAATTCAGCAAATTAATAAGAAATATTTATTACTATTTTAAATTGCTAGTTTAAATTAGGAATTTAAAGCTACATGTTATAAAGCCTTGAAGTGTTGTTTTCCATTTTACTGGAACATTGGACTATGTCTTCTGTTTAAGCATAAACAGACTTTATTCACTTAGGGTACTTTTGTATTATCATTAACAAATTAGTAGCTTGGCATAGCATATTGACACATAAATCTATACTTAATTTTCAACGTACAAGATTGTTCTGTGCACATCAACAACTTATTTGGGTTTCTTATGTTATTAGCTTACCAGGTAGTTTATTACAATTTTTTTCTTCACTGTGGAAGGTATTTTTCAATACAACACAATACAGATGGAAATTCCAATCCATCTCATTTTTAATAATAAACTATGTAACCACTGAAAAGTAAAAAAAGCTTGTTCTACTAGTATAGAATTTAAAAGTGCTTCCTTATATTTTCAAACTAATGACTAAAAGGCATGTGTGCAGAGATGAACAGAGCAAAATTACCATGGTTCAGTTCTTTGTAGTAGTACTACCTACTGAAAATTGAGCCAAACAATAGCTTTATGTAACTCATCTAAAGTATTACGTGCTTCAAGGACACAGTTCTGTATTGCTAGTCAAACTGAAGGCTCTCCCTGCCTCACTTTGAGTGACATTGGCTGCTTGAGCAGGCTTTTCAAACACTCAGCATTAATTGGTTACAGAGACTAGATCAAAATCAGTCGAGCTCTTTTAACCTTCCCAAAATACCTTCACATCTTCAAGTTTCACTTAATGTAATTGTAAAAACAGGTCTACTGTTATTCAACTCTCAAGGGTGGCATTACTTCATTAGGTGCTGTTTGTACAATGTGTTAACCTTCTCATTAGAACATGCACAGAGGTATTTTACACTAATGAGGCTCTATTGTTATAACCTATTCCTGCATAATTGCAATTTCTTTATAAGTAGCTAATGTGGTGCAAACTCTCTTAAATGGTAAATACTGGCCCAAAAACCAGTTTTAATTGATGTGTACTTTAAAATAAATCTTCCCATTAGGGACATGCAGGCTGTATGCCTACAAGCTTCAGAGAAAAAAAGTATTCTTGAAAGAAAAAAGAAAAAGAAAAATCCTGTCCAACACCTCACCCACTTGCAGAAGAGTGCTGCAGACTCCTTCCCTGCTCCACAACCAGACATACAGCAGCAGCAGATATGCTCTACAGCTACCACTGAAATAAAAGCATGGAATCATTTAGGCTGGAAAAGACTTCTAAATCATCGAGTCTGACTGCTAACCCAGCACTGCCAAGTCCACCACTAAACCATGTTCTGAAGACCCATATCTATGGGTCTTTTAAACACCTCCAGGGATAACAGAGTCCAGTTCACCTGTGTTTTTCAGCAGTAGCCTTTATTGACACATTCAGTTCAGGTAATTCACTGCATGAAGTAACTCACCCTAGAGGTCCAGATAGACAGTCTTCTCTCTCACGGGTGCACGGCACAGGGCCTGAACTGTGATATTGCAACTGTGCTCACAGAGTCAGGAGGGATAGATGGAGCCACTCAACTTGGCAAATGCCTCAAATAATGCTCTACATAGGAAAAGTATATACAGCAATTCACTTGAGATGAAAGAAATTAAGCAAATCAAGGGAAAAACAAGACGGAAACCAAATAAATAAATATCCAGGTTGCAAACAGGAATTTTGTTTCTGAACAATGTAATTTCTGTGCTCTTCTTTGTCTTTCATGCAGAAAATATCTGAGGCCTATGTAAATAGAAATTGTGCTAAATATAATAGCTTCAAGGGAAAAGAAATACACCTAAACCTTAATTCCCTTTTTGAACTGACAAGGCTCCTTCTAATGGTCATGTCTGAGCAAAAAGTGTTTTGCCTTTAACACAGTTACACAGAGAGAGACAGTAGATAAAAGCAGATGTCTGCATATGCAGGGATAGAAATATAAAGTTAAAAGGAATTCAAAAGGAAAAAGTTTCTTTCCAACAAAATACATACTTTTATTTTACTTTCAGGAAGCACTCTACTGGGCAATCATGTAAGATTAATCTTGTCTTTCCAAACCTTCCTCCTATTGTTTGTGTTAAATAAAAATATATGGTAAGAGCTAGGAAGGGAACACTTGAACAGCTGAGCTCATAATCTGATCAGGACTATGTCAGAGCAGTAAACTGCCATTTTTTTATAAGGAACAGAAAAACAGGTTTCAAGGCATCTGTTTGCCTTCCTTATGGGTTTGTCTAATCACTCCCTGAGAAAATCAAAGCAACCAAATCCATTACTTGTTCAGATCATCTTTATTGATTACTGTAGGCAATTTTCTCTCAAGTGACGTTTTCCTGTGCTTCCTATGTGCAAATTAAGTTCACTGTTGCAGCACAGGGTTGTCTGACAGTGACTGGATAAGAAGTCTGATGAAGCTTCTGTTCAGCTAGGCTGGATTTTGTGTAATGCCTCAAATGCCATTCCTGCTTTAACAATTTGTTACACTGACATACTAAAGCTGGCCTTGGAGTTTTATTCCTATTGACACCTTGTTGTTTTACTGACAACTGTATTACCAACTGTGATCTCGCTGATATTATTACTGTCTCATGCAACTTCTTGGTGCTGCTGCACTAGGTAAACACTGCTGGAATTTCTTGTTTTATTCACTAATGCCTTTGGCCATGCAGTGCTCAAGAGGAGGTGTCACTATACAGTCAGCAATGATATTTTGCACTATACAAACCAATACTTCCTTTACCAAGTAAAGTATTTAATAAAGCAGAGGTCTAGCCAGAAGACAGATAGCGTAAGTGCACCTCAGAGATCACGGCACTATGGATAAGGAGAAATCTCCAACATTTCACAATGCTGCTTACTGAATTTATCTCTTCCTTTCATGTCAGCAGCCACCAGCTTGGCAAAATATTGTCACTTCTGATTTGCAACAACATTTTAGTTCACATTTGACTGTAATCTTCATCACTACTACAGAAAGTATAAAATCATGACCTGGACAAACTCATCAGATAGAGCTGCATAAATAAAGATATTATTCGTAGTATTAGTATTCCAGTACTGAAGAGAATAGATTAATTCATATTTTTAGTGCTTGGACTGATATTACTTCAAGCTTCTAGCAATCACTTCAAGAATGGGAAAAGTAGTCATTACAAGGCTGAATTTATTTAACTTTTTAAAGCATATCCTGCAAATATCCAGGCTTTATAAACAGCAGTAATTTTTTACTCAACAAGACAATGTGGTTTTTTCTGCTAATTACAAACCCAAGTCTCTCACTCACACAGGGCAACAAACTCAGAGAATTTTTGTCTTATATTTCCCTATTAGTCCCAAGTTCTTCAGCATTAAAGTTTGACTTTTTAGACTTTGGCAAACTTTTTTCCCCTCTATTAAAAGAAAATTTTACAAAGCCTGATCTTCTAAGTTAAAGGTGCCTTTCATAACCTGACTACATCAGACCCAGTTCTCCACCCCAAAGGCTTTCTTCTAATTTCATTGGGTGATGGTTTTTTTTTAAAATAGGTTTTCCTGCCAGGAAGTAGAAACATCCAAATCCAGATATGCTAAAATATGTCAAGTGGGTTAGTCTCAGCTATGTGCCTCCAGAAGCTGAGCATGGGGGAGTTCTAGGGGGAAGAAGGGGATTAGCCATACAGTGGAGTAAGCAAAACAGCATCTCCTGAGGTGACCACCATGCCAGGGAGCGGAAAAGAAATAGTTTTAAGTGTACATTCCTACAGCGAGATTACTAAAGAGAAAAACAGTCACTGGCTTTCACAAACATGACTACCACACCATTCAGATCATTCCTATGTAACTCTAGGTGTCATTCTTCTATGTTACATATTCATCTACCTCTCTCACTGCACCTGACCAGTTAAGAAAATTTTCTGTCTCCTTGCTCTTTAAATGTGTTTGTGATTCTATCAGTTCTGGTCTTCTTCAGCATTCAAAGCAGGACAGAAGGATATACAGCAACCCATGATATCATTCAGTATCATCCCACATACTCAACACAGTATTTGTTTAAGGTTAAGCAGAAACAGGCACAACTCAAAACTTACTACATACAATCTGGGTGTATCTCGTTGCAAATCAAGCATAGAGTAGAACAGATCAAACCCTAGTTCAAGAGGAAAACCAGGAAATGTAAGAGTAGAGAAAGAAGTATCAGAAACTAGATATAAAACTTATCCAAAAATGTCCAAACCAATTTTAGAGTGCACTACATCTGATCCATATTTCCTCCTGGAATCATCTGTGGATAGGTGCACTTTCCAAATGTACAGGTCAGAGAAAAAATACTAATTTTTGCACAGACTTAGTCCAGGCAGCAAAAAGGAAAACAAAAATTGGAGGCAATCCTAACCATGAAAGACAATGTCAGTTCTGAATCAGAGAAGCTGCTTCTCTAAAACAAAACAAAAATTATCCGCACTAAACCTGTAAAGCAAGAACTCAGTTCTTCAGGCCACTAGTTAAATGTTGCTTCACCTATTCCCCTCCTGGTTATTCTAGAGATAATTATGCACAGTCTTATTTCAGTTTACAGGCCCAGAAGTTCAGAGACTCAGAACAAACTGATAAAATGCCCACTCATCTACTCCCTTGCTCTTTATCAAAAAATCTGTACAGTTTTATAGCTGCACTCCAGCCAAGATGTAAATTCTTATGTGATTCTTCATAATAGTGTTCACTACCATCCCAAATCACTGGTATGACATTCTGCCACAAGTACAGCAGCCGGTTTACTGTTGATTTGATTCATTCTTGTTTGGTAATAAATTTAAATGTTTTGTTCAGAATATGTTTCCCAAAATTTCTTTACGCATTTTGGTGAACATCTCCCTTTATCATCACTTCCACTTGCAATCTGCATGTAGTTTCTTAGCACTTACCTATCACATGGCACAAAGGCTTTCCCAGCATAAATGAAACCTGTTGTTCTGAATACAGAGATTTCATCACTTTTTTTCTTTCTATCTAATAACATGAGAACATTTTAGTAAAGACATAAGGGTGCAACACAATCAGCATTGTTAATATATTTCAAAGTATCTCTATCCTCAGCAAAAATACTCCAGGGTCGAGAAAGCAATAGTAATCTACCATTTCTTTTCCTGGAGTTAATTACTCCAGGAAAATTACTTTATTGTAAATTAAAAGAAAAAAAAATGCAGTAGTCAAGAGAACAAAAATAAGACAATAAATTTGTACATTTTTCAGGATAAATTCTAACCTTTTTGTGATGACTGCTGCAGACTGAGAATTAAATTGCATGAGGTTCAAGGACATCAACTTTTTTTTCCCCTCTGCTTGCCTATCAGAAAGAATTGCAACAGTGCTATACTCCACAAGATCTAGTCTAGCAGGTAAGCAATAACAGAGTGTCAGTGACAAAGGTCAGAATTAAAGGCCATAGTTTGATTATGAGAAAAAGAAGGGCACTCTGGATTGAATATGAATATGGAGTTGAAGAAAAGTAGACTAAAGGAAGAGGAATATAAAGGGGAAATACTGTTTTCATTGTATGAGACAGCAAGAGACAGAGTAAAACATGTATTCAAGCTTAGAAACCACTGAGTTACCATTTTTTTAAGAACATGAAGAACAATTCTCTGGGGAGAAGTCTGTGTACAGCAGATAGCCACACCATCAGGAGTATCACGTTCTCTCCACACCTGATCCACTGCATCAGAAAGAAAAAAGATATTGGTGTCTGTTAACTACTGCTAAGAGGTTTGAAGTGAGCAGATAAGGAAATTAAGTACTGTATCTGCGCCACAACTCTATGCATTAAATTTCTGGTGGTATCTATTTCCCCAGAAAACAATTATGGATACCAGGAATCAGAAAGATGGGGACAGATTTACTGTTGTAAAAATTTGCCTAGTGGTTAAAAACTACTAGGTTTGCTTACACTTGCACCAAAATAGGGCAATCCCAAAGCTGGTCATGCAGTCTAGATCCCCTTGGAATACAAATGGCATGAATTCAAGTCTTATCTTTTATACAGGCACTGTGAGGTCAGCCCTTTTGAGCTCCTAACTGCAGACAACCATCTGCTCTTTTCCAGCCCTAAAGCAATCTCCAAAACATCTTAAGATCACAGATGTGCAGAGCCACTAGAAATCAATAGTAAACTCAAGTTTTTACGAGCCTTATGATAAGGAGAGAAAATCTCTATCTTTGGGCATATGACAGCACAACCAGCACTACACTTCTCTGCTCCCACCAAAAATGTGTCTCATAGGCCTGCTCCTCTTTGCATCAGTCCAGGCAGTTATTGCTGCAATATTCAAGAAAGGTAAGACCTCTTAATAAGCAGCAGCGGTAAGTCTCAGGGTACTGTCACGCAAGCCTGTTTTGCTTTACATAACCATACAAAACACCACATGCCACTGCAACAAAGTTCAAAAGCAGACTCAGCAGTGCTAGGTTTAGAGTTGGACTTGATTTTAAATGTCTTTTTGAACATAAATGACACTATGGTTCTATGTAATCAGCCTGAGATAGACCTAAACTAGCTCAGTAACACCAGCTGTATAGGCATGAGAGCATTAAACACCCTGGCCTAGTACCTGACCTGGTTATGGCACTGGCAAGAACAAACCTAGAGGCCCTTTAGTACAGACATATGCAAGTAGTCATGTAATTGCAGGCTGGAAAGCATAGACTTACCCTGTGGTAGCATAGGATGGTTTAGAGGCAGGCACAGTACTCTGTGAGAGAATTTAACTGTTTTGTAGACAATGGCAAAGATGCATAAAATTGAAGGAAAAAACCATGTTGTAGTTGTTCCTTGCTAAAAATGTTCCTGTGATTACCCATTTGTGGAAAAATTCAATTGCTCTCTCTCTGTACTTGCTCTTTAACATATAGAATAAACACAGTTGGCATTTTGAGAGTTTTCATAACATTTTACTGTTCAAATAGACTGTTTTCAAAGATAAGTACCCCATATTAATGATTTATGAGCTCACCACGTCACTTAAGTTCTCTAATCAATTTTAAGAATGCTATTTTCTTGGAAAAGAACAAAGATGGTGAACAACAAAGCAGAGCCAAGGCAAATTCTCCCTGTGACTAGAGAAGGGAAAAGCTTTTATTTACTGTGTTTATTGAAGGTTATATCACCTGTTTTATGGAGGAGGAATAAAGTACAGAGACTTTGCCTAGCTGGCCAGCCCTTTGTAGCCAGTGATCATGCAGCACCAAGTGCAGAGTAACAAAGGTCTCGATGTCAGGAAACCAAAGGTGTACAGCACAGCTTCTCAAGGAGGCATTAATTCAGATTCCAAGTAGCTTAAATACAGCTCCTTAAGTACAAGTTCCACAGGAAAATACCTAAGATGATGAAGAGCATGTATTTCATTCCTTTTCTGCCTTTTTTCTTTCACAATTTCCACATTTTTTGGAACTTTTCACTTCCAAGCAAATAGTCATTTCATCTTTCCCTTTGTTTCTGAGCTATTATGCTAATATGGTATTTCAAGAGTTATTGTTTCACATATTTACAGATTTCATTACAGTTTTTTCAATACAGGTCACAAAACAAATTTTCTATTTAAAAAAGACCAGATATTTAGTTATGCAAAGAAACCAGAGACAAAAACTAAATCAAAATGAGAAATACATCATGGCTTGATAAAATGCCTGTAAGTTTATATAAAACCCCCTCTGAACAGTCCAAATTTATTTGTACCGTTTCACAATCTATTTATAGATGCTGAAAATAGAAAGCACTACATTCAACATCTTTGTTCAGTCTCATGCAGAAACCCTCATTATCATGCAGGTCCTAAATGAAGTTTAACATTCTGGACACCTTGAGTGCTGAACTGGTTGGTACTATAAAAGGATTTGCAATCTAAAGAAACATCACTGATCATTTCCTTGACTAGCTCAATCAACAAACAGGAAACTGTGCTAGTTTGTAGTTAATGTTTGCCAATTTCTATGGAAAAACTGGTTAGGCAAACTGGTTTTGCCCAGTTGCTGTTCAGGGCACTGAGAATTAAAATACTATCCATTTTTAAACTGAATTGCAATGATTTGACTTTATAGCAGCTACATGAAAATGTGTGCACAAATTTGCCACTGGAGTAGTGCAATGTAATAATTTGACATGTCAGGATGCATGGATGTAGTCACTTCTGAAACATATACATATGTTATTCAAACTTGGGTACTTAGAGACAGGTAGATAACTCACAAAGTAGAATGTATGACAGATCATGTTACAGTTTTTGGTAGAAACCTGTCAACAAGACATCATTTGAAATACAGTTCTTGTTTTACATTCCTTCTTAATACATCAAAACAAGTTATTGCTATTAATAATGACATTTCAAAGACAGAGTGCACCTAGACTTGTTTTCAAGTGAACTTACAAGTGCTGCAGATAAAAAAGAAACTCCCGTATGACATCACATCAATATGTTACTCATTAATAGATTTTTAAATCTGGCTTGAGCAGGAGTTGCACCAAGGCAGCACTTCCTACGCAGTGAAAGGCTGTGCGTTTCAAGGATCACTCTAGACTGAACTTACCCAAGTCTGCAGTTAACTCCATTAAAATGCTGAGAAAAGGAAACTCCTCGGAGGACTCTGTTTTTCATTCTGAAAGTTGGAACAGCTTCCGAAATTCAAGTAATGACACCCCAGTCAGTCCTACAGAGAGTACTGGATCAGTATTTATAAGGTAAATCCCAATATGTTAGACTGTATGCATTTGATGACAGGGGGAATAGGGCAGCAACACAGGAGGGCACTGGGACAAATTCAGCAATGACAATACTCAGATGAGGAAGCTTAATATGAGAAGGCAATGCAAGCAGAAATGATGTTATGCTACTGATTGCACTGGGAAAGGGAGTGCTACTGTAAAGGTGAATTTTTTAATGGGGGACAGAAGGTTGTTGTTCTTTCCGTCATTATCTGTGACACTAAAACAGGGGTTTGAATGTGTAAAACACTATTTACCAGTAAACTCAAACCCTAAAGTGACCCCTGCGAGGTTATCCAAGTATCTGTGATATTGGAGTGAATCTCTGTAAAAAAACAAATGTAAGCTTTGTTAGATCAGGGAGCTAACAAAATATTTTCATGTGTGTTTTGGCCTATAGGAACTTTGCAATGCTTATTAAATTATGTTTCAAGAGAAAAGCTGCCTTAATCACAAGGAGTATCCATGCAAATTGAACACTTGCATGAATGAATGCTGCTAAAGTGTTTCCTGACAGATCAATAGTAAAAACCGTTTTAAGGAGAAATCTGTTTTCTTACTTTGGAAGAGTGGACATTTTTGAATGCAGGCCCCCACTGTGGTGGAATGTCATTGCCATGAGGAGTTCTGGATAAATCATGAACATTTTAGACAGCACAGACAAATATGAGAAGGCAATGTCAGAGGGCTTCTGACACTTACAACTTATCCTTCCCCCTCTACCAAAGAAGCAAGAAAACATTCACAGTATTTATGTCAACCTATCATGAATAAAATAGCTATAAAAAGATATTCCAATATATTTTTAGACATTTATTGGTTCTTACTCCACTTGAAAATTCTTTACCAAACGCTTGTCCTTAGTATGTGCTAAGTGCCAAATAACCCTGAGGAGTGATTTGGAAGGATAACCTCCACATAACCTTTGTGTGGCTGAATTATATTTCTTTGTGGTTGTGCACAAATACTTTATATGGGATAACAGCTCATATTAGTAATTGGGTCACTACTATAAATGAGTCTGTTGGCCTCATTTTTTCTCTTTTGAAATGTTATTAGGGCTTTTTAATATTATATCTGCATATTGTACTTTCTTCCAACTCAGATGTCAGAGAGATAGTGTCCAACAGTTTGGAGAGATAATACAGAATCAGAAATTTTAAGTTTTAATTGGAACTTTCAAAGAGTCTTACCTACAGCTAATAATTTAGAGCTTTTTTAAAAAAAAAAAAAACAAACAAAAAACCAAAACCAACCAAATAAACAAAACCAAAACAAAAAAAACCCATGTGTTTTCATATGCGTCTCAGTCTCATTTTCCAATCAGGCATGGGTCGTAAGTCCATGCCTTGGCATATGGATGGACAAACAGATATAGGTGATGTTTAATCACTTCCTAAACTGGGCAATATAAAGTTTGTCCTCTTTTCTCTGTCCTGTCCAGAACACTGGGCAGACAAATTTACCTGCTTTTTTATTTACCTCTAGGCAACATTACACAAAAAGTTACCATATATGCTGTTAGCAGCATGACCAGCCCTTTACTTCAGAACAGAGTCCTTTACGTCAGATTTCTCAATATCCAACCTGCCTGCCAAGGATAAAGTCAGAGGGGCATAGGGGCAGGCCTTCTAGAAATTCAGTTTACTCAATTTCGGTTTCAGTAAGGATAGTATGACCATAAGGGCCTGCTGTGAACCTATACCTCCATCAATAGCAAAGACGGACTAGCAGAATGCAAATACTAAACAATCCAGTAAGAAGAATGCATGATAGCATAGAATGAGCTGGTAGCTGTACTGAGCTCTCACCAAACTTGCTTTTCACGTCTTTGTCACAGTCATGATACATTTATTCAAGAATGGGCCTGATGAAAAATCAGGTAAAATGCTCTGGGGAAAAATAAATGCAGGCTCTGCATTTTTAGGTACTATTTTCAACACAGTCCTGTTTTTCCTATATATGAAGATGCACCCACAGCAAAAAATTACTGTATTTAATGACTGTTCTTGTTCATCCTAATTATTCATGCCTGAGGACAAAAACTGACGATATGCCTAAGTTTTCATATACCTCTGTTTTCACCTCACTGTAATTGGCACCATGTGGATGAGCATGAATTTGCCAGAATCCAGGGGGTTATTAACACTTTATAAAGGGGAGATTACAGTTTATTACCATGACAGCATGTTATTCCTGACATAGAGCAGAACTGACTTCAGAAGCAAATTAAGTCTCTGGAGCTATAGCTGAGGTATCAGCCATGCATTATAGATCAGAAATTTGTGTTGATAAAAGTATTGGCCACATGTGTATGCAGCATTTTATCAGCATGAATATATAGAGTTGCTCAGATATTAGAAGAAAACCTTTTCCACTAGTCCAGGTCAAAATATGGGCTAAAACAATAGGGATCTCAACCTCCCAGGTGGAGCCCACCCCTATAACATGAGTATCCATGTCAGCATCCTTGTATTTCTAAACTTTAGAAAAATCTCAAGTCTTTTGGGTTTTACCAATCTTCAGAGTGATTCTGGGGAAAAAAAAAAAAAGTGATTTTTTTTTTCAGCAATTTAGATCAGGACTACTGACCCCTAGGTCTGTGAATGTCATACTGCTACATATGTTTACAGCAATCCTACAAATAATCACCTTGCAATTTGGATATTAAATGATTGGGGGGAAAAAAAAGATTTGGCATTTGTCAGTAACATCGATATTATTTCATATTAGGTGAAGGTTATAAAAAACCCTTTTAAAAACACAGAAAAATTTACAGCTTGGAGAGGTCTGTTTTCTAAATGTAAACTAATGGAAATGGGAGTCAAAAGAAATCTCAACTCTAATCCTGGCTGGGCAGCTCATTTGTTCCATTACAATACATAAATAAATTAAATACAATACTCATGTTTTGGATCTGTAATCTGGCATTAATATTTACCTATCTTTTGCGTACAGCAAAATAAGAGAAAAACTGTGAAACAACTAGTAACACACACTTTAAGGGTGGTTTTGTTACAGGTGGGTTTTTGACTGGACACAAGAAAGTATCCCCGCATTGAGGTTTTCTCTCTGAAGATTTTTTGATAGAAAAGCAAACTTTTTAAAAGTAGTTCCTGTATTGAAATCATACCACTCAGAATCTTCCAATGTACTGCTATAAAGTTGAGGCTTAGATCAGATTAAATCAAGCAGTCATGTCAAAAGATAGGCACATACTTACCACCTTCTAAAATGTGTGTTGTCTTTATAGTCCAATTATGACCACCTGGAACACTGGCAACCACTTTACTAATCAATGGCTTGCATCTGGGTTTGGCATTCACCCTTTGCAGCCTATGAAGACATATTTACATTTGGCGTTTTATTTCCCTGAGTAATAGAGCTCTAATACAGCCTCTCAGAGACAGAACAGTAACTCTTATCAGCTCAGTCAAACAGCATATTATTCACTACTCCATCTGATGTAATAACTGTGAGAAAACTGATAGAACGATTCATTTCTTCTCATTATCTTGTGTTCCTCACTTCAATCTGCCTCTTCCAAGGGTAAGAACAAATATTTACTAAGCTTCTGGAAGGTCTGGGCACTGTATTTTCTTGTCAAAGATTCAATTTATCCTCAAAGAATCTAATTTTCATTTTCTTATATACTTAACAAGGAGTACTACTGCTCTTCAGAGACTACTAGATGACTAAAGGTTTCTCTCAATAAAATGATCGCTATATTTAGACATATCATAAACGTTTGCAGGCATGTATGCACATCTAGTTCCAAAAAGGATCCAAGTGCATTCCTCTGTGATGCAGAGATTCAATAATTATGTACATGCACACACTTTATTCATTAGATGCACATAATCTATTTCATCTCCTAAACATACAGCTGTACCTGGATTGAAATTTTTGTCCCAGTTATATCTGTATACAGAGATGTCACATTTGGACATCACCCAGCATTTCCTTGGACATGTATAATGAGAGGATGACAAATCAAGATAATCTGATCCACCAGAGTAGAACAAGCAATATTTGTATTTATCTTTTCCAGCATAGCTAGGCAATATATTAAATGATAACATATATTTCTTTTATTATAAATGGAAATATATTTCTGCACTATAAATGGCAATTTACTTTTTGTATTATAAATGAAGAAAAATGCATTTCACTGCCATGGTGTTTGTTCCTGTAATTTTAAATTACAAGATCTAGGCATCACAGTATTCTAATGTGACAGCATTGCCATCCATGAGACATCCAGGACAATATATTGCATGGAAGATATGTCATAACTGCTTTTATTTTCTCAGGAACTAAGAGAAGACACTGACTTGGATGCCAGCTGGCTGAGTGCCTTTTCACACATAGCGAAACTGAACCATTATACGTCACAAGGTTGTTTTTTCACAATATAAGAAAGAGGCCAGGAACAATTTGGAGGTAGATGAATGTTCCTTTATTTCAATGCTTCTCCATTCACTCTCCTTCCCATACTGTTCTTTTGATCAGTATGGCCTCGTAAGACACAGCAGTAAGACTCAGTATGCAGTGTTTCTTCTGTGACCCTACATAGGTCATTGCGAAGGACATTGGTATCAAACTGGCCATAAATATGCCAATGGAGCACAAGTGCAATGTGTTACACGTTCACTGTGAGGTGGGCTGACACCGCATTACTAACACCCCAGAAGTTTTGTGTGCCAGTTTGTCTCCTTTTTCCTGCTGGGTGTTACAGTCCATGATTGCAGTGTAGTCTAGTCTATCCAACT
Organism: Pithys albifrons albifrons; assembly: GCF_047495875.1. Taxonomy (NCBI): domain Eukaryota; kingdom Metazoa; phylum Chordata; class Aves; order Passeriformes; family Thamnophilidae; genus Pithys; species Pithys albifrons. The sequence continues at coordinate 39,886,548 of NC_092497.1, forward strand.
CTTTCAGTATGAAGCCACAACGAACAGCCTCAACATGCATAAACATTTGTGATGAGAAGTGCTCTAACTGCCTTCCAGTTCAGCTCACTTCATTTGCCCCGTGTACTTACCTATCCAAAGAAGAGTTCAACCATTACCGTAATTCAGATTATCTTAAAAAAAAAAAAAAACAGGAATGGATAGGCAGATAAGACTTCCAGTAAACTGCTCCGAAGAAGAAAACAATTACCTGATATGGGTCTTCTACAAAGTAATCTCACAGTTTTAAAAACAAATAAATTACTGAACTCTTAACTCAGGCCAGGAACAAGAGTCAATTGGTCAAAATTGATTTTCACTCCTTACGAAATTGCACCACTCTCTGTGTTCTGGTGCTAGTTATCTTGCACAAGCTATTTTTGACCTTGGCTTACTCCCTCTATTTTGAGCACACTTCAAGTATACTGAGTTATTTGAACACTGGATTTGAACATTCCTGCTTGAGGCAGGAGTATCACCAACATCAGATCAGGCATAGCTTTGTCTAGCTGAATCTTGTGACCTCCAAAACCAGAGTGTACAGCCTCTCTGAGCAACTTCTTCCAAAGCTGCAAGACCCTTTCAGTGCACTTATTTTGTCTTTTCTACTGTACATCTCCCAAAGCAGTAAGCCTGGCTTCACTCTGGCTTGTGGCTGACTTGTAGATATTCTAGAAATCAGATTTTTCTCACTGTTTCAACATCTTTCCAATTGTCTTTTAGCTTGTGTGTCATACTATCACAGCTCCTATTTCTATAGTATTTAACATAAGACTGCTTTCTTATCACATTTCAACTGGAAGGACTTATTTAGCAGGTCTTACAACACTTAATGGCTTCCAAGGCATTTCTGTAGCTTTTAGAGAACCCTACCAATGCAGAAAATCGTATAGAAAACTGGAGACATGACATATATAATTACTTATAGGCCCAAAACACCTGTATTCAGGTACTATTAAGGCTGTATCTCCTAACGTGTTTTTGCACCTGCAATGAAACACAGAAGAATTCTCTATCTACTGTATTCAAAGTATACAGAATGCCTGCAATCACTGTGTTTATTTTCTGCTTTGTTTCTTCCCAAGGAAGTTTCCTAACATTCTGGCATGCTGATACTTGCCATATAAACTGAGAAATACTTATGAACATCCTTGACTGTACTGAAATAAACCTTATTTGTTGACTAAGACAATCTCTAACCCTATTTATTTCCAGTTGGGTTGTCTTTTTTATAGTTCAGTAGCAATCTCCTATCCAAGAATCTCTAGGCATGTGTAGCAGTTTCACTGCTTTTTATACTGACATTTTCAGTGTGCCTCATTAGGGTCTTTTACTCTTTTTAAAATTACATCATTCAAGATAGGATTCACAATTGTTCTGATAAATTGACAAAACAGGCTGGAAAATAAAAAAACAGAGCAAAATGCACAAAGGGTATGCAGACAGTCACACTCAGTCAGATCTAACAATTTGCAGCTACTGTACTAGAGGAGAAAAACATCTCAGTTGTCCTTTATAGAAGCTTCATGGGGTTATAGCAGTTGAACACTCTCCATAAGCCAGCCTCACCCTGTTGTGAAACACAAAATAAACACTTTACTGTGAAATGTGACTAATGGTAGTGTGCATAGGATAATGAAGTAATCTTTTAATCTCCTTCTATGCAGCCTTCTTAAGGCTACTGGTGTCCCGCTTGAACTTTCAGAAAAGATCTCAACTTATCTGAGGGATTTCATTGGGGGAAAAAAATCTAGAAAATACAATTTATATGTTTCATCTGAGATTAAAGATAAGATGGAAACGGGAAGAAGTTTTTCACTGTTCTTCATATTGAATAAATTAAAAAGTAATGGTTTTAAATTTCAGCAACAAGGATTCAGGACTATATTAGGGAATGAGGATGTCTTCTGGATGATAGCAAACTCTGGAACTGATTGCCAGGACACTGTTGACTTTTAAGAACAACTTAGAAAAGGGTCTTGTCAGGAGTGACACAGGAATAGTAGGCCTTACCTTGGGACAGGGAATGAACTCGATGACTCAGTGAGTCTCTCCCCATTCTGCTTTTCTATGATCTCATAGGTAACTGAAATTTTTTACAATGAATTTTTCCTATCATTTCATCTCTAATTTTTCATCCTTTGCTATGTTATACATAGTGTTAAAGGTCCTAATTAGTGAAAACCCTCAACCCTCTCTGAGGTTTAATGTACTCTTCGGAGAAGGAACATGTGAGATTTGCCTACATGGCATCACCAGTACTGCAGGCATTAAACAGTAAACACTAATTTTATAGTACACTACTTTCTCTCTTCAATCTGCACTTCACCAATTGAAGGAAAACCCAGCGCACATTATCAGTGGGTCTCTGTTGGTGACAGGTTAGTCTTCAAACATTTGCTTTACTGTATCTATAAAGATGCACAAGGGCGGTCCCGTGGTGTAACGGTGAGCACTCCGGACTCTGATCCACAAGGTCGTGAGTTCGAGTCTCAGTGGAGACTGTACCGGGCAGTTCAATGCCTCCCTGTCATCCGATCCCGTCAGATCTCAGATGCTCAGCAGGCTCAGCCCTGGTTAGTACTGGGTGCTGTAGACAGTCCTGAGGACTTCACTGTCACTGTCCAAGCTCACTCGGCTGTGACAGATGGACCTTCGGACTTAAATGGTGGAGCCAGTTCTGCGCACACTGAGCCTCATCTAAAAAATCCACTGCACAGGCTCGAAGGGCACACCCACGTGGGGAGAGCCCTTCCCAAATCTTCAGTCGTGAAGTCTGGCCGTACATACATACATAGATGCACAGTTATCACAGTCCAGTTAAAGGTCCTTTGCACTTTGAGTGTGTTTGTAAGTCTTAATCAAAATAAAAGCACATGGTTTTCAAGTATATTCCACTAACATGAGCAGCTGCACATTTGATTGTGTCATATAGAGCACTCCTCATCGTATACTACTGAGAATCCTGGTATTCAGAACTTTTATCATTCAAGACTGTGTCCTCTTACTTTGGAGCTGCTGGACCATGCACAGTTTGACAGAAATTGGCCACAGTTTCTTTTCAAATCCTCCAAACCACCCCCACAAGTTATAATCATTGCTCATTGCTTATTCCTTCCACTGTCATTATTAGATGGTAACAAACTGCACTAAGGAGACATGTATAGCAATTTACCAGAACCACGTCTATGACAAGAGTTAAGGTATCATGATATGGAAGAAAGTATTAAGCAAGGATTCATTTTTTAGTGTTTAGGCTCTAGGCATCAGTTTGAGTGTAAGTTTCTTCTACACTAAGTAACTTGACTGATTTATTTATATCAGAGAACTCTGCACACCTTGAGAATGTAGCCAGATGAAACAGAGATGGAGCTTCTGAGACCAAGTCACTCCTTTCCAGTTCTTGCACCACTGAGGCAGAGACAGGAACCCTCTGGAGATGAGTGAACAAAACAGCATTTATCTCCTGTAGCTAAATCTTCCAGACTGGAAGATTCTCACTTGCTGAAACCACCACTTTTATGCTGAAGTGCATATAGTTACACAGGAGTTATTGAACCACAAGTTTGCCTCATAATGTGGACTAAATTAGCAACATAGACATTTTAAGCACAATGAAAAGTCTCAAAAAACAAGATGAGTAGTAGGCAGTCACTTTTCCTGCTGATTCCAATCATCCTGTGCATGTCTTGATAGTGCACACTTATCTGAGAACAATCCCCAGGGAACATAAAACCTCACACTGATGGATGCACCCCAGAAACGGGTTCTAGGTCTGACGACACGCAGGATGCCAACCCCTCCTTCCCTAAACATTTCAGTTCCAACTCCACTCATTGTTCAGACAGCTGAAATCATCCCCATTCTGTCATCTCTGGATAAATGACAAGCTCTTATACAGTCACAAGTTGTGTCTGGCATAAGGGAGTAAAAGAGGCTCTGCATAGCACTGCCAAGTGCACTCAGGTGCTCCACAGGAAAGCATAATGCAACAATCAGTGTTTCACAGGTGTAGGACTTAAAAGGTCTGAATAATCTTTCTTGTAAATAACATCTCATTTTTTTCCACATATGCCTTGATTTTTGTGTTAAATAATACATAAACATCAGCTAATGGTGTTTCCCAAAAATACAGTCGTTTTAAATGTCTTCCTTTCTATGCAGCCTGGCATACAGTCTTTACATTTTCTTGGACTAGAGCTAATAAAACACACATAGTCTACGTAAGATCATACAGCAACCTCACATTTTCTGCAGGATCTGAGTGCCTAGGTAGCTGTGGCAGTCCTGAACCTTTTCACCAGTAACACCTTTTTCTTATCACTGATTTCCTCAATGTATTGCAACAATACCTAAAACTTATTTCTTACATCTCCAAAAGTCTAAGTAGTCTAGTAATGTTAACAGTGCCACTCAAAGGTGATTAATTTGCTTTGTACATCATTTAATCTGAAATGTACATTAGTATCTACCTCCTACACAGATATCCACTAACAGAAACCACTGTCCTGTACATATTTTCCCTTCACCTCATGTGAACAGTTGACTCTTAGGAAGAAAGCAATATATTCTATTATCAGTTCTATTAATATATTCTGACACATTAAAACATGAAACTAAACCTTTTTCTAGAGCTGCTTCTCTGAACTCACCCCAAGATTGGCCTTCTTTAGATTGTATCCTTACAACCACAGACTCCATCTTAGCTTTATGAGAATATTAGTTCATCAAACTGAAACCCAACTTGAGTATTTTAACCAGACAGTGAAAACATTTTTCATATGCTTGTTGACAGTTTGTGCCAACCATGCAAGATGACCTGTGCCAAATGCTGCCTTAAATTTAACTTTCCTGAAGGCACATAACTTGCCCACAGCTCTACCACCACAAGCTGAGGGAAGGCCAGGGGTAGGCCATAGTTGCTACTTTTGGCACAGTATTAGGTCATTTCGTTAGAGTTAGTAGATATGAGACAAGGAAGGCTAAGACTCATCTGGAATTAAATCTGTCCAAGGATGTCAAGGACAACAAGAGCATCTTCAAATACATCAATATATCAAAAAAGGAAAACTAAGAATATGGGTGCATTACTAAATGGAGGGGGGACCTTGGTACCAGAGGATGCAGAGAAGGCAGAGTTACTGTACACCTTCTTTGCACTGGTCTTCACTGGCAAGACCAGACCTCAGAAATCTCTTGCCCAAGTGACAAGGGTAAAAGAATTGTTGGATGGAAGATCTTTCCTTGGTCAAGGAGGATTAAATTAGACAACACCTATGCAAACTTGACATCCACAAGTCCATGGGCATTGACAGGATACATTCACGAGTGCTGAGAGGGCTGGTGGACAATATAGCTAGGCTCCTCATCACCATCACCTTTGAAAGGTAATGTTGATCAGGAAAGGAGTCTGAAGACTGGAAAAAAGCAAATGTCACATCAGTCTTCAAAAAGGGCAAGAAAGCCAGTCAGCCTCACCTGAAAAGCTGATGGAGTGCCACATTCCAGAGGACATCTCTGTCCACAAAGATGATGAGAAGGTGAAGTACTCAGCATGGATGCACTAAAGGTAAATCATGCTTGACCAACCTGATTGCCTTCTACAATGAAACAACTACACAGATGGATGAGGGGAGAACAACTTCAGCAAAGCTTCTGACACTGTTTCTCACCTTAGGAAGTGTGGACTGGATGAGTGGACAGTGAGCTGGATCAAGAACCATCTGAAAGGCAGATCCCAGAGGGTTATAACTGATGGCACAGAGTCCAGTTGGAGGCCTATCACTAATGATGTCTCAAAATGTTCAATACCAGGACCAGTACTGCTTAACTTGTCAACCAATGACCTGCATGAGGGAGCAGATGCCTCCTCAGCAAGTTCACTGATGACACAAAGCTGGGGCGGGTGGCCAGTAGCCCAGAGGGATGTGCAGCTCTTCAGAGGAACTCAACTGGCTGGAGAGATGGGCAGAGAGGAACTGCCTAAAATTCAACAAAGGCAAGTGCAGGTCCTGCACCTGGGGAGGGATAACCTCCTGCACCAGCACAGGCTGGTGGTGACCTGCTGGAAAGCCGCTCTGCAGAGAAGGATCTGGAGGTCCTGGTGGACAACAAGCTGTCCATGAACCAGCAGCAAAGCCTTGTGGCCAAGCAGTCCAATGATATCCTGGAGTGCAGTAGGAAGAACATTGCCAGTAGGTCAAGGGAGGTGATCCTGCCCTTCTACTCAGCGTTGGTGAGGCCTCACCTGGAGTACTGTGTCCAGTTCTGGACTCTTCAGTAAAAGAGAGACACAGAGCTCCTGGAGCAGATCCAGCAGAGGGCTATGAATATTAATGGACTGGTGCACCTCTCTTACAAGGAAAGGCTGATGATGCTGGACCTGTTCAGCCTCCAGAAGACATGACTTCATCGTGAGGAGGACCTCATCAATGTCTATGAGCATCTGAAGGGAGGGTGACAGGAGGATGGAGCCAGGCTCTTCTCAGTGGTGCCAAGTGATAGGACAAGACTCACTGGGCAGAAACTGATGTACAGGAAGACTCATCTGACTATATGGAAGAACTTCTTTACTATGGGGTGACTGCACACTGGAAGAGATTGCCCAGGGAGGTTGTGGAGTCTCCCTTATTGGGGAAATACAGGATCTGGACACAATCCTATGCCATGTGCTCTAGGATGATCCGGCTTGAGCAGGGAGGTTGAACCAGATGACCCACTGTGGTCCCTCCAACTCAATCCGTTTTGTCATTCTGTGATTTTCTGGGCAGACAAACCAGCCTGGGGTACTGCTCTTGAGAAATGAATCACAACCACCTGAGCCAGCCACAGGTGGAAATATCAGCTAGTTACCTCAGAAGTTCATGTTAGTACAAGCAGTCCAGAGGCCAGCATTGATATTTGGACCACTGCCTGCTTCCAAGAGTCACCGGGAAAAGGCGCTGACAGAAACGGGGGCCTCGGTGACCGCCACCTCCCCCCCGGGACGGCGGCTGTGTGACACCGTGAACCTCCTGTCCCCGGCATGAAACATTCAGGGCGGCTTTTGTCAGAGTCGGCGGGAGGCGGCGACTCCCGGACAACATTCCGACTGAATAATTTAAAGCTCGTAAGGGATCGGCGCCGACTGGAGCGCGGCGCGACAGCGCTTCCTGAGCTCTCGGCCCCGGCCTGGGCAGACACCAAGACCCACCTGGCCGGCTCGACCGGCTTTTGGCGGCTTTTGGCGGCTTTTGGCGGCCCCGAGCGGCGGGTCCCGCCCCGGGGCGGGGCAGGGCGGGGAGGGCGGAGCGGCGCGGCCCGGCCCGGCCCGGCCTGGCCCGCGGGCGGCGGAGCGCTGCGGGCTGGTCCGCGCTGCCGGCGCCGATGGTGCTCATGACCGAGCCGCGGGGCGATGCGGAGGAGCCGCGGGCTGCGCGGGCCGGGTGCCGGCGGGACATCAGGGGCGCTGCGCCGCTGTGAGTACTTCCCGGGCCGGGACAGCGGGACGCGCCGGGGCGCGGCTCCGCCCAGGCCGCCCCGCCGCGGAGCGGAGCAGGGAGGGCGCGGGGGCCGCTCGCCGGGGCCGGGGCGGGAACCGCGGGCCTGGGAGCGCCCGGGCAGGAGCCGCCAGGGGGATCCGCAGCCAGGCTGGAATCAGGGGCGTGAACACCCAGCCCAGGTCCCGGCGCGACCACAGCGCTCAACTCCAGTTACACTTCCATGAGCAAGGCGTATAAATACTGCTACTGGTCATTTCACGCAACAGCATGGAAATCTTTCTGAGCCGTGGCACAGAAATGCAGCAGCTGTGTGGCAATTGCATGGGCTCCAGTAAGGAGCTGTGATCCTCTCCTCTGGGTCCCAGGTAAACCCAGAGCTCTGTCGCAAGTTCACAAAGTCTGATGCAGGGCACGAGGCAGTAAAGTGGGAGCTCAGCGTGAATTCTGTCGCGACAGAGATGGGACAGGGCACTCCTCGCCTGCCTTGGCGTGGTTCCACACCGTGGTCCTTGCCCAGCGTGGTAGTCCCGTTCTGAGACCTCTGCTTTTTAACCTGAGCAGTACCGCAAAAATTGAGCAGGTGTACATAGCGAAAATATTTAATACTCTTCATGAGGAAGAGGCGACCTTGCTGGGTGGCAAAGGCTGGCAAAGGCTGGCTGCCTGGGTGAACTGCTGGAAGGTACGAAGTCAGAGGCTTCCCGTCGGCAGGAGGACTCCCTGTGCTCTGCCGAGGCTGCTGACATTCCCAGCCTTTCGTAGTGACTGGGGTCATCCGTAGTTGAAGGTTCATCTCCTACATTGGTTTGGCTTCTTGTGGAGGTCTCAGGTTGCTTAGGTGTTTGTGTGCCATGGCAATGACCATCACGTGAAAATGTTGCTGGAATTAAACAGCTGTTTTCATTCTAGTCCCCAATTCACGTGGGCAGTCTCAAGAATGGAACTCAAGCGTCTGCAAAACAAGAAACTAAAAAATGTGGAACTTTCTCCTGAAAAGAAATTTTTCAGAGTTGACTTTCTCCTAAACTGGGGTGATTCCTTTTCCCAAAGAGCTTTTCTTCCTGAAAATTTAATCTTAAACAGCCTCCAGGAGAAAGGCAAACAGGTTACTAGGAGCTGGCCCTCTCTCTCTGAAAAGAAAGTCTCAGAAGATCTGTGGTTTTGGTTGGTTTTTTGGAGTTTTTTTCCCAGCTGATCTATCCCTGATCTCTAAGCAGGTGTATTCCCAAAGTATGTATCACAGTGAAATCTGTTGCCAGAAATAACTTGGTTGTTAGAGAGCACTGGGAATCAGTGTCTTCTAAGTGTCCTTTATCCTGTATGGTATAATCATATCAGTGACTTCACATTACAAATGAGACATAATTCTTAGACCTTCTCAAGAGCCTCCGGACTTCAAGACGTGGATCCTGATCCCTCAATGCAGAATTATGCCAATGAGCCTTATGAAGTTCTTCAGGTATGCAAGATCTGTATCTGATTTTTCTCTTAACAGAACTAGGAGCCCAAGCCAGGGTATAGAAAGCTTGATCTCAGAGACAGTGGATGTACACCAGGTAACTGCCTGTCAGGTGTTTAAACTTTCAGTCCTGAAACAGCTACAGTTTTAGAAGCAAGGTCAGTCTTAATTAGTGTGATAAATAGGAAAGTCTCACTTACTGAGACACTGATATTTTTTTAGCTGTCAGTTCTTGCTGTTCATGGTGTCATGCAGGGGAAGGCTGGGTGGTCTGTTATTCTCTAAGCCAGTCTTCAGAAATATTGGCCTGGCCAGCAGGAGGGTGAAGGACAGGTAGGCAAAAAAAAACTTAAAATGCTCTGTCTTGAACTGGAAAGTTGTCAAACCATTTGCTGACTGGCAACAAAGTTGAAATTTGTTTACAAGTCCTATTTAGCTAGTAGCTGGATCCTTCTGAAAAACTTTTGTTTATTTGCCTGTGAGTTAGCTTCATAAGGCAGGTAATTTTGGATTGACTAATGAGAAGTTACCGGGGATTGTTCTTCTGAAGGAAAAGAGAATCACGATTTTGATTCAAGAAGAAGTGAGCTTTCCAGAAGTTGAATCGTTGAAAATTTATTTTCAAAAAATGTTCTGCCTAAGTTTATGTGGATGTGGTGGAGTTTCTTTCCCCGCATGTACTTCCAGGGAACAGTATGCAACCAACACAGCTCATGCTGACCTCTGGAAAAAAAAATTGCTAGCGGGGCTATGGAGGCTTATGGAATCTTTTCGTGTTTCCTGAATTTCAGGGGAGAGAGATTTACATGTGTAGAGAGGTTTATGTGTGTATAGTAGCCATACTTCCTGAAGGTATGCTTAAAATGTTGTTCAGTCTAGAGATGGACTTTATAGCTTGATATACTTCTGCTGTTATCATAAAGATGTCACTGGGGGGATAGGTGCTTCTGAAAGATTGAAGCTATAGAAGTATTTTGGGTTGGGGTTTTTTGTTGTTGAATTAGGTTTTCTTTATTATTTCAGGCTTGCTAACTGGGAAATTTCTATTTATCTGCCAGTGATTCAAGGATGTTATACAAAAAGAGTTAAGGCTATTCATGCTGACTTAGAAAATGGGCTTCTTTGGCATGTGTATATATAACGATAGTTATATATTTGCAAAGTTTGCAGTAGATCTACGTGAGTTTTACAACCACAGAGGTAACACTCTGCGTAAGATGGGCACTGCTATTATGTGGACCCAAAAGAGTGATGTGCCAAAAGATTGTCATTATGTGGAGCTCCTCCCAAAAAATTTCTGGACAGAAAAAACCTTCCAAGTGGCATTCCCTGACCATTGCATCCTGATGTGGCCTCATACCAAAAAGGAGTTAACCCTTGTATTGTATTTAGAGGATATTTAGTTTTCTGACCTGAAGGTGGAGTTTGTTACATTAGTGTGGCACTAGACCTGCCTTAGAAGCTGTCAGCCCTGCTGCAGGGACAGCTGGTGGAACAGATGTTTTAGTGTTGAAAACAGGAGTGTGGTACATCAAGGAGAAATGGCACAAGTGTGGTAGCAAACAATTCATAATCCATGTCAGCATCTTTCTGTTTCCATCCATAGTTGCTTCTACTGAAGTCAATATGGCACGTTCTGGTGTCACAGATAGTATTTGTCATGGTACAGTTCAATCTTTCCGTATTAGTGCAATGCGCTGAGTTACTGTATAGTAAAATACAGCTAATACTAAGTGGCATATTCTGTAACCCTTATGGTTACAGCATGAAGTATTGTCCAGTTACCAAGTGTAACATAGCAATGAAGAGGCTGGAACTTGAAAGTCTGAAAGGTGTTGAAGTTTTTAGATTTTTTTTTTCTTTTGGGAGCAAAACTGCATTGCAGCTACTGGGGAAAGTGTGCTACTGAAAGCAGTGGAAAATACTTGCAAGCAAATTGTGTACTTCTGGACTAAGAATGAATATGATTTTTATGGTTTATTTGTCTGAAAAATTAATCTACCATAACAGATGTTACCTAATAACTATTTATCAGCTGATAAGTTAAAAGAAAATTGACTGACCTGTGCATAATCACATTTCACCAATTTTTTTTTTACTTAAAATCTCTACCTGAGAGAAATACAAAATGCAGAGGAGAAAGGGGAGATTATTTATTTGATTCAAAGTTTTATTGCAACTTTGATTCAGGTTAACTTCTTTCCAGCAGCCAAACTTCTACTTCGTTTTTTTGTTTGGTTTTTTTTTTCAGAGGGAAAAAGTGTGTACTTTCAGTCAACAAAGATAGCATCGACACATAGCAAGTGTCATATTTTTAATTTTCCCTGGTAGTTCTTCCTTATTTTTATAGTGAAAATTGTAACATGATCTGAAAAGAAGGGTAAAAGTTTGCAAATAGAGCACTTAAACTTGAGGTGTCACAGCAAAGTTTTTTGACCTAAGTGACCTCTATTTGTTTGTGATGTTGGTTTTTTTAGACGCTTCTGTGTTTTCCTTTTTTCTCCCCGTTATTTTTACTTTATTCACTTTATGCGATGCTTTAGTTATAGAAGTAGCTTTTTAAAATAATTGTCCTGTGTGTGAGTGCATGTTATGTATCTGAACAGCCTTTTCTTTCTACCCATTTGCCTCATATGGCAAACCTGAAATCCTCAAAAAAGTGCTGCATTTATTGGTTAAATGCAGTCTTGTGAGTAATGCTCGTTAGGCAACATAATACTACAGATAAGCTTTGGGCATCAAGATTTGTTGCTGGTATTTGACAGGTGACGCATAAACATAGCTCCTGAATATTGTGTTCTTGCCACCTTCTCCATAAATGTTGCAAGCATGTGGTTGAAAATATGTGCTTATCCAATGATACCACTGCTGTGGTTAGTGATCACTGTGCTCTGTACACAGCTTTTGCAAAGTCCATATGTATCCTTTAAAATTAATATTTTTAGTCTTGTTTTACTGGTAAGCCACAGAGATCTTGTGTTTGGTCTAGGAAATTTTAGAATCTTTTGCAGTACTTATTTTAACTTAAATTCGGGTGCCAGTCTGGATCCAGCTAGCAAAAATCTCTTCAAATGTTGTCATCACAGAGGAAGTAATTTCTCTGAGTATGGTAGGATGAGTTGTGTTTCCCTGATTCTCCGCTTCTCCTTGAGAAGAAACGTCTTGCTTTATCTAGAGGATCTCTGAGCTACCCCAAAATTAGAGAGAGATTATGTTTTCTTGGCAGAGGGCTATAAACAAATATTTAAAACACCTGCTTTTTCTGCTAGGTAGTGCAAAGGGGAGTAGAAGATTGCAGGAGGACATGAGCAGCTGCTCCCTTCCCACCCACTTTATAGGGTCCCTTGTCCCATCTTCATAAAATGACATAATATCTTGTGCTGAGGTGATCACTACAGTAACTAATCAAGTACCAGGAGATGGGACAGTTGAATAAAAGGGAGAATAATGGATTGTAGGGGTACATACAAGGAGAACACTTGCCTTTTCTTAATTTCCTGGTAGTTTGAGCTTCAGTGCTGTACTGAAGTATTCACTTCCTTTAACTAAACTTCTGCCTGGAACTGACTGTTTTCTGCCTCTGTCCTTGAAAAATAGTACACTAAAGTTAGGGAGGTTAATAAGGTTCTGGGAAGAGTGGCAGGAAATAATATGCAAGCGGCAGATAGGCAGCAGGGAATTTCAGCAGAGTAGGTAGGGGCGGACTGCTCCTTTCGTCCTTGTCTTGGTTTGAGATAAGCAACTGCCAACCTCCCCAAGCACAGAGAGAAAAGCCTCCCTCCTAACACCAGGGAAAGGGAGGAAAAGAGAGGGGAAAGAAAAAAAACCACTTCAAACTGCATTTATACTAAATCTACATATATTTTTCACAGAAAGAAAAAGACAATTAGAAGAGAGTACAAATATTCACTCACACAAGGCTGCAACAGCAAGTTCCCCACCTCAACTTCTTAACGAACACACAAATTCTACTGTCCTAACTACACATTACTTAAGAAGAAGCTTATTCCCCAGGGAGACAAACCCAAGCAGAAAGGAGAGACCCAGAACAACACATTTTACTTTCCTGAGGTACCCTGTGAGCCAGTGGTGGGCCTGGTCCTCTCCATCCCCCCTGGGACAGCATCGTGAGTCCTCCCAAGAGGAGGGCTGAGAAGCGACTGCCTTAACCACTCCCACACTGGTTCCTACTTTCCTGGAGATGATGTCATAATGTGGTATGGAATACAAACTTACTGGCTAGAAGAGGTCAGCTGTTAGCTCAGCCCAGCTCAAGTCAGCTGACAGCTTCGGCCTAGTCCAGACTTCAGAGCCCAAATTTAGGCCCATCTAAGTGAACCCATAACAGTCCTCTGTGGATAGAATTGGGAAGCCTTCTCATTACCTGACTATACCCAGACCTGCCGGTGGCTCAGTTTAGCCCTCTGGGAATCTTTAGTGTGTTTATGAAAGACAGACCACTTAGGGAAACTTGACTCTTGATGGTAATTTTGTAGCTGTCATTAGTGCTACACTAGTTCAAAAAGAACCATTTAGGTTTGTTTAGCCTTTCTGGAGAAGAAGTGTTGCAGTACAAAAGTCCAGTAAATAACAGAATTACATATATGCCCATTTGTTTTTGTCAAATTTTAAAATACATGTAGGCATGCTGTGGCCAGCATAGGAGAGAGTGTGTTTTGCCATGATAGGCACTATGTGGCCAGTGGAAAAGCTCATGATGAAGAAGGAGGCTTAGAGAGCATTCGGACTCAATGTTCCTGTGACACAGAAAATAGAAACTCCAGCTGGCTTTAGCAGGGATCTGGCCACCATATGTCAATCTGATTCTCATGACTTTTTCCAAGACTTTAAAAGGAAAATGATTCCTTATATTCAGTGTCACAGTGAAAGGTACTGTTGTATTTAGTGTTGGTTAGACATATTGCTGGGAGCTAGTACTTCCTACTGTGAAATATGAGCTTTTTCATTAGATTATCTGTATTGTAACAAACTTTTCCATGAACACTTATGTAGGTCTGTAAGAAAAATCATAGACTGCAAAGATAATAATGGGAAATTCAGCATTGCCAGATCCTTGGTAAACAGTGAGCCTCCAACACTAATTTTACTTTGGTTCATGTCCGTCCTAGATGAAACATCAAAAATGTAATTGGGTATTCCTTGAAACTTCAAATTTTGCCTGTTCATTTATTGTTACCTTTCAAACAAGGAAGTTGTGATGAAATAGGGTAGAGAGACACAGATTATTTTCATTTCATTTGAAGTTTTTCCTTTTGCCTGGTTGTGCATTATTCTTGCTAGGGAACTTTACAAAAACTGTACGTAGATATGTAGGAACGGAATCTCTCTTTATTACACTTGAAACAGGGAAGCCTTATTCATGATTGTAAATTATCTATTATTAATGACAGTTCCCAATGAAACTGCTGCATGTTCAAACCCAACCATCCTTTTCTTTGTATATAACCTGTCAGAAGAACTAAAAATATTTTTTCTTATACACATTGATTAAAACACTTTATGTACCTCGTAGTGAGCTATTATTTCTGGAAGTGCTGTAAAAGCAAGGTTGCTGGTCATGTGATTCGTGGCAGCTTCACTTTTTGTAAGAAGAGAATGGAATAAAAGTGTTGGTAGGATTACTCCCAGATCTCTGCTTTCATTTCTAACTATTCTGCATTCTTAATAACAATTGTTAGTATAATTGCTGGTGTCTTTTTTTTTTGTTTTAATCCTATTTCAGGCAGATGTAACTGCTTAATTTTTTTCGAGAGCACAATTAATGCTGGGAAACTGGCAGCCGAGGCTCACATCATGTGGAGACATGTTTCTCCGAGTTCTTCCTCCAAAAACCAGAGATGTAGCTTCAGGTAATGAGACCAAACCTTTATGCTCATGCTCTGATGATTGGGCCTCATTTGTAAAGATGCCTGTGTTTTTTCACAGAGATATATGTTGTTTCTGCCTGATTTAAGGAGCAGCTCTAGTGGATAGATGCCTGTAGGTCGCATTGAACGTAGCAATTGTAGACAGATGCAGCACTTATCTTTTTTATTGGATTTGGTACAGAACAATTGATAGAGCTGGCATTTAAATGCCTTTGCCCTCTTTTCTGCACCTCGAAGATTTGTGTCACATGCTAGATTTGCCTGTGCTTATGTTCAGGTAAACAGTTGTTGGTCACCCTATTGAAACTCCCATGAAAACTGCATCATGGGAATTTGTGGAGTTGAATAAAGATACATGTGAGAGGGCTTTTGCTTTTTGGATATATGAAATGGAAA
Organism: Pithys albifrons albifrons; assembly: GCF_047495875.1. Classification (NCBI taxonomy): domain Eukaryota; kingdom Metazoa; phylum Chordata; class Aves; order Passeriformes; family Thamnophilidae; genus Pithys; species Pithys albifrons. The sequence continues at coordinate 39,901,790 of NC_092497.1, forward strand.
CTCATGAAAAGGCAAAAGAGCTAAATGGTTTGTGTTCCTGTTCTAGTGTTAACTTAATAAAATATCTTGTTATAGTGTCTCTTGTTTCAGAGCACAGGGAATTCTTCTGTTTTTTTGTTTTTCTTTTTTTTTTTGTTCTATGGAACTTGACACCAGTCTGGTTTTGATTAGACAGGGAATACAAACAGTTAATAATAGATGGTATTTAGAGCAGAGAATTTACATACCTGCTAATGACGTCTGCAGTGTCACAGTGATCTTGCTGATGTCCAAGTGGTAAGGCAGTGTGAAACTTGATCTAGTTATTATGTGAAATGTCTTTTCAGTTGAAGAGAAAAACCCGACTTCCTCTAACAGTGTCGAAGGGATTTCTGTTCAGTATTAACTCAAAAATTTCATTCATGTTTTTAATAAAGATATAGCAATGCAGACATATGAAACTACTCACAGGTAAGTAATTGTGTTCCAAGAGATAGGTGTGGAATAGAGCACAGCAAGTATTTCTGAAATTAATTACCTTGATGTATAAAATTAGATTCATATTTGAAGGTAGTCTTTGACAATTGGGTTCGTTCCTCTTTTGGTGGCATCTGACATCGAGATTTCAGCTGTGCCTGCAGTTGTTTTTGATCCTGAAAATGCCTAGGGAAAGACGTGGTGTGTATGCATGTGTGCCCCCATCCATATGCATGTTCTATACAGTTAATGTGCAGCTATGTAATTCTGCCTCCATTATGCCTTGTTTGACTGTGATCTCGTAAGAAGAGAATTACTCTGCTCCTTAAACAGCCTGACATAGTTAAATCTCAGTCTGGCTCATATCTATTGATATTAACAAACCTGTCATGCAGGGGGTTGCATGTCTACACACATTAATGCTTTTCTGCTCTTGGTATTTGGTATAAATACATCTGCTGGCTATATATTTGCTATACAAAAAACATAAAATACATAAAATACTTCAGAATCAGCTGTTTTACTTACTTTAGATTTCAGCCTTAAGTACAAACTGTGTACTGAGTATATGTAATTATTTAAATACCAAGTGGATTGGTTATGGCCTTCTTAACATCTATTTTAGCAGCTGTTAAGGACATCTCTACTCCTAGGTGCTTAGGGTAAGTTTAGCTCATTAGTCAATGTTTGGCTTTCCGTTTGCATGTTTGGTATTTGGCCTTAGAAGTAGATTAAATCATGACATTATCTTGAGGCATTGTTTTCAGAAGATATGTTTTCTGACATAAACAGCGCTGTGTGTCACATAGCACTGGAGCATGGCTGTATTGCTACTAGAATCATTTTGCTTCTGAGTGATCAGACTATACAAATAGAAAACATCTAAGTCTTCAACTTGAGCACTATTGTTAGCTTTTTCAGTACAGAGACCACTCTAATCTGCTCTAATAGCACAGCAGTGGAGTTTAGTGTCGAAAGTGTTTTCTTCAGTCCAGGTGTGAAGTAATTGAACTGTGCACAGTATGAAAGCAAACTGATCAAACTCTCCAGAATCTGATTACACAAGCAAAAAAACTTAGTTCAAACTGGTGCAGTGTACCAAAGAATGTTTAGGGTAATGATGGGACATATCTTCTGAAAGAAGACTTAAGACTTTAGTCCTAGCAAAAAGGTAGTTTGAGGTGATTGCCTTGATATGGTAGGTCAAGGAAGGTCAGTGTCTAGGAGGAGATCTCTGACCTGCAGAATGCTTAGAAGAGTGTCCTTTCAAGCATTGGTGCATTCATCTTACCCTCTTGCAGTCATCTCTACTTGAAGCATATTTTTCATATGTCTCCTGGATACTGCCAAGATAGATTTCTTCATTATGCCTCATCTTTGCTTTTAAAGACTGCCAAAGTCTGTCATCTTGATCACAGTCTAGAACTTTCTCGTGGGGGGAAGAGGAGAGGCAGATAGTGGCCTCTTCTCTGTGGTGATCTGTGACATAGCCTGAGGGAGTGGCCTGAAGTTATATCAGGATAGGTTTAAGTTGGTTATTAGAAAGACGTTCTTCACCCAGAGGGACGTTGGGTGCTGGAACAGGCTCCCGAGGGAAATGGTCACTACACCAAGCCTGACAGAGTGCAAGAAGTGTTTGAGTGATACTCTTGGGCATCTGGTGTGACTCCTGGGAATGGTCCTATTCGGGGCTAAGGGTTGGACTCGATTATCCTTGTGAGTCCCTTTCAACTTGGCATATTCTGCGATTTTTTGATTTGGAATCCTTGAACATTTGCATCATTCCCTTTGACTTTTAGTTGCTGTAAAAACAACCAGTTCCTTTATCTGAATAGACTCATGTCAGGGCATAAGTGTGGCTCAAATAACATTATGTCTTAGCATTTGGACCTTTCACATACATTGATTCCTTTGTCAAATCTTTTCAGTCTGCCAACAGCTACCCAGTAAACTCAACAGAACTAAAGGATAGAGAATATCTTTGTAGTTGTGACATATATTTTCACAGATGATATACCAGGCATGGTTGTGGACAGTAGGGCAGAAATTATTCCACACTATTGGTTTATCATTTGCAGCAATATAGGAGTCTAACTGCTGTTGCAAAATTAATCCTTTTTGTATAAAAGAAACAAAGCAGGACAACAGGTCTTCTAAGGTAACATTTTGATATTTATGCTACATCCACAGACAGAACATTGCAACTCAGTGGGCTTAAACTCTAGGGACATACTGTTTTGACTCCAGTTACAAACAATTGAAGCTGTAGCTAATTTCTCTGGTTATTCAATGGGACTTTTTCCTCCTGCATACCTATCTGCAATTTGTGAACCAGAGATTGGTTTGTCACAATTTATTGTGGCTTCAGAGCTTTTAGACCTTTTATTAGGTGAACCAAGTGGTGTCCTGAGGAAGCTTTATAGAAGGATTTGTGTGGCTGTGGGGAATTGAAGACAATAACCACTATAGAGTTCTGGAATTTTTGGTGTCTTATGTATGCCTGAGAAGTGATTGTGTCTGTTTCTGTACTGGAGCTGTCAAAGACAACAGTTGTTCCTTATGGCTCACTTTCCAAACTGTGGCCTATTGTTTTTGTTCAGTGATTCTTACTCAAGCTAGTTTAGAAGGGAACAACGGAAAAGTTTGTGGTTTAGATTAATGTGTTTAATTTTTTTCTCCAGAATAATTCCCTTTACTATGGTTCATTATAACTTTCACAGAAAGTTTGAATTTTTCAGGTCCTCAAGAAAATTAATGTCAATCAAGGAAACCTTTTGAAATTCAGAAAATTTTACGCACTACAAATAACATGACACACATCTGCCAGAAAGTTCTTGCTTCACAGAAAACATTCAGATCAGATAAGATGAAATTCCTCTGACTGTTAAAATATATTGATGAATAATGTATTTCTGGACTTCATTAGAATGAAACTTAGTCCACTGCCTTTATGTATTTCATAGCACTTTCCCTTAAACACAACTAATGTTTATTTTCTCTAGCTTTGATACAATCTATGATCCCATAGTAAGTATAGGCCTTGGCTTTGAAAATACTGTGACAACTGTTGTCATTTGGAAACTAGAGACAACTTTCTCTTTTTTTTTCTTCTAGATGTTATTTTAAGTAAATTCGGTAGTAGTACCAATATATGTTCAATTTGAGAAATGTTTGGTTTTATACCAACAGTCTTGATGTAACAATGCAGTTCTTTTGTGTGCAACTACTGCTAACAGTTGTAGCAAACACTGCTTGTTTCTTAAATGCCTAGATCTAATCTTTTTTTTTTATGGGTTCCTGACTTTTGTGTGCTTTCTACAAAGCATTTATTAATACTGACTCACATGTGAAAATCTAAGAAGTGCTTTAATTTACTTGTGACTTGATAAACAAAATTTGACTGGTTTTGGAAAAGGAAAGGAAATTTTAGGAAGTAAAGGCCTTCTCCAGAAGGTCAGCTAAAATTCTTTTGATACTTAAAAAACACATGTTAAGTGCTGTGTGGAGCTATAGTGTTCAGAAGTGTGGGGACAAATCCGTATATAGCTTTTCACTATGTGAAAGAGGCATATAGGAGGTAGGGTGAAAGATAGACATAGTGAAACCAATCAGATAGTAGGAGTACACCCATTTGCTACTGCCAGTGGCATGTGATGCATGGGTGAGTCTCCTCACACCTGTGTTTGGGTACATTGTCACTGTTCTCAGCTGCAGAAGACTGTCCTAGAGAGGAGACCAGACTGGCATTAGTTAGCTCAGCATTTCCACACACAACAGTCAGCAGGATTAGCATGTTGAGATGCCCAGCTTAAGCTCTCTGCCATCCGATAGCAGCTAGATGGACTGAGTTCAGACAGCAGAGGTTCAGAAATAGTAAAGTTAGTAGGGAAGACAGATAGGACAGTACAGGCACATAGGTTTAACTCTGAAGTAGAAATTAATTAGGGAAATTAATTTCTCTCGAGGGAAAGAGAATAAGAATAGTAATTAAAAAAAGGCATTAAAGAGCAGGAAAGCATCTAACCATACAGGCAGGTGTAAATAAACACTAAAACCTGTGTTATATGTAGTACACAGGTGTGAGATGGGCCTCCTTGACCAGTTGATGTCATTGCCATGTAATAATAGCAGGCTGTCCAAGGCAGTGATGGGCTCCAATCAGACATCAGGCTCAAGCAGCTGCATCTTAAAAACACTGCTGTATTACGTAGTCCTAATCACTTGAGAGTTTCCACGCTAAGCTGCACTTTTGAAATGCAGGTGTGATTGAAGCAGAGAATTTTGCCTCACCGTGTTTCTTATCCCACTTGTGTCTGGTATTCTCTGGCTGCCCTTGGAGCCCAGGGATGTGTGGAATAGAAGTATAACAGTTAGCAAGACTGAATAAGATGTTTTCAGGTTTTGCAGACTCTTGTAATACAAACTCCCCTATGTTTGCAGGGAACACCTTGAGTGGGTGGTTCTGTCTGCTTAAAATCTCAAACAGCATAAAACTGCTTACTTGGGTTTTTTAAGGCAGATTGGGTTCACCATATTAATCCTTTATTACTGCTTTAGTCCTTTCAATTATACACAAAGTATTACTTAGGAAGTCTCAATTCAGTGCTTCTGTGATGAAGAGTGCTAAGGGTTGAGGAAGGGTTAGATGGGGAAATGGCTGCTGTATGTAAACATAAAATGCCTTGAGAATCAAGGCATTTGTGCTGTGCCATCAGCTCTAGTTTAGCTGTGAGATAGGATAACACCTCATTAGATCTCAATTAAGATGGTCTGATCTTATTCACTAGAGTATAGTAATAGCTAAGGATCTTTTTGCATCCTTCCTTAAAGAAGAGAAATTAAATCAGTCTGAGAATGTCTATTAGCAAAACTTTTGTCTTAGTAGGAAAAGAAACTTCCTGCTAAAGACACTGTCACGTGATGGCTGTGGTATTGCTGTAAAACTGCAGAAATTAAATATTGCAGTGGAAAGCTGCTGTGCGTAGAGTCATGCAGGCCAGGCATTAAATTAGTGGGCAGCATAGTTTGGCTTTGTTCTTTAGTGCCTAGAGTGTGCTGGAGTCTTTCTTAGGTGTCAGATTTCCACAGGCAGATATGTGTATATGTTTGTCATGTCCCTTTAAAATATTGTTACTCTTCAGACTCTGTTATTAAAGACAGCTTTTTTAATCCCTATTTTCAGAGTTAACAATTTATTAGAAAATTATGAAAAAGGAAACCAGGGAGAGGCTCTGATGGAACATGTCTGGGCCTTCAGTTCCTTAACATTTCTGAGGCAGTAGCTTGTGCTGTGAAAAGACAATTTATTGTGGTGGCAGTGCTGCTTTTGTAAAATAAAACCAATGATTTTTGTACTTGGAGAGGAACTCTTGTAAAAATTTTGCATGTGAACCTCACAGAAGAGGCATAATAGAGGCAAAATAGGACCTATCTTACTCTTGCAACACTGAACCACAAATAATCTGCTAAACACTAGGTACTGTTATGCAGAATGTTTTTCTCGCAAGTTGCCAATCAAGTTAATTTCCATTAGTCATCTGAGTCTAAGTACTGAAGATGGAATGCATTTTTCCGAAACATGGCATTGTCTTTGAAATCGAAACTAGAGCTACAAATTTTATGAGCGCTGAAATATCCGTGGCAGTATTTCAGTTTTCTCTCCTCATTGCTGAAATTCCAGTACTGGAGCTCAGACTACTGTTCAGATAATACTGTCAAGTCAGTAGATAAAGACTTTTCAGGACCTTAATATATAACATATATCATAATTTTGTTCTTTAATATGTGCTTTATTGTCACCATGTTGCAATGGCATTTCACATCACAATGAGTCCTGCAATACACATCTTTATCTGTTTTTTTAATTACTTATTTTTCCCTCTGCAGTTCAGATGGAGAAAATGGGACTGATGAAAAGAGAAAGGCAGGAAAATCGCCTACTCTGTTGCTGCAAACACCCACCAGCGAAATGGAGTATTTTGATGACCGGAAAAAAGTTGATGTTGCTAGGTAATGTCAGAAATACTGTCAATTTTCTTCTAGTCAGATTATTAGAATGATTACAACCCATTTAAAAAGCTAGACTGAGTAGCAATATTTATCAGACATCCTAGTTATGGGTTAGCTTGGACACTATGCAAGTAAACAGGAATCAGACTCACCTTTCAGGGTTGCTCTGTTACCCAACACAAGCAGTCAGAATAGTGGGAATTTAACGTTAGAGCTGGCTCAGTTTCCCTGTTCTAGAAAAGAATACATAGCTCTGTTTGATGCCACTGCTACTTACATCTCTTTCACAATGTTTGACAGGCAGTCAAACTGAGCTGCAGTTTGAGTCCTGGCTTGTTTCCTGAGCACTTTTGTGCTGGAATATTGATTGTCCATGGTAAAATTGTGACATAAGTTTTAATTTTGGACTCTCTGCTGTATATTGCATCAGATTACTGTAATGTCTCAAAAAAACCAGTCCTTCTTCCTTTGCTGGATATCTGAGTTTAGAAGAAACTAAGATATTTATATGGACCAGGAAAGGAGGTGATTCCCCCAAAGAATCACCACTGCTTTGAAATTTAGGAGTGGGTGTGGGGTATTGGCTCCTCCAAATGACTCATGTGGTAATACCAGTCACACCGGGCAGGATGGAATTGTTCTCAGGGCAGAGTAGGCTCTCACGCTCTCTCTCTGTGTCTCTCTCTCCCCTTGTGCCTTTGTTCGAAGAAGGAGGTGCTGGGAGCTGAGGGTGAGTGGGGTGGTGGTTCTCAGCAACCCCTTGCAGCTGAAAATCTGTGCTCAGGAAGTCCGTAGCTAACCCAAAAGGTTCCCTCTCTTTCCAAAGCCCAGGGGTGCACAGAGGAGTTTGAGGGGGAAGGCACGAAGAACCAAGCTAGGAAAAGGAGAGTTCACCAGCTCAGCAGATGGTAGCTTGCAGTCCCCGTGGAAATGAAGTGCAAACCAGGTCTGTGTTCCTCACCTCCACCCCACCATTAAGTTGGAATCTAGAGTCATCAAGCAGTCTTTTGTTCTCAGTCTTGGTACTTCAATCCCCCAAACCTTTGTGTTTGGAGAGAGAGAAAAATTTCTTCCCAGCCCCCACCCCACTTTTGTTTAAACCTTTAACACGGGAGATCTTGAATGTATTTTAAACTCTTCTAAAAGAAGATTAAATAATGCTAAAATCCCTCTTGCTTGGCTTTGCATTCTTTGCATTCTTTTCCCTTTGTCAGCTGAGCAGTCAGTTCAAAAGTCAGTGGTCAACCTGACATTGTGGTTTTGATCATAAGACAAATATTTTAAAAACATAATTTAATTTCATGAAACATTTTTCAGGAAGAAGTATTCAAAGGAATATGTCTTTTTTTTCTCCCAAATCTTTCTAGTTTTACCTCTCAGTATGTTTGGCAAGGGGTATGCAGGAGTTTTTTGTAAGGCCTACTGTTTGTTTTAGTTTGACCTATACTTTATGTAAGCACACAAATACATGTCCACATGTAATTTAGAGTTTTCTTCTTTGAGGAACCACCTGAGATAATGCAGCCACTTCTCCTCCTGTCTAAATCAGTCCTACTATACTGTCTCTTTCCAGCTGTGTCTACCCTGGGCTTTCTGTTCATCTCTCCCCCAGAGTATATACTGTAAATAGGGAACCTCTCCAGTTTAGACAAGTAAAGAAGACTTGTTTTGCAGGATATGGAAATTTTTCACAGAATCGCAGAATATACCAAGTTGAAAGGGACCCACAAAGATCATCAAGTCCAGCTCCTGGCCCTGCACATGACCATTCCCAGGAGTCGCACCGTGTGCCTGGGAGTGTTGTCCAAACACTTCTTGAACTCTCTCAGTCTTGGTGATGTGTCCTCTTCCCTAAGGAGCCTGTTCCAGCACCCAACCACCCTCTGAGTGAAGAACCTCTTTAATATCCAGCCTAAACTTCCCCTGCCACAACTTCAAGCCATTGCCTTGGGTTCTGTCACTGATCACCAGAGAAGAGATCAGTGTCTGCCCCTCCATTCCCCTCATGAGAAAGTTGTAGATTGCAGTGAGAGCTCCCCTCACTCTCCTCCAGGCTGAATAAACCAAGTGACCTCAACTGCTCCTCATATGAATTCCCCTCCAGACCCTTCACCATCTTCATTGCCATCCTTTGAACACTCTCTAACAGCCTAATATCTTTCTTACATGGGCTGCCCAAAACTGCACACAATATTCCAGATGAGGCTGCCCCAGTGCAGAGCAGAACGGCACAATCCCCTCCCTCGCCTGGCCGGTGATGCTGTGCCAGTTGGCCCTCCTGTCTGCCAGGGCACTGCTGACTCACATTCAACTTGCCATTGACCAGGACCCCCAGGTCCCTTTCCAAGGCACTGCTTTCCAGCATCTCATTCCCCAGTCTATATGTATATCCAGGGTTTGCCCCATCCCAGGTGCAGAATCTGGTACTTTCCCTTGTTGAACTTCATATGGTTGGTGATTGTCCAGTTCTCTACTTTGTCGAGGACTCTGTGCAGGGCCTCTCTGTTTTTGAGGGAGTCAACAGCTCATCCCAGTTTTGTATTGTCTGCAAACTTGCTTAGTATCCCTTCCAGTCCTGTGTGCAAGTCATTTATGAAGATGTTGAAGAGCACAGGGACCAAAATGGAGCTCTGCAGAACCTGACTGGTTACAGGTCACCACTCTGATATTACCACATCCACTATTACCCTCTCTTCTCCGGGGACACCCCCTTGTCGCGGGGGAGAAGCTTGCGTGCCCTCATGAGGTTGAGAGCTATGCTGGGGGTGGTTTGTGCCGCCAGTAGGGTCTCCCATGCCAGACAGGTCTCAGCTGAAGGGTCAGACAAAGTGTGTCCACGGGCAGGATAGGCTCGCTAGCCGCCTGGCAACCATCCTAGGAGAAGGACAACTCCAACCCCAAACCCGGGCAGATGGAGCTCGCTTAGCCCTGTAAGGCCATCCATCTAAGAGAAGGATACTCTAACCAAACCTATGTCCTGAGGTATTCGCTGTCACCATCCAAGCTCGCTAGGCCGTGGCAGATGAACCTTAGGAGTAAAGGGTGGGGCCAGTTCTACGCACGCTGTGCCTCACCTAAAAAATCCATTGCACAGGCTTGAAGGGTTCACCCACATTGCAAAGCCCTGTAGCGACAGGTGAGGGTCAAAAACAGCAGGTGATAGGAAGCAGCTGGAAGCTGCAGACCCAACCCTGCATGCAGGCGGTTCAGGATATGGGCCATTAGAGACTTGATCCCGGAGATGACAGTCTCTTGCAGCAGCATCCTGAATGACCAAGCAGCCTTTTCTAGGGACAGCACTGCTTGCTCCACGTGGAGAGGGGCCTAGCAAAGGTGGCCTAAACAAAGCTCATCTCCACACCCGGTTGGATAACCGTGGCCAACCGGCATCTTCCATGCGGTCAAACAAAAACAGAGATTGCAAAGGTGTGCTCAAACTAACACTCGCATGTTGGAACATCAGAACCATGCTTGATACTGGGGATAGTGGACGTCCTGAGCATCGTTCTGCTCTAATTGCCCACGAACTGTCACGGCTCAACATTGACATTGCTGCTCTCAGTGAAGTTCATCTTCATGAGGAAGGCAGCCTTAAAGAACATGGTGCTGGCTACACACTCTACTGGTCAGGCAAACCCAAAACCGAAAGACACCTTTCAGGAGTTGGCTTCATGATCAAAAACTCCATTGCCTCCAAACTTGAAAATCTGCCAACAGGTCATTCTGATCGCATTATGTCCTTACGCCTTCCCCTACACAACAAGCAACATGTTGTTCTTTTTAGGATATATGCACCAACTCTCCAAGCTGACCCAGTTGAAAAAGACAAATTCTACACAGACCTGCGCCGCCTCACCCAAAATGTTCCTGCAGATGATAAGATCATAATCCTTGGTGATTTCAATGCCAGAGTAGGTAAGAATTCTGAAGCCTGGAAAGGAGTCCTGGGCAAGCATGGCATTGGAAACTGCAACGACAGTGGACACCTCCTGCTAGAGTTTTGCGCAGAATGGCAGCTCACCATCACCAACACTATCTTTCAACAGAAAGACAGCCTGAAGACAACCTGGATGCGTCCTCGATCCAAGCACTGGCACCTCATTGACTATATCTTAGTGCAACAGAGACATGTCAGTGATGTCCGTCATACTCGAGTGATGCTGAGTGCAGAATGTCAAACAGACCACCGCCTTGTGCGCTGCAAACTTAACCTCCACTTCAAGCCCAAACCTAAGAGAGGTGGCATTCCAAGGAGGAGGCTCCAAGTCAGCAATCTTCAAACAGCCACAGTGAGAGACAGCTTCCAGGGAAACCTTCAAACTAGACTTAAAGATAATCCCATAGATCCCTCTCCTGAAGCGCTTTGGCAACATATTAAAAGTTGCATCCTGCAGTCCTCTGAAGAGTCCCTAGGGTTCTACTCCAAGAAAAACAAAGACTGGTTTGATGAGAACAATCAAGAGATCCAGGAATTGCTGAAGAAGAGAACTGCTCACCAAGCACACCTTGCTCAACCATCTTGCCATATAACAAAAGCCGCCTTTTGTCTTGCATGCAGTAAGCTCCAACAGAAACTTCGAGACATCCAGAACAAATGGTGGCTCGACCTAGCAGAAAAGACACAACTATGCGCAGATTTGGGTGACCAAAGAGGATTCTATGAGGCCCTGAAAGCAGTGTACAGACCCACACACCAGGTTCAAAGCCCCCTACTCAGTGCAGATGGTCAACTGCTTCTAACAGATAAAACATCCATCCTGAACCAATGGTCTGAGCACTTTCAGACTCTTCAGTGCCAACCGTGTAGTCCAAGGCTCAGCAATTCATCACATTAAACAACAACCGGTGAAACATGAATTGGATGCAGCCCCTACTATGGGAGAGATACTCCAGGCCATACAACAGGTGAAAACTGGCAAGGCAGCTGGGGTTGATGGAATTCCATCTGAAATCTGGAAGCATGGAGGTCAAGCACTCCATGCCAAATTCCATGAGCTTGTTGTCCGTTGCTGGCAACAAGGGGAACTACCACCAGATCTCCATGATGCAGTCATCATCACCCTGTACAAGAAGAAAGGAGAAAAATCAGACTGCTCAAATTACCGAGGTATTACTTTGCTCTCCATTGCTGGTAAAATCCTTGCAAGAATACTTCTGAACAGATTAGTACCCACTATTGCAGAAGATCTTCTAACTGAAAGCCAGTGTGGTTTCAGAGCCACTAGGAGCACCACAGACATGGTGTTTGTTCTCAGACAACTGCAAAAGAAGTGTAGGGAACAGAACAAAGGTCTCTATGTAACCTTCGTTGACCTCACCAAAGCTTTCGACACTGTGAGCAGAAAAGGCCTGGGGCAGATCTTGGAACATTTAGGATGTCCCCCCAAGTTCCTCAAAATGATCATCCTGCTACATGAGGATCAGCATGGACAAGTCAGATATGGCGATGCACTCTCTGAGCCCTTTCCAATAACCAATGGTGTGAAACAAGGTTGCGTTCTTGCACCAACTCTATTCACAATCTTCTTCAGCATGATGCTCCAAAGAGCCACGGCAGACCTTGATGAAGAAAACGGCATCTACATCCAATATTGTACCGATGGAAGGCTATTCAACCTAAGGCGACTGAAGGCCCACATCAAGACCCTGAATCACCTTGTCCGTGAGCTGCTTTTTGCTGATGATGCCGCCCTCGTTGCTCACACAGAAGCAGCTCTGCAGCGCTTAACATCCTGCTTTGCAGAGTCTGCTGAGCTTTTTGGGCTGGAAGTCAGCCCGAAGAAGACAGAAGTTCTCTACCAACCTGCACCTGAAGAAGTCTTCCATCATCCTCACATCACCATAGGCAATTCAGAGCTTAACAGTCCAGCAGTTCACCTATGTGGGAAGTATCATTTCCTCAGACAGTAAGATTGACAAAGAGATAGACAACAGGCTAGCAAAGGCATACAGAGCCTTCGGAAAACTCCATAAAAGAGTCTGGTCCAATAAACACCTGAAGAAATGTACAAAGATCAGTGTCTACAGAGCCATTGTACTGTCTACTCTTTTATATGGGTCTGAATCCTGGGTCATCTACCGCCACCACCTGCGGCTTCTCGAACGCTTCCATCAGCGCTGCCTCTGTTCAATCCTAAACATCCACTGGTCTGATTACGTGACCAATGTGTCTGTTCTTGACCAGGCAGGGGTCAGCTGAGAACGCAGCTGCGCTGGGCAGGGCACGTCTCCAGGATGGAGGATCACCGCCTTCCGAAGATTGTGCTCTATGGTGAACTCGCCACCAGCTGCCGCAAGAGAGGAGCCCCAAAGAAGAGATACAAGGACTCCCTGAAACAACACCTCAGTCTTGGCCATATTGACTGCCACCAATGGTCCACTCTGGCCTCCAATCGGGATTCATGGAGACACACCATTCACGACGCTGCTGCTTCCTTTGAGAATGCACGGAGAGTCAGTCTTGAGGAGAAAAGACAACGCAGAAAGAACCGTTCCTTGCCAGTGTCACCTAGGGAGACGTTCCACTGTGCCTTTTGTGACCGGACCTGCCTATCCCGTATCGGCCTTTTTAGCCACCTGCACGCTTGCAGCAAGCGTGGGTAGTGCCCTTCTCAAATCTTCGTTCGCGAAGCCGAGTCATGATGCTGATGATGATTACCCTCTGTGCTCAACCCACCATGTGATGTGTTTATCCAGCTGTGTGCTGGACATTTTGTCCAGAAGGGTCCTGTGAGAGACAGTGCTTTACTGATATCCAAAAAGATTTAATCAACTGCACCGCCTGATCAGCTGGGTGGGTTAACTTGTCATGAAAGGAAATCAGGTTTGATAAGAAAGATTCATGAAGCCATGCTGACTGTGACCAACGACTGCATTGTCTTTCATGTGTTTTTCAGTACCTCCCAGAATAATCTTCTCCATAACATTGCGAGCACATTTCTTTCCGCATTTTTTCTTTAGTGCAACATGTCCTTCTGGTCATTCAGTGTGAGAATCCTGTGATGTGTTTTGTCTTCTGCTCTTCAATCTGCAACTGAAGGCATCTGGAAAAGATCTGCCTGATTTTTATAGTGTATTCATACACATTTGTTCTGTGCTAAATAACTCTCACAGATAATGTTCTTCTCTTCTGGATTTATGAAACAATTATTGCACCTCTCTGTTTTTTTGAACACTCCATGCCATTAATTCCTCCCATATAAAACAAACAAAACTTATTTTTCCAGCCATCCACAGAGACTTTACTCAGTACAACTTCTCTAGTGTTGTATGAGGATTTTTTTTGGTTTTCCATTATAAATGCCTAGAGCTGTACAGGTATGGCTTCCCATACAAGTGGCACTCGGAATTTTGTTGCATCTCCTCTAGGGTTGCTGACTACCTTAATGATTTCATTACACTAGATTACACAGTTCATAGCCATCTTCTGACTTGTGCACCTGTGTTTCTTCTCTGTTACACTTTTCAAATGAGCTCACATCTTATAATACGCATTTCTAGGTTTCAGCACATACCTTCCACTCTCAACTACTAAGTTTTATCTTTATCTTGCATTAGTAAACAATCTGCTGCTTAGTATTAGTACTTCCCATGTTAGCAAGAAACAAATGAATGTGAAGCTAAGCACTGTGATAATTCATTAAGCTGTAAATTGTCCTGAATTTTTTTAACTTCCTTACAACTAGTAAGGAATTTAGAATATATCTTCTAGATTAAAAGACTACCTTCAGCGAGGACTGACATAATTTAAGAATAAGATATTCTCCTTTTTATTTCTATGCAATTCTTGATGAATTAGATAATAGTTATTTAAAAGATTAATATGTTTCATGGAAAAGCACATCCTCTTGGTACTTACCAAGACTAATGAACTGAGGCCAGGCTTATATCAGATGCTTTTTTTTTTTTTAAATCTTCAGGACAAAGAGCAGTACAGATAGTCCAGTCCTGACAATGGATATCAAGAGTGACTCCAAGATTGAAAGGAAAAAACGTGCCTCAAATCAGGTAAGGCAGAGAATTTGTTTGTTTACATATAGTAAGAGTAAACACATAGCCGTCACGAAAGGCCTTTTGCTTAGCATTCCTATAGTTCATGATTGTATAAGACCATAGATTCCTTTTCCATCAGTCTGTTAGGGTCTGGGTAAAGCAGATTATAGAGTTAATAGCCAGACAGAAAAAAATATTTTAAAACAAGTGGGCAAAATGAGAAGGTATGGGGAGAACAAGAAGTGGAGCAGGTCACTTGATTGTCAGACTGTCTAATAAAGTGTGTGTTTTTTGGGTGCGGGGCTTCTTGTTTTTTAGCTGAAGGCAAATGCACACTTTCATAAGCTGTTTCTAGATGTTCCCATTGATGAGCCACTGAAGCAAAGTAAGTATTAATTACTGTGTCGTTGTTGGCTGTGGATCCTAGATAATGTAGTTACCCACCAACTGTGGTGATGTACAAGACAAACCATCTAAATTAAATACCTCTAACTCCAGCTGCCTAGATCTAGCTACAGGACCTTCATCTACATGCAGTGGGCATGTTGTTGTAATCTTGCAGAACTTAAATCTTTGCTCATTGGGCCTGTTTGGGAATAGCAGCCCATTTTGCAATTCTTAGCAGATTGGCCTAGTCGAGTTCTTTTTGGTACTGAATCTTCCCTACTAAAGGCACTACTTGATACAGCACTGGTCAAGTGATTAGCGTGAGATTTTGCTGTTGATGATACTTTAATATTTAAAAACAATAATAGTAAAAGGACATCAAGTGTTTAAATATTTTACTGTTGCCTGTGGTTCTTTCAACAAGCGAATTCTACATGGACATGTATAACAAATGTTTCTTGAAAAGAATACAAAGAAGGCAGTTCATAAGTGATAAATGGTTTGCTCAATGTCTGTGAAGTAAAAGCAGTATTACTTTGTATGCTCTACCTCTGTTGATCATGTAGTTGAGACAATTGTTATAGAGTAGAAGTTCAAAGCTAAAACTTTCATTAAACTCTTTACATTCAAGTAACATAATTACCTGAAAGATAGTCAAAAAGTTTAGAGAAAGCTAGGTAGTACTCTGTCAGAAAGGATTTTTGACTTCTGGAGGCCAGTTGCATGTTATTATTCATGTCAGTCATCACTCTTCAAATATTTTGAATCTAAACTTAGACCTCTGACACCTTCTTAGCTCATCAGTATATGATAAACATTGAAATTTTCTAGGCTGGGCAATGTTTTTGAAAAAATACAAACCTGAACATATTATGGCTTTGAAAAAAGAATGAAACAAAAACCAAATTGGCTTGGCTTGTGTTGTGATTACCTTGAAGATTATAGAGTATCTATTTGTTTCAGGCTTTACCTGTGCTCTGCAGAAAGAAATTCTGTACCAAGGAAAGTTATTCCTTTCTGAAAACTGGATTTGCTTCCATTCCAAAGTTTTTGGTAAAGACACTAAGGTTAGTAAAATCTTTATGTACAGAACAGTAATGCTATTCTTAGTAATATGTTCATCACCAGAAGCTCAAATTATTATGCAAGTCCTACTTCTATGTTTTATTGAATACAATCATTATTTAGAGGTGATGCCCAAAATTCACTAGAACTGGAGCACTATTGTCATTATTAGAGATCAAGTCTCTTGCTGAAGGGCTTCCTGTCAGAAAAAAAAAAGAGATGAAAGGGGAGGATCTGACAAGCAGCAATGAGGACATTGCCAAACCCAGGTAGCACAAACTACAAAAATGTCTCCCTTGGGGTAAGTATGTGTCCTAGTTCAGCAGGAGGGACTAGCTAACCCTGTGTGGGGGTGATCAAAGCTGTGTATTCTACCCCCTCTATTCATTCCCCAAGGTCAATGGGCCATTAGCAGCAGCTGCCCAGGGAGCCATTATCACTTTCACACCCAGCCTGAGGGGGGCGGAGCTGCTAATGGGCCATCAACAGCTCAACACCCCCTGGCTCCCAGAGTTAATCACCCATTGTGTGAGTCCCCGCCCAGGGGGAGGGACTGAGTGCTCCCTGAGGGTACATAAGTAGTGGGTAAGAAGACCTCGGGAACCTCTCGTCGGATCCAGAGCAGCAGCAGGACCTTGACAGGAGATCACCGCTCTCGCCCAGACCACAGCCCTCGCCTGCATCAACAGGTTTTTCTTTTCCTTTTGCTCTGGACTGGGGGAAGCCACAGGGGTCTCAGCACAAGGGCAAACAAACCCCCTTGGGTTTGTGCCCCAGGACACTGGGTTATACTGCTGGGGTTTTGTGAGTTGAAAGCAATTTCCCTTGTGCGTCAGTGTTGTTATTGTAATATTATTATTAAATTTTAGGTCTGACTTATAATCTCTCTCGTGGTGAGTTCATTTCCCCTGCTGGTTCACCTTTAAACCAGCACAGTATGTAAAAGAGGAGGAGGAGGAATTATGAAGGTTGAAAAGTATTAAGGACTCCAAGACTATAGTTGGGGAACTGGAAAGAAGGATCAAGCATATTAAGG
The DNA here is from genome assembly GCF_047495875.1 of Pithys albifrons albifrons. Taxonomy (NCBI): domain Eukaryota; kingdom Metazoa; phylum Chordata; class Aves; order Passeriformes; family Thamnophilidae; genus Pithys; species Pithys albifrons. Next base: position 39,918,735 of record NC_092497.1, read on the forward strand.
CAGTTAAAATAGAACTAAAACTTGCTTCTTGACTTAAGTGGCAAAGGTCTTTGAAAGACTCTTCTAGGACTCCAGTTTTGCATAAATAGTGAACAGGGAAAGAAAAACAATTTTGCAAGGTTTTTACTTCTGAGCCTAGTATACAGAGCAGTAATGAGATGTGTATGATCCACCTAAGGCTTAGTCCCACTGTTGTGTATCATATGCGTGTAGATAAAAACAAAGACTATGCAAAAAGATTTGTGTTCTGGCTCTGTAGATTTGGAGCTTTGAAGTGATTTTGTTTACATAAACTGGGGTTTTTTAGGGTTTTTTTGAGAAACAGTTCACTTCAAGGATTTCTTTGTCTTCTTTCTTTCAATTACATCGCTGAACAAAGTTCTTGATTAGATCCAGTGAATTGGATGCTGAGAGCAGTTTAGAGGTTGAGATTATCTAAATTCTCTGCTGTCAACCATTTTGATGAATACATCTGTCTTTGAAATGACTTTTAAGAAGGTGGAATAGGTTTAAAGAATGCTTAAAATTATTAACAGCATGTTGCTCATTAAAATTGAAGCTGCTAATCTAGCAATCTTCTATTCACCATGCACAAATGAGACTACTTCAAACTGTGGAACAGCTTTCTAAATTCTAAGCTAAGTGTTTACAAAATACACTAGAACTCTACTGAGTAGAAAAGCCTAGAAAAAATATGCGGAACGACAGTGATGGAGTACTAGAAAATTATCTTTGTCAACAGGGATTTAAATGCAGAAATATATAAATATTTATGTATAAGACGAAAAGTGGAAACATTTTACAAGATAGGGTAGAATTGACAGTATTTGTAAATGTGACTATAGTGAGATTCCAAATTAGTCAGTTCTGGGTTTTGTTTTCAGAAAATATGGTGGGCAAAATTAAGAGTGAAGGGGATAGTCCTTATTATAGCTTTTTTCAGTTTTCAGGAATACCATCAACAAAAAAGCAGGGAAATCATGGATACAATGAAAAATAATGTAGTGGGTGAAAGAGAAGGAAATCAAGCTGGACAAGAAGATGAATGTTCATAGTAGTCAGATACAGTGAAACAGTCTCCAAGATTACTGAATACTCAGAGATGCAAGGACAGCCATCATTAAAACCTCTACACAGGACTTCTGGAGGACAGATTTTGGCCTATTCAAAAGACTAACTCAGAGCATATCCTGGGAAACGACCCTTAGAAACAAGGGGGTCCAGGAGGGATGGACATGTTTCAAGCAGGAAATTTTGAGTGCACAGCAACAGGCTATACCAGTGTGCCGAAAGGCCAGCTGGAGGGGAAGACGGCCAGCTTGGTTAAATAGGGAGATTCTGCAAGAAATCAGGGATAAAAAGAAAGTTTACAGACTATGGAAAAAAGGGCTGGCTTACTTATGAAGAATTTACAAAGAGAGCTAGGTCATGCAGAAAAAAATCAGGGAAAGAAAAGTGCATTTTGAAGTTAATTTGGCTAATTCAGTTAGGGATAACAAAAAGTCCTTCTATAAATACATTAACAACAAAAGGAGGGGCAAGGAAAACCTCCATTCTCTGTTGGACTTGGAGGGAAATATAGTTACGGAAGATGAGGAGAAGGCTGAGGTACTCAGTTTTTAGCAGTAAGACAGGTGGCCCTCAAGACAACTGGCCTCTGGAGCTGACAGACAAAGAGAGGGAGCCGAATAGCCCCCCTGTATTCCAGGAGGAAATAAATAGTTACTTACTCAGCCAGCTGGCTCCTCACAAGTCTATGGGACCAGACGGGATCCATGCCAGGGTGATGAAGGAGCTGGCAGAAGAGCTTGCCAAGCCGCTCTCCATCATCTTCCAACAGTCCTGGCTCTCTGGGGAGGTCCCAGATGATTGGAAGTTGGCAAATGTCACCCCAATCCACAAAAAGGCTGCAAGGTGGACCCTGGCAACTACAGGCCTGTCAGCCTGACCTCCATGCCTGGCAGGGTTATGGAGCAGATCATCTGAGTGCAATCACACAGCACCTTCAGGATGGACAAGGGATTAGACCCAGCCAGCATGGGTATAGGAGGGGCAGGTCCTGCCTGACCAACCTGATCTCTTTTTACAATCAGGAGGAAATAAATAGTTACTTACTCAGCCAGCTGGCTCCTCACAAGTCTATGGGACCAGATGGGATCCATGCCAGGGTGATGAAGGAGCTGGCAGAAGAGCTTGCCAAGCCGCTCTCCATCATCTTCCAACAGTCCTGGCTCTCTGGGGAGGTCCCAGATGATTGGACGTTGGTGAATGTCACCCCAATCCACAAAAAGGCTGCAAGGTGGACCCTGGCAACTACAGGCCTGTCAGCCTGACCTCCATGCCTGGCAGGGTTATGGAGCAGATCATCTGAGTGCAATCACACAGCACCTTCAGGATGGACAAGGGATTAGACCCAGCCAGCATGGGTTTAGGAGGGGCAGGTCCTGCCTGACCAACCTGATCTCTTTTTACAATTAGGTGACCCACCTGGTGGATGAGGGGAAGGCTGTGGATGTGGTCTATCTGGACTTCAGCAAGGCCTTTGACATTGTCTCCCATAATATACTCCTGGAAAAGCTGGTAGCCCATGGCTTGGACAAGTGTACCCTCTCCTGGATTAGGAGCTGGCTGGAGGGTCGGGCGCAGAGAGTGCTGGTGAATGGAGCTGCATCCAACTGGCAGCCGGTCACTAGTTGTGTTCCCCAGGGGTCTGGGTTAGATCCAATCCTGTTCAACATCTTTATTGATGATTTAGATGAGGGGATTGAGTCCATCGTTAGCAAATTTGCTGATGACACCAAGCTGGGAGGGAGTGTCGACCTGCTGGAAGGCAGGAGGGCTCTGCAGAGGGATCTGGATAGAGTTGAGGGATGGGCTGATTCCAATGGGATGAAGTTCAACAAGGCCAAGTGCCGGGTCCTGCACTTTGGCCACAACAACCCCCTGCAGCGCTACAGGCTGGGCACAGAGTGGCTGGAAAGCAGCCAGGCAGAAAGGGACCTTGGAGTACTAATTGACAGGAAGCTCAACATGAGTCAACAGTGTGACCAGGTGGCCAAGAAGGTCAATGGGATCCTGTCCTGGATCAAAAACAGCGTGGCCAACAGGACCAGGGAAGTGATCCTTCCCCTGTACTCTGCATTGGTGAGGCCACACCTTGAGTACTGTGTTCAGTTCTGGGCCCCTCAGTTCAGAAAGGATATTGAGGTGCTGGAGCGGGTCCAGAGAAGAGCAACAAGGCTGGTGAAGGGACTGGAGCACAAGTCCTGTGGGGAGAGGCTGAGGGAGCTGGGGTTGTTTAGCCTGGAGAAGAGGAGGCTCAGAGGTGACCTCATCACTGTCTAGAACTACCTGAAGGGAAGTTATAGCCAGGTGGGGGCTGGTCTCTTCTCCCAGGCACTCAGCAATAGGACAAGGAGGCATGGGCTTAAGCTCTGCCAGGGAAATTTAAGTTGGATATCAGAAAAAAATTCTTTCCAGAGAGAGTAATCAGGCATTGGAATGGGCTGCCTAGAAAAGTGGTGGATTCACCATCCCTGGAGGTTTTTAAACTGAGATTGGACATGGCACTGAGTGCCATGATCTGGTAAAGGGACTGAAGTTGGACCAAGGGTTGGACTCGATGATCTCGGAGGTCTTTTCCAACCCAATCAATTCTATGATTCTGTGATTAAAAGCCTTTATTGATTATAACTTGTAAAACACTTTAAGCTTTGTGATACATTGTTTTATTGTGAGAAACAGCAGATCTATACATTGCAATAAATTTTTTACATGAATTCTACGTGCAGAATTTTTTGATTGAAAGCTTTGGTGCAGGTAACAGCCATGCAAACAATCAGGAATTTTGAATGTGCAGCAAAGACACTGTGCATATTCAGAAATAAAAAATTGCTTCTGCAGGGCTGAATAGACTTTGAAAGACATCACTTTCTTGCTAAGTAGATCTAATTTGGCTGTATGTTGGCCTTTAGTCTTTCTTGGATTTGAACATTATCTTACACTTGTAAATTGCTTTCCAAGTTACTTGCAGGTTAGCCTTGGATTCTGAAGTAATTATTACTTGAGATAGAAATAAAGTAGTGATCAAGCAGTGTTTTTACCATTTCATTCTAATGCTGGAGGAACAGTACAATAAGCAAGTGCTCAATCCCACTGAAGTACACTTTAGTCTTGATTGCAGTAATGTTGCCCATCAAAATAGCATGCAGTAGAATGCCATTCACATCTCTGATTTAAAGTTCTTTGAGGGGAACTGTGAAGTGAAATAGAAAACTGGTAAGCTGCTTTTTTTGTAACTTGTAGCAGGATTTCTGTTGGAACAGTATCTGACAGTCTTGTAACCAGCCTATTTGTCTTACCTGAAACAATGCTTCATTTTATGATTTTGCATTACTGTTCTGAACAGTAGTTAACAAGAAACTGCACAGAGTAACTTCATTCTCCTCCAATGACATGTTTTTAATTCACTTCTGTGATTGCTCAGTGAACAATCTGTGGACACTTTTAACTTTTTTCCAAATTTCTTGGGTAATTGTGACAGCCTGTGCCAAAGGATTTTTTAGACAGGATCTATATCTTAGAATATATACCCAGGATTATTCTATTTGCCTAACTTAGTAAGCCTTTATACTTTTCAGCTTAGTGTCAAACCAGATATTTGGTCCTTTGTGATATGGGCTTTACAAGACAGACCCAAGCAGAAATCTGGTGTGAAATACTGTGAAGCATAGCAGGCATTAAGCTAATTGGCTTGGATGTATACACAAAGCAGGAGGGAAAATTGAGAACTTTTTAGTGTAAATGTAGACAGACTTGTTGGCACACACAGGAATCAGTTTAAATCAGTGGGTGTGTGGATACTGGATCTTTCAGCTTTACTGAAGGATGGGCTATTGACTCACCTGCTTGTTGGAGATCTGCAAGTGGTGAGATTTTTATGTTCATTCTTCAATAGGCTTCATTAGTCTGATGTGTTCTGAAATGTTTGGTTTCTAAACAAAGAACCCTAGCTTTAAGACTGCTTTTTTCTGCAGATACACTAAGCCTATAGTCTTGTGAGAGCTAGAAGGGATCAGGAAAGGAAAGACACAAAAAAAAGCCTGGATTAGCATTTTATAATAACAGAAGGAAAAGTAGTTAAGAAATAGTAATAATCTGAAGTAGTAATAATCTGAAACATACCTGTTCCACATGAAATAATAGTAATCAGGGATGTAGTGGAGATCTCTAAATGAAAAGTGTTGAAGTTTTGGTTTATCCCAGTGGGTAGGCTGGCCCCTTGCAAAGGTTTGTGCTGCAAGTTTGTGTGTCCATGTTGGGATTTGAACACTACTTCGGTCTTGTTTCAGATTAGTATACCTGTGCTGTCAGTGACGCTTCTGAAGAAAACCAAAACTGCCCTGCTTGTGCCAAACGCTCTGATCATAGCAACAGTCACAGATAGGGTAAGTACTGGTAGCGGGCAATGGTATTGCACTCTGCCTGCTTTCTTTTTCCTTTCTACTATTTCCTTCTCTGTGCTTATCAGCAGTAATATGAAGGATTCTTGAAAGTACTAAGTGTCCACTTAAACAGCAATAGGAGTTGGTCACATGTGGGCATTTGGACTCAGAACCTTGAGGGATCTGTTCTCTTCGGGAATGATTCTAACTTCTCCTGCCTCCTCTCTTTTGACAGGAAAGGACAATTATATTTTCCTCTTACTAACTCCCTGTCTTGTTTCTTTGGATCTGCAGTAAACAAAGCTATATAGACTTTGATGAGAAAATAAAAAAGCAGAATCTCCATTTGCCACCTGCTGTCTGTAATCTTTCATTCCCTGTATTTCAAGATTACTCTGTCATAGCATAGTGGGAACTGAAACAGCTGGATCAGGAAGTGCATGCACAGAGGATTACCTGCCTTGGTAGCTCTGACAGTACTGTTTCATTTACTTGTATCTCTTACCTAAGCATACCTTAGACACACAAAACCCACTTGCTTGCAGTGATATTCAGGAATAGTAATTGCATCAATCTGTAGGAAATGTGATTATCCTAAGAGCAGCTTTAGAACCAACTCACTTTTATTGCACAAATATTTTTTGCATCCAGGAGGCTGTGCATAAAAGCAAGTTGTGGATTTGGGATTTTGTTTATTTGAATTCTTCCAAGGAGTAGGTAAAACATAGCATAGAAAATGTTTTTAAAAGAAAGAACAGATCTGGATTGTGCTCTGGTTCCTGCAGCAGAACACAGTAACTTTTATGTGCCTGTCATGTATTCTGTGTGATTAACCTCAGGTCATAGGCTTAAAAGAAGTGCAGGTTTTTCCTGCTATACTGAAGTTCTTGAAAATAGGTACTTGATCTGGAAAACCACCTGACAGTTTTATTTAGTGTCTTGGTTTGAGGGGAAAAAACAAAATGTTTACCCACAAGCGGGGGAGGGAGCCTTCTCCACAATAATCACACCACTCTTTATCAAATTTAAGAAGAGGAACTTTTAATACAAGAAGGATAACTGTTCTTAACTGATATATATACATATATGTAAACAGACTAGTGCAAACCGCTTCCCCAACACCACAAGAGGGAAAAAAACACAACAAAACCCAGCAGGTTTTCCTCCAGGAGGAAAGTTATACTTAGGCAATGTCAGTGTCACAGCCTGGCTGGCTGCGGAGTGAGTTTCCAGTCCCTCTCCAGCGAGACAGACGAGTGGTGAGCTCTCAGATGAACTCTGTCTCTTCCCCCTGTGTTCTTTGTCCAAGAAGCAGAAACACCAGCAGCCAGGAGCAGCAAAGAGCAGCAGTGAGCAGCCAGAAGCAGTCCGGGGCAGGCAGCAGCAGCAGCGAGACAGCCGGAAGCAGTCCGAGGCAGGCAGTGGCAGCAGCAAGAAGGCTTCCCCTCAACCCCACACACACGCAACTCCCCAGCCGTGTGTAGTCCCCAAGAACAAAAGAGACAAACCTGCCCCCACCCAAGTGATCAGCAGTTAACTACTTTTTTTGTTAACTACTGGCATGGGCAGTTAGTGGCAGGGGAGAGAATTTACATAATAGTTTCAAACTACAACATTTAGATAAAAGAAAGCTTGACTGTATGCCTTTTCTAAAACCATTGTGGAACCTCTGTTTTTCAGTACATGTTTGTCTCCTTACTCTCCAGAGATACCACCTACAAGCTGTTAAAATCTATCTGTAGACATCTTGAGGTAAGCACTAGTGGAAGTGAGGATGGTATGTAGCTTTGTGTTATTGTTCCTTTTCTGCTGTTAAATACTAGGTGGTTTCTGAGTGTGTACCTTGTTAATACTGCTGGTTTTTTTCAGGATACGAGCATGGGCAACAGTCCAAATCCCTCTTCTGCAGAAAACAGCTTCAGGGCTGATCGTCCTACAACCCTGCCCCTGGTAAATGGTGTAGAAGTTTGTTCTTTTGTTGCGTGGCATCTTTCATTGCAAGTACTATTTTTAATGTTTGAAAAAAGAAACTGAAGGAAATTAACAGAAACCAACTGGGGGCGGGACGGCTCCCCAAAGAACACCCACACACCGCGTGAGGGTGAACCAGAAAGCATTTATTAATGGAGGAACTGCTTGGAATGGGGTGGAAACACAAAAGGGATTGGGTAAAATGTGTGTTGGTTACCGTTAAACATCCAATGAGAGGAGATCCGAGGGGAGGATCCTGGAACTTGGTCATGATAGGTCAAGGGAAGAGGCAAACTGGGTAACTGGCACCTCAATAGCCAATGGGGAAACACCCATCAAGTGACAAGGGAGCTATCCAATAGGGGCTTAGGGATTGGGGCAGGAGAGACAGAAGAGACAGGCACCATTTCTGGCAGACTGCCAGCAGTGTGGGCAAGGCCAGCATCGTCAGGAGGCACCGTCCAGGCTCGGACCTGTTTGTGGGTTTGGGATGCTGTGGTCCCAGCATGCTGACCGTGGCTGCCACCCATGCCGCCTGTGCTACCCGGCGCAGGCGCAGCAGCGTTCCCAGGTGGCAGCAGGGAGGCCACAGCGCTGCCACTGAGTGATGGCAGCAGCAACCTTTCCTGGCGGCTGTGGGAGTCTGGCGGCCCCGCAGCAGGCAGCGTGCCTGAGCAGGACCAATCCAGCCCGGGAGAGATGGCACCAGCACCTCTCAGTGCTGAGACTCGTTAGGAGAAACCACAAGGAGACACAGTGGGGGGAAGGAATGTGGGGAGTGCAGGAACGGCAGGGGGGTGGGGAGAGGACACAGAACTTTTCCGAACTCAAACCTGTACAGAGAAAATGCATTAATTATAAACTCCAACAAGTACATGACCCACAGAACTCAGGGTGCCCTCCAGCGCCATCCCTCCTTGGGGTCCACTTCTCAGCATATTCCCACAGGATATCATGACATCGGTTTCTAAAACTTCAATTTTTTTAGACATTAGAAAACAGTGGGAATAATTAGCATAGATGTAATTTGGTCTGACTATATACAGTATATATACCTATGTACGCTTTGGGCTTATCTCAAGGTCTCTATGTTCTTTGTATCTCTGTTTCTCAGTCAGGTTTAACTGTACTTACTTAAAGTTGTTTCATCCTCTGCCATGAACAGTTTTGAAGTATCTCTAGTAGCACTTCTTCCTCTGTAGGCCAGTTCACACATATGAAAGAGCTGTGTAGCCACAGATGATGACCAGAGTCTAGGTCTAGTAATGTCCATTTTGTACTTCGAAATTTGTCTAACGTAACAGTCTGACTTTTACACACAGACTTAATTTCTTTACTTGAACAAAGGCAGGGGATGAGGCTTGAATTCTGGTGATCTTATGGAGCTTATTTTTCTAACCTAGTCTCATCATCTTTATATCAGAGATTGTTGCTGATTAAACAGTTTTAAAGCTTTAGACTTTGATTGTAATTCTAGACGGATGTTAGAAGAAATTAGATTTAGAGCAGTACTGAGCCTTTTTGTGATTCTATCTCCCCATCAGGATTTCAATGAAGATTATTCTGATCTGGATGGAATAGTGCAGCAACGAAGACAAGAGATGGAAGAGTCCAGCAGCACAGGCTCACAGACACCAGAGCTGGAATGCTTCCAAGGTGAGTGGGATCATGGAGCCCTAAGAAAATGAGTCTGGCTTAGCTCTCAATTTTAATTCTGTAATCCCCTTTTGATGTGAAATCTACATTCTCAAAAGTCTTGAAGAATTGTGGGAGTTTTGAGGTCTTCCTCAAGTCCCAGTACCTCCATTTTCATTATTATATCCCTTTGCAGTCCAGATTCAGGCAATGGCTTGGTCGTCAGCAGATCTGAATTATCACTACTGCCTCCAGTTGCTTACCCATGCTAGCAGAGATACAATGTAGTAGCTCTTCCTTCTTTAAAAAACAAAAGAAAAGCACTGCTGTTCGTAATCTCCTATTGTCTCAAGTTCTTGACCTAATTAGCAGCAACGCTGTATAGAAACTCACTGCGTGTAAGTTCACGAGTACAGCAGTACTTGTTTCAGGTAGCCCATGCTGAATATTACTTCATGGGTTGCTGTCTTTCAAGGGAGGGATCTGGAAATAAAAGTGCAACATGCATCATCCTGGTTCAATCCAAATGCTTGTTTTTATTTTGTGTTAGTGTGCAATTGTATATAAACTGTTTCAAGGATGCTAAACTAACTGCTGCTTTGTATCCAAGTACAGAAATGCACCTTTTAAAGTTCTTCTCTTCCCCTACTCCTTGACTAACGTAAACTACCAGCAATTTCCTTTGACTTCATATTTCAACTTTATTAAAATCTTGCTTTTTCCAGATTATCATGTCATTGAAACACAGACTCACTTGAAAGTTTCCAAGGCCGAGGCCAAGACTGTTCGTTCAGATGTACATAGTAAACGTGGACCTGATGGAAAAGCCCGAAACAGTCCTCAAAATGGTAAGGAATCAAGAGCAGAACTTCAGCTAGAGTTACTTGAGGTAAGTTTGCCTAGATATGTCAATTTACATAATTGGGAATATCTTTCTTGTTTATCTCTCTGTATTATCTGTTCCATGCTTGAGAACGCTGTAAGCTGTGGTGTGCTCTGTTCAAAGTGACATTTAATTCTTCTTGCAGGCTGTTCTGAAGCCTTCAGGTTCTTCCACAAAGTGAAGTCCCAGAAACTCTTATCTCTGAACCATGTACTTGTGTTTTACGCAGTTCTGTAAGTTAGCAATTACTACCAAGTTTTTCCAAATACTCGAATTTTATTATGTTCGCATAATTTATATAATCTGAACTTCACTGAAAAAGGGGAAATTACTGGGAATTGTGGCCCTTATACTTTTTAGAAGTACCTAAATAAGCCTGCTGGGACAGACTTACTTATGTGGCCTTTTAAATGCAAAGAATCTTTTGATTCAGGAAATGTTAAAAGTATTTAAGTATTTGCAGGTTCATTTTACACGTTGCTTGGCAAGGCCATACTCAAGGCTGAGACTTTCATAACTGTCTGAATGCCACTGATTGTATTGCTGAAGTGCTTCTATGAATGATACCTTTATTATTGAATATATACAAGTAAAATTTTAAATGGCTTTTAACATTGAATTTGTCAGGTACCACTAAAGTCTCCTTTATTTTTCTCTCTTACAGTGTTTGTGTGTTAATATTTTCTACCTTCTACATGAGATACAAAATCAGTGTCCTGGAGGAACGTCTTATGTCCCTCACATCCTTTGATTCACGTATTAAGGAGTAAGATACATTCTGTAAAACCCCCACTCTGGGGGTTTAAAATCTTTTTCAAGTATCTCTCATGCTTATCTGTTTTGTTCAGAAACCACTGCGATACTGTAGTACCCATAGTGTTTTGTAGTTCTTTTATCTATACTAGCCTTTCTTATCTTTCTGTTTAAGACTGTTAATACAAATGTGGTATATTGTGGTGTCCTCCTGCCTTGAGAATGTTTCATATAGCTGTGAGTAACTTCACTGTAAACTGCTGAAGTGAACAGTTCCTTTCCAGAACAGTCATTCCTGAAAATGATGTAACTTCTGTCTTTGGTCTTAATGTAATTTAATTAGCCAAAAATAACACAGTCTTTGCGAAAATAGTACTTCACAGTCTTTGTGCTAGTTCCTCTGTCTTCCTTGTATACCATTTTCTGAAGCTTTGGGCTGCCTGTATTCTCTTTAGAACTGATAATCCTGTCTTGCTAAAATAAAAAAAGCCCACACCAGAAAACCAAACCAAAATCCAAACACACTAAGGGAACAGTTCTTTGTGTATTTGAAGAGGAAATAGGAAAAGGGACCACCAGTGCATAAACAGTTGCTTTCTGTAGCTAATCATGGCTATCTTCTGCCCCTGTGGTTAGTTAGTTAGTTTGGTTTGGTTTATTGTTGTTTTGTCTCCATATTGCATAGATAGAGAATATGCAAACAGAAATGAAGAGGCAATGCAGAGACAGGTATGTTTTCCATAGCAGTTTGCCATTGTGTTGGCTTACTGCACCTGTCATAGGACAGAAGGCTGGATACTGCTGAGAATACTAATCAGTTTACTGAGCTTTATAATTTTGATTAACTCTTCTCCCCTTCTTATAACAGATTTTGTCCTAAACTGGACTGAAAAACATTGCTTCAAAAGTAATTTGTAAATTCAGTGCAAAAACTGCAGCCACATACAGCATGAATGGGAATGCTGCCTACTGGAGAAGCACTTCATGAAAAAAAGAGGGGGGAAATAAAATTCAAGACAAAGTTGATTCAGGAGTGGAACTGTCTTCAAAGTGTTTCAAACCTATAGCAAACTCTTAAATAATGCTTTTTGACTGAACTTTCTTTGATGACCTATTCATGACAAAACAGGTCACTCTGACTTTGCTCTTGTCATCTTGTGGACAATGACTGTGCTGCTTATGATCCAGCTGCTCTCAGCTCTCATCTGTGGAAAGCAGTAAGACTTGGATGCATGTGTCAGAAAACAGAGCTAGGTTCTTCATAAAAAATGGGTAGGAAGGAAACGGTTCTCTGCCTTAAACAGCCTTTGATTTATATGTTACCCATAATACAAGGAGTGAGGTTAACCTGCTTCACGTAGCAAGCAATGTCAAAAGCCTTTTTCTCACTTCTGGCACATTTTTATTAGCAGAATGCTGTGTGCCTCTTTAGAAACTCTGTAACACAAGAAATTCTGTTTCCATTGCTCTGATCCCAAACAGTACAAGATACAGAATGGAAGATCTAATGTGGACTTCTACAGTCTCAAGGGGTTGAGCTTTTTTTATTTCCTCCAAGTCATAGGATGTGAAACTTGTGCAGCTTTTCAGTGGAAATATTGTAAAGTTTTCCATCCAAAATTCTGGAGAATGAGACCTCATAAAGAATGTAGTCAAGTGACTTAGTACTTTGTTTCTGTAAACAAGTACAGTTCAGTGTTGCCGCTGTGTTTTTATCTACACGTGTATCTCAGTTCTTTTTTCCTCTTTTTCTGAGTCTGTTACACTTACGTTTTCATTCTGTTTGACAGACAGCCAGTGCACCAAGGTTTGGGATCCCATCTGCAAATTAATGCTGATGTCCTTTGTGATGAGTTAACTGCCAATCTCGTGAAATTGGAAAAGGTAACATCCTGATACAATGCAAATGCCGATAGACTGATCAGGTTCTTGTTGTGTTTGTATGATCTGTTATTTTGTAGGGTGTCAAGTTAACTCCACTTTTGAGACCAAAAACTGGTATTTTCTTAGACAAAGGAGTGGGTTTTGGACTATAAATTAACCCAATTATAACGATGATACATGTAAAAGTTTTGCCTTGACTTGAAGCTTATAACTAGGAATACTGTCTCTAAAGTGGACATTTCAGGGACGATTATTGCATGTAATCTCAATTTGTTTTTTTTAATCCATCAGGACTAAAGATTTTGAACTAAGCCTTTATTGCTATTTGATGAACTTTTCTGTTTGGGGCTTTTGTTAGAGGTTTTTTTTGTGGTTTTTTGTTTGTTTGTTTGTTTGGGGGGGGTTATTAAGAAAAATCATGCTGATTTTCATTTGTAGTCAGCTTCTTCATACAAAATGGCTGGAATCTGCCTGTTTTTCTTCAGTAACACAAATAGTGCTAGCACCAGTTGTCTGATTCCCTATACCTGACCTTTACCATTCTCTGCAAAATTAAACGTATTTGGTGATTTAAAATGGAAACCTATGCATAACGAGTGGATGTTCAGACCTTATTCCCACTTCAGGTATTGTGGTGTGCTAACTTTGGCCAGCAGTCAGATGCCGACACAGCCACTCTCACTCTGCTTTCCTAGTAGAGCATGGGGAGATAATAAGAGGAGAAAGCTTGTGGGTCAAGATAAAGGCAGAGAGATTGCTTACCACTTACCATTGCAGGCAAAACATACTTGACTTGGGGGAAAATCAGTTTAACATAGTTCTAGTTAAAATAGATTTGAGCACTGATAAACAAGGACAAGTGATAAAACACCTTTCCTGTCTCCTGTGCCTGGCTCAGCTTCACTCCTCTGCTCCTGACTCCTCAACCACGTGGCGCTGGTGGGGGATTGCACTTGATGCATAACTATTTTCCCTCTTCTGCTCCTTTTCCCGCTTCACCCATTTTCCCGCTTCACCCATTTTCCCGCTTCACCCATTTTCCCGCTTCACCCATTTTCCCGCTTCACCCATTTTCCCGCTTCACCCATTTTCCCGCTTCACCCATTTTCCCGCTTCACCCATTTTCCCGCTTCACCCATTTTCCCGCTTCACCCATTTTCCCGCTTCACCCATTTTCCCACTGCTGCAGTGTGAGCTTCTCCAAGGGCTCCAGTTCTTCAGGAAATGCCTTCTTCAGCATCCATTCTCCATGGACTGCAGCATAGACATCTCTGCCATGAAGCACCTCCTTCCCTGCCTCCTTCTCAGACCTGAGTGTTTGTTTTGCTGTTTCCCATCCTCTTACTCTCCTCCTGTCTGTGTTTGGTGTTTTCTCACCTTTTTAAAATACTTTATCAGAGGATCCACCACCATCATGGCTGGGTCTCAGCTGTGCCCTGCAGTGTGTCCACTGAAGGCTGCTGGAATGTCTGTGTCCAGCACAGGGCAGCCCCTGGCCCTTTCCCACAGCTGCTGCCCCTGCAGAGCTCATCCCACCCTGATAAATGCACCCAGTAGAGGTATATGAAATGTTGTGAGTTGGGAACATATACACAGGCCAAGCATGACAAAAGTACTAGTGGAATAAAACCAGAAGTTACTTGAATTTCTATGTGTTTAAGTCACATGGGATATTTTTCCTCTGTTTCTAAAACTGAGTCTGTGCCAAGATCTTCCAACACCTTTTTTCCCCAAATGAAGTTTCTCAAATAGCACAAAGCTAAGATTATATAATATCACCTGTGTGAATACTGCCAAAAAGGGGGTCCTTCCCCACATTTTCACCCCCTTGGCTGCAGAAATCAGTGATGGCATAACCCCTCCCTATGTTCTCAATAATAGCAGTGTGAGTTCAAGGGGAAAATGCTTACCAGATGATTACCAGATAGAATCTTTAGCCAAATTAGGTCATTTAAGAGGTTACTGCTTTCTAGCTGTCTGGTACAGGCTGGGAAGATGGTTCATGGGAGACGTTATTTCGGTGGGAAGTCAGCCAGGCAGCTCTTTACAGCAGGGTTAGGCACTTTCCCACTCCTTATATAGTCTCTGCTTGGAGACACAGTAATAAGACAGCTGGATGGTTGGATCATTCAGCTATTCCCAGAGAAGTGACCCACTCTCCTGAATCAGAGTCTTAAGTTGTGTACTTTTTTCGTTTAGTGTCTACAGGACTGGACTCTTAAAAACTTGCTTGAAAGGTATTCAAGACAATGAAGTGCTCTGCTTGCAAGCTAAATTAGTATTGTCTATAGCTGCATATGGCCACATCCTGATCCTCTCTAATCTAGATAAGCAGTGGCTAGAACAGGAGGTTTGACCCTACTCCTGTACTGCAAAACTGGTAGAAATCTAATAGCATTTTGTTCTCTTAGAAAAGTTCCTGCAGTTGCTTAACTGTTTCATATGCCTTAGTGAAAAGCACTAATAACTACTGCAGCAGCAAAGGTACCGTAAAAGTTACAGTGTAACTTGTCAACTCTCCCCTTGCTTTTCTCTGTGACTGCAGCACTGTAAACTAGACTTTTTCCAGTGTGACCTTGTTATTTTTACAAGCTTGCCTTTATACTTGGAGCCAAGGAACTGCTATGTCTTAGCAAAATTCTGCTAATTTGGCATTTAATTATACTTAACAGGTTGTTGAAATGCACTGTGTCTATCAGACAATAAAGCATTAAACTGAGGGAAAGAAAATATGGCCCAATATTACTCATTCCCTTACACTGGCTTAGCTTACTAAAAGGAAATTTCCCAGGTTTGTTGTAACTCTTAAAAAATTAAATTAAAAATCTTCTTACTGTTTCTCCTTCCTTAAAATGCCCCTCTTGAAAAAAAAGTACGCATCTGGGATAGAAATCATGAGGTAGAATTAAGAAGTATCCTTGAACAGGAAGTACAACGGCTTCTCAAATTAAAGACTGAAAGCAGCTGTGACTAAACGTTCTGTAACCAGTTGCTGTGACTTACTAAGGTACTGAGATACCAAGAACATGTGTGCCAGGGGATATGACCCACTATATTCCCTCTTCTCTGCTTTTAAGGACTAGATGAAAGGTGGAAAAATAGGCTGTGTAAAAATAGGTCTGCACAAATTATTCTTGAGGATGCATCCGGCTGGCATTGCCTTCAGAGTAACTAAAGGAAGATAACCCACAATCAGTACACTAAACCTGGCAAATGGGACACATCCACTAATGTTAGAAGACCTTATTTTGCTGTGCACAAATCATAGATGAAGCTGTTACAAAACTATTTGAATTATCCACTTAAATCATAGAGCTGTGATTTGGAAGTTTGAGGCTTTTATCATATTTTGATAAAGCTCAAAATAATTGGGTTTCTTATCCCGCTGCTTCCAGCTGTAATTTTTATTTGACTTATTTTCTCATACCTAATGAAGGAGAATCTGTAGGAGAAAATTGCAAGAGATACTCCTAATATGAAAGCTAGGTATCTTGCTGATTAGTTGTATCTAGGTGTTTCCTTTGATGCTAGTGCAGGAAGCATTTAACAGGAATACCGTTGGTGTGAATAGGTGTGACAAAATTAACATGCACATGGGAGTATATTGAGGAGCATGTCTTGATTTTATTTTATATAAAATGCAGTATAACAGTTCTTGCATCCCAAGTGTTTCCTTCTCTTTTTCTAAGATACAGGACAATTTACAAAAACTACTTGAAGATGGTGAATGAAACATCAATGTTCTTGGACTGCTCCAAACCTCATTGTTCTGTCTTGACAAACAGTTCCAAAGGAGCTCTGCTGGCCGGAGTTCAAGCTTCTTTATTTTCTGTCCAAGCCAAGCCTAAACTACTGTAAAGCTCATGTTATAATGCAACAAGTCAGTTTATTCTTGACTATGTATCTATATGTTTTGAAAACGTATATCCTTTGATCTACATGTATCTATGTGTTTTAAAAATATGGGGATTTTTCTTTCTCTATTGTGTATGAAGTAATGGATTTTTAGCTTGCTTGGTTTATAGCTTGCTTGATTTTTTAGTTTGCTTACACCAGTGCAAACCTGGTGCATATCCTTTCACCTCAACATTTGCTTTATGCCTATTGTCATACAAATGTAAATATGAAGAATTTCAGTATGACTCATTGCTAAGTGTGTGAATGAGCAGGTATCTCTTTTAGCTGTGGTTATGGATTGGTGCAGTGATCTTCGTTTTTACTTAGTTCTTTGCACCCTGACATCCCAAAGATCTGAAAACAGACACCTCTGGATTTGGATATGAATATTTGAGGTGTGCTTGGTTCTCAGGTGCTGTGAAAAGTTTCAATTCCACTTTGACATTGTATCACCACTGAGAAGAAGGTCTGTTTCCACTGGGCAGTTTCCGTTCAAGTCAAGTTTGAAGTCTGTGAACTTGCCAACTTACAACCTAGTTGCTTATGAATAGAAATATGGGTGTGACACACCTGCACAACTTAGAAAAGCTGCTTTTCTTTTGTCCACTCATGTGGTCTCCGTCCTTTAAGTTAATTGATGTGAAGACTCCAGTCAGCTTCCCTTGGAGCTGAATAGGGTTTTGGTTGACTAAGCCAGTGCAATTTGTACTCCAGTTAGTGGAAATCTAGGCTTGGTATGTGACTCCAGGGACTGGATATTTCCACATGATAGGGACTGGCAAATTAATGGTGTAGCAATACAAATAATCAGTAGAGTCAAAAAGTGGACACCTGCTTTGTTATATCACACTCTATTTTTCTCAAGAGTGCCTAACATGGGGATTTTTAGCTTTCTGATTCACCAAATAGGCTCATTAGTTTCTGAAAAGCAATATTCAGGATAATAACAACTACTATCTGTAAAGTGACTGTATTGTTTATAATATGCTATGCATTTTATAACCATTTCTGTGAAATGTACCTACTTTGTATAAATAAACTTTTTTAAAACAAGTGATTCTACTGTAATTTGAATAAACCCAGTTCCATCCACCCAGTTTTAGTCAAAGGTGATAATCATGAGGCTTATATCTCACAGTGCAAAGTTTGTGCAAAACCCAGTACCTGACACAAGGGGTTAAGAACTGCGTCCTGGCGCTGTCCTTGCTCTTTACTGTTGTGCATGAGGTCTTCTCAGGCTGCAACAAGAACAGTACAAGCAAATTTGGCCCACAGAGTTTTCTCAAATTTCTCAAGTTCCTCCTTGAAAGACATGGATGAGAATTGGAATATTTAGAAAGCTTGGAGAGCCCTGTGTGCTCCAGCATGCCTGCCTAGCTCAAAATTCTACTGGAGCACAGTATGTAAGAAATCTGAGATTTGACAGTTCTCACTACTGAAGCCTCTGCCTTTGCTTCCTCAGCTGTCATGACTTTATTGGAAAACTCACAGGAAAACTAAGAAATGTTTTTTTCTCTTTCCATCCTTTTCCCTACTCTCTTCTACAGTTACACAGCTTATGTAACATTTTGGACTCTGACCTCATCCTCTACCTTCTCTATTTCCCTCCCTGTAACTCTGTATCAGTAACAGAAGTGTGTAGCTCTGTTTGTGGTTGAACAATTGATGCCAAGAGTCACCTTTATCAAAGGAGCTATGAGAAAACTTATATCCAGCAGCTGAACTGAGTTAGCCTGTTACTCTATTACATCAGGAACTCTGCTTTGCTATAGGAGAACAAGGAGAGAGATAATACTTGGCATGTGTCTTAGGTAAATCTGGCAGGCTAACCCCTTATCATTAGCCATAAGCAAACAAAATAATTACTGGAGGGAATGAGTAATCAGAGGTGGAGGTGTGCCCTTTAGCCTGTTCCAGCAGCATGCCAGGTGAGGCGAGTCTGGACAAAGGTGTAACAGTGCCCTTCAAACAGGAAAAGGGATTAAGCTCTAGAGAAAGAACTGGCTTGTGACTTCGTGGTCACATGAGCTCACTGATGCAATTCACTGTGACCACTTTTTGCCCTTCAGTTGCTATCCTGACTCCTTTTGCCAGGGGAGAAGGGCATCTGGAGGATGCAACTGTTCAGATGTCAGTGTGCAGTCAGGCAGTGGGTAGTACTGAGGTATTTCAGCATGGGAGACAAAGCACATGCAAGACCCTGTGCAGACAAAGTTTAGAATTGAGAGGAGTGATTTAAATCCTGTAATTCGGTCTTATGATTGAAGAGGAGAGGTTTGCCACAATTGTGTTTGGGAGGGAAGTACCAACAGCAGTGATAAACAAGGAAAAGTTGCTTCCCATGAGGCTGTGAGCCTGTTAAAGAGTAGGGGGACTTCTCCGACCATCTGTAGTAGGTAATGCGAACAAAGTCTACAAGGAGGGGGTTTGCCTTTTGGCAAAAGTTCAAGTTTGCAGAAAAAGATGGGAAAGGTGTGTGACTTGAAAGAAGTCAGAAATCCACATAAAATTCATAGCACACACTCCTAATAGTGGGCATTCATAATCTGCTACATAGGCTTCACAGAAATTGCTTTAAAAAGCCAACTTTAATTTTTTTTTAACATGTTTTTCCCATTATGTCTATCTGCTGTCCTTCACAGCACAGAGGCTAGATAAACTGCTGACTTACACCAGCAATGATGGACCTACCTAATAGTAGTGCTAGGTTCTGGGAAGATGCTTTGAAATTGCAAAGGAAAGACAAGAGGACCACATCAGTAATGTAGTTGGTGACCCAACTATTTTTTTCTGAACAGTCTTAGCCCATCCTTCAGTTAATGAGAATGCATCTTGTAAGGGAGAAAAGGCAAACCAAAAAGCGCTTGATTTCCTTCCTTTTGGAAAAACTTAGAGGAAACTCTGAAGGCCCTTCGATGCTTGTTGGCAGGAACTGTAGAAAAGACCCAACTTTTCTACATATATTCTGCCAATGTCCAGCAAGTGGACTTTGAAAGAAAGTCCTGGTCTGCCAAGACTAATTTAAAGTGCTTTTCTTCACTTCATTAGTATGAACATATACCAAATACCTAATAAAGTTGCTGGGGGGTACAGGCGAGGGAGGACAGAAAAGAACATGGAGGTACATTACAGGCATGACTTTCTGATGTCTTGGAATTCCTCTGTCTTCAGGCTGCTGTCAAGGAAAAGAGTCCTCCTTTCCATTTCTCCCCTCTTCCAGATTCATGGCTGTTACTGTCTTGTGCATTTTTCAGACAAAGCAGAAAGGAGGCAAAAAAAAAGGTAACGTGCATTTGGAGAGGCTGGTTGGGTTGAGAGGTTGTTAAATTAATTTTCTGACAAATTACGTGCCAGATGTGTATCAAGTTTATGATACTGGTGCTGTGAAGGATGAACTAGCATTCTAAGGAGGAAGTATAAAGCCTCCCTCAGCAGAACATGAGAGGCAGTAACTCCCAGTAGCACTTGCAGGAAAGATAAGCAGTTTTGTGTTGTTTTGTGTGGATATGTTTAATACTATTAACTGCTTTCACATAAATCTTCATACAGGTGTGTAGTAATGCTTTCTCCTTCCTGCTACAGCCACACTTTTATTTCCATGTTTCCATCTAATGGTCAGCTGATAAATGCTAAATAAATCTCTAGGTTGGTGTTATCCAGGCTTTGGCAGGCTATTGCTCAGCTGGTTCAGCTGTAACTGCTAGTGAGGTATTACTCCCAAGTACATAGGAGATTTTGCATTTACAGAGCAGGTGTGACATGCAATGATGATCATGAAAAAGCTGGCTATTTGGACAGCAAACTGAGCAAACAGTTCCTTTTGTGCTGAGTGCCTGTGTGTATGCTTCTATAAACACTAGAGGAATAATGTTGGAAAGCATTTTACTGGCACCTGCTTTCACTTTGCCTGGTGAGACTATCCGAGTCTGATGGACAAATTTGTTCAGGAGGGAAAATTGACTACTCTCATATGACACTTCTAGGTTATGCTTTGAAGCCAGTGGAGCTTTCTGCTACACGTGGTTGCATGTAATGAGACTTTACAAAAGGGATATGGGTTTTGTGCTTTCTTGTGTTTTAAAATTGCTGTAATACCATTTTATGCTTGTAGAGTCTCTTGCTATCTTAATGTTCACTGAACAGCAGCAAGAAAATATATGCCAGTAAATTTCACTTGTGTCTTAAAGTGTCTTAAGTTCACTTGTCTCTTACTCCCTGTTTATCAGTAGCCATCATATATTTTTACAAAAAAAAAATCAAATGCATACAATAAAACAATGTACACTATACACTAATTCCACAGCACTTAGGAGAATTTATTCCCTGAGTTTCATGCAATGTTATGATGCCTGTCACTATTCCTGTTCAAAATACAGTCATTTCACTGACACTTTCTTTGTTTTTTTCATACCTTCTGTTTTTTCTTCCTGGTGGTTTTCACTGACCCTCAAGTTTCTGTTTAGTCAAACTGGCAAGCAAGACTGTGCCTCCTCATCTTAGATTAAATCTAAGATTATTTGGTGACCAGACATATATGCTGTGTTTAGGAAACCTTGACTACACCTGCTGTTGGTAGAACCCTTAAAGGCCATGATCCCAAGAAGGAACTGATGAGAATGTACTCTGAAAGGAGACCAGCAGGATTAGTATGATAATCAAATGGTTTTGTCTTTCTTCTGTACCTGGTTTCATACCATAATTTACAAACAAGCGGTCAGGCTGCAGCATCTTACCAAGCAGACTTTGTGCAGTGTCTCGGTTTGAGGGGAAAAACCCAAAATGTTTTACCCACAAGCAGGGGAGGGGCCTCCTCCACAATAATCACACCACTCTTTATCAAATTTAAGAAAAGGAATTTTAATACAAGAAGGATAACTGCTATATATATATATATATATATATATATATATATATATATATGTAAACAGACTAGTGCAACCCACTTCCCCAACACCATAAGAGAAAAAAAAAAACAACAACAAAACCCAGCAGGTTTTCCTCTGGGAGAAAAGGTTATACTTAAGTGTCCTTGTCACAGCCTGGCTGGCTGCAGAGTGAGTTTCAGTCCCTCTCCAGCGAAACAGACGAGCAGTGGGCTTTCAGATGGACTCAGTCTCTTCCCCCTGTGTTCCCCGTCCAAGAAGCAGAAAAAGGTACGAGCAACCAGCAGCAAATCCAAGGCAGGCAGCAGCACGGCAGGAAAAGGTGGTCCGAAGTAGGCAGCGGCAAGACAGCCAGGGAAAAACCCCAGCAGTAACCAGCAGGGCAGCCTGCCTCCTTGGAGTCCCCACTCCCCCCTTCCGCCGAGACAAGACTGAGCAGAATATCCAAAAAAAAACCAAAAGAGACAAACCTGCCCCCACCCCAGCGATCACAGTTAACTGCTTCTTTTGTTAACCGCTGGCCTGGGCAGTTAAGTGGCAGGGGAGAGAATTTACATAATAATCCCAAACTACAACATTATCCACCCCTAAATTCTCTTCCATGCCGATACTCTACATTAAACTTAAATTTTCTTTCAAATAATTAAGTGTTTACAAATACAGTAATATGAGTCGTTTACCCAGAGATAAGTTCCCCTTGAGGTATACATCGTGTCTCTCCATCTTCCTGCATCACCCACCAGGTGGAACCAGATCCTTGAGCAAAGACAACCCCACGAATGGGTTTGCCTTTGCCTGAGGCAGGGTTGATCCAGACTGTTTTCCCTAGCATACCTCTCAGGTGTATTACAGGGACTTTGTCTCCATCTACAGTGTGAAGGGGTTCTGATTAGGCAGGGCCGGCTCGATTGACAGAGCCTCTAGTGTTGACTAGCCATGTAGCCTTTGCTAAGTGTTGATCCCAGTGTTTGAAAGTCCCTCCACCCAACGCCTTTAAAGTGGTTTTCAACAGTCCATTACACCGCTCAACTTTCCCGGCAGCTGGTGCATGGTAGGGGATATGATACACCCACTCAATGCCATGTTCTCTCGCCCAGGTAGCAACTAAGCTGTTTTTGAAATGAGTTCCATTATCTGACTCAATTCGTTCTGGGGTGCCATGTCGCCACAGCACTTGTTTTTCCAGGCCTAGGATGGTGTTCCGAGCAGTGGCGTGAGGCACTGGGTGTGTCTCCAGCCACCCTGTGGTTGCTTCCACCATGGTGAGCACATAGCGCTTGCCTTGGCGGGTCTGTGGCAGTGTGATGTAGTCAACCTGCCAGGCCTCCCCGTACTTATACTTATCCCAGCGTCCACCATACCACAGGGGCTTCACTCTCTTAGCCTGCTTAATGGCAGCACATGTCTCGCAGTCGTGGATAACCTGAGAGATAATGTCCATGGTTAAATCCACCCCTCGGTCTCGTGCCCATTTATAAGTGGCATCTCTGCCCTGATGGCCCGAGGCATCATGGGCCCATCGAGCCAAGAACAGCTCTCCCTTGTGCTGCCAATCCAGATCTGTCTGTGATACTTTCACTTGCGCAGCTCGGTCTGCCTGTTGGTTGTTGAGATGTTCCTCATTGTCCCGATTTTTGGGCACGTGTGCGTCTACGTGGCGGACTCTCACAATCAGCTTCTCTACTCGGGTGGCAATATCTTGCCATATATCGGCAGCCCAGATGGGTTTCCCTCTGCGTTTCCAATTGGTTTTCTTCCATCGGTCTAACCATCCCCAGAGAGCATTGGCCACCATCCATGAGTCGGTGTAGAGGTAAAGCTTTGGCCATTTCTCTCGTTCAGCAATGTCCAGGGCCAACTGCACGGCTTTAAGCTCTGCAAACTGACTCGACCCACCTTCTCCTTCAGTAGCTTCTGCAACTTGTCGTGTGGGACTCCATACAGCTGCTTTCCATTTGCGATTAGTCCCTACAATGCGACAGGAGCCATCGGTGAAGAGGGCGTAGCGTATTTCCTCTTTTGGCAATTGATTGTATGGTGGAGCTTCTTCCGCACGTGTCACCTGCTCTTCCTCTTCATCTGCTAGACCAAAATTTTCACCTTCAGGCCAGTTTGTGATGATTTCCAGGATCCCAGGGCGATTTGATTTTCCTATACGGGCGCGCTGCGTAATCAGGGCAATCCACTTGCTCCAGGTAGCATCAGTGGCGTGATGTGTAGAGGCAGCCTGTCCTGACAACATCCACTTCAGCACTGGTAGTCGAGGTGCCAGAAAGAGCTGTGCTTCTGTGCCAATCACCTCTGAGGCGGCTTGAACTCCTTCATAGGCGGCTAGGATCTCTTTCTCTGTGGGGGTATAGTTGGCTTCAGATCCTCTGTAGCCTCGGCTCCAGAATCCAAGTGGTCGGCCTCGAGTCTCACCAGGCACCTTCTGCCAAAGGCTCCAAGACAGGCCATTATTCCCGGCGGCGGAGTAGAGCATGTTCTGTATGTCTGGTCCTGTCCTGACTGGTCCAAGGGCTACAGCCTGAGCAATCTCATGCTTGATCTGGTCAAAGGCTTGTTGCTGCTCAGGGCCCCAGTGGAAATCATTCTTCTTACGGGTTACCAAGTAGAGAGGGCTTACGATCTGACTGTATGCTGGGATATGCATCCTCCAGAACCCTATGGCACCCAGGAAGGCTTGTGTTTCCTTTTTGCTGGTAGGTGGAGACATTGCTGTGATCTTATTGATGACTTCTGTTGGAATCTGATGGCGTCCATCCTGCCACTTCACTCCCAGGAACTGGATCTCTTGGGCTGGTCCCTTAACCTTACTCCGTTTGATGGCAAAGCCAGCTCCCAAAAGGATCTGGATGATTTTCTCTCCTTTCTGAAAAACCTCTTCTGCTGTGTCCCCCCACACAATGATGTCATCAATGTATTGCAGGTGTTCTGGAGCCTCACCCTTCTCCAGTGCAGTCTGGATCAGTCCATGACAGATGGTGGGACTGTGTTTCCACCCCTGGGGTAGTCGGTTCCAGGTGTACTGCACGCCCCTCCAGGTAAAAGCAAACTGTGGCCTGCACTCTGGTGCCAGAGGAATGGAGAAGAACGCATTAGCAATGTCAATAGTGGCATACCACTTTGCTGCCCTGGACTCCAGTTCATACTGGAGCTCCAGCATGTCCGGCACAGCGGCACTCAGCGGTGGGGTAACTTCATTCAAGCCACGATAGTCCACAGTCAATCTCCATTCTCCATCAGACTTATGCACAGGCCAGATGGGGCTGTTGAAGGGTGAGTGGGTTTTGCTGACCACCCCTTGGCTCTCCAGTTCACGGATCATCTTATGGATGGGGATCACAGCATCACGGTTCGTTCGGTATTGCCGACGGTGCACTGTCGTGGTGGCAATTGGCACTTGCTGTTCCTCAACTTTCAACAGTCCAACAGCAGAAGGACTTTCTGAGAGACCTGGCAATGAGTTCAATTGTTCAATCCCTTCTGTCTGTACAGTGGCTATTCCAAAAGCCCATCTATGCCCCTTTGGGTCCTTAAAATATCCATTCCTGAGGTAGTCAATGCCCAGGATACATGGGGCGGCTGGACCAGTCACAATGGGGTGTTTCTGCCAATCTCTCCCTGTCAAGCTCACTTCAGCTTCTAGCACAGTCAACTCTTGAGATCCCCCTGTCACCCCAGAAATAGAAATAGTTTCTGAGCCCACATGTCCTGATGGCATTAATGTGCATTGAGCGCCAGTATCAACCAAAGCCTTATACTTTTGTGGGTCTGATGTACCAGGCCATCGAATCCACACAGTCCAATAGACACGGTTGTCCCGTGCCTCTACCTGGCTAGAGGCAGGGCCCCTCTAACACTGATCCTGGTCATAGCGGTCAGAACCTTTTCTCGATGAGTACACCTGGGAGGTGCCCTCCTGTGGGTCAGATTCTTGCCCGTGGGAAACTGGGACTGCACTTACTCTCACTGACCTTCTTCCATTCTCCTTCAGTTCTTGTACTCGGGCTGCAAGGGCACGGGTGGGTTTCCCATCCCACCGTCCCATGTCTTCTCCATGTTTGGCCAGGAAGTACCACATCTCAGTTCGTGAGGTCTGTCCACTTCCTCTGGCTGGGGGGCGTCTGGCTCTGACTTCAGAGGTTCTCATTCGCACTGGTGCCACTTGGAGACTTTCCCTAATTTCCTCTCTGATCGCTTTTACCTCTGCAGGCAGCGTCTTGAGACTCTCAACCAATGTCTCTACAGCAGAAATACGGGCCTGCATTGGGCTGTGGGTCATGCTTTCATATATCCGGAGCTTATTTGCTACTGCGCCCACTGTTTCATGGTTCTCTTCCCTATACATGGATGCCAGGAAATCGGTGTATTCAGCTGGCCCCGAGCGTGAAAGGTCCCACCACATATGTGGTGTGCATCTGACCTTGTCAGGGTCATTATTGGCTTGCCCACCTCTTCCAAAAAGCACGTCCATCATTGCCATCTCCCTCAGACGTAAAATTCCTTCTTCCATCGTCTTCCAAGTCTTCCTAATATGATGTTCCTGCAGGATTTCTCTATAAACAAACTTCTCTCTTACACTCGTTAGAAGTCGTGCCCAGAGTGAAAGGGGCTTTGATTCCCTCACGAACACCTGTTCAATAGCCACATCCTGGGCCAGAGCCCCCAAAAACCTGGCTTCAGCACCATCCAGTTGTAAGGTTTCACCCATAAGGTCCCAAACTCGGATCAACCAAGTCAGGATGGGCTCACCCGGGTGTCGAGCAATGTCTTTCCGCAAACTACGGAGATTATCAAATGACAATGACTCAGTGATGATCTCAGGCTCTGGGTCTGCTTGCTGTGGAGGTGCAGCAGCCCCCTCATCGTCTGCTGGATGGTCTAATTTGGTCTTATATTTCCTTTTCTGAATAGGGGCAACTTCCATAGGCTTGGCCTGTCCTCCTGGTTTAGCCTCATCCTTTTCTCCCTTCACTGTGGCATCAGGGGTTTTATTCTCTCGCTTTTCCCCCTTCACTGGGCTAGGTTTCTGAATGCATTCTGGAAAAACCCTGGCCCTACCTTCAAACATTCTGTAAGCTGCAGGGATACAACCCTGCAGAAAAACCATAAAGAGCAAGATATCTCTGGCATCCAGGGAGAATTTAAACATCTCAAAAGCTGTTGTAGCAGACTTGAATGGGGAATGGACAAAGGGTTGGGAGAAGAGATTCCCCTTTGTTCCTTCCCAAGGGTCCGTACTATTATCACTGAATCCCCAGAGGTAGCAGCTTAGGTTGCGGCAGGAAAACAGCCTGGAGAGCACCACCCACATGACATCCAAAGGCATCGAATTCATGGCACCATAAATCCAGAGTAAGAACTCAATAATAATTGCGGCTATTTGAGTTTTGCTCATTGATTTGTTGATAAGACTTAAACCTGCCGCTCCTTTTGGCATGAATTTGTACCAACAAAAAGCCAATATATTATACAGGATGGTCCTGATGAACCCTAAGCTCAAGACCCACATGGTGCCACAAAATAGCAGTTATCCTTCTTTGTTTACAAGCCCCACGTTGGGCGCCAAGAAATGTCTCGGTTTGAGGGGAAAAAACCAAAATGTTTTACCCACAAGCAGGGGAGGGGCCTCCTCCACAATAATCACACCACTCTTTATCAAATTTAAGAAAAGGAATTTTAATACAAGAAGGATAACTGCTATATATATATATATATATATGTAAACAGACTAGTGCAACCCACTTCCCCAACACCATAAGAGAAAAAAAAAAACAACAAAACCCAGCAGGTTTTCCTCCGGGAGAAAAGGTTATACTTAAGTGTCCTTGTCACAGCCTGGCTGGCTGCAGAGTGAGTTTCAGTCCCTCTCCAGCGAAACAGACGAGCAGTGGGCTTTCAGATGGACTCAGTCTCTTCCCCCTGTGTTCCCCGTCCAAGAAGCAGAAAAAGGTACGAGCAACCAGCAGCAAATCCAAGGCAGGCAGCAGCACGGCAGGAAAAGGTGGTCTGAAGTAGGCAGCGGCAAGACAGCCAGGGAAAAACCCCAGCAGTAACCAGCAGGGCAGCCTGCCTCCTTGGAGTCCCCACTCCCCCCTTCCGCCGAGACAAGACTGAGCAGAATATCCAAAAAAAAAACCAAAAGAGACAAACCTGCCCCCACCCCAGCGATCACAGTTAACTGCTTCTTTTGTTAACCGCTGGCCTGGGCAGTTAAGTGGCAGGGGAGAGAATTTACATAATAATCCCAAACTACAACATGCAGGAATTCAAGAAATATCAGCAAAGCTTTTCACAAGATTGTATTTCAAAAACAAAACTGTAAGAATATTCCAGCTACCCCTGTTGAAGTTACAAATGCTTTGCATGAATGACTTTGCCTATTTTCCCATAATGGACAGTATTTGTACCAAGAAACCTTCCCTCTCCTGCAAGGTCCAAGAGAGTAACTGTTGGTGTAAGGAATAGCAACCCTGAGTTGGATGTCTGTTCACTAAATAAACAACTGCACCAAAAACCCTGGAAATTAGCTCTTGAAGAGAGTTGTCTGAGAAAGTATTGCCCTCCATATATATTTCATACTGACAAGGCTCCCTAGCCACTAGACTCTGTGAATTCAGTCTAGATAACTCTTCCCCCCATTGCTTTTTTCCTTTTGTCTGTTGTGTGTAGAGCCTGTGCCAATGTATTGTATTGTATATGTGACTTTCTTGTTTTGCCAGTTTATGTACTGAGTTCATTTGGAAACTACTTAAAACTTCATTATGTCCTTAGATTTGAAAAGATATCTTTACCAGGCTTTACATAAGCAACAGCAAGCTAATGTCATGATGAAGTAGCTGCATCCATTCTGGAGCTGTGACATTCTACATTAAGCTTCATAACAAGGAGTTATTACTGTGGCAATGCAGGTAGTTTGACCTGTACAATAAAGGCCTCTTCAACTGCTGTTCTCACTTAATGGTATTGATAAGGTAATTTTCCACTGACTAGGCATTTTAGCATTGCTTAGCAGGAGATTAAAGGAAAATCATTCCAATGTGCTGTCAAGTACAAAATTAAAAACCAGCTCTTCACACTATCTACAGATAGATGGATAATGGCTCCCTCCAAGAAGAAAAGGTAATGAGTAACTTAATTATAACCTTACATGCTGAACCTGACATGTGGGGCAAAATATAGCTCTGAATCCTTCACACAATTAGCGTCCTGTCATGGCAATGTGCACGTGTGGGCGCCTTCTGGAGCAGGGTCAAGGTGGGAAGAAAGTCAGCTTGTACTAACAGCTGTTTCCATGATGTATGTAGTCAACTATGAACTTTCTTTCACAAATGAATCATGAAAAAGAAATGCTTTGACCCTGACTTATTATAGCAGCACAAAGAGACATCCTTCTGTGTTTTTCCCAAAAACTGTTCCAAGCAATGCCACTAACAGCACACATGATAAAAGCATAATCTCCATTAGCTGATTTGGAAATGGTCACACTTCTGAAGACTGATCAACAGTAATGGCTATAAGGAACAATATTGCTAAGTGAAAGACTTAAACTTCTTGTTTGTGGGAACGTATCTTCCACACTTTTCTTCCAAGTCCCTTCATGTGTTCTGAAATCACTCTTTGACCATCATGGTAGCTCCTACCACAAGAACTTGTGGTTTGGGATCTAACTGAACTAATGAAAGCACAAAATTTGGATTAGGTTTAGGACTATGGAAATGAGAAGGCTTAGAGCTGGATGTTCAGAGCTCCAGTAGTTAGTTACTCCCTGCTTCTGCTTATAGACCATTCTCTGCCTCCATCTCCCATCATGTTCTACCAGATTGTTGTAGTTTGGAATTATTATGTAAATTCTCTCCCCTGCCACTAACTGCCCATGCCAGCAGTTAACAAAAAGAAGTAGTTAACTGCTGATCACTTAGGTGGGGGCAGGTTGTCTCTTTTGGTTTTGGGGGCATTTTTCCATTCTTAGCTCGGCGGAACTCCGGAGCGGTGTGTGCAGCCGAGGAGGGAAGGTGTTCTTTTTTCTCTCCTGCTCGTGCTGCTGGCCACTGCTGGGGCTTCTTGCTGAGCCGCTGCTTTACTCCTCGCCACGGTTCTTCTCCTGGTTCCTGCATCTGGGGTCCCAGTCTCTGCTTCAGTCTCACCACCACCTGCAGCGTCACAGCCTGCCTGCCCCAGCTGGGGCAGTGACCCGGGAGAGAGAAGTTTGCAGCTGCTTTCCAGGACACCCGGCGGTTCCCCACTTTCAGCTTCCTTTCTTCATTTGGGACAAGAGACACAGAGTTCATCTGGGAACTCACCCTGCTGCCAGCCGGGCTGTGACACTGATACTGCCATAAGTATAACTTTTCTCCCAAAGGAAACTTGTGGGGGTTGTTGTTGTGGGGGTTGTTGTTTTGTTTCTTTTTTTTTTTTCTCTGTGGTGTTGGGGAAGCGGTTTGTTCTGGTTTGTTTATAGTTATACCTATACCTACATATATATATATATTTATATTTATAGCAGTTAGGGACAGTTATCTTTCTTGTATTAAAGTTCCTTTTCTTAAATTTGATAAAGAGTGGTGTGATTATTGTGGAGAAGGCCCCCTCCCCCGCTTGTGGGTAAACATTTTTTCCCCTCAAACCGAGACACAGATGTAGGCTGGATCCAAAAGCTGGTCTGCTAAATAGTAACCCATCCAAAAATAGTTTTCCACCAGAAATATAGAACAGAATCTGTAAGACGATTCAGTATCAAACACAGGCCTGTTGAGCAATGCCTGAAATAATGTTTTAGGAGTTTTGCCGACATTACTAGTTTTCCCTCTATTGTTTTCCATAACTGTATTCCATGTAAAGTGAAGCAATATTGGAAACTGCAAGAATATTCTGAGGTAACTTCTCTGTACACTTGCCCCCTACACCTACTTCTGTGCTTCCCCAAGGAGCCATGGGCACAGACAAGTGAGATGGACCAAATGTGTCAGTAGCAATAAGTTAGGCTTCTGCACAACTCAGGTTGTACTCTAGCTGTGAGCATCAGAGAAAAATCCTCTTTTTATTTTTGCTTGCATTCCCTCCAGGAGAAGATAAAGTTACCCAGTGCAATCAAGCCTGTACTACTACTTGCAGCCAGTGGGAATCAGACCTTTTTTTAAAGCTGTGACAACTTTTACTGGTAAAGTCGGGAGCATGTCTGTCACAGCAAGTATGCCTCAGGATAAGGTTGACTCCAGGCTATGTGCAATATTCTTTAATCTCCTGCAAAAGGAAGGTTATCTGCTGACACACTTTGTTGTAAATTTTCTTCTTTCTGAATAGTGAAATTAGTCTCCACGCACCAACACCAAACAGAAATAATCATATCCCTCATCTCTTACTTTCTCTGCTTACCAGTTTTCCTGTTCATCTCTCACAAATCAGTTCTGGTCTGCTGTAAGAAGCAGAGCCATTAAACCCTAGGTCTGTTTTAATGCTTACAGTAACTCTTTAATACTAGAAATTCTATTTATCTTTCTGCATTTTTGGAAAAAATGTGGTTCTTTTTGTGTTGCAGTAACAACTGTACAGTTTATTATAAAATGTTCTTTTCAGGACAGTTTTCCTGGTTTTCTGAAACCTACCTTTTTTTTTCTTTTTTTCCACCAGCTCTCAGACAGAGATCTTTAAGCTAGTTTGATTTGCAGAGTTTGCATATTTATTCTCATCTGAATTGATCTATTATTTCTTTCACAATGTGAAGAGTGTACAGCAAAATCCATTCAAATCCCATTGGAAAAATAGAGAAGGTTATGTCTAAATCATAAAAGGTGATTTTTTTTTCTCCAACATTAATTCTATCAGGTAAAAACCTATTACAGTGAACCCAAGCACAGCTGAGTAAGCATGTAACAACTATGTAATTTTAGCCACTAAAATATTATTGCATGGTGTCCCAGGCCATCTCAGAAGGGTGCTTGGGAGCCTGGACTTGGAAAGCTTGAAGCAGTACAAGATTTCCCCAACCATCTACTTCTTGATCTGCCTGGGGTAGTGTCCTGTGCAGAGCAGTTTTGCTCCTGTCACTGCCAGGCAAAGACCTTCCATAATGTACCTTCACTGGGAAAATTTTCTTCATCCCTTTCACTACTTTGGTAGCTGTTAGTTCTCCTGGTCATAATCACAACTTAAAGCTACAGGCCACTGCTGTTGTATACAGGGATGCCCTACTGGTGGGCATTCAACACTGGTCCCATTAGGGAGCATAAAAAGTCTGAGGAGGAGAGAACTGTTCCTCCTTACGTTGGACTTGACACAAAAATGTCGTAAGCAAGACGCTTACATACAAGCTAACAACTGCAGCCTCATGACAAGAAGCTGCAGTATTGTTACCAGGCTTGAAGGGATGAAAACTGTAGCTTTGAAAATTGCTGCAAAAGTTTGTTGTCATTGGAGATTAACATGGACATGCAATTCAAGCAAATGAAACACAGATAGATCAGCCATGCAATGAAATGAAATCTTCATGTTTCCTCCAACATATTTGCCCCAATATCTTCCATCAGTCTAGAAATTTTTGGCAACCTTTTTAAGAAAGTCAGTAGAAAATCTGCCCCATCAAAAAGAGAGTATTAACTGCTTAAATTATGTTCTCATCAAGAAATTGTTCAAAGGACAAAAGTCTCTGTATTGTTGGTCTTATTTGAAATCTCAGGGCATTTCCCCACTGCTTTGCATCACATACAATTGCATAACACATTATACAATGCATTGCTATACACTATGAATTGCTGCAGTGGGTGAGTGTATACTGGCTCAGAAGTCTAAGCAAACAGAGGTTTCTGGCTGAGGGCAGTGACAGCCTTTTGGCAGCAGCACAAATAACACACAAGCAACAATCTGCACTGTGCAAGTTGTTCCCAAGCTGCCACTTTCAAAGTAGGTATATGAACGGAAAAAAACCTCAGTAATTTTCCTACCAATAAGTATTTGGCCTAGTGAGGGCACAGTTCAGGAAGCCTGAAAAAGTTAAACCAGCAAAAAAAACCATTCACACCTCTGCCAAGGTTCAGTGGTTCTTCTTGCTTCTCTTAATTCAAGAGCAATTGATCAGTTTCTCTCATAGGGCTGGTTGCTGAGGGAGTTGCTCCCCTGGGATTTTACTGCCAACAGCATGAATCAGAAGCTCTGCCACAGGAGAGTAGGGTGCTTTGATAACCTACACTACCTGTGTTTCCACCACCTCTCTAGCACTTGCAGTGAACAATCCGTCTGCGAACACTTGTGACAAACTACATCATCATCATTATTATTATCAACAATAATAATTATTATATGTTTATTTATTTCACCACTCATAAGGTTGAGTGGCTACTGTCTACCCTGAGATTAAAACTTAATGTAAAGAAATCAGTATTGCCTAATCCTTAAGGATTCAGTAATTCATCTGCCTGAGTCACTTCAGACACAGGCACATTTCCATTTCCTCTGCCATTAAGCACTTAAATGAAGCCAGCTGTGACAGTTGTCTAACCTGCCAGCAGTTATCTTCATTAAAGAGTAGTATTACTGCCACCCTACCGTCACCACCTTCTTGGTCATGTGCTGCTGCTTCCTATCTGCACCAGTGGGCCTCTAGTGCAGTATATTGCTAGTTTGCTTCCAGGAAAATCAGCTGGGGTTATTTTGTGCAAAGTCCAGGGTGCAAAGGTATATCGCAACACCTCTGGTGCATCAGCTTTGCTGAATAGATCAGAGCACCTGAGTAATCAGTTTGGCAGAGCAAGGAGAAACTGGAAATATGAGTGTCTGGGGTAATAAGGCATTCATCTCCTATGAGTAGATGTGGTAGATGCTGCTTTAGGTTGCTAATTGTCTTTTGGCAGCACTTGTCTGTATTTAGGACCATGGTTAGGTAGGACCATCATGTACACGTATATATACACTCCTGAATATAAAAGTTACAACTAGGTTTTGTGAGATTCCCTGTCCTGCCTCAGAGAAAACTTTATCAATCAGGCTGCCAAATATTTTGGACAGCTACTGATACAGACTTTTCAGTGGGCTACAGAGGGAACAGCATTGTCTCAGAGAGCCCACGTCCTGT
Source organism: Pithys albifrons albifrons (assembly GCF_047495875.1). NCBI lineage: Eukaryota > Metazoa > Chordata > Aves > Passeriformes > Thamnophilidae > Pithys > Pithys albifrons. The sequence continues at coordinate 39,952,155 of NC_092497.1, forward strand.
GTGGGAAACAGCTGGATGAGGCAACAGTTTAACCAAGATCCTGTTCAGCCTCTCATTCAGCCCACAGGCTACAATCCTGCTTTATAGTGCTCTGGCCACCGCTGTGTGAAGAAAGCTGTCTTTGTGTTGAAATCTCTGTTTTTACCTTGCAGTTACTAAACCATATGACTGTGAAGCAATAATAATTCCTGTGGAAATCTTGCAGATGGGAGCAGAACCCTCTCAGTCCAAGATGCTCATGCATTGCTCCCATCCTGCAGTCAGGCTGTTGAATTTGGCATTTGGTACCTCTGACCCCTGGCAATCAGACCTGCTGATGAGTAACTGGGAGGGCACCTGGTGGGTGAAGGCTTCCACCATGGGGCAGAATGGGCAGCAGGAAAGGGCAGAAAACTTTTCTCCTCTCTTGGACAAGTAGAACTGCACAATAGCATATTGCAGCAAAATACAGCTTCTCGCATGCTCTCTCCTGGGTCAGAGCTGTGAAGGAAACAATCAGAACAGAAATAAGGAAGAATTTGATTTCTGTGCATTGCCTACATTCACTGTATCATCTTGCCTTGATGAAAGAAAGCAAAAATTACTATCTTGAGTCTTAATTAAGTGGCCTGGTACATCCAGATTCTCTACCCCCTGCAAATACCAATCTAGGATAATTATACAGAATTATACAAACAGAAAGAGTGCTAAATCAGAATAATGAAGAAAGAACACAAATATTTTCTGCTCTGCTCCCATGATTTACTGAATCATAACAAAAGTTGATTAATCCCTCAGTGCTGAAGAATGAGAAGCTACAGAATGATGAAACAGATAATTTTAAAAAAATGCAAAGTCATGGAGATGCTATAGAGAACATTATGTTAGTCTACTGGTGTTTAGGGAAAAAGTAATTATTTTGACTTGGGTCATACCTGCCGTAATTCTATGACAGAACTTGGTAGGGAGATACTGAAAGACCACAATTTCTATGTTTTAACCCACATCACAGAAGAAGTTTTCTTAGCAGCTTAAATATAGAATTAAAAATATATTTTCTGATATAGTAGTATCAGAAGTAGAGTAGCTGAAGGCCATTGTAAGCCAAGCAAACAACTTAGTTTTTGCAACCCAGCAGACTCCAAAATATCAATGTCTTATCCCAGTTCCAAAAAAAAAAAAAAAAAAAAAGAAAAAAGAAATTGGCTAACACTCCGAGGAATGACAAACTCACTACAGTAATTAGGAACTTCATTATTTGAAGAACTCATAAAAATTGTGCAAAGGATTCTTCATATTTACTATTTCCCCTAGGAACAACACAACATGGAATAACACAGGCTCAGTACCAGGGAGGGTTAGGCTTTCTGTGAGCTTTCAGTATTTGTTGTTGAGGAAGAAGAAGGTAGTGAACAGCTAGAAGAGTAAATGATATGATCAGTGTGCAAGCTAGAGTACTTAGACAAACAATGGCTGACATTAATCTCAGAGATTTGAAATACATGGTTTGCAGCATCAGAGATGATTTTTAAAAACACAGACCAAAACGACTGCTGTGGCATTTTGGTTTAGTTTCTTTTTTTCACAGAACATGTTTAATGTCACTGAGACAATTTTGACAGCAAAGAAAACATTAATAAAAACACAACGATAAAAACACACACAAAAATGTTTTTCTGATTTGAGATTCCTTCCCTTGTGTTGGTGGTGGGTTTTTTCCTCAATCACAAGATAGTTTATTGACAGCCAGTTAAATTCATGCTCCAGTCAATGAATTCTGAACAGATTTGGAGGTTTGGGATGATATTGTACCATAGTGAATATGTCCATCTATGCTTCATCTGTCATACATGCAAGCTTAGTTGAAAATACATCTGGCTCCTTTGCCTGCTCTCCTCACACAATAATTCTGTTATCGTTTTATATATTCAAAAACATGCTCTTTCAATTTATCCTGGTTTTTTGCACTCAGCCCCACCTCCCATTTGCAATAGTCAGACCTCCCTCAGATGCTGTAATATCCAGCATCTAAAAACCCAGTACTAGGTCCTATCTATCCACAGTGCTGCCTGTGTCTTTCACCCTGGCTTCACGCCCTGCTTTTCTGGTGGTTCTGAATTCTTCATCCTCACGTTTAAGGCTCTTCTTTTTTCTGCAGCCAGTAATGGATTGCTGCCTTCCAATATGTTCCCCAGCACAGCTGCGGATCTTTTCAGACTTTGCAGGGACTCATTTCTGCTTTAAATTGGTAGGGGAAAAATGAAATAAACCGGTAACACAGGTAACCAAAAAATGTAAGAAGGAAATGAACAGGAGAAACAAGGGCCCAGCAGCCAGTGTTGGTTAAGTCAGTTGTGGAACAGCAATGCTTGACCTACCAATTTTAGATTTCCTACCTTGTGCTCCATCCCTCTTTTTATACCCTTAGTTTTCTGTCTCTTGCACCTTCACTCCATGATCCTAAATACTCTCTTTTCAACTAAAATACATTGTTTTTGTAACCTAAAAGGACTTAATAAAGTAGCAAAGCTTTGGAGGATAGTTCAGCTTGTACCGTAACATGAAACATCACCATAATCTTATTTTGCCATTTGCTCTGCTTTAAACCAAGACCATAAATCAAGTGCTGTCTGAGCAAATAGAGAGGAGAGGGAATGTCTTTACTCTTTATATGTCAAATAGATAGCCCCTATTTCTCAAACACATAATCAGGAGCACAAACTGTTGCAAGTGTATACAGTCACATATGAGCTAGAAGAAGGTTTATATTCTGGGATTCCATGGGAATCCCACATACTTCTTGTGAAAAATGTGTTCATATAAAAATACCAGCAATTGTAGTACAAACTGTAGTTAGAAGAAATACAACTCAGAGAAGAGGTATGTGCTATATACTTTTTAGATACTTTTCAAGTGCAGTTGCCACATTGGGTTGAGACATTTGTATCACCAAAGGTCAGTCTAAATCCCAGGCCAGTGTGTGAATAAATTGTTAAAATCCACAAAGATAGAAGACAATAAGCACTTAGTAACAGTTCAGGAACAAAATAAAATCCTTAGGAGCAAGAGATATTATATTTATCCCCTGTTCCTCCTCAATCTCCCATTTTAAAATTCTCATGCTGTAAGCTCATTACCTCTATAACACTCTCCTGAACATGGAAGCAGGTGATGTGAACTTCACTATCACATCTGAGGAGTTTTGAGACACTTGTAAGGATCGTGCCAGGGAAGCACAAAACAGAGTTGTCACCTATTGCCAGCTTTCCATACTTTAATGTAATGAAAAGATGTGCCTTCCCCTGAAGTTCAGTTGCACCATTTGTTCCCTGTAAGCCCACCTTGAAATGGGGCTGGAGGAAAAGAGCTGTAATGTTGGAGAACAGCAACATAACTGGGTAAGGTATGTATTAAACCATTTGTTCTTCCCTGGAAAGGAGTACTCAACTAAAACACTATTATTTTAATCCTTTGGCTTTTGAAGTTAATGTTTCGTGTAACAATTGCACTAATCAACTGAGGCTTTTGCAGAATAAAATGTATTTAATTACTAGCTCAGAAGCAGCATTCCCAGATGTACCAGAACATAAAAGACATTCAGACAAAGAGGTCTGTGTTTCACACAGCTGGCTAGCAAATGAGAAGGCTTTAGCCTGACCAACAGTGACACCAGGAGGAACAAAACGATTATTAAAAAGGTTCCACTATGCTCTACTGTGTAAGACCCTGCCCCAAAATGCAGGTGCATTTCCCTGTTATTTGGAGGAAAGTAGTGAGCTGCATGGAAAATTAGTGCTAATAATTTAGCAGAAATGAAAGATTGATAATAAATTATAGAATCATAGAATCGATTGGGTTGGAAAAGACCTTTGAGATCATCGGGTCCAACCCTTGGTCCAACTCCAGTCCATTTACTAGATCGTGGCACTCAGTGCCACAGCCAATCTCAGTTTTAAAATCTCCAGTGATGGTGAATCCACCCCCTCTCTGGGCAGCCCATTCCAATGCCTGATTACTCTCTCTGGAAAGAATTTTTTTCTGATATCCAACTTAAATTTCCCCTGGCAGAGCTTAAGCCCGTGCCCCCTTGTCCTATTGCTGAGTGCCTGGGAGAAGAGACCAACCCACCCCCCCACCTGGCTAGAACTTCCCTTCAGGTAGTTCTAGACAGTGATGAGGTCACCTCTGAGCCTCCTCTTCTCCAGGCTAAACAACCCCAGCTCCCTCAGCCTCTCCCCATAGGACTTATGCTCCAGTCCCTTCACCAGCCTTGTAGCTCTTCTCTGGACCCACTCCAGCCCCTCAATATCCTTTCTGACCTGAGGGGCCCAGAACTGAACACAGTACTCAAGGTGTGGCCTCACCAATGCAGAGTACAGGGGAAGGATCACTGCTCTGGTCCTGCTGGCCACGCTATTTTTGATACAGGCCAGGATCCCATTAGCCTTTTTGGCCACCTGGGCACACTGTTGACTCATGTTGAGCTTCCTGTCAATTAGTACCCCAAGGTCCCTTTCTGCCTGGCTGCTCTCCAGCCACTCTGTGCCCAGCCTGTAGCGCTGCATGGGGTTGTTGTGGTCAAAGTACAGGACCCGGCACTTGGCCTTATTGAACTTCATCCCATTGGAATCAGCCCATCTCTCAAGTCTATCCAGATCCCTCTGCAGAGCCGTCCTGAATTATAAACCTTTGTACCAGCTATCCACAGGCAACCATGTTTAAAACACAAGGTAAGGCATGACACTTCTCACTGCAAGCAGCACTTCACTGGCAGAAGTTTGCAAACTAAATGGAATCAATCCATTAGTTTCCAAACACCAGACATGTAGCAAATGACAGTATATTTCACTGATCAAGGATACTAAACAGAAGACATTAAAAAAAGTCTTTGCTAAGCCAGTGCTTTTTACTCAAGAATTTGATTCTTTGTGATTAAATTAGGAAAATAAAGTGTGTAAACTTGGGCAATACATGTCCATCACCTTAGTTCAGGATCAACATGGACAATGATTCAGAAGAAAATCCAGGCAAATACATAGTTTACACTTTTCCAAATTGTTCCCATTGCGATTCATGTAGAGACATGAATGGACCAGTACGGGCTAATGACTCTTGAACACAGCACCTATACATATGATTTCTCATACAGAAACATATACAGCTGTCATAAATTAGGAGTTCTGACAGCCACATGGTTTTCAGCTCATCCTGCAACAACAGAATGACAGAAATACCAGAGGAAAACAACGTGATATAACATGCATGGGCTGGTGTGTTAGTACTGAAAGATAATGGTGAGCACTTCCCTGGTTCTTTCAAATTCAGCACTGCTGGACTGCTTCTTGCAAAATCCCCAGCAGAGGCCTACTAGCGTCAAGTTCTTTTTGTTCCTGAAAACAGTCCCTGTACCCATACTGCACCCTCTGCAATTAGGAACTGTGACAGGATACAATGGAGAGAAGCAGCCTGAACCTCACATTTTCATCATTCATTTAAAAAAAAAAATTGTTCTGTTTATCAGCAAAAATGACAGGAGCAGAATTTTCATTTTTCTTCAGGTAATAATACCACAAAAAGAAAAAAAGCTACTTGCAAGACTGTTCCATCAAGGTCATTTCACAGTAAGCAATACTGTGCTAACAAATTAATTATTGATTACATGTCATTTAACAGTTGTTATTGACTGGTCTTACACACTCAGTGGTAATTAAGTTTATGCAACTGTGGAAGACGCTGATAGAATTTGTATTAAAACCTCAAGTTCCATTATGTTGCACATACTAGTAGCTCCAAGACACAATCTGTGAATTCTCAAAATTGCTTTCTTTGGGTGAGATAACCCACTGACAGCTAAAGCAGTTTACAATCTCCTGAGTGGACTTTCCAAATTAAAGCAGAAATTGAGAAACTGGGTGCTTATCATATCTTTAAACCTCCTTAAATATCTCATCATAACCATAACTGCTTACAGGCACCTAAATCCTTGCCGAAACACACTGCAATCTGCAGCTTTCTTTAAAAGGCATTCTCCCCAGAGCCCCTTCACTGGAAGTCATTCAGCTAGTCAATTCAGGCAGGATTCTTCAACACCACATAACTATATGTATAGAAAGGTGGGGAAAAGCAAACTGCAAAAATCATGTATGGAATTCAAAGATGTCTGGACAGCAGATGAAGCATTACGATTATGTGCTCCAAGGCCACACTAGTAGCCCAGCGTCAATGCAGATAACAGGATCTCTGCAAAAGTCCAGATGAATTTGTAATATACTTACAGTGACAGCCCATTCTCTGGTGTATTCAGATGTTATGAGATGCTATTATTTTTGGTCCATGCCTGGCCTTGATGCCTGCAAGAGTCTGTTCTTTTCTTATCAAGCTATGGAAAAACATGAACTGATAATTGGGACTGTGGCCTTGAAGGAGAAACTTCTTGGGTACACCAAAACTGTTTTGCGGCCTGGCTACTTGCCGACAGCCAGTCAAGGACAAGTCAAAAAAGGAGGATGATGAAGTAATGACCACCGACTCAAAAAGTGAGACCCTCAATATACACTGCGCAGGCGCATTTCCAGTTCCATTAAGGGGGAAGGGACTGGAGGCCTCTATCAGGGAGTGTGCTGGCCACATACGCCCAGATAGACATCACAGACCAAGTGCATAAAAAACAGACAGTCCCTGCTCCAGATGGAGGTGTGTGCTGGCACCGGGGACAACGCTGCCTCCCACAGGAATGCCCACTAAGCATGCCGAGCCTACTGATGCCCAAGGATGCAGCAGCTGGACATACTGGGGATTTTGAGCACGTTGGGGGCGGTACATGCAGTAACTATAACACAAGTGAGTGGGAATTGTCTTGGGGTTTTTTCTTTCCTGTTCTCAGTTTTTTCCTTTGATTTGCTATTTCTCTGCAATAAACACTCCTTGCTTGAATTTCAAACAGTGTCATAGCATCAGCACGGAATCCTTCCAAACCCTCCCTAGAACATCTGGACACATAAAGTCGATCCACCATGCTTACACACAGCATGTAGAGGTATTTCAAGCCAAATCCTCTGTAAGACTATGCGTATTTTGTATTAAAGAAGGCATTGTTATGTATCAAAATGTCAAGCTAACCCTCAAAAGCAGTTTAGCACATACGTTATAATCCCACCCTTGACCACATTCCTACAGTTTTTCCATTCATACTCATTTTCAGATAATGATTTGAAGAAAAAGTCAAATATCAGACTTGCCATCCCACTTTTGTTTCATTTGTGGTCTGAATTCACCTATCTGAGGCCAGATGGCAGAATTAACCATATTCTTGTAAATTACATCACTGGACTGGTGAAATTATTTTATCAAAAGAGTAAAACAGAGTATTTTTGAGAATTGGCCTGAGGCTATCAAAAAATTATTAATAAGTGGCAGAGAATTCTTATTTTTCATTGTTGAGAATGTCATAGTAACATGCAGTGCCACAGAACATGTAAGAATACAGTTTCTATAGACTTGTGCTATTTTCAGAATGATTAAATTTGGGAATTGAATTGTGTCTTTGTTCTGTCTGCTAGTGATTTATGTGTCTGCTTAGAGTATGCCAGTTCCTTCTATATGTTAGAACATTGAACATTCTTTAATGAAATGTGTTCTAGATAAATGGCCAAGTACAAGGAGGAGAGAGTTCACCTGGCTATAACAGACTCAGTAGGATAAAACTTCAGCTGCTTAATGTTTGATCTACAGAAAGCAACATCCAAAATACCTTCTATAAGACAGATGTAAAATTCTAAACACTATTCATTTTGAAACTAGATACTACGGTGAAAGAAGACCAATCAGCACTGTAGTATGGTAGACTTCCAGTACAGTTTACATGGCATTGCTACTATAACATCATCAAAATAAATTAAGTCAAATCAGACTCCTAGAATTTACGCCCAAAACGAACAATTCTGCCATTTTCAGAGACTGTGGAAATTTGGTCCATAAGGAAAGGAAAATTCCAAAACCAACACATTAAAAACCTCACAAGTTACTCCATGGAAAGCTAAAACCAGTTTAGTAGTATTGTGCTTTTTCTAATCCTGAATCCTGAGTAAGGTTCTAAATGAACTGTTGTTGGCTATAATCTCCAGTGGCCACAAGAAACTCCCATCTGAGGTGAAGCACATAAAAACAATTTGCCTTTCCCTATGATTCCCTCTGGAAGAGTATTCCCTGCTGACTGTATCTCCAGTTCTTCAGCTGGTTTGGTTGTAGGGTATCACAAGAACTGTGACAAACTTGAATTGGCTGTAAGCCCTGTGTGACGTTCAGATCTGCTTAATTTTTGATGCGGATTGAACTACAAGTTCGAATCATTCTCTTGAGCAAAATTAAAACTTAAACAAGTTATCTGTAAATACCAAAAACTGATTTTTATTAATTGATTGCAAGAGAGATGCGAAAGGAAAAGAGGAAAAATAAGAAAAGTTAGGAAAAATGCTTAAGATTATTTATAGAAGCAGAGAAAAGATACCACCATGAGAAACTACTTGAGTGCCTTATCCATGTAACTGAGAGGAAGGGGGGGGATGCAGATGCTCTCTCTGTTTCTGCCACGATGTTATCTCTTGGCTGCAAGAGGATGGTGAGTCTTTGAAATGCAAAATGCAGGACCGGCTGGCTTCTGGTGTAGCTGCAAAAGAGGGTGCTTTATTTTAGCCTGTAAGAGAAAAATTCAGAGAAAAGATATACCTCCACAGACAGTCACAGACCATTCAGGCTGGCAAGCAGTCTCGCTCTAGGCCGATGCCCTCTCTCCAGGCTGACAAACAGTCTCTCCTTCGAGGCAGATGACGGCTGGTGGTGTTGGAAGAAAGGTAAGACGAGCTGAGAAGAGAGATCAGAAGAAGACTAGGCGAGGCTTCCTAGTTTCTCCTTGTCTCTTGTTCCTCCAACTTCTGAATTCATCTTCAGGTTTTTATAATGCTTTCCCAATCTCTACACATGTTTTTTGGCACATACTCAGGTCCAGATGTGGGAAACTGATCACAAAAGGCAGGATTTTCTGGCAGGAAGTATTTCCTTGAGAAAGCTTTTCCACTAAAGCTGACATAGCAATGTTAGCAGAATGTATTGAGAGGCAGAAAACAATGGAGAAACATATTTTGACTTGTTTACACGCTACACCCTGCTAGCGTTAAGAGGAGGTTCCAAGAAACTACAGTAGCCCTTGGTCTTACCCTGTATCTCCCAGCAGGTACAGTGAAAGTCTCCTTTCTGAAAAAGCAGAAAAACTAAAGTGGTACTTTTAGTCCAATGATTATTCCCTTAGCCAGCAGCAGATTGTGTGAAAATGAACAGTCAGCTGAACATTCTTGCTCCAAAACAATGAACAAAACAAGTGAAAAACTCAAGTTACCTCACAAAATGTACCTTTATTTAGGCATTGAAAATAACCCTGTACTGTCCACCCCCACAGCACCAGTTGTCTGCAGGAAACTTGGCACACAGCTTGAAGCACAGATCTATGAGCAGGAAAGACGAGTGAAAGGCAGTGAAGGCAGGAGATATACACAGTGCTGGTTCTGAAATATTGTGGTAAGGCAACAGGTTATCTAGGCCACTTGAATTCGAGGTTTTAGTATCAGTCACCCTCCCTTCTTCCCAAAGACAATATACTTCTCTCATTTGAAGACTGAAGCAGTAAATTCAAACATAGAAAGTGAAGCCATTTTAGAGTAGATGATTTTCTGACATAATTGGTTTCAGGTAACTACTTTTTATCCCCATGATGCTTAGAAAGTGCTTGACTCAGAAATGATAGGACAGTTCATAGCGCAGCCATTCATAATGTTGTTACTGAAACTTGATTCCTTGAGCCAGAGGCAAATCCTTGCTGTAGTTGATTGTACTGGAAGAGAAACAAGTATTCAGAGATCAGACTTAATCACTGAGACAGATTATGCAGTCCACTTCCTACGTGCAAGGCTTCTGATTTCTGTCATATGTAAACAAGACTTCCACAAGCAGTTTGCCTATTTAAAGCTATGAACTGACTTTACTCCAGTTTTCAACACAGCAACTATGTACAGGGAAAGACCATATTCCCCATTATCTCTCCTTTGACAGAGAATCTATTTCTCTTTATCTGTTTAATCTTTTACTACAACTTCTAGATAGAAAAATCAAGGTGGGATTTCTCACATTCATAAATCCAAAATTAGCAGAGGTGAAGGCTATGGAGGGCAGCAGAGAATGTGAACTGTCAATCTCTATGCACTGTTGGTAGAACTGGGGATAGATAACCAAAATGTAGCAATAGTGGTCCTCTCTCCATGGTTGTCACTTTACATATATCCTGACAAGTTTCAGTCACTTAATTTTTAGACGAGTTTTAAATCAAGCAAGAAGGGGGAAAAGAAAAAAAGTTCTTTATAAAGACCCTTCAAATCATCTACTAGGCATGTGAAGAAAAGGCAATTACACTCATATAGAGTTATCTCATATTCAGCAATGATAAACCTCCTTGTAGTCAAACTTTTGAAAGCTTATCTGTAATTTACATTTATTCAGAATTTAAAAAGTGTCTTACCAAGTAGACCGTCTCATATAAAGTTTCCATGAATCACTTCCAGATTCTCTTCCTCCACCAGTGTGCTTTTCACCACCTGTAGAGAAAAAGTTGTAAATGAGAACTTAACGTTTGTTTTCTTTTGAGCATGGGAATGTGGACTAACTCCAAGAATTGAGACACTTTATAAAAATACATGGGAAAAACTATTTCCTTCCCTTGTCCTCTATCTGAACTAAATTACTACAACAACACTCCACACAATACATACAGGTAGCTCTCTCCCTCATGCCTGGTGTGAAAATATCTACCTGGAGTTGAAATCTCACCATGGTAGCAACCAACAACTTTGTTTTAAAGATATTTTGTCTTAACACAAGATAAGAGTACAAGAATGTGCTGGTTCTTGTACTGTTTAAACAGTAAGCTGAATATTTCTTCTACTTCCTCACTTCCTCAAGTATACACGAAAAAAGAAAAATAAAAGCAAAAATGTTTATTTAAAGATTTTTTTCCATGAAAGCACTATATGCTGTAAGTCTTATAGAAACATGCTTAAATAAAAATGCTCAAGACTGTTCTAATTAAAACTGTTTTAAATAGTTTTCCAGTGGCCATTTCTCTAAACACTTTCAGAACCTAACTCTGAGTTCCATTCATTTGAAGTATGAGGGGAAATAACACATGGACCTTTTAAAACCTAAATACATATATTTTAAAAATATCTGTATTTGGTAGTTTAAATCCAGCTCTAGTCAATATCTGTTTTTTGCTAAAGCGGTGTAACTCAAAATTAATTTTACTGATTTCTTCATATTAAGTCATGTTAATGGACTGATTACAACTTTGAAAAATAAAATGAGGAGACCTAAATTATAACAATATTACAGTGGTAATGCTTTATTCTCAGAGTTGATAGAAAATTAAAAAAAATCCTCAATTTAAGAAAAGATGAAGTCTGAGGAATAATACCAAACCTCTAGACCAAATGTTAGAGAATTTTACCATTTGAAGGATAAAGAAAAACAAAAGCGTAAGAAACTTACCAAAAGCACCTCCAATCTCAGCTCCACTGGTTGGGATGTTAACATTCACAATGCCACAGTCAGAGCCCTTTGGCCTACAAAAAAAGATAAGACACAATTTCTTCTTAGGATCAGGAAAGGCTCCTTCCCTTAAATGAAAACTGTGATCTTATGTCTCAGGAAAGTGGCAAAATAATTTAAGTTATACCCAAGCCAGCGGAAAATCCTTCCCAAATCCTTGGTAAAGATACTGCTGGAAAGACCTTGTTTTACTTCATTATTCCAGGCAAAAACCTCATCTTCCTCCTAGAAGGAGCATGTGTCAGTGGTTAAGCCACGACTATTCAAGGCAAAGCAGTTACAAAGAGCACTGTGAGAAAAAACCCATATCTCAGCCATAACACAAATGTACTGAACGCCACTGGGCAAACACACATGTATCAACCTCCACTGCTGCACAAAACACACTCTCTGCTTTCCAACAAATATGAACAGTATCAACAATAGAAATCTACTCCTGCACAGACTCTCATCTTAACTCCATTGGTCTTCACGTAAATGTAGTTACACAGTGAGGTGAGCTGCTACAGTGGATATTTCACAGGGCAGAAGAAGAGTTACCACTTCGTGAAGTTCTGGGACAATTGCCTGGACACAACACACATATGAGATCTCTCTCCTGACTCTTCTGTTAGCATCCTTGGCACCTGACTAGGTCCCCACTGTTATTTTACCTTAAATTTCAGCACATACAGTATGGGGGCAAACGTCTCAGTGTGGACAATGGGTGCATTATGAGGAAGGCCAGTCACAATGGTTGGTTCGACATAGTTTCCAGGGCGATTTATAACCTTCAAAACACATAAAAAAACCCCTAAGTAAGTTTAAATCACCATCCAGGTTAGTATTAGAATAGTAAAGGAATCTTTCATAGTCTGACTACTAGAGTTGTGCCTAGCAATCAGAAACAGGTCATGTAATCTGAGTAGGTAACTGAAATTTTAGTTAAGTATATTTAGTTGTTTAAAATACAGAAGTATAACTTATGCCCACTAAGGAGGTAATCAAATCATAAAGTCTAGCAGCTAAGACAAAAACCACTTCCTTTCTCCAACTTGTAAGCTGATTAGAATTTTAAAGGTATCAAGAATAAAGAAAGAGCCCATGGAAGACAAGAATTCACAGAATGTTACATCAATGAGAATTAAACATCCCATATGATGAAGATGCGCAAGTGACTGTCTTAAATCTTCAGTATTTCCTGAAGTTTGATATTGTGAGTTCAGGGACAGAGCTACAATTTTCCTTGTTAAGTGCTTGACATTCACCATTTGCAATGCTGTTTTTATTTTTACTATGATCTTCAGCTGAGGAATAGTATAAGAAAGAGTCAAAAGCTCTTAGAGGAGAAGGTAGCTTCTGAGTACCATCATCTACAGTGAAGACAGGAGTCCAGTTCAAACAACCTCAAAGTGACTAATATGCTGTAGTGAGTGCCTGACAGGACAAACTGAGATACAATCTTGGTCTAAGCCGCTATGTTACTATATTTTATCCTAGAGCACAAGATGTAGCAGGGAAAATAAAGTCACCTTTCCACCATAAACCACAGAGCCACCCTGCTGTTTTGCTTGTTCTACTGCATTCAGGAACATTTTCACTGCTTCTTTGGTATGAAGAGGTCCATACAGAGTGTCAGCTAAAAGCAAAAGATTCAGAGGCATACTTTCAGCAAAACTGTATACATTTGCAAATACTCTTATCATGACATTTTGGGACTAACTGTTTAATCTGTCCAAGAAGAACAGTATTAGCCAGATTCTTCATCTTCCTTTCAGAGTCTTCTAAATGAAACCAGCTATTTCCACTCCCCGGTAAAGTGCTAAAATTAGCTATTTTTTATCTATATTCCCTTTGGAATTTAAACAGAATGAAACAAACAGAAACTTGTCTTCTAAATCCAAAAGTTGGAAATAGGTACTTACAATCCCATGGATCACCAACTCGGACCTGGGCATAGGCCTTAGCCAGCTTTGACACCACCTCATCATGGATGCTCTCATGGAGAAACTAAAATGTAATAAAAAAGTTACAAGTCAGTGCAGCTTATGTAACTACTCCTTAAGTACTACTGCACTTTGAAGAGGGATGAATGAAGTGTGGAGATAGTGTTGCTCATATTCAGCAAATCCCATCCCAAAGTTAAAAGTAAACACAGAGCAAGGCCTCCAAACAGCACAAACACTAGAAAATGAAGATGTAAAATCATCACCATGAAGATTTAAAACAACCAAAGAAACAAAAACCCATTTTAATTTTACCCCATCTCATATCAATGGCATTGCTGTGTTCTACAAACACTTCAATTAAGTGTTTAGGATAAATACTCAAGCAATTTTATTGCTACAATTTGAGGAATCACTGCCCTTTCAATACACCCAAATCAATTAACCCACATCAATTTTGATTAATATTTACCCAATCAACCCAGCTCTGAAAAGACTATCAAACACTGGTTGACACTGTAATAATACCTTTAAACTTGTTGAAAATAATTGGTTAAAAATTAGTAACAAAGTAAGCAACACACACCTCCTTGCTTTGCTGAAATGTAAAACGTGCACCAAAATGTGTATCAGTCACAAGCAAAGAAGTTCTGACAATGAAAACTGAGAGAAATACAGAAGTATGCCCAGTATTATTTTCCTGGCTTTTAGTAACAGTTACTTTTTGAAACACATTGAAAGAAACTGCTTAGAGCTAGAATTATGGTAGAATGAAACTACATTCTTGTTTTTCCATCATACTCATTTTTTTGCAAGCTAAAAATATCTTTCAAATATTTTTGTTGGTCTTCCTAATAGTAGGAATTGTCAGGCATTTTCTGAGATAATTTGGAATTAAGTTAAAATTCAGAGCTACCCGAACCAGAGAACACACATTCACTCACCAGCCTTCTAGCAGTTGTGCACCTCTGACCTGCTGTTCCCACCGCAGCAAATAGAGCAGATGGGATGACTAGGTGCAGGTCTGCATCTTCAAACACTTTAAAAAAAGTAAAACACAGGCATATTACTGAAGAAAACAGGCAGTTCACAAGACTTAAGATGCTACACAATATTATAAACTGACAGGTTGGTTAAGAAACATGAAAACAGCTGCACTAGTACAGCACAGTTAAGATACACAGAAACATCTTAAAACTCTTACTATCTTTTTGCAACTGGAATAAGGTACATGTAATTGCACATAAATGCAGATCTGAACTACTGAAGAAAACCTTTTACAGTGAAGCTTGCAAAGAACTTCAGTTTCATTTTAACTCAAGAAACTACAAGCAACTGCTTTCAATTTCTCCATCTTGTCCTTCTGTCTCTGAGAAGTGTATCAGCATAAAGCAACAACGATAAGTGCATCCAGATGGCCTTCCTAAAAACACAGCTAGAACACACAGGTGTACAATAATATAAAATACACACTAAGTTGAACCAACTCCTCTGGCTAGAAGACATTGAGATGTTTTATGTCTCAAATGATTCCCAAAATATCACTTAGCTTAACCAGTTCCACAAAATTCTCTTAAGCCTCCAAAGCTGTTATCAATGATTATGTAATCATTCAAAGCCAATTCCAGAAAAAGCAGGACTTTGATATGACAAATAAAACAATTTTCAAAGTATAAAAACATTTATGCTACTGGTTGCAAAGCAGCACAAGGAAAAAGAAAGACCTACTCAAATGTGATTTTCCAAAGAGTAGATGAGACACAAGTAGATAAGCACATTTGTTCAGAATATGAGAAAGCTGAAACAAGTGACTATAACACAACAGTGTTAAATAGCAATTTAGCTATTTAATTTATATTTTCTTTCTGCCAAGTTGCTCAGCTTTATAGTATTCATGCTGTTTATCTGGGAAGTGGATCCCCTTCACAATACCAAAGACAGAAGAAAATTCCAACATTCTATTATGTACTTTTAAAAACCCAGTGCAAGGGGAAAAAAAAAAAACAAAAACCCCAAACAAATAAAAAACCCCCAAGAATCTACAACTAAAAAAAAAACAAAAAAAACCTAAAAAAACCCCACAAAACAAAACACAAAACAAACATAAAAAGGGACAACTTGCTACAAAATATCATCTATAGGACTAAATTTCTGCAGTGTGTATTACCAATAATGGCATTGTTTCCTCCTAGTTCCAGCAGACTTCGACCTAATGAAAACACACAAAATAAGTTATGTCATGCACACACATATTCACTGCACTTCAGTCAGTGAGGTCACCTCTAACTAGAGCTAAGGTTCATAAAACTTATTTTTCTGAATGAACAAAAGGTACCAGGCATCCCAGTCAACTCATCACTCTAGCTAAACCATAAAATTACACTAAATACTACATCTATCACATGTGAAGAAAGATACTTGAACAGTAGTTATGGCACAAAGAAGCTTAACAAAATAGGCAAAAACAGCACTGGAAAGGAAAAGATGAAAAGAGGAAAGAGTTGCAGCGTAAATAGTATGATACAAAAAATAAGAGGAATACAGAGTTCAAAGTGCATACGTAATATTTAACTAAAGGGCTTACTTATTTCTCTGGCAACTGTTTTATCTAAAATCTAAAAGAAAGAAGCCAAATCTATCTGAGTGAATATTCTCAACCTGTTCTGGGTTTTTTTGTTTGGTTTGGGTTTTTTACAGTTCTATGAACTTCAAATGTATAAAATGAGAAAACCATGTTCACAAAGTTTTCTGTTTAAAAGTAAAAAAATCCAGCAGCTCACATAGATTCATGCCTGTACACTTCTAAATATTTGCAATGAAAACAGCCCCTCAAAATCATCACTTTTCTCCTACATTTATAAGCAGTAAAAGGTGAGGGGGTATGTATTCCTAAGCAAATTGCCAAAAGACCATAGGGCATGGCTGCCTCCCTTGACAATCTACATACAATTACCTTCACAAACACCACCTCACCCTTCTCTCAGTGAGTTGCAGGACCACAGATTTGTGGATACCTTGGAAAAAAAAGGCTGATATGACACAGAATTAACTGAAAATGCCGTATCTATCTTTGAGCAGTTTCAGACTTGTATTTCTGCAAGTCAGCTGAAACAAGCTGTTAGTTTAAATCCTGTGGGGCTCCACTGCCCTTCACCATGGAAAAAAATGGAGGAGAATGCACACACTCACCAAATCTCTCCTGAACCATAAGTGCTACTTCCTTGCCCACTTTTGTGCTGCCAGTGAAGGACAACAGGTCCATTCTCTCATCTCTCGCCATGGCTGTCCTGCATAACAGGAGACATACCATTGTGTCCAATGGAAGGACACACAGATGGAAAAGCATCTTGCACCTTCTACTTACAGCAGCTTCAACCAGGGAGATCTTTAAAGCCAGCACCACTTCTTTGAGACGTTAGGTATGTGACTAAGCTAATGGCAAGAAACCTTCTTAGTCATGAAAAAAGAACAAGGCTGTTTCCCTCCACCTTTTCAGACTGTAAAAGCATAATTTGTTCTAACACTGAAATTCAGTCTCAAGTACTTAGAAAGATTAGCTCTAGGTGTTATGATCCCTAAGGAAAAAGCATATCTAAGACTATTGCTCACCATCCATTTTATCTTCTCTTAAAATGCTCAAAAGATACATCTGAACATATATTTGTACTGGGAATTCCCACATTGTTAAAAATCAAGCAAAACAGCTTCCAAGCACAGGGATACATCTATAAGCAAGTGCAGAACCCTGTGTGAGCAAGTAAAATGGGGACATATTCTCCTCCACAAGTAATCCAAAGGGCCAATGTACTACATCTAAAACTCCTAAGAACAAGAATGGAATTTAATATTAGCTATATTCTTTGGGTGTAAGCATATGCAGAAGTAAAATATAAACTCAGTCATGTCTCTTCATTTAATATCCAATAAGTTATTTGTTAGCAGCTGATCTCACAACATGAAGTAGAAATATTTATTGTAAATGGAGCAGGGCCAGAGTTTCAGACCAGCTGACAAAAATCATGGCAACATGTGTGTCTACTGGGAACTCCTGGAGACCAGAATAACTTTACTAGAAGTACCCCAAAGCATATTCCTTATTCTCTATACAGATTCACAAAAAATAAAAAATGTCACCTACCCAATGTCTGCTCCACCACAAACCAAAGAACAGATTGCTCCAGGCACCTTGTTATCCTCCAAGACTTTTGCAATTATCCTAGAATGAAAGATGCAAAATTTAGAGATTTCTGACAAGTGCAAATAGGGAATGAACCATTAAAACTGTCATGGGGTTTTGGGGTAGTAGTGGTTTGGGTCATTGTTCTCAGGAGTTAATATTAGAGCTACAGGCCTTAGCAATTAGCTACTTTAACGGGCCTACTTATATTTAGCATTTTAAAATAAATGTTTTTTGTAATACACAACAAATAAGTATTTTAAATGCTAATATATTATGTGAAGTAACAATAAACCAGAAGTAAGTATTACTATGTCATTTATTCTTCAGAGAATAACTGAAGAATAACAGAGAATAACGCTTTGAGAAAGCGTTTTGAACCCTGGAAACACAGGCTAAGGTCTTATTAGGTGTTGCATAATAAAGATTGTGTGGAAGCATCTTCAGGATATAAGCCTATGAAGTCAGCCAGAACAATTTGCCAAGAAACTGAACACTAAGGGTGGCCTGAGACTGAAAAAATGAGGGATGACTCTGAAACATGAATGCGTGATTGAGGGAGGCTGACCTTTATGAGCAGTTCATCTTCCACAAGGAAGCAAACCTCACAGCTAGCCCAACTTCAGCAGAAACACAGACCTAGTTCAATAAAAACGTGGCCAACAGTATAGCTTAACATCCTATATATACAGTTACTGGTAGGGGAACACATTTCTTCTGACCACTATGCACTACCTTGAACAGAAAAGAAGTTGTTTAAAAAGCAACAAAGAGAGCAAAGAAACCAGAACTTACTTTGTAACAGCAACACTAACAAGAGATGTTGAAGGAGCACCCTTCCTAAAAAGAAAAATAATATGTTTTTTTAATTCTTGAAGAAATAATTCAAACAAGCAATTTTTATGGTATCTGATACACAGCCCACTGTGGGTAGGCTAGTTTTCAGGTGTATGGTAAGACAGGAACTCAAGCATTTGTTTCCACAGCTGAGCATTCAGAGCTCCTACTGAAATTCATGTGAACAAGGACTAGGCCAGAGTGAAGTATGCAGACAAAAGCAAAGCAGGATGCAAGAGGAAGTAAAGCTACTTTTTATATTTTTAATCTTAGCTACACCAATTCTGAATACATTAACTGTTCATTACCACTACTGCAAGCCCTCAACCTAGTTTCTTTATTAACAGGCCATCTGGCTAAGTCCTGGATGCATCTGAATCTTAATATCTCAAGAAGAGGTTACCACAAAATAAAATAAAGCTCTTTGACTACAAATGGAGCTAAAAATAAAAAGAAATCAAGCCTACATTAGATAGTATCAAATATACAGAAACATCAGACATTCAGTACTAGTTTCATGCCTGAGATAATAGCTTTCTAATTTAAAAATCCTGCTAGCAGGTTGGAGAGCTAGATCTTACCAGAGGCAAGCATTTCCACAAATCATTGCAATTGCACTGTTCCACCCATAAACTGCTACAGGGAAGTTAAAGGCTGTGATGATTCCTACTAATCCAACTGGATTCCACTGCTCTATAAGGGCATGGCCAGGTCCTGAAAGCACAGACACAACATAATGCAATTTTTATCCCTTCAGTGATTTTTTTTTAACAAAGGAAAATATGTAAGCAAGGAGTCTAGCATCACTCCTCAGTCCACCACAGCATTAGCTTACGAAGAGCTGAATTACATGTGCACTGCAGCTTACTGGATCAAGGTTAGCTACACTGGGCAAACAGCTAATGACATGATAACATAATTAGCTACTCAGTTAACTCCATGGTGTCTGTGTGCTAATCAATAGCTGACAAAGAGGTCTCTCCTGTCTAAGTGCATTGCTGAACTTTCCTCTGTTGCCCTCCGTTGCTCACTTGCTTACCTGCCACTTCATTAGGTACTTCATTAGGTGGCGCTACTGCCCACCAGCACAACTATTCCTAAGTCTCCCTAAATACTGCTGAAAGAACAGAGATCCTGCTGGACTACGACATCATGTATCTAAGATACTTCTCCATCTCTTTATTTGTTAAAAAAAAAAAAACAACACAAATAAAACCAAAAAACGAACACATATACTTACTTTCTGAAGGCAAAATAGGTCCACCAATCATTCGAGACAAACCAACAGCATAGTCGCAGACATCAACATACTCCTGCACTTCCCCAACACCCTCAACAAAAATCTTTCCCATTTCCAAAGAGACCTGAGAAAATTAAGAGTTAGACAATTTTTTTTTAAATTTCCTTGAATACCCAATAAATACATTTTGTTGCCCACCAATGTCAGGTGTATCTATACACCAGGCAAGATTTTAGTACACGTTTTTTTATTAGAAGAGCATCACCTCTTCCTGAGTTATTCATAGCTTGAAGAAATAACACAATATAATTAGATAGGAGTCACATCCCCATACAATAGGCATAAATTAGAAGAGCTAATCAATGAATAGAGGAAAACTAACAAAACCTCAAATCTACTGGAAGGAGTATCCAACACTAATGAGGTTCTTAAGTTTAGATTAATAGAACACTGGATTTCCAACAACATATTTGAACACATCGCAGACCAGGCACGGAACATATTGGGAAAGCGGGATTACTCTGCTCCAGCTAAAGAAGGTGGTTATTTACATTTTTCATATGGAAACTACTCATTTTACAACATATCAAAGTGAATTGGAGAGACTTCATTTGCATACACTGCTGAAAATGTCTACATATCCTTAGTATTTTGTTATCCTGGGATGTTCAGGAACAATTTGAGATTTGGGGATTTTTTTCAGCTGAAGTCACCCTTAAACTATAACCTTCTGTTAAAAGCCTGTTAAATTTACTCAGCTGACATATAAATTATCAGTGAGAATAAGCTGGAATTTGAAGACATTCCCCTCTAAAATTGAGAAATTTTCCAAACTTAGGACTGAAAAGTCACCCATCTACCCCCATTTAATTTTACTGTCACATTCTGATAGCCAGGTATGACTTTCATGCAGATATTACCTACCACTCTAGACAGATAACTGTGTTTTGAAAAGGCTGTTGAATGACAAGTCAGGTTAAATGGATTGCTATGGAACTTTTCTCCCCATGCAAAGGTTAAAATAAAGGTGACTGAACATATTTCTACGATGCCTGTGGTCATCTCAAGCTAGAAGAAAGAGCCACTACCTGTGACCAAAAATGGAGGAGCATCAGACATATTTACTAAGAAACGCAACAGTTAGTCTGTAAGTGCAAAAGAAATACCTGGATGTTTCCCAAGGACACTGTGAAGTGAGGCTGGAAATTTCCAATGGCATAAGAGAAAGATGAATTTCTATTTGTTCCCTTTTACATATACTAAAACCTTAATACCTACTGCACCTCTTTCAACCTGAAGCTTATCCTCAATTGTAGAAATGCTGAACAGATGTATTATCTGTTTGGGAAAACTAGGAAAACATAGCAATAAGCCACAGAAGTTTTGTTCAAGGAACACAGAGTGAATTTCTGTCTGTCCACACTCACCAGGGAAGCAGTACTGGTTTTGAATACAAAAGTATGTTACCACTCTAATTCCACCACAGAAACTCTGCTGAGGAGACAACATAAAGGGAAAGTGCAGAACAAAGTTTTGAAGGTTAACAATATGGGCTTGACTACACATGGAGTTATTCATTGACAGCTGTTTCTGAACAGCAGCACATACAAGCAAATCCTGTAAAAGGAAAGTGACAAGTTCCCCACTTGTCTTCTTTGCTTCCCTAGCAACTAGCAAGTGTTTTAAAGGAGAGGTCTTTCAACCTTTATGTCCTGCACAGCACTGCAAGATCATCTCATTAAGACCATCTCAGCTTCTGAAGACTTCTACATGTCAGTTGGCAAAAACCTGCAGATCACCCGAAAGAGCTCAAGGTTTAAAGCTCTGTATTAGAGGAAGGTCTTTTTCAGGATACTTTTAGTATTTAGACAGTACCCTTTCTGACACGCAAGTGGGAAAATAGCTGGGCAACAGTTGTAACACTCCTCCCAGTCAGAGTAGAGGCTCAGAATGAATTAGGTTTTCTTTTCCTATTATATATTATCATTTCATAGAATCATAATCCTGAGTTGAAAGGGACCCACAAGGATCACCATGTCAACTGCTGGCCCTGTGCGGGACCATCCTGAGAGTTACATCATATGCCTGAGAGCATTGTCCAATGCTTCTTGAACTCTCTCAGGCTTGGTGCTGTGATCACTTCCCTGGGGAGCCTATTCCAGAGCCCAGCCACTCTCTGGGTGAAGCAACTTTTCTTAATATCTAATTGTCCCCTGCCACAGCTTCATGCCATTCCCATGCAGTACACTTTGTTTAAAATTTTTCCTTCTTTTTAAAATTAAAACTTCTTTAGGCACAGCCATTATTCAACAATTATTAAGGTTACTATTGCAGAGTGGTATATAAAAAACTGAGAAAAACTAGCTTTGACACACCTCTAGCCCTCATGCCCCACTCCTCCTTACCCCTCCCGCAAAGTTAAGCTACTTCTGAAAACACCTTACCAAGCTTCCTAGAAGTTTGATTTTTTGTCTCAGGGCATCACCAATCTGTCGCACTATTTCTCCACGCTTAGGTGCAGGGATCTAGTCAAAACAAAACAGAAGAATCTACATGAGATTGAACATTTGTGACTTCTGCTGCTGGGTTCTCTGCCCTTGTAGCAAGCAACCACTGACTGTTGTGCTCTTTCCCAAGACACTGTTACTTGTTCATTTTTATCATGTGCACTGCTTTACAAAAAAACTGTTCCCTGCCTCACACAGGCTGGTAACACTGCACACAGTAATGTCTGTTCAAAACTTCAGTTCCACTGGATATTGCCAGAAGCATTTACATTATTAGTTCTTTTGTTCAGCTACATCACCCACAATGCCACCAAACAAGTAACTGCATGCCAAAAACCAAGCATTTTTCATAAAAAGCACACTTACTGGTTTCTGAGCCATGGAAGTGTACTTAATACCACATTTTCAAACTTCTTTGCAGTATGACATTTATTTCTTAGCAGATGCTGAGACACACAGAAACCTCAATCATGGAAATATTAAGCCCATATACCCACAACAGATCTTTTCAATGTGGTATCAGTACACTAAAGAATAATCCACAGCCAGGATCAACTGCAGATCATACACATGCAACAGGATTTACATGATTAGAATAGCAGTTCTCTGTAAAAACAGGACTGAGTAATACATAAATCATGCAAGCTTATCTCCTTAAAGACAAAATCTTTCAGATAAGCTCATTATAAACAACAAAATTCACAAACTAATAGCAAACAGCTTTAAGAAAAGTCTTTAAAGGAACATTTGATGCATTGATTCTTTATCTGTTGGACTGCTTTCAGATTATTTCCAAGAATGTTACACGTCACCAACATTATACTCACAGACTATAACAAAAGAGTACATACTAATATATCCTGAGGGAGCTGAGGAAGCTGTAGTCTTTGTCCTAAACTTTGTTATCTTCAGAAAAGGCAAAACCTTCCTGGCTAAAATACAGAATGCCCAACACCTTACAAAATCCAGGTTTCAGCTTCTACCAAAGAAACAGCAGGTAACTGTAAGAACTAAGTCTGGCCATGAACAGAATGGGCGCTGGCTGGGCAGCTGTACATGTGCACGGCGAACTACAGCTTGCTAATGAAAAATAACTAAGCTTTGGAATAACACAGCTGTCTTGTGAAACACCAGGACAGCAGGTGAATCAAAAAAAGCATGTTTGCAACGAGCAGTCTTTCTCAGTGCACGAGAGGATTATGACCAACACAAGTTAAATACCCAAATACCCTGCAGAGTTCCTGCTGCAGAAAGCAGCAGCGACAGGAAAGTGAAATAGAAGCACAGGGACAGTTTGCTTGCTACAAGGTTTCTGAACTTCACCAGACCTGTGCCAACAGTTCGCAGGAACAAGCCTGGGTAAACCTGCCAGACTTTTCAAAACATTTTCCACAAGTCAGTGTCCTTATCTTCGTACTGGAATGCATAATCTGTGTGTGTTTCTTTCTTGATGCTTCCAATGCAGACTTTTTGCATTAATGCAACACACACAACATGAACACATTTTTACACCTCCACCTGATGGGGCAATTTAAAAGCCTGTATCTGCCAGAGATCTGTTATAAAAGAGAAGTCTCTGTTAACTTACATCAGCCCAGACCTTCCACGCCTCTTTAGCCTTCTTCACTGTATCTTCATAATCCTCCAAGCTAGCCTATATGAAGAAGCACATCAAAGAAAAAGTTAGGAAAATCAAAACCGCAAAACAAATGCCAAAGAAAAGCTCCAGCACTTCAGACGTTTCTTGGAGAGAGTATTTGCACTACAGGATATAACTTTCACAGGATGTTTCTATCTTGACACAGTTTGGTCCCAATCTGACCACTGTTTGAAGTCACTGCCGAGGAAAAGTGTATGCGCTGCCTAAAGAAAAAACCCCCATGAATGAAATTGTCCTTCAGATGTTAAAGGATGTTCCATAAAGAATAATGGTAAGGAAAACATCCATCTATCTATCTATCTATCTATCTATCTATCTACCTATCTACCTATCTATCTATGAATATATGCATACATGTATGTATATATGTATACATGTGTGTATATATATGTATACATGTATATATATATATGTATATACATACATATGTATACACATACATATATATGTATATACATACATATATATGTGTGTGTGTAAATAACGTATTCAAATATGCATGCATATATCTTAACTTAGATATGACTAACAGTATTTTTAAAAAGGGTGAGAGGGCTGTCCTACTCCATCAGTCTCACTGGGCATCAAAGGCTAATCCTAATATACAAAAGGAGCAGATTAGCAGCATAGCACTATTCTCACACTTCTTTTTTTTTTCCCCTACAATTTTACCACGTGCATGCCACGTCGCTCTCCTCCTCACTCCCCCGCGGCCACTCAGCCCCACTGACCAGCCGCAATCTGCCGTGTCCTGCAACTCTCACTAGGAACAAACCCAAAGGGGAAGGAAAGGAGAGGCCCTCGCCCCTCCAACAATACTCGCCAGAGTGGGAGACTGGGGTAGGACGGGGACGAAAGAAAGCAATGCCAACAGCTTGTTTTCTTCCAGGAAAGCCACTGGCGTATTTCCAGCAGTACTTCCAGCCTGCGACGAGCTCCAGTAGCCGCCTCTGAGCTCAACAGCTTATGGGCCACGGACCCAACACCTCCTCGGGCCACGGACCCACGGACCCAACACCTTTCGGGGCCACGGACCCACCACCCCCGGGCCCCCCAGACTCCACAACCCCGTGGGCGCTGCCGGCAGTGCCGTGCCCGTCTCCGGCCTGGCCGCGGGCAGGGGCCGCTCCCAGCACGCCTCGCTCGGGCCGCAGTGTCCGGGGGCCGCCCCGGCCCTCCCCGGCCGCGCTCACCTGCCGGACGCTGGCGATGGGCTCGTTGTTGGCGGGGCAGTACGTAGTCACCACCTAGGGCAGGACGGGAGCGGTGAGCGGCGGGTCCGAGCTCGCCCTTTCCCCCGGGGACACCCCGCGGTCCCCCGACCCCGCTCTCCCCCGCCCCCCCCCCACCAGCCCGCGCCCCCCACCTGCCCGCGGCCGCCCCAGCGCCCGTTGTACACGCCCGGGTTCTCCTCCTGCAGCCCCAGTTCCCGCAGCCACGCGTAGCGCTCCTGGCTGACGAGCATCGTGGCCATGGCGGCGGCGGGCGGCCCGGCCCGGGACAGCGGCAGCAGCGCGGCGGCGACGCGGCGGAGTCCCAGCATGGCCGGCAATGGCGCCCGCCCCGCCCGCCCGCGGCCATTGGCGGCCCGGCCCGCGTCCCCCGCTCCGCCCCGCCCCGGCACGGCACGACACGGCACGGCACGGCCCCGGTACAGCCCCGGCACGGCCTGGCACGGCCCCCGTACGGCCCCGACACGGCACGGCACGGCCCCGGCACGGACCGGCCCGGACCGGCACGGCCCCGGCACGGCGCGGCACCCACCCCAGCCCAGCTACCTCAGACAGCCGGTGGCTGAGTCCGAGCCTCAGAAACATCCCTGGGCATCTGCAGGGAGGGTGTCAGGAGGACAGAGCCAGGCTCTGATCGGTGGTGTCCAGCGATAGGACAAGAAGCAGAAACTGAATGCTCAGAAGTTTCACCTGAACACAAGAAAGAACTTTACCGTGCGGGTTACTGAGCACTGGAACGGATTGCCCAGGAACATTGTGGAGTCCCCCTCACTGATTCAAGAGCAGAAGGGGCAGAGGAGTCCCCCAAGTCGGATATTTCTAATTGCTGCAGAAAATAAGAGCACACTGGAGTCAAAGCAGGGAAAAACTGTAGCTATCCTTATACAACCAATAATAACAGTAATACATGGAGTGTGCACAGTTCCTATTCTGCAGTACTGTGACTGAATCTCAAAGAAAATAAATGTCTTCAGCTTCTAAACTGGCTACTTTATCCACACTAGCGTTTGTGACTTTACAACCTTTTTCTTTCCTCTATACAGGACCACACATTAACCTTGCAAATTTGTAAGTGATTTATATCCCATATTTTCTACTGTAATTCCCCTTAAAAACTTCAGAAATTTAGATGCCTCACTATGAATCATAGAACCTCCGGGATCATCAAGTCCAACCCTTAATCCAGCCCCACTTTGATTACTAAATCATGGCACTCAGTGCCATGTCCAATCTCACCTTAAAAACTTTCAGAGTTGGAGAATCCACCACCTCACTGGGCAGGCCATTCCAATGCCTGATCACTCTCTCTGTAAAGAACTTCTTCCTGATATCCAGCCTAAAGCCCCCTGGCAGAGCTTAAGGCCGTGCCCTCTTGTCCTACTGTTGGTTGCCTGAGAGAAGAGACAAATGCCCACCTGGCTACAACATCCTCTCAGGTAGTTGTAGAGAGTGATAAAAGTCTCCCCTGAAATATTTTGTTTTCAGGAATGCAGTATTTTCAGAATGACCAAACCAATTAGGAATAAACCCCAATACTAAGATTTAAAAGTCTTAGCACATATTTAAAGGTGAGAAGAAAAATATGACATCTTAAGACTGCCATAATTTATTTTTTGATTTTCACAGCTAAACAATTTTGCTTAATATGAATTGCACTAGCTCTAAATAATTTGCTCTTTAAGAAGAAGTGATTTTTCAAGTAATTTTGTAGAACAAGAAGTATTTTTGGATTATGTAAAAAGATCAGCAGTAGTCTTAAGACTACTTGGCCAAGTAGTTTTGGCAGGGTTCAAGAACTGGCTTTGCCTTTGGCTTCCCTGCGTGCAACATGAAATTGTCTCTTGTACAGGGAAACTGGGTTCAGATACTATAAAATTCCATCAAAAAGGCAGCAATCTGTTCATCTTTGTGGGTAATATATAAAGACTCTCAAGCAGAAGCAACTCAAAAGGGAAATTAGTACAACTGAAAGGTAAAACTTTTAATTGGAGGATGAAACCTTATATATATCTGTAGAGCAAATACCATCAAGAGAACAGCAGTACAGGCTTTCTTCCTCTGCTTTGACACTCTGTTTTGATAACCTTGACCTCAAGAAACTATCCTGTAGATGATAGATCAGTCCCCAGAGCTGTTTGTTCATCATCTGGCTGTCAGAGACTACTGAAAACCTCTTGAATAGGTCTTCATAGCATCTGATCTGGAGTGAGTTTGCTCTGATCTAGTGACCCAGGGTGTGAAGAATTTCTTGAGCTATTCTATCTCCTGATGACTGTTACTTGTAGTGCAAACCTTTTTCTCAGAAGGTTGAGTTAGTATATAGATCAAATATATAGATGAATAGGCTCCAGCTGGCTGCACAGCACACAGCTTCTGGTGATGCTGTGGCAGCTCCACACATGTCTTGAGGAAGAAAAACCTACTGAGGGAGTATCCTATCCCTTTAACTGAGAGGATTGCATGGCCGTAATTGTCCTTGCATAGTGTTCACTGGTGTAATGAAATTTCAGAACAGGACACAGTTTTGTGTTTGAAATTGATCAGATACCCATCAGAAATCACACAGTCCACTGAATTCAGGGAAACTTTGCAGACCTTTCTTCTAAGGTCTGGCCCTGACACCTCACAGAGGGAAGGAGGGATACACTCCAGTGCAAGGATGCAGGCCTGCTCTTCAAATTAAATACCAAGGTTGTCAACCCACTACTTTGAGAGTGTTGATGACATCAGTGAGCTTTAGTGGATCTGATCAGTCTTACCCAGGACCTGAAACTCAGTCCTGGGCCTTTAGTCCTTCCTGCCATCTCTCAGCCAGAGCCATGTGTCTGCTTGGATAAGGATGTGGCAAGCCACACCCTGAGGACTCAGAGCCTCTGCCCTTCACCATGGGATCTAGTGATGCTGCTGGTTGTACTGACTCTGACCAGAAGGCTGGCTTCCTGGCTTCTGAGGCTGATATAGTGCCTCTTAAGCTGGGCTGTGACTTCAACTCATGAGGTCCCTGTCTTGACTCCCAGCTCCACATCTCCAGGGAGCAATGGTTCTTGCTTCTCCCTGATGGAGAGGGTGCTGGCGGCACTGAGGACAGTGGTCTTAGAGAGGTGATGTTTTCTAATGTGTTGCACAATCCTCTATAGACTTTCACCTTTTTTGGCCTTCTATAATTTTACATGGTCAGAGGGGTACTTCACAATCAAACAGCTGCAAGATATGTTCAACACATACATTGGATTCTAGAAAAAGCTCTCAAATGTTTAGGGCAGTAGCTGATGCATGGGCAATTTAGTTTCAATCCCAAAATCTTTATCCGTCATCATAAGCAAGCAATTTCTCCAGCACACATATATATGACAGTAGATACTGGTCAAAGCACAGAGAAAATTTGAAACCCTGGCAGTGTTCCTGACTTGGATCTGTTCACATTTTTTGCTCCAGAGTGTCCAAGCAGATGAAATCATCACCGTCAAAGGTGGTGCTAAAGTCCTTTCAAGAGGGACCTGGAGCCAACTTGTCTGCAGTTGGTCAGTGATCAGATATGCAGGACTGGCTCTGTGAGTTGTGTTACTATTCAGCCATCCACTGTGGTAAAGGGGTGGTTAGACCTGCATTAAACCTTGGTGTGGGGCCCAAGCTTTTTTCTTCCTACCTTGTCCAAATTCTCATCTAAACCTAGATACACCTCCAGAAGCTCCAAGTGCAACAGGAGTGGGATTTCAGGCCTGTGCCCAAAATAGAGCACAGACACAACCTGTGCTTCTGTCCCACAGTTACAGAGCAAGGCTAATTGCAGGAGAGTTTGCAAGAGAGAAAAACATTGTGCAACAAAGGGGTATATGGGGGAGGAGGCGTTAGCCCCATATCACATTACAGTATGTATTTGCTTTTTCTGTTTGTTCTACATGGGCATCCTGAGCTTGATATTTCAAATCTTTATTTGTTAAGCAGACTTTTAGTGAGAAATTACCTTTTTGTGGTAAGCTTACTTTGCAGT
This sequence comes from Pithys albifrons albifrons, assembly GCF_047495875.1. Lineage (NCBI taxonomy): Eukaryota > Metazoa > Chordata > Aves > Passeriformes > Thamnophilidae > Pithys > Pithys albifrons. The sequence continues at coordinate 39,981,352 of NC_092497.1, forward strand.
GTGATCATGCTAACAATACAAATTACTTTCTCTTTGATTTAGATGTGATGTATCAACTGGTGAGAGTACATCTTGGAATTTGTGATATTTAAAACTAGTCGTGGAGCATTATTCTGCCATAAGGATGTAATTAAAGTTGCTAAAATATTTACTTTTAACATAACTTTCAAATAGATGGGAAAAGATTAATTTCAGCAATGCTTATTAAAGTCAGTAAAAACATGTCCTCATCTTGTCCATCACAGTTTACTTATTTCCAGATCTGAATCAGCTGAGCATTGTCACAGGAGCTCTTGGCTCCAGCTTAGGGAAAGCAACATGGTCATAGAAGAGGGCTTGGAAAGGGAAAGAGTTCAACAATATCCCAGTTCTAAGTTAGACCCTGGAATCCTATGAAACCATCCTTTTGGGTCTTGGAGTCATTTCAGGAGTCTTCAGATGTAACCCTTCTGCTCTGTGCTTCATTTTCTCATCTGTAGGGAAAAGTACAAATTCCTTCCATCTTTAAAGGAATATCCAGGGAACAGTAACTGGACACAATGAGAACGGAGGTCAAATGCCTATGTTCAGGGTATCCTAGAGCTTTTGTGCTTGTGTGAAGTTAGAGCTGCTTCAACACAGCACAAGCAATGCAGACATTTGGGAATGGGGAGGAAAAGGAGAAAAGCTTCAAAAATATTCTTAAAGTTTTCCTACCTTTTACACATTTTCGAAGCATGACAATGGCTTGACCCAGAGCAGAAGGCTCCACTGTCAAGTTTACACAACAGTTGTCTCTCTTCATTTTCAGAAGGAACAGTGTATTTTTCTCAGTGTTAGTATATAAGGGATGCAAAGAATTATGGTGATTCATCCTCTCAAAACAGTGAAGTCTGTGGCGGGGGAAGAAAATTAAATTTTTTGCCTTACTAGAGGTGTTTCAAATCTAGAGCTTTTTGATTTTGTTGTCTGATAGTTCCTCATGTTTTAAAGTTTCCTATTTACACTGTACTTGTTAGCAATAGCTGTTAAAAATCACTTCAATCCTAAGAAATAGGCTTATGTAGTTGTATAGCCCATATAGATAGTAAACAGTTTGAGATATTACAAAAGGCCAAACAAACAAGGCAAAACCTCAAAAACCCAACCAAACCTAGTACCTTGTCATGTGGGCAATATACCAGGGAATTTAGCACGCACATAAACAGACTTTGCATATTTAGCTCTAAGTGACAGTGTAATAGGCAACATTACACTATCTGACATCAATCAGTAATGATTTAATACAAGGAATGATCAGAAGAACAGTGAGATCTAAGGCTGAAAAGGAAGTTGGCTCAGCAACAACCTCTGCACTTGGCTTGTCTTTCCTTCCTTGCTGTCCGTGCACTGGAAACCAGGGAGTTCCACTCATTCTCCTTAACTACACCTCAGAAAGTAATCCCTGTCCTGGAAGAAATATGTATTTCCAGACAAAAGGCACGAATCCACAGGTAGTCTTTAGATTATGCAAATAAAAATAATATAAAATGAAAGCATTCTTGGGTGCAGCTTGAAGATCTGTTACATAACAAAGTCCTCTGCCTCTCAAAGAGCCTTTATAAAAGTGGTTTATAAAGCAAGTGACCGTCATTAGAACCATTTCTGCACCAAGGAAATGGAAGTCCAGTGGATTCACTTCATACACTAATTAGGGAATTCCCTTTGGACTTAGGTTTCAGTCTTGCATTTAGCCCCGAGGCTTTGCTGCTGTATCATTATCAATGTACTACTGTGTGACAGCTGCAGAGCTCTCATCTAGTCTGTAGCAGTATCAAAAGCACTTGTAGACATTTTCTTTCTTGCAAGGAATAGGGTCTTAATAATATAAAAACCCACCCTTACACAGTCTTGGCTTGTCATGAGAGCTGGGTACATCTTTAAACAAATGAGTGAAATAAATGCATTTTACTCAGTCTGTCAGTCTGTCACCACTTGGGCTCTGACAGGGGTTGAAACTGAGCCCCTCACATCTCCATAAACTATCTGGATGATGGGATTAAAAGAACCCTTACTAACTTTGCTGATGATGTCAAACTGGATGATGAGGTGGATATATCAAAAGGGAGAGCCATCTTAGGGAGAGATCCTAACAGGATGAAAGAGTGGGCAGAAAAGAACAGGATGAAGATAAGTGCAAAGTCCTGCATCTGGGACATAATCAGAGAGCCCAACACAGACCTGTACCTGTGTGGCAGTGGAGCAGCCTCGGTAAAAGGGACCAGAGGATCCTGGAGGACAACAAGCCAAACATGAGTGACCAGTGCACTGCAGCAGCAACAATGGCTAAGTCTAGAGAACCTGCCATATGAGGAAAGATTGAAGAAGTTAGGTCTCTTCTACCTGAAAAAGAGAAGACTCAGGGGGACTTTATCATACTATTCCAGTATTTAAGGGGCATCCACAATGATGGAAGCTCTTTCTTCACAAGGTTCTACATGTAGAAGACAAGGGGGAATGGTACAAGTTGCACTGGGTGAGGTTTCAACATGATTTAAGAAAGTAATTTTTTACAATGAGAACAATCAATCACTGGAATAACCTCACCAGGGACTTGGTAGATTTCCCATTGCTTGTAGTTGTCAAGATGCAATTGAAGGAAGTGCTAAATAATCTCATAGGCTTCTTTCCCACAAGGTGTTGGACTAGATGATCTTTCAAGGTCCTTTCTATGACATTTGCAGGGTGTGTTGTCCTAGAGCCCAATATATAAGCAATGGAGAGAAGAACAAAGAGGAACAAAAGAATTTAGAAAATGCTTGAACAATTCTGTTGGATTTTGAATGATGTTGAGAACTGGATCATCTGGGAGGAAAAAAAAAGAGCAATGTTTTATACATACATGTTGATTCTTGAGCAGATTTGTTATCAACAAAGGCCAAGACTGCCTATGTCAAATGGACATCCCACAAAGAGCTTCCTCATCAATTTTCATGATGACACCATCCCCATTAAACCTGTAATCTGTCCGGGTCAGTTGTAATTTCTCACCAACTTTCTTCTGCTATTTATAGTAATAATCCTTGTCTAGAAAATAGACCACACTGAACAACGACCAATCTAGAATTTTCAAGGTGTGCTTTCTTTCAGACTTTAAATAGAAGAAACATTTGTAGAAAAATTAGGAGAATTAAAGAAGATTTGCTGACATTTAGTCAATTTCAGGGTAAAGACACAAACTACCACAGTGCTTCCCCACATTTTCCAGCAAAAAGGGCAAAAAAAGGAAATGTCTTCAGACTTCTCTTTGAAATATTGGCAGCTCACAACTTACAAACCTTTAAGGATAGAAGGGAGATGCTGAATGAGTTAAATACAAGATTATTATAAGAGGTTTGTCTCATGCTGAGTCAATCCAAAATTATTTTCTTGTTTCCCTCTTCTTTGCAATCAACAGAAAGAAAAAATTATATTTTTATTGTTTTCTTTTGACATTTTCTGGGTTAGAAAATATATCTCGTTTGTATACTTTTTTAATTCTCCATTCACACAGTTCCTAATATAAGATATCACAACCTACCACTGAAGTTACAAGAAAGAACAAGTGTGTAAAACAAAAAAAATCAAACGCAAACCAAACTTAAAATAACTTTGTTATTAATTTGGTTTTTATGATGGAGGAACATAGATCAGAGGTTTATCTGGTCATGGGAACAGGACAGCTCAGTACAATATTATATTTTGATATGCATAAGATATTTTGGATATTTTGTTCCCTTGCTGTAGTAACAGACTCTGATTCACATCAGAATCTCTTGTGTATCTTCCACATTAGGAGCTGTACAGTCACTGTAATATGTATGCCCCTCAAGGACAGTGTGCATCCCACCTCACTCGAAAACCTACAGGACAGGAAAAATAACAACAACAGCAACAACAAAAACAACAAAAAAATCCCCCCAAACCACAAAGAAACAAAACAAAACAAAACAAAAAACAAACAAAACAAAAAAAACTACATTAAAAAAAAAAAAAAGAGAAAAGAAAAAATAAGAAGTAGTAGGCCACAACATAAATTGTTTGGAAATGTGAACCTTAAAAACAATGGGGAAAACCCCTATGTTTTAAAAAAGAATTGTCCAAATGTTAGGGGAATCTGGATTTCATTATGACAGCACTGTATATTAGATTTGCAGAGAGTGAGAGTGTGAGAGAAAATATAAAAGAATGAAAAGAGCAGATATTTGGTGATAACTGTCTATTATAGAGACATCATATCTTTGAGACATATAACTAAGTTTAAACCCAAGAATATGACCAGATGGGGAAAAAAAGTATTAATTTCTTTCTGCTTCAATAACCAGCAGAAGCAAAGCCTACAATCACTGGAGACTTGGCATCAGATCAAAAGACAGAGGAATTCAAGAGCTCAAATTCCATGTGAAGCCCCACAGGTTTTGAAGGGCAAAGATCACCTTTCCAGAAAACATGGTTCAGCAGCTATCAACACTCCTGTCTTCTGTATGATATTCCCATGAATATTGCAGAATTGGGGCCGAATGTCAGGAAGGACTTTGTGCTTGTTGGTATGGAATAGTTCAGTGTTAATCCCTAAATTCAGTCTGAACACGACCCAAGTTCTTCTCCTACTAATCTTATTAGGGAAGGGAGGAGTTGTATTTGACCCAGGCACCATCCTTAGAGCAAACAAACTTGCAAAGCCTAGTCCCATGCATAAGTCCAGAGGTTACTGATCTTTCTAGGCTGAGAAAGGCATTGCCAGAAAGACTCAACTCTTTTTCCAGAACAGAAGGAAATTATTTCAACCTCCTTTTTGAAGATGTTCAGTTGTGCAGTACTTTCTCTTAATATGCATACTCCCAAAATAAAAATACCTGCTTCTGTACAGTTATATCAGTCAAAGTCATTGTTAATTCTGGTGCTCAGCAAGACATCTAGTATTAATTAACATGTCATGACAACCCTGAAATCGCTTAACATTGCTGCCAGGACAGCATTGAGAACATCCAGGGCTACGCAAACACATTGTAGATACAACATTGCCTTGATCAATGTCTTTTACATTACTGGTTACTATATAACAAAGTCAATAAAGGGAACTTGCTGCAATTCAGCTTTGTACACAGTGTCGGTTTGTTCAGTCCAGCCTTCTGCAGCTGAAACACATCTCGCACTGGAAATTCTGAGGAAGTCAGGAGGCACTCCAAATGGAACAGTGCTTAAATTACATGAGAACTGAGAAACCCGAACTTCCTGGGGAAATCTGTGAAGCAGAATGCCAAAAGTTCAGACTGGTGAGGAGCTAGGCTTGAACATAAGGTGTACTTCCTTGGGTGTTCAACATCCTTTTCAATAGCTGTGTGTTCTTCCAGCATTCTTTCTGGGCATTATGGTCACTTCATCCTTGTCTGTCTTCTCTGAGCTTTGTTCCACCGTACAGGTGTGCAGCCCAGGCACAGCTAAAGACAGCACAGTAATAAGGGCAGATTACCCTCATACTGCCTTGCCATGGGCAGTGTATAGGTCCAGAGAGTAGCAGGAACATTTTGGGGGTGTTTCATACCTGATGGGAGCAGTTTGCTCTGTCTTGGACTGCCGCTTTCTCCTGCAGGCACATCTACAGCCTGTGGTGTTGGCAAGCAGGCGTGGGAGCGATGCTGGTGGGTATTTTGCCACCTGGTGGCAGTTCACAAGAAAGCAGTTCTAAAGGGTCACCAACACTCGCTGTCCAGGAAGAACAAAATCAGAGGACTTTGGTTGTGGCACCTGCAAAATTATATGCAGAAGGTTTGCAGCAGCACAGAACTACCCAAACCCTGCAGAGACCATTATCTGCCCCCTTTCAGCTCAGGCATATTCCCTGCCCATTGGTGACATCTCAAATGAAGACAGAGAACCTGACCAGATGTATTTATTTGTGGGATGCTATAGCTAGTGCAAGATAAGCCAAAACCCCAAATCAAACAAACCAAACCAAAACACCAGTCCCACTGTCCCACCCCCCCAACTCCAAATTGAAAGGCCTGTGTCTCCTGCTCCCTTCCTTTCCCAGAGAAGCAGTCACTGCCATGCCTGAGAGTGTCCCCTCCCCATCCCATGATCTCCTGCTCCCTGCATGTGACCATCTGCCCTTCTCCAAGGCATCCCATAGTGTTGTTGGTGGCCCTGTCATGGAATGGGCTAGGACTCAGTACCCACCTCTCCACAGGGATCTGAGATTTGCAGTGGTGGCTGTCTCACAGGAGAGATGTCAGGAACAAGGTCTTGCTGGCAATGGTCATGGTGTCCCTCTGCCGTGTAACACATATCAGTGCCATGTAGCAGTGGGGAGGATGGATGCCACATGTGGTGAGAGAGTGAGCCAAGGAGAAGGCTGGAGTGGTTTCCTCCCAGGGATTTCAGGTCCCACTGCTAACAGCTTCAGCAGAGCCAGAGCTGTGGCTGCTGCTCACGAGAGCACAAGAACAAAGATCCTGCATACTCTCACTGCAGAAAGCTGCCAGTGGGCAAAAAATGTTTTGATCAAGAAATTTCAAAGGACATTATGGCTCAGGGGAAGCAGATACAAGCTTCCAGAGGGGAAGGCTTTTCCTCAGGTCAAAGATATTTGTGGGTGAGATAAGGACAATCCAGTCTGTGAGGACTGTGGGAGAAGAGCCTCAAGGCTTCTGCCTTTCCCAGCTATATGGAGAACAAGCCCCAGAAAGTGGTTTTTACCTTCCAGACTTGCTTTTTTCGAACTCAGAAGTCAAAATCCTCATATTTAGGAGCTTTATAGCTGGCTTTTGATGGCCCAGGTCATCTGTGATGAGCATTGATGGTCATACTACTTGCCAGGCTTAGCACAAGTTCAGAGGGTTTGTATGAATTACCTCTCAGGTACTAACAGGATGATGCCATGGAACTAAGTCTATAGTGCCAGGAACCTCTGAAAATCCCAGGCTCCCTTTTGCTAGTCCTTTGGGCTGAGTCCTACCTCAAGGTCTACTTGTGTGCCTAGTAAAGTACTGTAGTAAGCTAAAGACTATTTTTTTCAGCACTGATGCCTACTTGTGAGGGCACATGCACAAATGAGTGCTGGAGGGAAAGAGCTCTTTGCACAGCAGTCCCACCACTGGGACAAACCCAAGGATTCTGTGAAGGTCAGGCCCATGAAAGACTCATGAAGAGCTGGCCAGTTTGCTCTTCTCTCCTCTGCAAACATTGGCTGTACATGAGCCTCCTCCTGGCTCATGGTTGCTGTACTCTCATAGAATCATAGAATCATAGAATTGATTGGGTTGGAAAAGACCTCCAAGATCATCGAGTCCAACCCTTGGTCAACCTCTAGTCCATTTACTAGATCATGGCACTCAGTGCCACATCCAATCTGCGTTTAAAAATCTCCAGGGATGGTGAATCCACCACCTCTCGGGGCAGGCCATTCCAATGCCTGATTACTCTCTCTGGAAAGAATTTTTTTCTGATATCCAACTTAAATTTCCCCTGGCAGAGCTTAAGCCCGTGCCCCCTTGTTCTATGGCTGAGTGCCTGGGAGAAGAGACCAGCCCCCACCTGGCTAGAACTTCCCTTCAGGTAGTTCTAGACAGTGATGAGGTCACCTCTGAGCCTCCTCTTCTCCAGGCTAAACAACCCCAGCTCCCTCAGCCTCTCCCCATAGGGCTTGTGCTCCAGTCCCTTCACCAGCCTTGTTGCTCTTCTCTGGACTCACTCCAGCACCTCAATATCCTTTCTGAACTGAGGGGCCCAGAACTGAACACAGTACTCAAGGTGTGGCCTCACCAATGCAGAGTACACGGGAAGGATCACTGCTCTGGTCCTGCTGGCCATGCTACTTTTGATCCAGGACAGGATCCCATTGACCTTCTTGGCCATCTGGGCACACTGTTGGCTCATGTTGAGCTTCCTGTCAATTAGTACCCCAAGGTCCCTTTCTGCCTGGCTGCTCTCCAGCCACTCTGTGCCCAGCCTGTAGCGCTGCAGGGGGTTGTTGTGGCCAAAGTGCAGGACCCGGCACTTGGCCTTACTGAACTTCATCCCATTGGAATCAGCCCATCCCTCAACTCTATCCAGATCCCTCTGCAGAGCCCTCCTGCCTTCCAGCAGGTCGACACTCCCTCCCAACTTGGTGTCATCAGCAAATTTGCTAACGATGGACTCAATCCCCTCATCTAAATCATCAATAAAGATGTTAAACAGGACTGGAGCCAACACAGATCCCAAGGGAACACCACTGGTGACTGGCCACCAGCTGGATGCAGCTCCATTCACCAGCACTCTCTGGGTCCGACCCTCCAGCCAGCTCCTAATCCAGGAGAGGGTACACTTGTCCAAGCCATGGGCTACCAGCTTTTCCAGGAGTATATTATGGGAGACAGTGTCAAAGGCCTTGCTGAAGTCCAGATAGACCACATCCACAGCCTTCCCCTCATCCACCAGGTGGGTCACCTGATCATAAAAAGAGATCAGGTTGGTCAGACAGGACCTGCCCCTCCTAAACCCATGCTGGCTGGGTCTCTCAACCTGAATCACAAAAATGTGAACATGGAATGTAAGTCCTGAACCATGAAAGCAGTAGTGAGTGAAAGCCAACAGCAAAGTAACATGAAAACCCATCCCTAGGTGAACTAGAGAGAAGTGAAGCCAGGTGTCACACCTGTGCAGCTGGAAGCAGGTGCACGAAGAGGCAGTGCTACACCTTCCCACACACCTCAAAGAATCACAGAATGGGTAAGGTTGGAAGGGACCACACTGGGGCACCTGGACCAACCTCCCTGCTCAAGCAGGCCCATCCCAGAGTACATGGCAGAGGATTGAGTCCAGACAGTTCTTGAACATCTCTTTGGGAAAGAGTAAACTCTGGCTCCCTGAGCAATGTTACCCCAATTACAAGCAGACAAAAGAAGAGAAACATCTCTCTAAGACACAGAATTACACATTTCCTCAGGTTTTAGTCTTATTTTTATCTTAATCACAACTCTGAAATATTCTGTGGATACTATGAAACTATAGGATGGCTTTATTAATGGCAACTTTCAAACATACTTCTGAGAAACCTTAGAAGTTGTGTAATATTAATATTCCATCCTCTTCATTTTTCAGAAATGTCCCGTGTAAAACATTCTACATGCATTTCCTGGAAAATCAAATCAACAGGATATGTTGGAAAACCTATTTAGCAGCATTATTGCCAATGGTGGTGTCTTTGGATGCTCTACAAAGGATGTGGGGGAAGGCAGAGAACTGGAGGGTAGTGCTGTGCTCCTTTATCAAGGATATGTGTCAACACATTCTTGTCAACAGAAATATGTTCTTGAAGGTTGAAATCACTACTATCCAGCAAGGTGAGGAACATTGCCTCCGTGGAAGGATCTCCTTTATCTGAAAAGGGTTGCTGTTTCCTTACATATAGGTGAGATATTGAACATGACAAACACTGACAGTTTGCATGTGGAAAAGTATTCCACACTGAATACTCAGATGGCTGCTTGTTTGCAGCCTCCTAAAGTATGAATGCACAGAGTGCATGGCCTGTGAACACACCACCTGATAGCAAGCTATGTGAGCATACAGAAAGTTGATAGTGAACTGCACTGTGGGTTGCATTCTTTAACTGCACAGAGGAGCCTGGATGCCATGGGTTCTGCTTCTTGAAATTAAATCTGGAGGGAGATTTGTCATGAAGAGCAGAATTTACATTTGCTATAAAGGATTACTGTTATTCACGAGATCCACTTTCTTTCAGCCTCTGACACTGATAACAAAAGATATATACATGTGTACTACAGAGAGAAGTCTTCATAGAAGGCAATTGAGGCAATGCCTTGGAAATCTGCTCAAATATTTTATTAGGGATTCAAAAGCAAAAATCACTCTTCTTTAGAAAATTACACTTATGGAGGAAGAAGGATAAGGTACCTGATAGGTGCTCAAAATAATGTATAGGAAAGGGTGATAATTGTCTGTGACAAATAGACTCAGCAGCTAATCAGTTCTCCATTTCCCACACACACTCAGTCAATGAAACTTATCATAGGGAACAGAGGCGATACAGCTCCTTAGAAGTAATTAATTATTTTTCTAATGTGTAAAAAGATGTAAGAAAAAATTTTTGCTTTGTTATAAGAGTCTTTCTTCCACTTCTCTGAGTAAGTGTACTTTGATGCTTTTCGTGTCAACTATCAGTTTCTTACCTGGAGGCTGATTATGTTGCCAAGAGAGGGCAGCATACAAGCACAGAAACTCCATGCCTGGCATTGTATTAAGTCACACAGGTACTTAATTTAAGGGATCTTTAGAACAGGAGATTTGTCCCTTACTATAATTACTGCTTACTACACTTAACCTGCTGCTAAGTTGTTCTTACTGCAAAAACAAATCTCTGAATCGCTCTTTTTTCTTTCTGTTTTCTTTCCAACAAAAGAAATAAGCCCAAACTTCAGCTGACACATCTGAAAATAAGTCCTGTGCCATGACTGGACAAACACCAGGCACTGCTCTGGGGATACTGTGTAGAAGGCAAGGATCCCACACCTGCATTTCCACAGTTCAATGGGGACTAAATGCACGTAACAAAGGGTACAGCTATACTGTGTATTTGTTTCCATGTGTAATATATATTCATTGTTCATGCTGTCAGCTTCCTACTGCAGGCTTCATTACGCATAACACATGCTCTGATCTCCAATGGGTAGAATTTACTGTCAAATCTACTATTCTTGTAAGGTCCAGAGCCACCTGCTTCACATGTAGTGCTACATGATCAGATCACTACACAGCCTTAAAGACATGCTTATTACAATACTTACTGACCTCAACCTACTTTAGGGAAAAAAAAAGTAACCTGGTTGGTTTTAATTACCTTTTACCCCAAAAGGTGTTTTAATCTCTGCCTCTGGAGGCAGTTGATTCTACTGCACACATTTTTGAGATTACAACATTAAAACACAACACTTACAGTGGACTTTTACTTAATTAGAAAAATACAATGGCATAATGAAAAATGGAGGTACAGAGAGGGAGGGTCCATGTGGACTTTGTGCTACTTCAGGACAATCTGCTGTTACACTCTGAGGCTCTGCTCTTCCCATGTCAAACATGGATGCTGGCTATTTACCCATTCATGGGAAAATACCTGAAACTCTACTGATAAAATGGAACTAATATTTAAGGCCTGGAGCATACTGTGCAGAGGTAGACAGTGCTAGAATTGTGGCAAAACACAAAGCAGTGGATAAATCTTGCCACCCATGCTATACTTAGAGTTGAACGCATTAATGCTGGCTTAACCTTGTGTATAAAAAAAGAAAAAGCTTTGGGTCTGATCAAGACCTAATTGTGGGAGACCTCAACAGGCTTCTCAGAGCAGGAGGTGCTGAAAGAGCACCAAGCCCATAGGGAAGGTATTCACATGGTGCCAGACCCAGAACGCCTCATGTCAGAAACCTCTCTGGCTAGCAAAGGAGAAACATCATGATCCCACCAGTGACCCTGATCATTTCACCTCAGCTAGGATACTGTGCAGCAACCTGCATTTTAGGGGGAAAAGTATTAAAAGAGGAGGGGAAGGACAGGGAGCAGGAGTGGTGGGCTTACAGCAGGCAAACATCTCTCTCTGTGTAGGTACTTGCACTCTCACCATCCAAACCCTGGTTCTGCCTTGGATGCCCTCTGCAACCTGGGAAAGGGCACTGGAACCCAGTTTAATTTAAAGGCCAAGTTAGTTGTCTGAATTCCCCAGAGGGTGTGAGCCTTGGCTGCACTTTCCTTCTGCTAAATTGGTTTGGCAGCTGCTGACAGTGACAGGACCACTCCTGCCCCACTCTCCCCTGGTGGGTTTGCTCAGGTCTGTGTGCAGTATAAGCATATTTAAAACCCCAGCTCCTACAACATCTTTGCACAAAGAGAGGGTACTCCTGTAAGTTCAGCCTGAGCTCTGCAAACAATTAGAGAAATAAACACGAACAAGGCAGCACAAGTCTGACCACTCATTTTCTGCAGGTGCTGCACCTTGTATCACTCCCACCCTGAGCTGACACATTGAACTGCATAGTGTTGCCAGCAGCAGGACTGACTTTTTGTGTGAGAGTCGATGTCATTTGACTGAGAGCACAAGATCACACAGTGGATAGATGAGCTTCCACCGTCCCACCTCTATGCCAACATCTTCAGCACAACACCTGCCTTTGAAGCATGGGAACTACAAGAAGAACTCTACCTCCCTGGATGGACTTTCCTGTTGGTAGTGGCTGATGGGTCTTCATGGGAAGTTGCAGGCTGGAGAGTGCTCAGCACTCAGCTTACCAGCAAAACAGTCTGGGAACTATGAACATCGGCTTTTCTTTCAGCATTTCTGCCGACTTTCATTAGCACGAGTAACAGCTTCATCCAGTGAAACAAGTTTGTTTTTTAAAGATAGGCAAAGAATACTTGGTTTCACATTGTCCTAATAGTAGTTATTTTGCCTTTTTTTTTCCTATGAGTTTCTTTTTTTTTTTTTAAGAATGGACAAACCAGACATTAGTCACAATGAAAACATTTTTTATGTGTGTGTTGTTTTTGTAATGCACAGTAGTAACTCCAGATAAACCACTCTCAGCAGCAGAAGGTTAACAGTTTGAGTACAGGTCTGGGAGACTCCAAGCCAATTAACAAACTATGGGGTGTCTTTGCTGAAATTAGAGAGCCTATAAGCAGCATTTCAGGAGTTTGCAGCAGCAATGAGACTACTGAGACTGTTTTTTTCTAAATTTGTAATCCGGCATGCTGACAGTGATGCAGATGGAGCCATCCAGATTCATCCTGCTGCAAAATTAATTTTGTGCTAAATCTGGAATAATCTTTGCAGTGATGCTGTGTAGTGAACCTGTCTTAGAAAACTAAACTAATATTGTGAATGACTCAGCATGGACTATAATGTCATTGACTAAATTTTCTGAATTAATCCTGTTACGTGTTTCACTTTTTTCACCTCCCTTGTCAATGCTTTTAACAGCATAAATTGCAACACTTCTGAGGCCATTGAACAGCCTGCTTACTGAGAGGACTTTTTTGTTTTGCAGTCTGCTAATGCCCTGACTTTGGAAAAACAAGTGGAGAAAATTTTCCATGACTTTACATACAGGCAACAGTGAGACATACAGAGCGAGGAAAGGATGAAACAGAAACTATAGCATTTGTCATGGTGAAAAACTGTGAAAGCAGACCATGTTCAGAATAAAGCAGAACTGATATTCCTTGCTCTTGTTTCATGAAGAAAAAGCAACTCTTTAATGGACAAAACTGATGGTAAAGTTCTCTGTCAAGGCTTGTTAATTAAGTACTGCTGAATGCATGCCATACACAAAGGCATGCCTGTCACCGTGTCTGCTTAGAGGTACAAGATGTTGCCAAACTGAAACCCTAGCCATGTATGAGTTTATCTTGTAAGATCTGAAAGATGTGTATTCCTTTCCATTAGTAATGTAGAGCTTTCCACATGTTGTAGCTGAAACTGAAAAATATTAATAAAAGAGGAACACTTGTCATCAGAGTGAAATCAATGCATTATAAAAGACATTCTATGAAATGCGCTGCTGCTTTGAGAAATAGGTCTTTCGAGGATATTTTGTTACATTTGAGATTTTTTTCTATAACGAAAACATTTGCTGATGTGTTTTCTTATATGAAGAAACATTTTCTGGGCTCATTCTGACTAAAATTTGTTTGGCATGTTCTCTAAAGGAAAATATTAGGCAATTATATTGTAGACAATACTGTGAGAGAAGGTGTTTGTCTTCAAGGCAACTGCTGGAAAAGGAGAGACACAGAAATGGCATATGTTTGAATTACTTTTATTTTGTGCATTTCATGTACTCTAGATCTCAAGCATATTTGAACAGATTTAAGACAGCTTTTCAGCATTCTCTTCTCCTCCTGTACTTGATAGGGAGTCAGTAAGCCAGCTTGCCTTAGGCATCACTATGGTTTTGTATTGGTGATCTGAAATGTAATTACTAAAATAGCATTGGAAACCTTTGGTTTTTCTGGTAGAAATCAGATTAAACACAATCATGTATTATATTCTGAATACTGAAATCTGACTATTCCAAACATAAGGACAGTCAGCTCTGAGCAAAACAATTAGGTCCATGTGGAAAACAAAAGGTAGTGAGAGGGGCTTTAATGTCCGTATCAGCATGTAATAGGCTGGTCGTGTTGTGCAGAATCATGCTTGTGGGAAGTAGCTAATGCGATAGCTGTGACCTTGCTTGCATGTTGTGTCATTTTGGACAAAATATTTTGTGCTCTGGCGGTTCATTTTTTCTTTTTTCCTTTTCTCTTTTTTTTTTTTTTTTTTTTGTAAATTAGAATTACAACTGTGTATTTCTGTGTCAAAAATTTAGACTAAGAATAAGTTATGGACATAACATGCTTCACCCACACACAGGCTGTACCCTTGTGCTTCAGGAAAGCAAATTTGTAGAGCCAATGGGTTGTCAGGTGTCTACAGCCCTTGTAAAGGGCCATCAGTGAAGCCAGTCTTGGTGCCTGGGTTGGCAGAAAGTCTTGAGCAGGATAAGTGGGTTAATCATCCCCAGTGACCACAGTGCTGTGAGTGGTGCCTATGGATAACAGGCACCTGTCTGCAGGCGGAGGGGGCACACTGTAATCAGGGCTGGGACAGGACCTCTACTCCTCTCTGTGGGGGTGAGTGTAAGTGCATCTCTTAAGGAAAGCTGTTTTGGAGTTCTACCTTAAGGAGATCAGAGCTACCTGGAGTATGTGTGGTGGCTTGTGACCAACGAAAGGCTGTGGTGTATGTAAGGTGAATTGGTTAACCAATTATATGATAGCATGTTAGATGTGAGAATGCTTAAAAGGTGTGGACATTACTGCATGAGAGAGAGATTTACTAACATGTGAGAGTGAGTCAGATCTAGATCTACTGATGTAATAGGAACTAACTTCTTCTACTATGAGCTATGAGAACTGTCTGTTAAACTATCTGAATAAACTCCCTAAGTTGTGAGCCTTCTGATCAAGCCTTCTGATGTCTGCTGTGCCTGAGCTCTTCTGACCGCCAGTCCACAACCCAGCTCGGTGTAGAGGGCTCCCCCTATACCTCTCTGCTCTCCTTGCCACAAAAGAATGGCCAAGCTCCCTGAGGAGAGCCACAAGGACTGTGAGCACGGGTATAGTTCCTCTGCCAGTGCTGATTCACTGAACTACTGTCTACAGTATTTATAACCTTTTTTATTTTTCCCACAGTGTAAATGTACTGTGATGTTTAAAGTCGTAAACGTAAGACAACATGTTTGCACCATAGTCTATAAATAATTACATCGATGGGAGGGTTATGCAAAGAAAACAGAAGAAAAAGAAAGCGGGGGGATGTCTAAGAGAAAGAGGGGGAGATGCAGTCTGCCCTGGACTCTTACATAGATGAGTGTTTTCAAAAGAATAAAAAACCTTGGTCCAAACCTCAGCATCCCAGAGACTCCTGTTCTTGAGCTCCTCAGCTGCTGCATTGTTGTTGCTATTTATTTCTTCCACCTCTATCAAGTCAGTCCTTCTGTGTTACTCTGGAAGATGCCAGTTGCTTTGCTGTTCAGAAGCCCATGCTTTCAGGTAATATCTCCCAGGCTATGTTTGACAGTTAAAGTTCTCTGGTCACTTACACTTTAATGTTATTCTCTTTCAATAGCTAGTTCAGGAAAAGGTGTTCCCACAAGTGTTACAGTCTGTTCATATGGCTGCATAGTGCCTTCAAGAACTACACAGACAGCTATCTTTTACACTGGGTACCTACAAACAAAAATATCCATCTTATTTTTGATGCAGAAATATGTTCCTTGTCACTGCTGACTGCTGCCCATCTTTCTGCCAGGGTTACCTGGATGTTCAGTGTGCTGACCTGCCAGCGGATGCTGAAATTCCAGCCAGTTGAGGATCCTGTTACTTGTCTGAGGCTGCATTCAGTGATGACTGCAGCTCTGCTGCACCTCTCACAAGCAGCTGCCTTCATGCTATGTGTCGAGTTTCCTGAGCACTGCAGCAGAATGCAGTACTCACAAGGCTACACAGGGATACTCTGGCAAAGGGTGGAAATTTGTATGCTATGAGAAAAGCCTAAGAATGTCATCCAGCTGTAACCTGTCATGGATGTGAGTGCTGGAAAAGCAAGATGAATGACCCTCCCCTGCCTCTGGGGAGAGAGAAGAGTTCAGGAGTTTTGACTAGAAACTGAATATATGGAATTACATCAAAAGCTGAATTACTGCTCTACCGCAGAAGCTGCAGTGCTGTTGCCATGACTATTTCATTTGCAAAGGACACTCTCACCTCCATCTCAGAGCACTCTGCAGCTAGCAGTCTCTGCATTACCTCCTCCTTCTGGAGGTCACAAGTGTCCTTCATAACACCTTGTGCCTCTCAATACGCTCTGTCCTGGCAGAGTGAACAAGAGGTCAGAGATGGGGAGAGGCCTTGAGGATGCTGAGCATCATGCTGGCCTTGAGTGAAAGCATCTTGGCTTGGGTGGTCCTCTGGTTCAACAGCAGTGTTTGAAGCAGATGCTTGATTAACAGCTGGAAACCCAAAGTGTCTAAATGAATGAGGCAGGGTAGTGATGAGGCCAAGGGCTGGGACAGTATGGCAAACCACTAGAAAAACACTCTCTGGCACCAGTCTCAGCCCCCTTTCCCCACAGCAGGTTAGGTGCTATGTTCAGCTGTTAGACAAGGGCAGTAGTCACAGAAGGCTACTGGTATTTTATTTACTATACAGTGTTGAGGGGTAGGAGACGGTTCCTGCATTTCCCTCTGAGCCACGGAGCGAGAGAGACTTCTGTTCACCCAGAGATGGCAAAAATACTTTATTGTGGAATTACGTGGCTTTTATCGGATTTTGAGGGGAAGGTGCTAGATGGAACTTGGACAGGATTGGGTAAGGGTTCCGGGGAAAGGGAGTGACTTGGGTACTCGGCTACCCAATCGGGGAAATGGAAGGAGCAAACTCAATAGGAACCAGGGGATTGGGGATAAGGGGGGTGAGATAACCAATGGGGTTAGGACAGAGGCGGGAAAACATAGCAAGGCACGGGTGGGGCGCCGGCAGCTGCATCCGCAACTCGGGGCAGAAGCGATCCCGATACGGGGCCGCCACACCCGGACGTGCCGGAGGTGGCCCTAGCGGATCCTGGTTGGGACAGCGCGGCGGCAGCAGCAGCAGCAGCCACAGCACTGCTTGGCAGCACAGGGGGCAGAGGGGGGATCGCCCCCAGGTGGCACAGCCCCGACCCGGGAGACAGTCCGTGCGCCCAAGCTGCGTGAGGACTCACTGGAGACAAAGCCTTCGGGGGGATACACTGCGGCTGGGGGTGACAATAAAACCTTTTGAACAAGAACCCGTACTGTAAAACGCATAACTTTCAAACTCTCACAACCAAAGTCTTTCACATACGCAGTTGGTACCATCCGGGCTGTTCACTGGGACTGTCCTCCTCAGAGGTCTATTTCAGAACCTGTTCTTATATTTTGTAGTCCAGTTTGTTTCCTACAATTTACAAAGTCTTGTGATAAAAGGCATTGCATAACAGAAAGCAGAGCTAACATGCTTCACATGCCTAATGGTGCATTTGGCTTTATCTGCAATTGGTTGTAATTTTAAATTTACCTTTGTTCTGTCTGAAGGCCTGTAAGGACTTCTGCAAAAAATGCTGAGATATATTATCTGGAACAAGCCTTTTACTGGGATTTTTTTTTCTCTTAAAATTATAATCCTATTGTAAAATTTCTGACATTCATCTTAGATGTTTCTCAATCAGCTTGCCCTGTGGAAAATGTGAAGTTTTGGTGCTGCCACCTTGCCCTGCACTGCCTTCATCCCTTAGAGAATGGGCAAGATAAAAGCAGCAGCTCTTCCAGAAAACCATCAATTGGTGTAACCTCAAAATGGGATAAACATGGGAAAACCAAAACTGAGGTAAGACAGCTTCTTCTCAGATTTCAGTGCTGGAGATGGTCTGCCTGCACTTTTCTGGTTGACAGGACAGTACCTGAGTACCCAAAGTACTAATGGCATAAATGTAAGAGACTTACAATTCTTAAATAAGCCAAGGGCATCTGTGGAGAACAGTTTGTAAAAGTTCAGCATGGTTAGCACTACAAGCAAAGCAAACATCTGCAATCTTCTCTAACTGAATCTTCTGAGGCATGCTTACAAGAAGGTCCAGTAAGGTACATTTCAGTAATCCAGCTTGCAGAGGAAAATGGAGCAGATACTTATATGCTGCAACAGTGGGACAGGAAGCTTAGATAAGGAAGAAATTGGTTACATGGGTGTCTGTTGCAGACTAGCTCGGAAATGTAAAGCTCCACAAAGAGAAAAGCCACTACCGAAATGACACCAGTCTTTCTTGTCATAAGACCACCAGACAGGCAGAGACTATCCTGCACAAGGGAACTGAGAATCTCAGTTTCTGAAACTCATTTAAAAAACCTAACATCCCCCCCCCCACCACCCCCCAAACCGTCTGTCTCTCCTAAGGCAGAATTAAGCCAGGCTTGGAAATAGTTTCCTTATTAGTCCATGCTTAGTCTTTTTTCAAGGTCAAGCTAGAGTCTGCAATTAGAGACAAGATTAGCAGAGAAGTCCCAGTCATGATTTAACAGGAAGATACCTCCAGAGAACTCTTTGCTGAAAGGCCACACACTTGACTCTGATCAGACGCTTATTATGGAAATGGTTAGAAGGCAGAAAACGATAGCAGAACTCTCTAAAACACGTAAGCATGTGACAGTGTGCATACATACTCACATCCACGTGGCCAGAAACCACTGGGAACTAGGATTCTTTCTGACAGACAGAATGGTTTCAGGATATATACGGCAATGTAAAAGGTCATGGCTGGTCCGAACAGCTCGGTGCCTCTGCAGAGTTCCAGTGACAGTTGCAGCTGCAGTGACTAAAACATAGGGATGCTCATGGCACTTGCATCTGAAGCCAAGGACTGAAATAGTACCGGCACGCTCCCAGCCACTCAGCAGCTTCTGCGGGAGCAGCAGCACGTGGCCTGCCGCAATCCAGACCGTTGCCTAGCACTCGTACTCTGTTTTGTTTGCTTTCTCTGCCTGTGCTGGCTGGGGCTTTACGGTAAATGGAGCATTTATCCGATTACCCCCAGGGAAGCCCCTTTCTATTGCCAGCTATTTGAGGAAAAGTACCTTTACCACATAGATGTTGGTTCCAACTAATTTGGACCCCTGGAGCTTTTTGAGCATTCCGTCAGCCCTGAGTGCTCCCTGGTTGATCAGCTCCGTAGTTTTTCTCTGCTGTGAATTACCAGAGGGGTCTGTACAAGGGCCTGGGAGTTAAATATGTATACTCCCAAGTATCATGACTAGCCTAGTAGGTTTCACTGTAGGTGAAATGTCTGTTCTAAACTTGGAAACCAGAGGATGCCATGTACTTTTTTATGCCACCCACTGTGGAAATCGTTTGAATTCAACAGCTAAAATTCTGTTTATTTATTCTGTTTATTGGGCCCATCTTTTCCTTGGCCTGGAAGCTAATAAAGGAATATAACAGGAGAATAACTTACAAGGAATAAAAAAGGACAGCAAAGAGACTGTGAGCAGCTTATTCTGAAAGTTTCACATCTACAATATACCAGAATGGGTACAGTTTGTGGGACAGGAGAGGCTTCTGTTGCCAGAAGTGAAAATCTTGGTTTAACAGAGTTTAAGGATTAGTCAAACCAAACAATTTTAAGCAAAATCACAGTGCCTCTGGTAGGGGTTCACACAGTGGCAGAGAACAGTTCAATGCCATGGCCAGCAATACGAACACAACTGGCTTTACCTCATGATGGCATGGTTAAAATACAGTGAGCTAAGTAAGCTAATTTTTAATGCTAAGCTAATCTTAGCCAACCGTTAAATTTATACAACTGTTCTAGTGAATCTGGGACAGTTTTGTAGTTTGCAAATATTGCTTTGGCAGTTAACTTTACTGTGGTAGTTCACTTTGTTACATTTAAATTCTGTCACATTAAATTTGCAAGTTTTACTGCTCAAGATCTGCTATGCAGCCTAAGGCAGCCTCTCCCTGAATGCCAGGTTGTGGTTACTGAAGAGGCAATGTCATGCACTGGCAAGCAGGAATGTCTTTGGATATATGAATTCAGACATGCAGGTCTTTTACAGTGCGTGGTAGGGATTGCCAGGAGAGGGAGAAAATTGTGTTTGTCTTCTTGGAGAGAAATTCAGCTTTCACAAGCGTGGCAAGTCCTGCCTTAAAAGCTAGGTGCACAACTTCGACTGATTCTGAAAATATGAATGTTTGAATTTCTGGCAATTGCAATTTCTGTCAATGTATTTTCAACCTCTGGAAATAGCACCAAGGCAGTGGAAAGAGGAAAGGAAATTTTGCAGCTTATACATCAAATACCAGAATAGTGAAGAAATATGTGGGTTAATTAAGCTGTTAAAATACTCTGAACTCCCTTTATGATGATAATTTTGAAATTGCCTAATTTATATCTGCTAGAAATGCCCACATCATGTGGCATAAAACATGTGTCCTGTAGTATCTCTCCGTTACTAAAATACCACATATTTTTGAGAAGTTAATCCATAAATTAATTCCGTTACATATATATACATATACATATATATATACACACACTCATACATACATACCTACACATATACAAATGTGTACTTTAATAGCTTATAAAATTAGTGTAACTTGTAAAGTTTTTTACAAATTGTAAACAACCTGATTATCATTGTCTCCTAATTTTCCTGCTTTCACAGAGAAAATGAGTGAGCTAAATATTGTTATGGATAGGGGGACAAAAAACCCTGGCTCAACTTACTTCACTGGAAACAAAATATCATCCTTACAAGTCCAGGGTGAACAGGAAGAGATACTTATTTCCTCTTAAGAAATGAGGTACTTCCCAAGATCAGACTTTTCTGTCTCCATCTGTGTCCACAAGCAGACTGCAGACAGTTTCTGCTGTTGACTGTGAGTTAAATGCCAAAGGACAAGGAAAGCTCACAGCTCGCAGGAGTTCAGCAAAGCTGCCAAAACTTTTCAGATCCTGCAGACTTACATCTCCAGCCAGCTCATAACCTCTCTTACAAGTTTAACATCAATCTGCACAAAGTTTTATTGCTTATGCAACAACTAATGAGTTCAGCTCCCAGACTTTTATTGACCGAATAATAGAAATAAGAGTTTCCAGTTAAAGAAGAAGAAACTTTGTCATCTGGTTTGTCCATGGTGCACTTGCATATGAAGGGCTGAGGTTTTAGACCGAAGGGTGAACATCTGGATCACTCCTGTCACCTAATGGGAGCAGTCCAATTTTAGGAGACTTAGCCTAAATATTCAACTACCTCATGCGTGCAATTTCTCCGACCTGAACATGTCTTTAAGGCATGTGGTACTTGCTGACCTGATTAGAGAGGCATATCTTGCTAAGCAGCACACACAGACATTGCTCAGGCTCATGCATTGTGAGTAGGTGCTGTCGTTTCCTTGAGCCCTCACCAGAGCTCAGAGGGTTTGCACCCCCTGCTTCCTCGAGCCCTCACTCTGGCCCAGGGAAGCAGTTTTGCAAACCCTGGTCAGCACCTATGATGCACAGGTCTCCCACTGCTTCAGAGTTGTCTCAGCCCACTTGGGCTGCCAGAGGTGTGGGCAACACTGGCAGCCAGGAAGGGACTTTACTAAGGTGAGTTTGGTGGCAGTCAACAGCAGTTTGCTATCCCCAGCTCGCTGACCAGTGCTCAGGGTACCTCAAGGAAGACCTAGATTTCAGGCTGTACTTGAACAAGTGTTTCAGTTTATTGAATAATTTGGCCTCAGCTCACATGCAGGCATTTGCTCACAAATGCTTTTCGCATCTCTCTGCCCAGATCATAGTTTGCTCCAGCTTCCCTTTCTGGAAGTCCTCTTGATCTTGACAGTGCTTTCCTGACCTTTCAGCCCAGTCTTTGTAGGTGACTGGGTACCAGTTTAGGTAAGACATACAGTACAGACACCACATATAGCAGCTGGAGTGTAAATGCAACTTGGGGTTTTCTGTTAGCCTGAGGCCTAACAGAAGTCTAGTCATGCTGGGGATACCACCTGTTTTGATGCATGATCAAAACCAAGATACAAAATTTGAGGAAATCACTGTATTAATGTATATATATTGCTCTTGTGCCAAAACTAACAGCTGACATGTAGATGAGGTTTCTCTTTGCTGAATTGTTGAAGACAGTCTGCATCAATGAGAAAGAAACCTCCACACCTTGGGACATAAGGATAAAGAAGCGAAGGATTGGAACTAAAATAATACAGCACTTTGCAACCACACCTCTTGCTGAAATCAGAATGTGACTCCTAAAATATTGTCAATGGGAATCCTGAAAACTGTCCAGGTAGTTAAAACCAAGCACTCTATCAAGAACTGTCTAGTGACCTGTAATTTCTCCCTTATGGTATTACCATTTGTACACAGAATAAACATCTTTTCTTCAGCCTGGAGTGAAGGATGTGAATGCAACAGTAAAGCACTGATCTACGAGACACAGTGCCACAGAGCTGTGAGCCAGGCACTGAAGGGACAATTGCTCCACACCAAACCATAGGTGTCTTCAAGGTGGGTAGCACATTAGTCTCTTGTGTATGTGACAAGTCCCTTCTGCTGTCTCCTGTGAACAGCTGTGAGGACAAGAATACACTGAGGTGAGAACTAAGTCATTGCATCATATGTTATTTCATTTAACACTACTACCTATTAACAAAGCTTTCAATACTAGAGTTTTCATGAAGGAAATTGCAAAACTGAGCAAGCATGAAGGCTAACTTAGTCTTTTCCATGGCATGGGCTATATTTGGGGCATCACCAAGAATCCCATCCTGACAATAACACCCTTCTCCCCCAAGGGCATGGAGTCATTCTTTCTACATCCAGCATGGGACCAAAGAGAGGGAAAGGTAAGACAGATGAAATTGTCCCTGGCCCTGTACCCCCATGAGCTGAGTGATTAAAACTGAAACCTTAAAGAAGGGATCACTATCTCTTCTTTTCCATGATGCTTTAGGTACATTAGGGTAAAATATTTGCATTTTACCTCTGGGAAGTAGGACTTAGGTTCTTTCTGGGAGTCAGAAAATAACTGCAGTGGGGAAGTACTAGCTGGGGCTATACCCTACTGGCTCTCAGTGTCCCCTAAAGCCATCCCCCCTCCATGGGGCAGTGTGAAAGTGAATTCACAGAACAGCAGTCAGGACGCAGCCACATTTTCAGACCTCCTTAAGTCCACTGATGTAATGAGAATGTCTTTCTTAAAATATAAATATGATTAAATTAATCTTGAAGACATATGTATACTGAGGTATGAAAGAGAAGGATGGCAGCAGGGCCGTCAATTCTTGGAGAAGTATAACTCCTGTAAAATTTTCTTTAATAATTAATTTCTCTTCTTAATTCTTAGATGCCTACGACTAGTGATTCTAAGGCAGATTTCTGAAATATCAATGCAGATTCATTATTTGCCACAGGAGACATTTTTATTTAAAGAAGAAGCCCAGTAGTATGACAGGCAGGGACTAAACTCTCTATCAGTCTGCCTTGTCGTTGCATTAAAGGGTTCATCTTCTGCCATGATCCAGCTATTTGTGTTCTCCTCTGCCTTACTTGATCAATTTTACCCTGCAGGACCTGTCCCAGGACTTTGGTATAATTCAGAGCTGGGAGGGAGTGAGGACAGGCTGTGGTTATCCACAGGAGAGTCACTGTGCCCACTGCCCTGTAGTTTGCAGGTCCATCAGTGCTGCCTGCCTTGAAAACTCCAAGTGTTGAAGGGAGAAGGTCAGGCCTCTCTCCATGTTCCCTCCAGCACAGAATTGTTCCCTATGCTTCCTTATTTGCAAGTGATTTGATTTGCACAGCTCACCATGACTATAAATCAGCTCTCACAACTTTCAAATTATTTTTCTGGTGTCACAGAGCCTTCCTTATTTTTGATGCTAAGTATGCCCTTTCCTCTGTTCATTTTCTTCCCAATTACTGTTGACTACAGCTTGTAAAACTCTTAAAAGAGTTTCTCCATTCCACTCACATCTCTTGAAAAAGTTCTCTTTTTTTCTTACGCTCACTCACTTCTAAATTAGCATTTACACACAATTACATTTTTTAATCTCTCCTCATAAATTAACACCATCAGCTGCTTAAGAGTTTTGATGGCTTTTCTCTAAATTTCCATCAGTTTCTTTCGATCTTTGGCAGATAAAACAATCAGCAGCCTGTGCATCGTTTTTTTTTGAGTGTGGTAGCTGCTAGATTGTGTTTCAAATTGATGTCCAAATTACTGTTCATTAATGCTTATGGCCTTCATGAAGCTTGTTTCTGCATGGTGCTTCTGCCTGTGGTGTTCCTCCTTCTGAGGCTTGCAGGTAACCTAATTGGTTGAGACAGAATTTACATTTCCTGGTTCAGGCGTGTCTCTTTTAGAATATTTCTCCCTTTCTCTTATTGTAGGGATAAAGCAAACATCATGTGCTGAGGCTGTAGCAAGCTATTTGCAATGCCAATCAAGAAAAGCAAATTTTGGACTTAACAGCAACATTGTCCAAGGCCAGCGCATCCCCTGTGCTGCAAAAATTGGACATTTAACCCAACACTTATTGATTAACGAAGCATATATATATATATACAGAATCACAAAATCGCTGAATCGTTAAGTTTGGAAGAGATCTCTGCGGATCATCCAGTCCAGCCCCCTGCCAAGGCAGGTCACCTGGAGCAGGTGACACAGGAACGTGGCCAGGCAGGTTTGGAATATTTCCAGAGGGAGACTCCATCACCTCGCTGGGCAACCTGTTCCAGTGCTCTGCCACCCTCAGTGTAAGGAAGTTCTTCTCGGTGCTGAGGTGGAACTTGTGTCTTGGTTTATGGCCACTGCTCCTCATGCTGTCCCTGGGCACCGCTGAGAGGAGTCTGGCAGCCTTCTCCCGACACCTCAGCTTGAGATGCTCCTGTGTATTGATGAGACTTCCTCTCAGTCTTCCCTTCTCCAGACAAAACAGGCCCAGCTCCCTCGGTCTCCCCTTATAAGCGAGATGCCCCAGACCCCTTATACCCTCCCGTGGGCGCTGCCGGTGCCCCGGCGGTTGGGTCCCCCTGGCGCGGACAGGGCGGTTCGGGCCCGGCTGTGCGGACAGGGCGGTTCGACCCTGGCTGTGCGGACAGGGCGGTTCGGACAGGCCAGTTCGGGCCCGGCGATGCGGACAGGGCGGTGCGGACATGACAGTTCGGGCGCGGAGGTGTGGCCAGGGCGGTTCGGACAGGACAGTTCGGCCCCGGCGGTGCACACAGGACGATGCGGACAGGACAGTTCGGCCCCGGCGGTGCAGACAGGACAGGACGATGTGGACAGGACAGTTCAACCCCCGCGGTTCGGCCCCGGCGGCGCGGCCAGAGCTGCCCCCACGGGCGGAGCCGCTACGTCCTGCGCGCTGCGCGCGCGCGCCGCGGCGCCTCCTGCCGGCCGGCGGCGCAGTCCCGCCCCCGCCGCGCTGTGAGTGGCTGACGGCGCGCGTGCCATGCTCTGATTGGCCGCGGCGGGCGCAGGGCGGGCGCGCGGCGGGGCTTGGCTCTCATGGAGGCACCGCACGGAGCGCGGGCGGTGAGCGCGTCCCTGTGAGGGTGGCGACGGCGGGAGGTGGCCTGGAGCGCCCCAGGAAGGTAAGCTGCCACTTAGAGGCCCTTTCCGGCCGGCCTCGGGTTGGCGGAGAGACAAGCGGGGCGGGCTGGGTGCCGTGTGGGCAAGAAGGGAGAGGGGGAGGTGGTCGGCGGGCTCTGAGCGCACCGAGGACGGCCGTGAGGGGACGGGGTTCGTGCTCTCCCCGCCGCTCGGGGCTCGGCTGGAGCCCCACCGGTGTCTTCACCGCTCGCCTTTCTCCTGGGGGCTCTTGGCGGGGAGCTCTGTGCTTCGAGGCTCCATGAAATGAGTCGGGGGTGCGACTCGTAGCGTCGTAAGGAGGGGATCGTTCTGTGGCTCGTGAGGGTAACACTGGTGGGATCAGCCGCCTTCCCCCCCCCGCCATAGCTTTTCTCAGGGGCCACCGCGCGGCCAGGGAGAGTCCCATGGAATGCAGCTGGACGCCGGCGCGCCATAACAGCGAGTTGTTTGGGTATAGCTGCGGGAAAACACTGCGGTCATTTGTTTGCGAAGTAGGAGATGAAAACCTTGAGAATTATTCCTTTTGTAGATTTATGACAAGTGCAGCCTGCCCTTCGTCAAGACCCTGTTCGGAGTCTCCATGTTGTCCCATGCAGATGAGACTAATCTGAGAAGAAGCTGGGGACATTCTTTTTGGGCTGAGCACTTCCATTAAGCCCTTGACTGAAAAAAGCAGGCGTGTATCCTTCAGGAAGCAGAGAGGTACAGACTAAATGGATCTAAAGACAGCAGTCTTCAACGCAGCTCGTGATGGCAAGCTGCGGCTCCTTTCCAAGCTCCTGGCAAGCAAAACAAGGGAAGAGGTGGCTCAACTGATGTCAGAGAAAACCAATGGTGCCACGCCACTTCTGATGGCAGCCCGTTATGGTCACCTTGACATGGTGGAATACTTGTTGGACCATTGCTCCGCATCCATAGAAGTTGGTGGTTCGGTGAATTTTGATGGTGAGACCATCGAGGGGGCTCCGCCGCTGTGGGCAGCATCGGCCGCTGGCCACTTAAAGGTTGTTCAGTGTCTGCTGGATCACGGTGCATCTGTCAACAACACAACCCTGACAAATTCAACACCGCTCAGAGCTGCCTGTTTTGATGGTCACCTGGAAATAGTAAAATACCTTGTGGAGCACAAAGCAGACCTGGAAGTATCAAATCGTCACGGGCATACCTGCTTGATGATCTCATGCTATAAAGGCCACAAGGAAATTGCGCAGTATTTACTTGAAAAGGGAGCTGATGTTAACAGAAAAAGTGTTAAAGGTAGGTTAATTTCTTCGCTTTCATTGTGATGAATAGCAATAAAGGTATTAATTTACTTCTTTAGAAAGCTCTCATCCAAAAATATTCTTCTGCTGTCATAAAGTGGAAGAGTAAGAGAAAAATTATATTTACCTGTGTTTTTACATTTTTATGTGTTAACATGGGTTATAACATTTAATTTTAAATTGATACATTTTAATCTTAAACCTCTGATTCTTAAAAAGACTTAGTCATATGAAATGTCACATTTATACATATGTTAAAAGCCAATAAACTTGCTGAGAACTCATAATTGTAGCCGCTTCACTCTCTCCCTCCAAACTATTGAGTAATTTTTGACCTTTTTCAGTGTTGGTAGGCAAAAACACATAATAAGATTACAGAAATGAAGCTGCAAGTGCCTGTGATCTCAACAGAAGAACTTCCAGTGACGCACAGACCTTAAGAGTTGCCCCTCTTTACAGTTGCCCTGGTGTTAACTGCTCAAAGCAAAGATTTTGGGGGGTTTTTTGCTGTGATCGTAACTAGATGGACCTCTTGGCTTAAATACTGGGGGTTTTACTACATCTCAGACTTGCATTTGGATGTCGTATTTGCCTGAAAAGCACAGCAGTTACTGCAAATTGGGCCAAGATTATATTTCAACATATTTTTGAGAGTTTTCATATATACATATATATATATGTATGCTTTTATGCATGCACACACACACATATATATATTTATCTGTAAATGTATTATTAATCTGCTAATAATACTTATACTGCCTGTTTCAGGCTAATTACATTGTAGCACTGTACTGTGCCTTACCATTATTTCTCTTAAAAAATACTTAGTGTCTAGATTATTGTATGACACAGGTAAACACCAAATATGGGAGTAATCTTTGGTGAAGCTGCTTGGCTAAATATGCATTTTTTCAGCGTATCATGCAGATATGTGGGTTTAATGTAAAGAAAGCTAAACTACAGATTTGTCATAGAGGTGGGCAGAGCAAAATAAATCTTCTTTTGTAAGAATTTGAGGTTGCTTATGAATCATCATGGACTTGTGGTAGGATAAAAATGTCATTTTTCTAAACAGTGTTCTTGGAATAGGAAGCTAAATATAAAGTGTGTAAACAACTAAAAACTTAGGGTTTAGTTTTAAACCTATCGCTTTATACAATAGGTATGAACGGAGCAGTGCTGTTAAATACTTGATGTAACAGGGAAACAGATGAAATTCTGCAGTTCTTTTCCTCCCTCATTTTGTGTTGGTGGAGCAGGCTTTACCTTACTCGTCCTTTTTGTTCACTTTGTTAGTATATTAGCACTTTTTATCTTTGTTTAACTGACTGAGTGGCAGCCACACATTCCTGAGGATTTTCTCAGTGCTGTCAATTATTATCTTACTTCTTTTCTGTCTCTGCTTCCTTTAGTTTCTGTGTGATTTACATCTAGGCACAGGAGCAAAGGTTCTTAAGGTATAACTGATCTGTAATTAAATTGGATTGGATATGGTTTAGTTCATTAAAACTCTTTTTATACAAATGGATGTGTGTAGGTAATAGTTTTGTATCAGTAAGTATATGGAAATCCCCTCTGGTAGGACAGGAGTGGATTTTTTAGTACATTAAACAAGTCTCATCTCTGAAGTTACTCAGTACGCAGTGGTGAAATAAAGCAAGTAAGTACTATAAACCCTGAAAGGGAAAGTCATCTGTGGAAAGGCGGATGAACTGAGGAAAACTGGTAGCCCAAAGTTTTGCAACAGTGTGGGTATTGCAGTGGCTGAGACTCAGCAGGTACCCTTCTGGGTTTTGTTTTGAAAGAATGCCATTACTTTTAAAATGGATCCAAGAGGATTCATTCTACCTTGTCACATTCCACCTCCTAGACTCTCCTGTGTTACTTTCACTTTCTATCCCTCTCTGCTATGTACTAAACAATCGACAAGTGCGTCTGGACTTATAGCAGGAAGCACTTGTAATCATGGAATCATAAATCAATTGGGTTGGAAAAGACCTCCGAGATCATCAAGTCCAATCCTTGGTCCAACTCCAGTCCCTTTACTAGGTCATGGCACTCAGTGCCATGGCCAATCTGAGTTTAAAAACCTCCAGGGATGGTGAATCCACCACCTCTCTGGGCAGCCCATTCCAATGCCTGATTACTGTCTCTGGAAAGAATTTCTTCCTGATATCCAGCTTAAATTTCCCCTGGTAGAGCTTAAGCCTGTGCTCCCTTGTCCTATTGCTGAGTGCGTGGGAGAAGCACCCGAGTGCTCTGCTCTTTGCTACAAGGTTGTTGCTGCCCTTGTGTGCAAGTTCTTTTTATGTAGACCCCTTCCTAGCCCAGGTATAAAGGAGCATGTTTTTCTGCGAAAGATGTAAAAGCTGTAGCTACTTTAAATTTTGTTGCATTAAAATTGGAATGCTTCTTATAAGAGTAGAACTGTGTAACTGCAGTTGAGGTGCTCTTGTGGGAGATTACTACAAATCCTTTTTCAGATACTATTCTTACAGCCTGGGGTGGGGCAGGGGACAAAGTTACTTGAACTCTTTCCTGTGGTTTTTCATTGGATTTTCATGTTGCAAAGTAGAATTTAGAACACATTTTAAACCCCAGGAAAATGTAGGTATGGAAATGTGTTGAAGTGTTGACAGTTTGAGGAAAAAATCTGAATACTTTGATATGAGAAGATTCACACGCATCCAGATGCATAAAAGAACAGGTGAAAGGTGAAATCCTGCTTCCAAATACAGGCAGAATGAATCCCACAATTGCATTTTAGACTATGGCAGTTTGGAACGCAGAGGTTTTTGAAAGACAGTTATGAAAGTGCAGAAGTACAGCCAGCAAATGATTAAGATGTGCATAAAGATTTCAGAGCCTGAGTCAGATGCTGCACTGAGGTGAAGTGCAGGTCTGGCACCGTGTCAGCAGATGGTGCTGAAGAAGGAAGTTACAGGTTGTTTGAGGTAGATGAGTGCTCTGCTCTGAAAGATGGCCAGTGGTTGTGAATTGAGAGTATGTGCCTTTAGTTTTCTTCATTTCTACTGTTTTGCAGATCGGAGCTTTCACAGTTTCTCCAAACTTTGTGTAGCATACAGGCCGCAGAAGTGTAAGCAAAGGATTTTTAAAAAATGTACTAGTTTACATGAACAGTGTAAGTGATAAGGACAAACTGATGCTTGGGGTAAGAATGGGGGGTGGGTTTTATTATTTTATTATTGTGGAAAACAGCAAAGATATCTCTAGATAGGAAGCAGCCAAAGCCATACTTTACAAAGTGAGTTAATTTACCACTGTCTTCCTAATTCATAGCCTTCTCCAGTACACTGCTACTTGTTTAAGAAGCTACATGTTAAAAATAAGAGAGCTTAATAAATTCCACTTGTATATAGTGATATCTCAGATGTCTAGGTTTTATATTGCTCCTAAAAGGAGGAATGGTGTGAATAATGGTGGAGTAGCAGAAACCCACATTGTTTGAGGGGGAGGCAGAACCCTGGAACTAAACCTCGAGTGGGTCTCGGCTCTGCCTCAGTGCTGGATGAAAAGGACATTCTGTGTTGGCTGCGTGCAGTTTTCTGTTCTGCTTCATTGCAAAGGCTACCAGTGATTTGTTGTCAGTGTGATGCTCCCTTACCATTACCTCCAGAACAGACGTCTTGAATCTGGATACAGTTTCGCTGATGTGTTTCTGTGCACAGTCTTCATTTGCCGATGTGTAGGAAGGGACAGGTTTACTCTCTTGATACAAGTGACAGTTGTCTTAGTGCCTTCAGATTACAGATCTGGACTCTTTGGGGCTGCATTTGTTGGTTTTTACATGGAAAATACAGTATTTCATATAAGTGCTTCAATAAAATTATTTTTCATTAAGATCATTTTTAAAGGAGTCTTATACTTCTGTTTTAACTCCAGATAGGATACTTAAGATCTTGCATTTTGAAAGTTTGTAATGCATATTTTAATAATGTGTTGTGGTTTATCCTCCTCTGCCAGATTTGCAGAAAGGAAGGGAATGAATATCCATTATTGCAGCAATTAATGAGTTGCAGATAAAGTACATGTGCACTTATAGCCAGGATGGTCTGAATGCAATGGCACAGAGACTTTTTTTCAAAATACCTGTTTGAAAGGCAGATATTTTTTCTCAGCATGAATTTTTAGTATTTCCATTCCTCAGCTGCTTGGTATGTGGTCTGTTTTTCTTCAAGGTGATCTTTGTGGGTTTGTCACTGGTCTCTGCTAACTCTGTTCATCCTCTGCAGTTACAAGATTCATCAGTTGGCCAAAAGGCTGACTTTTCTCCTTCTGCTGGACTAAGTGCTGTTTTAGTTGTCTCTTGTGATTTGCACAGGAGCATTTGGTTGCATTTTAAAAATGGAAAGTGATGCTGTGATTCCTAAATTCCACTGGCACACTGTTTGATTGTGGTAGCTTTGTAAAATAATATCGAAAACCAGGCTTATTGACTTTGCTTTCTCATCTTGGAAAGTGCAGAATATACAGACCTCTCTTTCTGTGGGTTACCGAGGTTAAACATGTAACAGTGTGTGTATCAAGGACTGGTGCGATTTCAGTGTTGTGGTTTATGTGGGATACTGTGGGAAAGTGTAACATTCAAACCTGCTGGTAAGGGAGGAGACTCTGCAGACCCAGAAGGAGAGGGATACACTGTCACGCTTTTTCCTTTATGATCAGTATGATTTAGAATGCGTTAAAAATATTTCATGTTCACTTGCAGTAAACATTAAGGAATCTTGACAGGTTTGTTCTTTTCTGAGGTTGCTTGTCCTGTCTGCTTGCCAAAATTCACAGATTCATTGGTAGCAAGGGAAGGGGGAAAATCCTGCAGCTAAGAAAACAAACCAAAGCCCCTTGGATTTAATTTTTACTTGTTTTGTTTGTTGTTGCCTTTTTTTTCCCTTCTTGTGAATAAGTGCTTGCTCTAAAACAGCGCTTTGTCTTTTTTTGGGTGTTGCTTTTTTCCATTTTGGTAGGTTGCAGAGCACGGTGCAGTGCAGTGCATTTTATAGATATTTTAATTATTATGTTGTCTGGAAACTGAACTTCAGTAGGAATGTCTGTAAGTTAAATTAAAGAGATACATTTAAGGGAATAAATTCTTAAATTTCAGTTAAAAAGAAGTTTGTGTTGAAATGAAATTATTAGCAGCACGCTGTTAGTAATCATTAATCTTGTTCTCATGAAGTGCTTTGGTGAGCAACGCAGCAATTATTCCATTACAGTATATGGAAACTAGATTAAAATAACCTGTTGAGATTAGCAGTTCTTTGCATTTTTTACTGAATTACTTACCTTTCAACTTAATTTTTACTTGAATTTCTTCTAGAAGGGAAGACATCCTTTCAGTTTTTCTTTGCCATGTTTGCTGAGCATAGGGATGTGTAACAGTTTTCTTGTGCACTGTCCATGTTTCTGTGTAGCAATACTTTTTTTTTAAGCAGTAAAATACTTGGAAGACTGAATTATTATAAGTGCCCTGATAGAAAAAAAATACGAATGCTGCATGAACAATTTCACTTTGTGAAAGTGGTTCATGGATCTCTAAGGCTGCAAAAATATATACATGTCATTAATTTTACACACTGCTCTGTCATTTAAGTATTTTTCCTCTGTGGTTAATGATCTTGGATATGAAATCAGATTAATGTTAAATTTTAATATAAGTTTTACTATGTAGAAATTTGATCAAGCATTTTGTAAGTACAAGGAAGTGAAGGCACTTAATTGGTTGCAATCAAATCACTTTCTGTGTCATGGCTTCATTTTCTTTCACTCCCCTGTCACAAGGTACTAGTCTATTTTGGGAAACATTTTCTTCTGATATAGAAAGACCTGCCCTCATTGTGAATGTGTATGCCCCACCTCCCCAGTAAATTTGGAAACACTGGATAGTTAGAGTATTAGTTCTGTGATACCTGAAGTATTTCTTTAATGTTTAAAACCACTTTTAGGGGCGGACCCGTGGTGTAAAGGAGAGCACTGTGGACTCTGAATCCCAAGGACCTGAGTTTCAGTCTCAGTGGGGACGTCCCCTGGCAGTTCAATGCCTCCCTGCCATCCTATTCCCCTCAGATCTTGGATGCTCAGCAGGGTCAGCCCTGGTTAGTACCGAGGTGCTGTGACAGTCCTGAGGACTTCACTGTCATCGTCCAAGCTCACTCGGCCGTGGCAAATGGACCTCAGGACTTAAACGGCGGGGCCAGTTCTGCGCACGCTGTGCCTGACCTAAAATCCACTGCGCAGGCTGGAAGGGCACGTGGGGAGAGCCCTGCCCAAATCTGCGTTGGCAAAGTCTGGCCATACACACATACATACATAACCACTTTTAAAGGAGTGCTATTAATAAAAGAATAAAATGTGAAGCTGTGGTGCCAACTGAACATACCTTTTTTCTGAATTTGCTTTGGCAATATTTGGAAGGACTGGAGCTGGGCTTATTCTCTTTCTTTTTTAATTAGAGAAAGTTATTAGGCAATGTGAATAGTAAAGTTTTGTAGCAGAGAAGTATCAGGACTACCAGGACACCTCCAGTCCAATTTTGTGTTTGTTCAAGAAGGAGGAGCCTTTCATGTTGTCATAATATTAACTGTCTTTGATATGTGATTAGATTCTTGCAGGTTATTTTGCAATTGCAAATGGGTCAAAAAACTGACGTGAAACCTACTTTGAAATAATCATTCCCACCTTAAAAAACATGCTCTAATTTGACTGACAGCTTCATGTGTCTCTGAAATCTGCTTACCAAAGAGAATGACTTTCAAATTACTTTTGCTTATTTTCAGACATTTTCCTTCTTAATACAGCAGTAGATATAGTTGATTTTTAGTCTGTTACTGAATAAGTAATGTTCCAAAACTTGAATTAACTACTGAATTGTGTTCAATCACTACTTACTATTGTCAGTATAGATAGTACAGTGTTTTGAAATGGATGAGTTAATTCACAAAATAATGGTTGATTTGCCATACTTGCCTGAACTGCTCAACTCCTGTACAATATGTAGAACTTAGTCCCTGAATTAGATATTAAGGCCACTGCCATGTTTTTTTTTCAAGTTTTTCTACACATGTAACACTTGATACTTGCTGGGTGTAGGTGGCTGGTAGTGTTATTCTTTTTTAAGGATGGGGTTTATTGTTTTGGGGTTTTTTAGTTGCCAGCTCTCAACTGTGTACTGCTACCTACTTGTCTATGGAAACTTGTGTTTCTTACAGTGTATTCTGTCCAGTCCTGTGCCTGTACCATCCAGTCAAATTTAGGTGAGGTGCAGCTACTAAAAATTAGTGGTGATGGTGTTGTGTTATAAGTTTGTACATGGCTTATATAAACTGTCGGGATTTTTAACTGTGGGCTACTGCAGTGTAAATTACTGAAAAACAGCACTGTTTCTGATATGATATCACTAACAGCTGTTTAAACTTAAGTCCATAATTGTAATATGAGTGAAAAAAATAAATTCCTTTAAATTAAGGACATCCAGTTGGACAGAGTAGTGAAATTCCTTGGAGTCTTAAGCATATTTGTCTGCATTTGACATACCTACATTGTAAGTTAATGGCATACAGACTGTTGGATTTTGTTTACCCAGAAAGTGGCCAAGATTATTTTGTGTGGATTTTTTCTCTGGTGGATCTGCAGTATGTGATATGAATAGCTGGTATTGATCCTGTTGTCCAAGCTGGCAAAATGTATGTTAATAGTTGAGAAGCAATAGTAGGAACTTCAGTGCTACTAATACGTTTTAGCTTACTTGTCTTTAATGTACTTTTATCTTACGATTTTTAAATATCTTAAAAATACTGACTTGAAGGTAGGAGACAGGTCCGAGTTCCCGTGTTTCAGAGCACTGCTGTGAGTGATGGTGTGTGTATGGCCAGACTTGGCAAACGCAGATTTGGGCAGGGCTCTCCCCACGTGCCCTTCCAGCCTGCACAGTGGATTTTTTAGGTGAGGCACAGTGTACGCAGAACTGGCCCCACCGTTTAAGTCCTGAGGTCCATCTGCCACGGCCGAGCGAGCTTGGACAGTGACAGTGAAGGCCTCAGGACTGTCACAGCACCCGGTACTAACCGTGGCTGACCCTGCTGAGCATCCGAGATGTGACGGCATGGGATGGCAGGGAGGCATTGAACTGCCAGGGGACAGTCTCCACTGAGACTCAAACTCAGGTCCTTGGGATTCAGAGTCCAGAGTGATCTCCTTTACACCACGGGACCGCCCTATGTGAAGGATGGTACATGGACTGGAATGGGCCCTGAAGTGTCTGTGTTCAGTCAACACCCAGGTGCAGCTGGTGTTGCCTTCAGCGAGTACAGAACTGCAGCTGGTCTGAGCCAGCAGCCAGTCTTTAGTTCTGGATTGACTGCTGTAGTTGCATTTTAACTAGTCTTTCTCCAGCACAGCAAGAAGACTTAAAATGTATATGTGTTTATGAGTTTGTATACTTGTCTGTATTTGACATCTTCATGTCGTAGGAGTGTAAGGGTCTTGTCCTTTTCAATATTGAGGTATCTGTCATTTTCTGGTCTGTGGTAAGGACAGAAGGAATTATAGTTGATGAACTATGCATGCCAAATTCAGCCACTCTCGGTCCACTTAAATTTGGTTAAGTCTCTGTTCCTGCAACTGAAAATTTTGCTGGCCTTGGTAGAGGTTGTGGTGTGGCCAGACTTATAATTGACTTAATGCTCTCTATTAATGATAAAAATTGCCTGAGGTTTACAAAGATTGAAAATCAGTTTTCATTGTATAAACTAGATTTAGCTTTATGAATCTTGAGCTAAAGATAATTTTGTGTGCCACTTTGTGTCAGGGTGTCTTCCTCTACTTACTTGTTAGTAAATGATTGTGATATCACTGGACACTATTCAGAAATGTTTTAGGAAAATAATTCTTTGCAAGTTAAGTTCACTGTCTATAAGTGAAAGAATCTGATATTTTCTGTGGATTTTTTCTTTATATGTTTGGATCTTACACTTAAAATATAAAGTGACAAAATTTGTTCATAGCTCTGCTCTATTTGCACAAACCTGTTAAAACTGAGTCCTAAGTTTTTGAAAGTAACCGTTATGCATCTTTATGTGAATTTGATTAGTATTTCAGATAAACGTTGGATTCTGCTGAGCCTGGATTGAGACTTGGTTTTTCTTGGATAACTGCATATTCTGTTATTGCTGGTTTTATGATTGCTGGAATTGAGAGCAACAAAGAGGCCTTAAAATACGCTGAGTTCTTTTTCAGATGGTCAACAAACTTGTTTGAGGAAGGAGCAGAAGACCAATTTCCATGTGAAGTTTCAAGAACTGAAAAATTAGGAGAGGAGTGATGAATGGATGGTTTGGATACTAATGAGGAAACAAATGCAAAATGCCCAGTGCCTGTTAGAAAATATTTATCTAAACAGTCTCCTAGTCTCTACATATTTCTGCATACCAAAACTTTCAAAGGCTTGGGTGAACATGTTCCTGTCTCGGTGGCTTGCCAGCAGAAAATAAAAGCAAGCTGTTGTGTGGCAATCTGCTAATTCAGCACACAGAACAGAGGTCTGCATTGTGAATGTGAGGTGTCTGGATCTGCTGGTGACAAGTGGGTACTGAATTTAGAGGACAGTCATTATGGTTTGACCAGGTATCTTTGAATTTTGCTTTTGTGGGTTCTTTCTTCAACTTTATGTGCTCTTACTGTGTCTTGTTAGAAAGGAGATAAGTGTACTATAAAATTGGGCATGTAAAAGCTAGATGATGTCAAAATTATTTGTATAGATCTACATTAAGTTCTTATAATTGAAAATGGAACATATTTTTTATTTCTGAAGTGTATTTCATAAGTATGAAACCTTTTTCTATATACACATACATACATACAAATTTGACATGTTTTGCTTTACCTTATTTACCATATTTAAGCCAGTGTAAACAATACATTCTTGGCAGAAAGAATGTATTAATCTAAATACTTTCAGTTTAGTTTTAATTTATTTCTGTATTGTGTTAGGCAGATCTCAGGCGTGCTTTTGACTAGAGTTTAATTAACTGAATAGTCTAGAATGAAGAGCGAACTGTGCATTGTAGAGATCAGAGTCAGGAAAAAAATGAAAGTGTATGAAGATAAATAGAAGCTGTTCAGATCAGCAGACTATACAAATACACTTTCATCTCTCACGTGAGCTGAAAATTTCTATTACTCTCATCTCTCACGTGAGCTGAAAATTTCTATTACTCTCATCTCTCACGTGAGCTGAAAATTTCTATTACTCTCATCTCTCACGTGAGCTGAAAATTTCTATTACTTTCTTTCCTAATCCACATCAGTTCTGTTAGGGACTAGAAATACAATGGCAGATGCAGTGTAAATCACTCTCTTATTGGCATTGAAAAAAGCCTACCAAAAATGCAAATAAGGAAGGTTCATGAAGCTTTTCTGTCTTAGCTTTTAAAAGCCAAATCTGATTACTGGAAACGGGCAGAGAACTCTTAGAAAATTAGGTTCTTATTTGTGAGTGGGGAAACTTGCTGGTAGTATAACAGAAATTGATGATCAGATGGACAGTTAAATGGAATTTACAGCCCTAATGATGTAGGAAATCTTAACTAGTTTGGGGGGAAGCATTTAGCATGATTTCTTTCTGTTAATTAATTTTGTGTGAAGCTGAAAGGTTTCAATGCCTGACTCTGTAGTATGTATAAAACATTATAAAGGACAGCGTAGATGTAAATTATGTTGTTTTAAAAGCAGTCAACCACATAAGAGAGAGACTTGGTTATGTTCAGAGGAGACCAGGACAGTTTGTCTCTATCTTTTCCTTCTCCAGTGAAGTGCTCGTATCTGAAGTTCAGAAAACTTTTAATGTAGTTGAAGCCTAATAGTTATTCAACTGTGGTGTCCAGTACTCACTTTCTAATTTTCCATGAATGGAGTTCCCAAACAGATGGCACTAGTGCTTACTAGAAATTTCCTCACATGTTGTTAGAACGGAAATGCCATTAAATAAAAGACTGGGCCATGTTATGCTAATGAAACATAATATGCATGTAAATGATAAGGTGCTTATAAGATACACGGTTGCATGTTGTGTGTTGAGGGCATGTTTTTATTCTTGGCTTTGGGAATCCTAACTAGAAGAGCAGAGGGACTAAGGTGGGAGTTCATGATAAAGGCCTAAAGAAAGCAGTAAAAGTAGTTAATCTGGGTATATACATGCCATTGACAAAATATCCCAGTCTCTTAGAATGTACCAGGCCCCGACTGAGATGGAGGGTCTGTTGTGGTGGATTATACTGTTTGTTGTGTAGAGTCATTGCTTCAGGACGTGCAAATCTAAACAGTTGGCAGATGGAGAAAGGAAGAGTTATAGGGTAGATGGAAAAAAGTCAGTATGGTTTAGCCCAGCTTTAATTTTCATACAGATCTCACTATTTTCTAATTGTTGCTGGAGATTGAGAAGGAGGGAAGTTTAACAAGGGAAGAGGGAAAAGTAAAGCAGCATGGAGCTAGCTAGCTTAAGTTTCTGTTGCATAGTTGAAAGAAGATACAAAATTCCTTACAGAATGGATTATTCCAGTTGGAAGGGACCTATTGTGATCACATAGTCCAAGTGCCTTATCAATTTTTGGCTGACCAACAATTGTACCAAATTACTAAGGACATTGATCCAAGGCATCTTACACACTGACAGCCTTGGGGCCTCGGCCACCTCTGGAGGAAGGATATTTTGCTGTTTGACCACTTCTCAGCAAAGCATTTTCTTTATGTCAGGTTTGAATGTCCCCTGGCACAGCTTTGAGCCATTCTCACATGATTTGTCACTGGGGGAAAGGAGCTCAGCACCTCCCTTTTCACTTCTCCTCCTCAGGAAGCCATAGAAAGCAACAAGGTCACCCCTCAGCATCCTGTTCTCCAAACTAGACAATCCAAAGTCATCACAGCTCCTCACAGCACATTCCTTCCAGCCCTGTCACCATCTTTGTTGCCCTCCTTTGGTCGCATTCAAGGCCACATCTTTCTTAGCTTGTGGGGTCCAGAACTGCTCACAGTGCTCAAGTTGAGACTGTGCCAAGGCTGAAAACAGCAGCTAATCACTGCTGCTGGACAGGTGGTTGTGCTGTGTTTGATGCATCCCAGGATGGGGCTTTCCTGTGACTCATGCTGAGCCCCCAGGTCCCTTTCTGCAGGGCTGCTCTGCAGTCACCTCTCTCCCAGTTCATATTTGTGCCAGGTGTGACTAAATCCCAGGTGCAGAGTCCAGTGTTTTTATTTATTAAATTGATACCATTGATGATTGCTCAGTGCATGTTTTCTGTCTTGTCCCTGCATATACAAGCGACAGCTCTGTCAAATTTCTACCAAGCCTGACCTTGCTCCCTGAGATCATACAATTTCTTTTTCCTCTGGAGCTCCACAGGGAGTTCCCTGTTCCACAAAATTGGTCTCCTGACCCGTTTGCTTGACTTTTGACACAATGGAATTCCTGCTCTGGTGCTTTTATGTAGTGGAGACTTCCATTTTACTTCTGTTTTGTTTGGGTTTTTTAAAACTTGTTTAATTCTTTTAGGCAATAATATGAAGTGTGTTGATA
Organism: Pithys albifrons albifrons; assembly: GCF_047495875.1. NCBI lineage: Eukaryota > Metazoa > Chordata > Aves > Passeriformes > Thamnophilidae > Pithys > Pithys albifrons. The sequence goes on from NC_092497.1 coordinate 40,020,909, forward strand.
TTTATAACTGCCTGACAGCCTTGATATTTGTCACATCTTGAATATTTTGACTTGTTATCCAAGCTTTCATAATACATAGATGTGGAAAAAGCTATTTTAAAACTATCAATATTTGATTTTTAAATTTTTTTAACTATTAGCATTGTGGGATTTGGACTATAATTTGACTACGCTTTGTGTAATTGTGTTTCTTCTCTTGCAGGAAACACAGCATTACATGACTGTGCAGAATCTGGAAGTTTGGAGATCATGAAGATGCTTCTCAAGTATTGTGCTAAAATGGAAAAGGATGGTTATGGAATGACTCCTCTTCTGTCAGCCAGTGTGACAGGCCACACAAACATCGTGGACTTTCTGACCCAGCATGTACAGACTAGTAAGGCTGAGCGAATAAACGCTCTGGAACTTCTAGGAGCAACATTCGTGGACAAAAAGAGAGATCTGCTCGGTGCTTTGAAATACTGGAAGCGAGCTATGGAAATGAGATACAGTGACAGGACTAATATCCTGAGCAAACCTGTGCCACAAACACTAATTATGGCATATGATTATGCTAAAGAGGTGAACAGCTCAGAAGAGCTAGAAAATCTTATTGCAGACCCTGATGAAATGAGAATGCAAGCATTATTAATTAGAGAACGTATTCTTGGTCCTTCTCACCCAGACACATCTTACTATATTAGATACAGAGGTGCTGTCTATGCAGACTCTGGAAACTTCAAGCGTTGCATCAACTTATGGAAATATGCTTTGGACATGCAGCAGAGCAATCTTGATCCACTGAGCCCTATGACAGCCAGCAGTTTGCTATCATTTGCTGAACTTTTCTCCTTCATGCTTCAGGATAGGGCAAAAGGCCTTCTTGGCACTACTGTCACATTTGATGATCTAATGGGTATTCTGTGCAAAAGTGTTCTTGAAATAGAACGGGCCATGAAACAAACCCAGTGTCTTCCTGATCCAACACAGCTGAACAAAGCCCTTTCCATCATTTTGCATTTAATTTGCTTATTGGAGAAAGTACCATGCAGCTCAGAACAGGAACATTTTAAGAAACAGACTATTTACAAGTTTCTTAAGCTTCAGCCTAGAGGAAAGAATAACTTCAGTCCACTTCATCTTGCTGTTGACAATAATACTACATGTGTTGGTCGCTACCCAGTTTGTAAATTCCCCTCTCTACAAGTTACTGCTATCCTGGTGGAATGTGGTGCTGATGTAAATGTCAGAGACTCTGATAACAACAGTCCATTACACATTGCTGCACTGAACAACCATCCAGACATCATGAATCTTCTTATCAAGTCAGGTTCACATTTTGATGCCACAAACTCACATAAGCAAATGGCTTGTGATTTGCTGGATGAGAAGGAAATAGCAAAAAATTTAATCCAGCCCATAAATCATACTACTTTGCAGTGTCTTGCTGCTCGTGTAATAGTGAATCATAACATACCCTATGCAGGGCACATCCCTGAAAAACTAGAGAACTTTGTTTTGCTCCATAGATGATAGTGTGGTGTCCCAGAGCACTGTTTTTGAAGCACGACTTGGTGATAATATTTTCTTTGAGCACTGTTGTGATCCACCAGCATTCCTTTAGCTTGCTCCATTTTGCTCTCATTGGCTAAAGTGGTGTTAGCATCAGATCTGCAGAGCTGGTTACCCAGTATTTAATATGAATATACCATATAATATATTTTGTGGGTTATTTAGAAATGTAATGCCATATTTAGACATTTTAAATTGTCTGCCAAAGGCTTGTCTTTTCTGGTCTTATTTTCCTGTTGGGTGTTTGGGACTGAATTGAGTGTTTTCCACTGATGTCTTTCTACTATAACTGTCACATGGATTTTATACAGTTGGAAGGTCATCTTTTTTTTTGTTTTGCTTGAGCATTTCTACTCTTACTCTCTTCTTTTTCTATGGACTCATTGCTAAACTGTGCAAGTTGTATGGACTTGTTAACATTTGCAACTACCATAAGTGCTTTTATCTTCTCTATGCACTGGCTTAAACATGACTGTTGTGTGTGAGCATACTTCTATGCAGAACTTGGCCAATTTCAACTTAAATGCCAATTTTGTTTTGCAGTTTGTTTGGAGCTCTTTTGAGAATGCCGTGTTCATAGCATGATGAATTTTTGGAGTTACTTATCAGCTCTCCGAACTTAGGTTTGACATTTAACTGCTGTAACTGAGGTTGCTTCCATCTTGATCCTCTGGAAATTTGTCCTAAATTTGGAAAAGAAAATCTTGCTTTTTCTGATTGTAATCCACTTGAACTTTAAATCTGAAAATTGTCCTGTTGCATCTGGGGGAAGAGTCCTCATTATGTACAACTGACACCTTCCCCTTTGCACTAATGTCTTGCTTGTGCTGGTTATGTAATTAAATGTGAAGTTTGCTCAAAGATTAACCTCAAACCTTAATGATAACTTTAACAAGAAATACTTCAAATATATGCTGTACTGTAAAATGCGCAAATCAACTTTAGCTACAGAAGAAACTAAAGCATGTTTGTGGCATGATGCTTATCAGTCCAGATCTAGACATCATCTAGTATAGTGTGTGGCTGTCTGCCAGGGTTTTGAAAGTTCTATAGCAGTGTCCTTTGTTCTTCATTTTAAGTATCTTTATAAATACCTGCATGGATTTTTCATCTCTACTGTGTCAGCTGTACTTAACAAAAGCGGAAGTTCTGTTGTGTTTATAGCTCCGGATTAAAGTACCTATTTTTATAATACTTGCACAACAGCTTAGCTTCTAAAACAGAAAGGGCTCTTTTGACTTGATAAGTCTATAAATGGAGATCATAAATGTGAGTGCAATTCAGGTAATTAATATAATTCAGGACTTTACTGTTGATTATTAGTAGTGTTTATTATGGCACATTAGCCCTGCAAATGTCTTAAAGTGAAATTAATTTCTGTTGGATAGGATACAGTTTACTTGCGAATTTAGTGGGCTAGTATACTGGATATTTTTGACTTAATGTTTCATCTCAGTGGTGGGCAGTAAGTGTATCTCTGGGGTTCATGCTCCAGAAATTCAACAAGTTGTTTTAGAGATAGATATTTAGAATCCAAATTATTTAGTTTAGGAGGGCATTTTTAATACTTTATGTTTGTTTTTTAAGTTGATGTTGGAACATTTTTGTCATTCAAGTTGAGGAAGAATGTGTCTTGGGAGCATATAAGAATAGTACTTCCACGCTTTTGATCTGTTTTGGCATTTCTGTCAGTGTGTACAGCATGGTGCCTACTAGCTTAGCCATTCTTAGGAAAATTATGGGGATATTTTTAAGCAAAGATATGTTGAAAGCAGTGTTGTTTGTGTATTGCCACTGTAGGACTTGCTATTTTGAAGCAATTTTCACCTGTTTGTCCCTTGCTATGTCTACATTGTATAAAATTACGAGAATCGTAGGTTGGAAAAAACTCTTAAGCTCATTTGAGTCCAACCCTTAGCCCAGCACTGCCAAGTCCATCACTAAACCATGTCCTTAAGTGCCACATCTACACATCTTTTAAATACCTCCAGTGGTGGTGACTCAACTGCCTTGCTGGGCAGCCTGTTCCAATATTTAACCACCCTTTCCAAGAAGAAATTTTTCTAATGTCCAATCTATACCTCTCCTGATTGACCTTGAGGCTGTTTCCTCCTGTCCTATCACTTGTTTCTCAGGATAAGGAACCAACTCCCTCCTTTGCCACAACCTCCTTCCAGGTAGTTGTAGCGACTGATAAGGTCTCACCTGAGCCTCCTTTTCTCCAGGCTAAACATCTCCTGCTCCCTGGGCTGCTCAGACTTGTGCACCAGAACCTTCCCCAGCTCTCTTGCCCTTCTCTGGACATGCTCCAGCACCTCAATGTCCTTCTTGTTGTAAGGGCCCAAAACTAAACACAGGTCTCGAGTTGTGGCCTCCCCAGTGCTGAGGACAGTCAGTGCCCTGGTCCTGCTGTCTGGCCACATCACTGCTGGTGTAAGCCAGGATGCAGATTTCTCTTGTATCACACAAGAGTAAAATTCTAATCAATGAACTTAATTGCTCTGATTTGTAATGCTTAAGACATATTCTACTCAGCTTGTCATTTGTGAGAATATGTAGCTTGATTTTTGAATTTATGTATTTGAATGCTTTTCTGCTACTCTGTAAGCAGGGATAATCAACAAATCCTACAATGGCAGAAATGCATCATACGTCAAGTCATAAAGGTAATTCTTTTTGTAGAGGTCACAGAGAAAGGGATTTTTAGAGTTTTGTAATTTGGAATCTATTGCTCTTCAGTGGTTTCAGTTTAAATTTATGTCTTTATAACTGTTTAGAATTAGACATTATTCATTGGTTGTTCAGCCTGGAGAAGAGAAGGCTCTGAGGAGATCATATAACACTTTCTAGTGCCTAAAGGGTGCTAAAAATGAGCTGGAGAGGGACTTTTTACAGAGGCATGTAGTGACAGAACAATGGGAATTGGCTTTAAACTGAAAAGGGGTAGATTTAGCTTAGATATAGGGAAGAAATTCTTTACTATGAGGGTGGTGAGATACTGGAACAGGTTGTCCTGAAAGGTTGTGAATATCCCATCCCTGGAAGTGTTCAAGACCAGGCTGGATGGGTCATTGAGCAACCTGGTCTAGTGAAAGGTGTCCCTGTCCGTGGCAGAGTGGTTGGAACTACATGCTCTTTAAAGTCCCTTGCAACCCAAACCATTCTCTGATTTATGATCATTAGTCCAGAAATCTCAAAATTGTTAATTGCTAGCAATTTTTTTAAATGGAAAACATTCCTAAAGGGAAGGCAAATCACTATTAGGTCTAGTGAATATTGCTACAAGGAAGGCTTACTGTGTTAGTTACTCTTTAGAATCAAACCAATTACATACTGATTTATTGTTTGTAGTTCTGTCTAAATAGCTACTGAAATGCATTAGTCCATCAGTCCAACAGACTTATCACCTCCAAGCACAATTTAATTTTTCATGTGGTGAACCTCTCTGCTGAACACTTACCTTGCAGATAACTTGGACTTAGGGGTCCCAGCAGATGAGTTCATGCATTTATGGCCACTTTTCATTTAGTCCTGTGTGTTTACACTACCCTGTTTTATTTCTCTTAAATTTTTAAAAAATTTGGTACAGAGCCTGTGATGTGTAGTGTGTTAAGGATTAGTTCAGGATTTGCTGGTTGGGAAGGAGGGTTGGGAGAGCAGGCCCTGTCTGAGATGGATGTACTACTAAGGCCTGTGCTAATGAGGAGTAGCAGTTTTGCCTCCTTAGCCCCTGATTCAAAGCAGTTCTGTTCCACTTCAATATGGATACTAATTTTCTGGACCAGATTTAATATTTTTATTATTATTGTTACTATTCATAGGTGGGAATAACTTTATTTTAGTGAAACATTGATGCTTAATGCAGTAATGTTGCAAACTGTGGTAAGGACAAGGAACTAAAGAGCATTCAGAACACAAAGAATGGTTTTATTTTTGTCATAATTTCAACTCATTCTTTTACTGTTCTTCTCTTTTCTTCCTATTTGGCCTTTTTTTTCTGATGACCTGTATTGCTTCTGAGCTACTGACACAGAAAAATGTTGACAACACTGTGGAAATAATTGTATACCCTGCAGGGGTGAAATAGGTTTTACACTGATTAAACTACTTACACATTAAACTTCCTTGTGACAGACACTGATACCTCCTTGCTTGTTGAAACCTCTGAAGTTACATTTTTTTGTGAAGGGGATAAATGCTTAAAGCAGCTTTTCTTTTAATCATTCTGGGTTTCAACTGAAGCACTTCAACAAGGAAGATGAAAAATATTCTCGTAAAGAAATTCTAAAATTGTATTCCTATTTTTGTATTGCTTAGTCTTGTAACAAGATTCCAGCTGTTTGCGGTGTCTGTCCTGTTTGTTCAGTGCAGTGCAAAGACACTTTCTGAAATGCAAGGCAACAGCATCGTTAGTTTTCCATACAGACTTCACAACAGAAAGGAAGTAGTTTTGTGTATTTCCTAGGTCCACAAAGAGCTGTCTTTTAACAACTGTTTTGTAACTGGCTAAAATTAAGCTCTTTCCATTTTTACAAAACACTACTTTAAAAAAGAGAAATACAATGTCAAAGCAAAATCCTTAAAGGAGGATTTATAAGAAGATAAAAACCTTTTGAGAAAAAAATGTGCCTCTTCTCAGTTCTGTATCAGCTGCAAAGTGACAGTGGCAGGATATGTCTGCTCTTGAAGTAGCTTCCTTAGGCTTTGAAGTATAGAGTGGAAAGACTGTTGTACTCTAAAATAATGAGAAATATGAAAAAGTAGGCTAAACACTAATTTTACCTTCTGTGACTACAGTGAAGCCAACTGGTATTTAATGCTTCAAAGTGATTTTGGGGAAGTTGATCAGAGACGTACTAGACTGCTCATACTTCTTGGCTTTGAGTGTAAAAGTGACTGTTGAGCCCTCAGTGAGGGCAGAAGGAAAAGCGGTTGTTGGTTTGGTTTTAACTAACATTGTACTTGTGTTCCATTCTATTGCAAAGACTTCCTATGCAGGGCTAGCTCCGTGTATGGAAATATTGCCGTTTCTTTTTTACGTGAAGTAAATTAGCTTTAATAGTAATGTGAAAAAGGAATAACAAGCATATTTCTCTGCTCTTACTCTCCTTAGGCTCCAAATGCAGATTACATTAAAAATATGTTTTGGAGAACACCTGTCTGAGTCTATATATCTGTTTCCTCTAGGCTACTGCAATATGGGTTGGTAAATTGCTTTTTCTGTTGAGTACGAGTGGCTGAATGTGACTGCTGCAGCTTTAGACTTCGATCTTCATGTCATTAAGAAATGTATCTTAAACAGAATGTCATGTTCCATGCTCTATATTTCTTTCTGTGAAATGGTAGTCCAGCCAAGCCTTTGAATTATGGTGGCGGGTAATAATAAAGAAAACGCTTAAACTGGATGATACAGGAGAGATTATTTTCCCAGTTTCTGGGAAAAAAGCAGTTAGCCATATGAGTAACTCTGTGAACACAGTACTTTTAATTTATAGCATCAAAGTAGATAGCGAAACGTAGGAATTAAGCAACAAGACAGTTGAATTAATTAATTTTCTTCTTAAATCTTTTGAACTATCTTCCCTATTGCATGAACAATATGAAAAATTGATACTTCAAAGGTGAAAGAAGTATAGGATCCATATTAAAGGCAGCTAGGAAATTGAAGACTTTGAAGAACATTGTTAATTGAAAATTCAAAATATTTTTATAGTTAGGCACAGTAGTCACAGTCCTATCCTATAAGACAGGGTACATTTCAAAGAGCTGAAATTTTAGATTAGGCCTAATCAGTAACAACTGCATCAGGAACGATGAGGTTCTGGAAGAGGAAAACCAATCCCAAGCTTCCACAGTAAAGTAATTGTCACACAGATGGCTTTAGTGAATTGAATGTGTTGCCGTAAAAGTCTGTAAAAAAGACTCTGAGCCAAGTTTTGTAGGAGATACGATAATGGGCAGGCACTTTAATGAGCAACCCCGCTCATCTGGGAATACATCGACGCACACGCGCGCAAGCAAGCTCTAAGTTCTATAGTTTTTATAATATAACCTATCCAATCACTACTGTCCACATGTCCAGTTCCACCTCTGTCCCCTCCCAGTTCCCACCCCTGTTGAATTGGGGCTGGGGTCGTTGGGACCCTCTGTCTTCATCCACCTCCTCTTCTTCAGCACACAAAGGTCTCTTGGACGCTCTCCAGGGCTTCGGGTCACACTGCTCCATGTTTATGTTCTCTTCTGATATGCTTTAATCAGGTACCTTGAGGAAGAGACTAAATAGCTGGCAGATCTTAGCTGCCTGTTCTGGAGCAGGGGTAGAGATAGAAGGACTTTATGCTGCAAGCTGCTAAATATTAATTCACTAAAATCTACAGCATTACATCTACTGTGTTCCTAAAATCTACAAAATATGAAAATTGAAAAATTAAAAAACCCTTTCGGCATCATGTCCCCCCTTTTAGAAACGGACAAAACTCAAAATTTTGTTCGCTTCTACTTTCCATACTTGAAATTGTACCAAAGAGATGAACAGCATTTGCAACATTTGATCATGCAATAAGCGATTATACAAACACTAATTATATATATCACTACCAAAACCAGCTGTTTCATCCAGGTCCAGTTCGGCAACCATGACGTGAGCTTGTGGAAAACATCATTCAGGCCTAATGAGACATTATCAAGGGTTACCTGATGCAGAATTTTGGTTTGCTTCCGAATTGCAGCCTGATCTTTCTCAATTCTTCCACTTTGGTCTATGTAGGAAGAACAACTAGTGTTAATGACTTCACACACCTCCTTGTGAGGCTAGTATCAAATTCAGGGCCATTCTATTTTGCAGATCTACACAAGACAAACTGTGGACCTCTTCTTTTAAAGCTGTAATAGCATCTGTGGTTTTATCTTGGAGGTTTACGAGGATAGCTGAGATGTTGACAACTGCTTTTTCTAATTCACTTACTCCCAAGGATGGAATTGCAGCTCTGACTATGCTGTGGAAAAGTGTGGGATGATCTATAAGGGGATTATTGGTTCTCTTTACCCTTCTGGGATAGATTCTTCCCCACTCTTCCTGTTCATCAATTCGGTCAAAGATTGTTATGTTTGGTATCACAGCTCCTAAAGTGCAGACCCTGTCTTTATTGAGGGGTAAAACTTTCCAGGCTTCATTTTCACAGATCCAGTACCACCTTGAGCCCTGTTTAGGGACTATTCTCCAGGGTCGTGCTGCCATTTTTATCACCATCTTTGGGGTTAACCCCTTGGTAGCTGTGCTGGTGTCACAGTAGGTAGGAAGGGTGACATTTCCTGTAACATTAATAAACAGACAGGGAACATTTTGATTGTCTTGACTGAGAATTACATTGCTCAGGGGTATTGAATAATAGGCTCTCTTAACTAGTTTCCACGTCCCCGGGACTCCGAAAGTCTCACCAAAGTTTGTCTCGTTCATTAGAATACCAATCAGGGGCCAATCACTCTCTTTGTCATCAATCGCTGGCATTTGTGTACAAATCCAGCAGTCAGTTTTGTGAAGGATTTTAGACACATTTTGCACTAGGGTCACATGTAAATTTTGATTCCACACTCGCATCATAGTTACCAATTGTACAGACCACATGAACAGAAGAAGCAGTCTAAACCGCATCATCGTTATCAGTGTCCAGTTCTGCTTTGTCGATTGTCCCAGGAATCGATGCTTTCTTCACTGTGGAGTAATGGAACCAGGGTCCTTTCCCGGCAACTTTAACTGCAGTAAAAGAAGTCAGCAGGACTTGGAAGGGTCCTTTCCACTTAGCTCGCAGCGGATCGTTGTCCCACCATTTGACGTAGACCCAGTCTCCGGGCTGGAACTGATGAGCAGGTGTGTCTAGTCCGATCGGTCTGGATAGCTCAACAGATTTCTGGAGTTTCTGTAAAGCAGAGCTTAAAGCCATTAAATACTTTTGTAAATCAACTTTCCCTTTTATGTGAATGTCCCCCGGGAGGTGCGGAGCTTGGTATGGTCTCCCATACAGTATTTCATAAGGGCTTAAGTTATCCCTCCGCCTTGGTTGAATACGAATTCTCAGGAGAGCCAGAGGCAGAGCTTGAACCCATGACATGGATGTTTCTTGACAAATTTTACTGATTTGCATTTTGAGGGTACCATTCATGCGTTCAACTTTGCCACTTGCCTGAGGCCTGTAGGGGGTATGCAAGTTCCAAACAATTCCGAGGGTACGAGATAGCTCCTTAACTATGGTTGCAATGAAATGTGTTCCTCTGTCTGATAACATTCCCAGAGGAACTCCAAATCTTGGAATTATGTGGTTAAGTAGAGCTTTTACCACTTCCCTTGCTGTGTTGGTGTGACAGGGGTATGCCTCAGGCCATCCACTGAATGTGTCAACTAGTACCAGTATGTACTTATACCCTTCTCTGGGTGGTAACTCAGCAAAATCTATTTGCCAGTAATCTCCAGGAAAGTCTCCAGCCTTTATTACGCCTAGCACCACTCTCTTGGTTGTGTCAGGATTATTTTGCCTGCAAATTTCACATTTGCTAACAGTGGATTGCACGACCTCAGTCATGCCTGTCCCTATGATTACCTTTTTTAGGTGCTTTAGAAGGTTTTCACTTCCCCAGTGTGTAGCTTCATGTTCTTGTAGAGCTATTTCTCTAAGGATTGGGGCTGTAACTACGACCTGTCCTGTGGGTGTAACCGCCCATCCACTTTCTTTAATTTCTGCGTTAAGGGACTTAATTAACTGCTGGTCTTTTTCATGGTATTTTGGGGTGAATCCTGTCAAGTCAATTTCTTTTTGTGGTATTACTGGCAGGATGCCTTTTTCTGCAGCTCTTTTTGCTGCCTGATCAGCAAAATGATTTCCCAGTTCAGGGGCTGTTTTCCCCTTCTGGTGAGCTCTGCAATGAATGATAGACACCTTTTCTGGTTTCCAAATGCTTTGCAGAAGTGCATTAATTTGGTCTCCGTGCTTGATTCCACTGCCCTGAGCAGTTAACAGGCCTCTCTCCTTCCAGATTGCTCCATGGGCATGAACCACGCTGAAAGCATATTTAGAATCTGTCCAGATATTTACCTTCTTTCCTTGGCTTAGTTCCAGGGCTCTTGTTAATGCAATTAGTTCTGCTTTTTGGGATGATACATCTGCTGGTAAGGCTTTTGCTTCAATCACCTCATCTTTCGTCGTGACGGCATATCCTGTCAAACGCTTACCATTCTGCATGAAGCTGCTCCCATCTGTGTACAGCTCCCAGTCTGGATCCTCAAGGGGTGTGTCCTTCAGGTCTGGTCTGCTGGCATAGACCTCCTCTAGTGTCTGTAAGCAATCATGCTCAGGCACACTGTCAGTTAGTGTCGAGGACAGAAACATGGCAGGATTTACACTGGATGTTGTTTTCAGGGTAACATCATCCTGTTCCAACAACACAGCTTGGTACTTGAGCATTCTGCTAGGGGACAACCAGTGACCCCCCTTTTGCTCAAGCACTGCCTGAACTGCATGGGGTACATACACAACAATGCACTGCCCCAGGGTGAGTTTCCGAGCTTCTTGGATTAGGACAACAGTTGCAGCCACAGCTCGCAAACATCCCGGGCCACCCCTGGCTGACATTGTCTAGCTGTTTGGAGAAGTAAGCCACAGCCCTGCGCTGGCATCCTAGGGTCTGTGACAGTACCCCCAGGGCAACACCTTGTTGCTCATGTGTGAACAGTTCAAAAGGTTTGGTTAAGTCTGGCAGTCCCAGTGCTGGAGCTGACATCAAGGATTGTTTCAGATGTTTAAATGCAGCTCTAGTTTCATCAGTCCATTCCACGACTCCTCCCCGGGCCACTTCCAGTGCTCCTTATAAGGGTTTGACTAATAGTCCATAATTAGCCACCCAAAGTCTGCACCATCCTGCCATGCCCAGGAAAGCCTGCATCTCTCGGACGGTGTGGGGCTCTGGGAGACGGCAGATGGCTTCTTTTCTGTCTGCACTGAGCCGTCGATGTCCCTTGTATATTTCCAGCCCCAGGTAGATGACTAGTTCTTTTGGAATTTGTGCTTTCCCTTTTGAGACTTTATATCCATTTAAACCCAAAAAATTTAAAAGACTTAGAGTGAGTCTGATGCATTCATCTCGGCTTCTCGTGCCGAGCATAAGATCATCGACATACTGTAGAAGGATTCCCTCTGGCTCCTGCCTTCTCCATTCCTCCAGCTCCTTAGCTTGTTGGTTCCCGAATAGCCTTGTTGTTCTTATAGCCTTGGGGTAGAACTGTCCAGGTGAGTTGGGTCTTTCTTCCTGTTTCAGGGTTCTGCCATTCAAAAGCAAAGAGCTCTTGGCTGTCTTTATGCACAGGAATACAGAAGAAGCCATCCTTGAGATCAACCACAGTAAACCACCCTAAATCATCAGTTAATGTGGTGAGCAGGGTATATGGGTTAGCCACTACAGGGTGTATGTCCTCTGTTATTCTGTTAATTGCTCTTAGATCCTGCACTAAACGATAGCTCTTGCCATTGGCCTTTTTCACAGGCAGGATAGGGGTATTATATTTGGATTCACATTCTACCAACAGCTTGAATTTGAGAAACTTTTCAATTAGGGGTGCTAATCCTTTCAAGCTTTCTAGGCTCAAAGGGTATTGTTTTTGTCTTACCGGTGTTGCTCCTGGCTTGAGAGTGATGCTTACTGGTTCTGCTTGCCTGGATCTTCCAGGGTAATCACTGGCCCATACTAAGGAGATGACAGCATCCTCTACCTCTGCTGGGATCTCCTCGTGGTTTTCCTGTATGAAAAAGGTAGCTGCTTCAATATATTTAGTATCAGGAATTATGACTTTTATTTTCCCTCTTTTGCAGAATTTAATCTCAGCCTCCAATTTCTCTAACAAATCTCTGCCTGGTAAAGGCTTGGGAGAGTTTGGCATATAAAGAAATTGATGAGTTACCCAGTGCTTGCCTAATTTAAACTTCAGAGGCTTAAAGAAAGGCCTGGTTTCACTTACCCCAGTAGCACCAACTACAGTTATAGAATCATGACTCAGTTTCCCTTCCAAGGTGTTTGTCTCGGTTTGAGGGGAAAAAACCAAAATGTTTTACCCACAAGCAGGGGAGGGGCCTGCTCCACGATAATCACACCACTCTTTATCAAATTTAAGAAAAGGAATTTTAATACAAGAAGGATAACTGCTATATATATATATATATGTAAACAGACTAGTGCAACCCACTTCCCCAACACCACAAGAGAGGAAAAAAAACAAAAAAACAAAACAACAACAAAACCCAGCAGGTTTTTTCTCCGGGAGGAAAGGTTATACTCAAGTGTTCATGTCACAACCCATCTGGCTGCAGAGTGAGTTTCAGTCCCTCTCCAGCGAGACAGACGAGCAGTGAGCTTTCAGATGGACTCAGTCTCTTCCCCCTGTGTTCCCCGTCCAAGAAGCAGAAAGGTACGAGCAACCAGCAGCAAATCCAAGGCAGGCAGCAGCAGCAGCGCGGCACGAAAAGTAGTCCGAGGTGGGCAGCGGCAAGACAGCCAGGAAAAACCCCAGCAGTAACCAGCAGGGCAGCCTGCCTCCTTTGAGCCCCCACTCCCCCGTTCCGCCGAGCCAAGACTGGGGAGAATATCCAAAAAAAAAACCAAAAGAGACAAACCTGCCCCCACCCCAGCGATCAACAGTTAACTGCTTCTTTTGTTAACCGCTGGCCTGGGCAGTTAAGTGGCAGGGGAGAGAATTTACATAATAATCCCAAACTACAACAGTGTTTAACACAGAATAAGCTGCACCTGTATCAACCAAGAATTCAACTTCTTCTTCCCCCAGCTTAGCTATAACCAGAGGTTCTGCTGGGGTAGTAACCTCCGGTCTGCTTCATGCATTCTGACTCACAGTCAGCTGGGGGGCTGGAAGGGGAAGAGGAGGGTTTTCATCCTTTCTCAGGTCTGGGCAATCCTTTCTCCAGTGCCCCTTCTTTTTACAGTAGGAACACCTATCATATTGGTAATGATGCTTACACCCCTTATTCTGGGTATTGTGCTTACGACGCTCCTGGCAGTTACAGTGTCCATGACCGTCATCTTCCTCCTCCAGTTCCAACACCTTTGTTTTGCCCTTTTGTTCTCTATTCCGGTATACCACCCAAGCTATATCCAGCAACTCACTAATATCCTTTTTGTCCCCTGCCTTCTGTAGTTTCCTCCTTATGTCATCTGCAGACTGGCCTATAAACAAATTAACCAAATGCTTTTTCCCTGTGTCTGATTCTGTATCTATGTCTGTGTATTTTCTTATGACATTCTTCAGCTTATTCAGGAAATCAGTAGGAGATTCATTTTTGTCCTGTTTTACCTCATACATCTTAGCCCAATTCACTGCTTTTGGGATAGCATGTCTGAACCCATAAACCACATACTCCTGGTATCGTGTCAGTGCTTCCCTCTGTGCTGGCACATTAGGATCCCATTTTGGATCCATTGGGGGAAATATCTGCCGAACTTCCCCCGAAATCTGCCCAGCTGCCCTCAGCAGCTGAATTCCAGCTTTTGCTGCTCTCTTAACCATTTCTTTCTCTGTGCTGTCCAATAGGGTGTCCATCAACACTTCCAGGTCGAACCAATCCGGGTCCTGGGTCTTTATTGCTCTTTCTACATAATTAGCAACTTTATCGGGATTGTTTCTATATGACTCCACTGAAGCCTTCCACTGCTGCAGCTCTACCAGTGAAAAAGGAGTCTTTATATACATAGGACCTTGGTTTCCCATAGCCTGCCTTAAAGGAGCTTCTAGCACAAGCTTTTCCTTCCCTTTTCTTGTTCTCCTAGCTATGGGATCAGGATCTGATAAGGCAGTCAGCAATCTCTTCCCTACTTTCCTAGTGGGCGCCGCAGAAGCTTTCACTTTTGGTTTTACCATGGGAGCTTCCTCCTCCTCTGAGCTATCCGATTCATCACCTGAAGGCTCCACGTCTGATTCCTTATTCCTGGAGAACAAAAGTGGGGGAAGGCTTCCCCTCCTCTGTTCCCTTGCTGCCTGTTGCTGTGAGCTCGAAGCAGGAAATTCCCCCGCTGCCCCCCCGCCTCTGCTCCGCGGCTCTGTATGCCAAGGCGGAGCAGTGGGGACAACCCCGCCTCCACTGTACCCCCCTGGGTACAGATATAATCCATACGGGTAAGGAATGGGAGGTGTTAAGGGGAAGGAGGCGTGCCTGGCCCTGCCCTCAAAGGCAGGATCGAAAGCTCCTATGTTGTATGGGGAGGGTCTCTCCATTTTGGGTACCACCTCAACCCCTCCTGCGGCCCCTGCCACCACACCATCGCTCGCACTGAAATCTATAAGATCAGCTGGTCCTGCCGGCTTTGCCGTCCCTGGGGGGTCGAGCACAGCCTGTCCAGGTCCATGATCTCCCCTTCCCACGGGCTGATCCATTCTAGCCATGAGATCCATTCCAGCCTGAGCCCCTGCCCCGGCTCCAGCCGCTCCTATGGCTCCTGTTGCCATGGTAACCGCGCCTGGCTGACCAAACACCCCGGCTCTCCCCGCCGTGCCTGTCCGCAAAGCCGCAGCCCCATCAATCGCTTGCAGAGTGTCAGCCCCGCTTCCACCAGCTTGCCCGCTCTGTGCCGCCAGCTCCGGCCTCGGTAAGGGGACAAGCAACTCCCCGTCTCCAGCAGCCACCCCCGCTGCTGCTCCACCAGGTCCCGCCGGCACCCCTGGGCTGGGAACTGCTGCTCCAGCAGCCCCTGCCCGCACACTAGGACCAGATCCAGCAGCCATCGCTGCCCCCGCCCCGGGACCGGATCCAGCAGCCCCTCCGGCTGCTCCAGCCCTCAAATTTGGAGCAATTAAGAGGTCCCAATCCTCTTCCTTAGGAATATAAACCTGGCTAATATCCTCTTTCTTGGTTTTTCCATGCCGTTTCCCCTTTGCCTTTCCCAGAACAAACACAGGCTCTCCTGAGTCCCCAGCTGGGGAGCCAGCCTTGGAAATACCCTTCTCATACCCTTTCATCCATTCTGGATGGGACAAAAAGGCCAGAAACAACTCAGCATACTTCACTTCATTCCATCTTTCCTCTGTATGCAAGATCGAAATTAGCTGTAACACATCCTCTAGCACAAAAGACCTGGTTTTGGGCCAAACCTTTCCCCTACGCTTACAATGAAGTGGCCGCATATTAAGACAGAGCCTACACAGTTCCTGTTTCTTCAAAGATGTTTCAGAACCAGTAAGAGGACTCCAGTGATCTAAAACCAAGCCTAAAGGGGAATCTTTTGGTATCTCGTCCTCTGAACTTTGGACACAGCCCATAGTGATTCTTTTAGCAACACCACCACCAATGCCTCAGGCTAAACCAGACATCTTTGACTCCGGAGTTCACAAGAGGCGTCCCCCTTGCAGCCGGCCTCCCAGCCTGCTACCCTCCTGCAAATGCTGCATGGTCTGCCCTTCCCGAGGCTCAAGGGACAACCCCGTCCCTCGCAGGCGAAAACCCTCGCCCTCCCAGGCAAGGAAACTGGCTAGGCCTAAGGCCAGTTCTCCCTCCCGGCCCTTCCGTATTCCTACCAGGGGCAAAAATCCCCCCTTTCCATAGCCAAATGCCAAAGAAACCAAAAGTAACTGCCCGTTACCTCACCTCCGTGGTCCGGACCAGGAATTTGAAGTGAATCAGGTCCTGCTTCCACCTTTCGTGCAGCCAAACTGTTGCCATAAAAGTCTGTAAAAAAGACTCTGAGCCAAGTTTTGTAGGAGATACGATAATGGGCAGGCACTTTAATGAGCAACCCCGCTCATCTGGGAATACATCGACGCACACGCGCGCAAGCAAGCTCTAAGTTCTATAGTTTTTATAATATAACCTATCCAATCACTACTGTCCACATGTCCAGTTCCACCTCTGTCCCCTCCCAGTTCCCACCCCTGTTGAATTGGGGCTGGGGTCGTTGGGACCCTCTGTCTTCATCCACCTCCTCTTCTTCAGCACACAAAGGTCTCTTGGACGCTCTCCAGGGCTTCGGGTCACACTGCTCCATGTTTATGTTCTCTTCTGATATGCTTTAATCAGGTACCTTGAGGAAGAGACTAAATAGCTGGCAGATCTTAGCTGCCTGTTCTGGAGCAGGGGTAGAGATAGAAGGACTTTATGCTGCAAGCTGCTAAATATTAATTCACTAAAATCTACAGCATTACATCTACTGTGTTCCTAAAATCTACAAAATATGAAAATTGAAAAATTAAAAAACCCTTTCGGCATCAAATGTATTCTCTTAATTAGGAAAGCAAAGAACTGGAAGGGATCATTTGCATCGTTATTCATCCCTCTGCAGTTGCAGATGCTGAAAGACGTCTGCTGTTACCTAGCTGTGTAACCATGCAAAGATGATTCTTGGCAGTAACAAATGCTGTCTGTCAGTTGAAGACCCAAACTCACCATACCAATCCATGCAGGATTAGGCACAAGAGACCAAGGGTGGGTGTGGTATGTTACTCTGGCAAAGGCAATTCATTTGTTTCCCACATAATACCCAGAGGACCAAATGCTGTCCAGAGTGAACAGCAGAAAGCCCTTCCCCCTCACACCAAACCAAAGTCTGACATTGCAGTAGATCTCCAGCATTCAGAAAAATTGAGGAGAGGCAATATTCAGAAGTTAGGGACAGGAATGTAGAATAAAAGAAGCGCACAGGAGAATAAAAGAATTGCCCTCTGGTCCCTGTAAGTTCTGTCTGGAAGCCAGTGAGTGTGAGGCAAGTAAATGAAGAAAACGGCAACCATGTCTCTCATCGGATCGTAAGACATGTGGGTTCCTATCAGAAGTTCAAAAGGTTGCTTTTATCACATCTCCTGAAGATTTTTTTGAGTCATAAGTTCCATGCCAAAATTTCTCTTTAGAAGGAATTTGGAACTCCAGTCCATCAATAAATGGCAACCTAATTCCCATTTGATATATACATTTTCACAGCTTTGTGTGTTTGATCTTCTCACAGTTTGAGCATTTGTCTGTCCTTCAGGCAGTTATCCTTTCTTACCCTTAGTGTGGTTAGAACTAAAGCCAGCCAACCAGCCAAAAATCCAAGATGTAAGGATGAGCAAAATCCAGAATAATCCAGAATGGTTCAGTTCTCCCTTTTCCCTTCTCTTGTATGTTACTAAAAATACCAGGATTCACTGATTCACTAAACATTTTCTGCTGCTGAACCTACAATTAAATTGGCAATTCTTTCCTTACAATGGGAAGGATTTTTGCAGTAAATGGTTGATTGTTTTCAGATATTGTAGCTTGTATTGTCCTATTCTAATTTTTCAGATCCCTAGGTGTGATTTTATTGTATTCACACACAGCACTATCCTAACTGGAATGTGAGGCAGTATGTTCAGGGAATGAGCCAGACATGAATTCTTTTTCATTTCCATCTCATAATTTAAAAATAATCAACTTGCTTTTTTTCTTTTTCTTTCTTTTTGCTTGTGTGGCTACCAGGCTTGCACTGTACTTCTGTTGGTTTGTGTGTAAGGTGGAGTCCTCCTAAGCTGACTGTGCTCTCTCTGTTTTTCTGGCTTTGCTGGTTGAAGGAACTACATCACCTGCTTTATCATTAAATCACCTGCTGCATGAAGGAGATGTTCAGTGTGTTGCTACATGAGGAGTGGTTACAGCACTTCTAGTCCCACTTTGAGATAACCTCAAGGCCAAATGGTTCTGTGAGGAGGCTGGTTGGTGCAGGGGACACCCACCCCAGTAGTCTAGTTTAGATCAGGATGCTGCTTTTCAAGGGAGTCTCTGGGTTGTCCATACTTTGCTTGTTTGGGTTCATGTCACCGATCTCTCTTAGCCCCCAGCCTGGATTCCTTTTGAGTGTGACTGAGCTGAAAGATGTGCTCCAAAAGCTTACCTAACAGGCTTTGACTACTAATGGGTGTCCAGTTCCTGGGACCAGCCTATAAGTAGTTCTGAAATAACCCCTTTGTCTTCTCCTCTTTCTTCCTCCACCCCTGCAAAGTGTCCCAGACTTTTGATCCTTGGCATTAACTTCATGTGACAGATCTGCTCCTTGCTAATATGAGGGTAGCTGTAGTTTTCAGTTTCTATTCTGATGTTAACCATCAGTTGACAGATACACTGGTTATAGTATTTTCTTGTTGTTGTAGGTGGTTACTGCCTATCCAGCATAACATCCCATAACCTATGCTTTGAGCTGGAAAATGAAAATGAGATAATGTAGTTGATTGCTAAGGTGGATCTACCACATCATTAACTGTTGGCAAATGAATCAGCCGTACTGTACATATTGCTGATACATCCTCCTGACAGCATGACTGACCTTATTACAAAATGCTGTTAATGTGTTGTAAAGAAATAGTTGCTCCATTATACAAATGAAACTAAGAAATATAAATATAAACATTATACAAATAGAAACTAAGGCGCAAATTCAGTGACCTCTTGAAGTGACCATAGGAAGTTTAGACTGTAGCAAGGAACCGGGTTTAGGTTATCCCTCTCCAGGAACTTTTAAGGTTCTTTGATCCAAGTATGGTTTGACATTGGTAATTTCATACATGAAGAGTCTGTTGTAAAACAAAAACCACCAGTAATTTCTTAGGGAAATCAGACCAGTGTCATTGCACAGTCTTAATGTGTGTGTCTGTCTCTCTTCTCCACCATTACCTTTTGAACATGTTGGGCCAGTTTAATAAACTTAACAGAAATAGAGCAGCCTATGTGTGTCTATAACTTCCTTGAGAGCACCAGACTGAGCAGATGGTAGAGTCCATACTAACATTTCCATGTGAAGAAGATGATTTGGCAGGAGCTTGACTCTTATTAAGCATGAGAGAGTCTACACAGGGATTAAATTCCTTAGGACCATAAAAAGTCTGATCACAGTGTGGGCTTTACTAGAGAGCAGCAAATCTGGTCACTGTTCACGACATGTCATGTACCCATTACACCATATAGTTCCTGCACCTGTTCATCAAGGTGGTAGCATCTCACCAATAGATTATCCTGGTCTGTACAGTCTGAGCTCCCTCATTAGGTTCTGCGTTGTTGCGGTTACCTGTAATGGCACAGAATGTAAATGAGAATTGGCCAAGCTGCACTAAAATGAGGAACTCCAGGACCTTCTATTGCACTATACATGCCAAAATGGTCAACAGTTTATTTTGTTGAGTAGTTATTGCCTGCTAAGAAGGGCGGGGGAAAGCATGACTCCCAGTTTATCTGTGAGAGTTCTTACCTTGTGTGCATCCTGATTTCTGTTGACCTCACTGCAAGTAATGAGCAAGAGCAAGGTTCCATGATAACCCTTTTTCCAAGTCCTTCATTTCAGTTCTCAGAGGTGGAAACTTGTATTAAAAAGTTTAATGTGTCATGAAATCTGTAAAAGAAAACACATAGCAGGTGAAGAATAATTCTGTGGAAAAAGGGATCTGGTGCTTCTGCTCAGTAAGGTCTACTCTGATGCCTCCAGATCTCATACCCCTGTGAACAGAGACAAGTTAATGGAGAAAGATATAGAGTTTTTATTATTGGAAGCTTCCACGTTCAAACCCAGGGGGGTTTGACCCCTAGGTCAGGAAGTTTCAGGGTTTTTATACCCCTTATTAACATCCAATCAGTACTCTCATTGCTCTTTAATGCCCACCCAAAAGGCCTGTCACTCTGCCCTTCTTCATGGGGGGGGGCAGTTGGGCCTCCTCCTGTTGTCTCCTGTTATCTTGTAGGTAGCTTCTCAAAAGCGCTCAGCCTTGACAAAGCCTGAAAGCAGCTCCCAAACTCATGAGAAAGGCACTTAATATGCACACTTAAAATCAGAGTAACTCAGCAGAGACTATATGATTCTAAAACCTTCTAAAATTACATTAAATTCTTAGGCATCAACTCTGTCCTGGGCCTCCAGCAGGAATTTTGTGGAGATCCCCACTTCTGAACATGCCTTGTCTCAATTTTCTAGCTCTTGAGTTCTTTGAGCAGCAGTGTTTTTCCTTGCCCTCATGCCCCTCTGAATGCAGTGGTGGATTCTGCCTGGTCCCAGCTGCCTTTGCCCTGCACTGCTGCTGAGACCCAGGTGCCAAACCAGTCATCTCTCTTTGACAGTGATGCCTGGGAAGGTCCAGTGCTGGTGATGTGCAGTAGCAGCTATTTAAAAAGAAAAAATAACTACGCTAAATACTCTGATTTCCCTTCATCCTTTGTAACTCTTTTTTAGGCAGGCCATAATGGCTTCTCAGTGTGTTCTCATCTTCCTCTCTTTACTGTTCCTGGTTGCTCCATGGATTTTTCAGTTTCTCACTCTTCTCCTGCTGCCATTGTGGCTGACTCAATCCTACACTGAAATGGGAAATGCACGGGGAGATTTGGAACTTGCTATTCCTTAAGCAGCTTGTGCTGATTATAAGCTGTGTCAGGAAGTGGGAAGGCTAGAAGAAATGCAGGATTCATCTTGCTTGTCCTTTCTTCTGCCTAGTTCCTAAGCAAGGTGAGGGTGCTTGGCCTCCTGCCATGATTTAACCTCAGCCAGCCTCATGCAGCCACTCCTTCACTCTCGCCCACCTGTGGGATCTGGGAGAGAATTGGAAGGGTGAAAGTCAGAAAACTCATGAGTTAAGACAGTTTAATAGGGAAAGCAAAGCTACACAAGCAAAGCAGAACAAGGAATGAATTCACTGCTTCCCACGGGTGGGCAGGTGTTCAGCCTCTCCAGGAGTGCAGAGCCCCATCACATTTAACACTGTATAGAGAAGACAAAGGCCATCACTCCAAACATCCCACCTCTTTCCTCCTTCTAGCCCCAACTTTATGTATTGAGCATGGTATCATAGGGTATGGAATATCCCTTTGGTCAGTTTGGGTCACCTCTTCCAGCAGTGTCCTCTCAGCCTCCCACGCACCCCCAATTTCCTTGCCCGTGTGGCAGCATGAAGTGCAGAAAAGGCCTTGGCTGGCTGTTTATGCACTTCTCAGCAATAAACAAAAACAGCTCCATAATTATCAACCCTGTTCAGCAGAAATTCAAAACACAGCCCTGTAGTAGCCACTGTGAAGAAAAATAACCCTATCGCAGCCAAAACCAGCACATGTCTTCATTAACATGAATTGTGGGCTCTGTTAATTGCTTTGCACCATGTGTGTTGTTTCATCTGAACGTGATGTACTCTGCAGGTATTGCTGGTGTAATCTACTAAAGATTCCATAAGCAGATCTCATCCTGAAATCAGTAGTAGTCCTACCATGCAGAATCAGAACATATCTAGCATCCTTTGCTCTATCCACCCTTATCACCCTCACTTCATCCACCCACAGACTTTAATGCACCCAAAGTCTGAAAACATCATAAAAAGTTACACTTTAAAAGCTTTGCCTCTATATAAACAGCTGGTCCTATGTTTTCTAACTGCTGATTTTTGGCTCCTGTAAATCAGCCTTAAAAAATGTCATTCTCTCACTCAGTAGCTTGCCAGGTCACTACTTTGTTCACCGGGTTGCTGCTTTAGACTCTGTTTTGCCCTTCTGTGTTGTAGAAATACATAGTAATGTTAGGAATGTGACATTTCATATGTTTCTTCTGAAGATGTTTATTGACTCAACAAAAGTGGAAAGTGCATTAAAAAGGCCTCTTACAGTGCATTCTCCCTGGCCTTGTCTGGCCATTCACAAGGCATGGGGTCATCTACCTCAGAGGATAAGTTCTAGTAGGCTAAAAAAGAAATTGTAAAATTAGGATAATAAAAATATGTAAATCACTACTTTAGAAGCATAGTTGAAGAATCTGAATTGAATATGGAACTATTTTCTTAAACCAAAAAGGAGAAAATAGAAAGAAGCTGTACATACTTCTAGTAAGTGAAACACCAAGCCTGCTGTGCTATTGATGGGACTGGAAAAGCAAGTAAATTCACTTCTGACCCTGCTCACACACAGGCTACTGATAGCATGTTATTAGATCTTTGTGTACTCAGAGCAAATAATGCTAAAGGCACAGAGCTGGTCAAAGGCTTCTTGGCAAAGGAGGCAAAAGAAAGTGCAGCCGAAGAGGGAAGAAAGGCCAGAAAGAATTTTACAGAAGGAAGAAGACGTGATGGTCAGTTGGACTTTACCAGGCTATATGTAACCTAATGGTGCCAGAGAGGGATGTCTGTGAACCTCCACATTCACCAGCTCCTCATAGCAGTCTTTCCTGTCCCCCTTGCATACTGGGCAAAGGTTGAAGTTCATTGCTGGTGCAGCAGGTGCAAGGCATGAGGCTGAAGAGCAGACATTCTGCTCTTGATGCCCACAGTGATGCAGCAGGGATAGCAATGGCTGCTGCTAGAAGTCCCTTTCTCCCACACACTTAAGACAGCAGCTTGCCCCTCCCTGTCCTGAACAGGGAGAACTGATGGAGTTGATCTACACAGCCCCCTTCTTTGAATTGCACTGTGGTCTGGAGTTGGATGAAATACCAGTCAAGGTATCTGAACATACTGCTCTGACTGAAAGTGATATGGAGACAATCCTCAAACCTGTTTCATTTAGTCTTTGTGGTGTAAATCTTACACTGGCAGAAAGTAGCCAAGAAGAAAAGTGAAGCAAGGCCATGCAGCTACTGCAAAGCCAAGCTGACTTAGCAGGCAATAGTGAATTTTGTTTGGAGTCTTGAGAAGATGCTAGAACACTCAGTGAGAATATTAATTATTATTACTGTATTAATAACAGAAAGCAGTTCAACTATAGATAGAACAGAGTCTGTGCTCACATATTGTGAATTGTAGGCTTGAAAAGAAATCTGAAATATCACCTCAGTAATTTTAGCAAGGTTTGATCCCAGTAAGTAGAAATGTAGCTTCATATCTTTTCTAACCAGTTAAGATTTTATGTGTAGTCATAGTACCATTTTCTGACATGATGCTAAAAATTCATGAAACCTGCACTATGATTGATCCAAAGTGACTGCAGTGTCTTCTGTAAAGGACTTTTCAGCACAAAGCACTCTACCTTCTAGGCAGAGTTCATCTACATGGTGAACTGTTCAGCAATCTGCTCAGCTGAAAAAAGCACTTTTTACATGAGGAAGTACTCTGTCAGATACAGAGACAGAAGTGTTCTAAGCATCGCATAACAGCATCAGAAACGTAAAAAGCCCCTCAGTCCTGCATAAGTTCTTGTTCAAAAGAGAAATTTCACAAGGTAGGTAGAAACATATATATTTCCTTAATTCAGGAGATCTGTCTATTGACAGCTAAAACAAAACCATTTGCTTTCTCTGTAAAAATTAGCTAAAGACCTCTAAAAGAAACAGGTTAAGTGATGTTGTTTAGATCTTTTATTATATGTACTCTGAAAGATGGGTGATGATGCTTCTTCTGAGAAGCACTTGCTTTCACTCAAACCGTGTAATAATTTGCTTTCATCCAGAGGTGGGATTTTTAATGAATCAAGAATATCAGAAAGATTTACGAATCAAAAAACTTCATGGAATTTTTAGTCTATCTCCAGTCTGAGTGTTTGAACTGCACACTGTTGAAAGGTGCCTTGGAACTCCTGGAATAGCACCTGGGGCTGAGCATGTGTGTGTGATGAACAGTGTGAGGGAGGCTCAGACATTCCATCACCGTTAACCACGCAGGGCCCAGCAAGAGTGCCTGTATTACATCAAAATATGCATGTATAGCTCGTGGCATAAAGATACGTGTGTGTGTGTGTGTGTGTGTGTAGCAAAACACTGAGTTCATAGGCATGCATGTAGATACAGATAGAGAACTGTGAATCTTCCTTAGTCATTAACTGGTTTTAACATGTCTCTTTTCACTTGCCTTAAGTAGCAAAAGTAAAGTAGAGCTACTTAAAGTGACTGAGACAAGTGCAGAAATATCAGATAGCTAAACTGAGGCATTAAGAAAACCAGAAGTGTTAACAATCATTGTTTTATGGCTTGTGTGGCCCTTTGATAGTGGCCTTGGGCAAAGTTATGCGCTGAGCAGAACACTGGTTTTCACAGGATTACTGCATCTTGTGTATTTAATGGCATATGATGCATACACTGGTAAGGAGACACTATTTTTTCAGGGTGGCATGGCTAGAAAAATGTGTGACAACCTAGAGCAGCAAGGAAAAGGAACCCAAACCCACCCTTGTTTAGTTTTGAGAGTATTTTACTCTCGGTTTTAGGCCACTACCAGACTTTTGCCCTGCTGCCCTGCTGAGGTGCCTCTTGGATTAAATCTGGCAGGTATTCATAGAACATCTCCATTGAGGCTGCTCACTGAATGGAGAGAGGAAGAAGAGTATTTTCCAGTATTGATAAACATATGACATTTTTTGAGAGGAACAACTACAGACAAGTTCTGTAGGATTTTCTTTTTTCCTTACTATCTTTTGTCAGTTGTTTTTTGGGGTTTTTTCATCTAAATGGAGCTACTGTATGTAAGAGAACTCTAAGAAAACAACTGTGTTTTTCCTCATAATGATCATATTATCTGCAAAGTGGAAATGCTGTATGCTTAATTAGCTCACTTGCACAACTCCTTGAATGAGGATTTGTCTGATTCTACTCAGAAATGAGGACTAGCAGTATCCCTCTCTTGCCTCCAGTACCTGAGAGAGGTCAAAGTACAGTAATTCTTCATCATTCCCAGTGAAATGCTGCAGTAGAGATAGCATGATGTGGCTGGCATGCCCCTCAGTACGTAATTGCTATTACTAAAATTGTCTCTAGCTGTGATTTGCACTGCAGAACATGAACGGGGAAGAGACATCTCTGAAACAGCACAAATTGCAAGTGTTGGTTGTCAACAGCAGGAAGGGATGGAGGCAGCAGGTTGCAGAATTACCAACTATGCCTCTTGAGTGCTCCCCACTTCTGACCTGTGTTTTTGAAAATTAAATGAAGACATTATTGTTTGTGGCTGTGTTGCCAGCATTCAGGAGGGAACCAATGGTAGAAGTCTCATGTTTGCCTGAAGCTTTGGCATTTGGAAGTGAGTTGTTTTCCAGCCATCTCTTCAGGATGACAATGGTGAAAGCTCACAATACACAGCGTTATCAGCTATGGAAATACTAGCTAAAGCTCCTAGGAAAGACAAAGAAATGTCAAGATTATTAATAATCTTGCACTGGCTCCCAAAGCTCTGGAGGGTGCCATCACATTCCTCATTTTTCCTGTTTCCCGCTGCCTCCCACCTGGTGCTGTGAGCACGCCCAGATGCATTTGCCCCAGGAATTTGCACTTGTCTCACATGCAATTCCTCTACGGTGCTGCTGCAGACTCCCTGCAGCTTAAATTGCTGAATATGAGCCCGGAGAGTAACAGCTCCCTCAGAAGGGTGCCTGTGCTGCTTTATTCTTCCTGTTTGGTACAAAAGTCACTGATTCACTGGGGACAATGTGTTCTTCCAGCTGAAATAACCATTTTGCTGCCCTTTGAGACCAAGAGTCTTCTCTAGGAGGAGGTCTAAGTTGCATCAAGGGCTTAACAAGACAGGAAAGTCCATGCCATCAAAACACTCATGCAAACAAAGCCTTCAATGGCAGACTGCTGGGATTCTCCTTGTCCTCCAGAAATTCAAGGTATTTCTTTATGTTTTGATGCACTCTGGAATCAAATTTGCTAGATTTTTCCAAGTACTATACGGACAGCATTGAAGAGTGTAATGATGCAGCCTAACTGGTGAAAAACAGAGGAGGAACGATATACAGTGGCTCAGCAGCAGGGAATTCCTCTGCCTTCCAATAGTGGGATTAAGGCTTCATAAATAAGGGAAGGACCCTTGTGCCAGCAGTCTGGCACAGGTCTTCTGTGAAGTTAAGAAATTGCTCAAATCAAAAAGGTAGAATCAGCTGAATTTTTTATTTTTTTAGAGTTTTTTATTATATTGCTCCTTGTGTATGAGGAAGCAAAATGGAGACAGGAATAGCATCACCATGGACATAGGAAATGGAAGAAATGTTTCTTCAGAAACCTTTCTGTAGAGGCTCACAGGGTCCTCAGCCCTGGGTTGTTCTTGTAGAGTGTTCTAGGGTTAGGTCTGTAATTTCTTTATTCTTTCTTGTTCCTGGGAGGATTTTACAGCTACAAGGTTCTGAATTATTGGTGTTCTCACTTCTTATCAAGCTAAAGTATGGAGAAATAGGATTAAACTGTTCCCACAGAGACAGAAGTTCACTGTGTATGCAGCTGTGCAAAGTGAAATTTTCCCAGGCATGTTAATCCATTTAATACTATAAAAGGTTGTCACAGAGTACAGGAAACTTCTGATAAAGCAAACTGCACTCTTGCTTAGTTATGTGATTTCAGCCAATTTTCCTCCTTGTTATGCTGTTGGAAACATAAAAATCAATGTTTTTGAAAGAGTGTGTTTTGTAGTATCACAGGCTATCAAACCAGACTGATACCTAAGCATGTGTTCCTGCTCAGCTTCTTCCTGTGAGTAGCTTCACTGCTGTCAAGGAGACTGGAAATGTACTTTGTGTGTGACTGTCAGCCAAAGACTAAGCACACATAAGACACTGCATGTTTTCTAAAGGCACTGCATGTTTGTGCCTTTAGTTAGTCTTTCACAGGATAATTGAGGCTGGATGGGAGTTCAGGATGTCTTTTGCCTAACTTCATCTGAAAGCGTGGCCAGCTCTGAAGCCCGTTCAGGTTCCCCCAGCACTTTATCCAGTTGGGTTCTGAAAATCTAGATGGTAAATATTTCATATACTGTCCTCTAGCCTCTGAGCTGCCTATTTGGAGAAAAAGACTTCTCATTCAGAGTAGAACTGTTACACAAGACTTGGACCAGCGTACAGAGTATTTCTGCTTTTTTTCCTGGCTGGTTATTTCACCAGCCTCTGGAAGGTGAGCTCCACGAACACATCATCTGTAAGTTGCACGCATTGTTTGAGGTAGAATAGAATCAGAATAGAATGGGTTGAGTTAGGAAGGACCTTAAAGTTCACCTAGTTCCAAACTTCCTGCCATGGGGAGGGGTGCCACCTGCTACATCACATTGTCCAGGGCCACATCATTTATTTGGATTAGTGTTTTTCTTCCCCTAAAATTAATTTAATAGATCAACAAACTGCAGGTTTCCTTCCTCAGCATTTTATGATTGTCCATATTGGTCTCATTTCTCTTTTATGCTTACTTGTCACTGACAATTCTTCAGCCACCAGATGTGCTCCCAGTACCCCTTGCTGTCAACCCTCTCATTCTGCACTTCTTCCACCATCATCTAGTTCCTCTCTCTGAACAGCTTTTTCTATGTAATTCTTCTAGGGAGGATAAATAAGGGTGTATATAATTATGCAGAAGAGTAAAGTTAACGGGAAAACATGATGACAAAATCAAACAATTAAAAATTCAGTAAGGAGTGCCAGCAGTCTCATTTTGTATTCCCATATACACATGGCTGATCAAGCTGCTGATAACTATATGACCAAGTTATTTTATTCCCAAACCCTTCCTCGTTCCTTGGACAGGATGTGATTCTCTGTGTGAGTCAGGACTGCGCACTGAAGGAAACTACTGTTGCAGGAGCTGAGACATTTGTAGCAAAAGGGTCTGACAATTGCAGGAGAAGCAAAAGTCTAACCTTGTGGTTGAGGGGACTGACCATTGCCCTGGCCAATTGAATGCCACCTAACTCTTACAGAAGTTTGGTGATGCAAAGCAAGTGATTTCTACCTAAATTCCCACAGTTACCCTTCCTGTGGCATTTCACATTTCCTACATGCTTACCTGTTTGATACCTGATGTTGGAAACTCTCTTATCTTCCCAGATGTAGCTGAAGTAAATAGGAAAGATTTGCTTTAAACATACAAACAAATATGTTTTCTGCATTCTTTAAAAATTTTCTGTATTCTTAAAAAATTGGCTCCTTCCCATTTCAGACAGGACATCAAAAGCCTAGAAAAAAGGGTGGCACATCTTGTTTAGGACAGCAATAGGAATATTTCTCAAGCTCTAAAATTGGATGAAAGCCACAATCAGATATGACAGGCATGCTCATTGGACTCTGTTCCTTTTTGTTTTGTTAAGCTTGGGTCTTTTTATGTTTTGTGATGACAGGCTGGGGCAAGAAGGACAGAGTGTGAGGATGGATATCAGTGACTCTTAAATTCCCATTCTCTTGGTGTCATTAACTCTGTTGTGACAGATACTTGAAGCCTTATTACATAAATTTATTACTCAATTAGTATTTACTGAGACTTCAGCTAATTCTGAAATAGAGTGTAAGGAGAAACAACCCAGTATACCTGGACCGTTTTACCACAGCTTTCAATGGCTGCCACACACCTCTAACCTGAGTCCTCCACTTAACCTCCAGCCAGGAAAGATGAGGCATGACCTTTTCAGTGCAGAGTCCTGCCACTGCATGAGGGGGTCTGCAATGCTCAGACCTGTGGTGGTTGTATGGGGTGATCTTGATGACGCACAAAAACGTGAGTTCCAGCTGGTGGGAAATCCTAACCCTAACCCTAACCCATGTCCTTGTTCATATGAACTGAATGGTATTTTGATAGAAAATGTGCCATTTACCTTCAGCTTCCACCAAGGATGTAGAAATATGAAACAAACATATCAACTGCCGTGTGTCTGGGAGGGGGTAGGTCTTTATTGACTCTTGCTCCTGCAGTCAGTCTGACAAAGTGCACATTTAAGTGTGATTTAACCAACTCTGTGAGATGAGTCAGAGAGGATTGCACACATGCTGCTCAACTTCCTTATAAAAACTGTTAACCAGCTGGAGTATGACATCAAGCCTGTCATTTCAGGACAGAAATTTCAAGCATGCAAGTAACAGGTGTCCCTGCAAAAGGCTGGTCCCTTCAGGAAAGTGCTCTTTAAATATACAAGTGATTTCATTTGTTTTGGTGGCAGGTCACTAAGCAACCTGCACTGCACCAAGAAAACACAGTCTCAGCAGTGTTCCTCGCTACATTGTCATCTTTGGCACTGAATCAGCATACCATGAATTAGCACTGACGGTGACTGCAGGGCTTTGTCCACAGCAAAATACTGGGGGCAGATACACAGCCAAGCCAGTGGTTCCAGGTATGGTTTAAAAAGCAGGTACACAGGTTTATGGTAATGTTGTGGCTTTAAAATCTTCTATGGTATTGTCAGTTTTGATAGTTAGCATGAAAATGGGTTAATAGTTACAAAAATCCATAATCAAATATGGTAATCTGAGCATTAAAATTACTCTAGTCTGAATACTGGCAAAGAGTGAATTTTTGTTGCAAAAATTGGAAGCAACTAAATTTGCTGAGTGTTGGAGAGGGGAAAAAGGGACAAGATCTTTTGGAGGTTGGATGTATGTGAAATACAATAGTGCACACCTCTATGACTAAAACCCAAACAAATTAGGTGGCCTCACCCAGTTGTCCCTCCACGAGCTCAGCCTCTGCACCTTTCATACCTAATCATTGCAGTCAGTCACATGAAAGTTAGTTTAGTGAAGCAAACAAGTGAGGTCATTTGTCATTAAGAACATAAATTTTGTTTTCAACTTCTTGTAGAGCATTACATGACATGTGCCCTAAAATAAGTATCTCCACAGCCCCTGCCCAAGACATTAGAGAACAGCACAGCTCAGTCCAGAACACAGAAGGAGACACAGGAGCACCCTCCTGCCCTTTGCTGTCCATAGAGGAGCCGCCTTCTTGGGAAACTGGTGGCTGTAGTGTGCTCTGGCATGCTGTAATCCAGACTGGAAAATGCCTTTTGTTGATATAAACCTTGTCAGTGGTACTAGCAAGCGAAGTAGCTGAGAAGTGTGAGGTTTGCATAACAGAAATTTCTAGCTTTCCTTGGCTGTTGAGTGTGAGCTATCTTAGGGTATGATCCTGCTTGAGGCTATATGAGAAACAGATGGGAGTGAAGCATAACATTGAAAATTGTCATAGGAAACCAGGTGACAAAGTATTACTGAGCTACTAAATGGCACCTATGTAGTAAAATGAATTGACATGAGTGGGAAGTCTGGGTGTAGGGACTGATCGTATGCCTGGTCATGTCCCCATGGTTTTATTTTGTAACAGGAGGAGTGGCCTATGTGTAATTCTTCATGCTGAATTTACTGCTTTAGTTCCTCTATGTCACAACCTCAGTGTTACCATAGCATTTTAGCATGTCTGCATTTGCTAAAATGTGAGTTACTCAAGCATGGAGACATTTGCCTGGGAAAGATTTACTTGATGCTCCTTCTGGACAATGGCAGAACAGTGAAGTGTGTGACTGATGTGAAATAAGTGTGATGCTAATCTTGCCCAAAACCTTGTGAGGAAGCAATGCGAGTTTCATTTCCGAGGAGCATTGGTTCCTAAGGAGGTTAAAATCAGATATTAAATGGAATTGACACAGCAGTTTTATAAGAAAACTCCATAATAATCAATTTGTTAGACAACTGTTTATCTTGCATTCACTGCATTTCAATAGCGTCTTAAAAACAGTTCCTAAAATGTATGCCTTGCTGCTCACCCTATCTTCTATCAGCACAGTCACAACTTGATGAGAGGGACTAACATTTTTGGGATGATATAAGGGATCAAAGATCAATATACTCTTCTGATAGAGCAGCTGCATGATTATGTCACCTGCCTTTCCCTCCTACCATGATTATACCAGGTCTGTGGTTTATGTGTCTACATATTTGTTAGTACCAAATATCTAAATACTGCCAGCAACCCACTTGGCTTTAATCTCCGTGGGTTGTGTTGCAGTTCATTTGTCTGGTCATGACTGAATAGATGCTCATAATGTTTCCTCAGGAGGAAAGTAATGCAACCAATTGCAACAAATACAGAACACAGAGATGTTTTTTTCTCTATCCCTTCTCTTTTCTGTCTATCTCTCTCCTTTTCAAATTTCCTTAGTTTTAAAAGCTTTTGGGAACAAGGACTCACCATGGCTAGAAAAAAAGCAAACATCTCTTTTGCTCTGGGGCAGGCACATGCTATTTACAGCATGATATGTAAAGGTAATTTATTTTGCAGGCCGTCTGCTACTATAGATTACCAGCAAGCAGCAGCAGTGGCTGAAGGGACTTGATGGAAGGACTGGATGCCTCCTGCATGCCACCTGCTCAGCAGACAGGTCCTGTGGACTGGACTGCTCAGTTGGGGCTATTTTGAGGGGGGTGGTGTTTATTTTGGGGAGATATGGGTGGAAGAAAGTGCTGTTGTGCTCCTCTGGAAACTGCTCTGCAGCAGGTGATGCCAGGCGGCAGCAGGATCCCCACCAGTGGATCCCCGTTGGTGTCTGCTGAAGTGCTTGGTGAGGTGTTAGGGCTTTTCCACTACTAGGTGATTAAGAGAAATGAAATGGCACCTTCAGAGCAGCAGCGGCAGAAACTCAGCTGAAAGCATTTGGCTAAGGAGTGTGCATATGCATACTGGTAGAATCTTTGCAACACACGTTCTCTCACCTCTAGAAGCAAAGGCAGGAGCTGGTGGTCCCAGCTGCCCTCCTGGCAACTTCTCACAGGGCTGCAATCTGAGAACTGCTGATTTAGCATGACATGGGGTGCTGAGGCCATGGGAAGGAACCACCCACTTTCTGAAAATATCATTTATGTTTACAATTATCTTTACTGAAATACCCGAGGCAGAAGGTATTATCTTGCTAGCAGAAGGATCTGCCACGTTCTAATGTTACTCAAGTCTGTTATTTCATATGCATCTACTTAATTTTCATGTCTCAGTTTATGTATCCCCAGGTTGGAAAAGTGAAGTAGTCAGGATACAGCAGTGGAGACTCAGGTTGTTCAACAGCTGTACAACTAGAGTTGTGGGCACTGTAAGCTAGGCAGAGGGAAAATGGAGATCCCTGAGAATGATGAACTGAGCTGACGCTTTGCAAAAACCTGAGGATATTGGGAATTAGAAAAATTCTAGAGTTCAGTTTCCTTACTCTTGTAGCTACTCTTTGATTAATAGGGTTAAGGGTTAATAATCTGTGGCATCACCATTCTTCATAAACAGAAATAAAATAGCTGACTTTTAAAGTAAATATGGCTCAATGGTCATTGACAAAGAAATCAAAACAGTGCTCGATTTGTATCTTTTAAAATTAACATGATTTTTTCTTCACAGCTCTTTGCAAATATGTTTGCATTTCTTTTTCACAAGTGCTTGTTAGATGGTCTTGCAGGGAATAATGCTGAGAACCAGATGAGAAAACGTGTGATTTCCTCAGCTCACATAAGCTTTCCCCTAAAGGAACAATCCTCTCATTAGTGCACATGTGATACTCTGCTAAGTGTAACAAAGGAGCAAAGATTAGGGTGTGAAGGGGAAGGCAAGGCTTGGGATGGCAGCATCTGCAAGGCAGGAACAGCTGTGGGCTGTGGGGATCCGTGACTGTCCCCCTGAGCAGTCCGACATGCCTTTGCACAACAACAGATGTGATCACCCATCGAGAGAGACATTAATATCATTATTACTATTGGCTACCAGTTGTTTAAAGTGTGGTGTCTTGACAGAAATTAAATCTATTTGCTTCTTTTGTGTAATGTGTGTTCAAGGGTGTTATGGAAAATCAAGCTGAAGGTAGAACAGAAAGGAACTAATGCATATATGGGATCAGTCCTTCTGTTTTCTCTACAACTCTGCAATGTAGAGGATTTTCCACTTGCACATTCACTTCTCAGAAGTCCAATTAATTTTCTTAAAGAAGTACTCTAGGGAATTACTTAATTTCTTGTTTAATTGGATAAAATATTGCATTGTAAAAAGCTTTCCTGAAAAATTTATTAAACTTCAAGCAAGGTGTGATCTAGTAGAAACTAAAGACCTTGCTTTGCAGATTGAAATTTCCCCTTCTGTACTGAGATGGAAATGAGTGTTGTAGAGTAAGGTGGCCTTGGTAGTAGAAATCTTGGGTTTAGACCAGACACAGAAAATAACTGATGCATGAAAGGAGATGAAATATTGCCAAGACTTCTTGTTACATTTCTAACAACAAAGCTTAAGAATACAGCCATTGCAGTTTGAAACAACAGCTCAGCACACAGTACTAGTAAGTGTGGCACTACTTCATCACCTTTTAGAAATTAACATCTTGGTTAAAAGAATACAAACAAGCCAACCAAGAACCCCCAAAGGGACTTTTAGTTGTTTCTTATTTCCTTTTTAACACTGTAAACCAAAAACATTACCTCAAATAAATTAAGCAGTTGTGTTTAGGAGGTTCAGAATCAGCAAACTAAATTGAAAGTGGGGGCTACATTATTAAAAGATGATTGTTTAGGTACACTGGTTCAGTACAAAAAAACTATTATCCTTTTCAGAGGAGTGGAGTGTTGAAAACTCTCCAGAAAAACATATGCTTCTGCTGTATAATGTGTTGAGCAGAATTTACTTGTTGATATTCAGATCAAGATGACTGGAGCCCCTGCACTGGCTAGGGGAGGGATTGCTAAAGCTGTTGCTGAAGGTGCACCATCACTAGAAAAGTCCCCCTGTAATCAGTACCATTGCTGGCTATTACTGCTACATACCTGTGCTACTTTGCCTGCAGTTTGCACTCTTAATTACACATTTGCCACAGGACTGAAGTGAATAAAAGTACCAGTAGGTCTAGAAAGGAATTAGGCTTATTAAATTGACACTGAAGTGAAGGAAACATAGTCTGCATGAACCTACCCCCCTAAACTGTTATTTCAAGATTGCTTGCAGGGAAAAGACTGCTTCAACTTGTGTTTTCCTTTATGCTCTTGTCGTAAGCAGTTATTGCTGGTTGATATCTGACTGAAATATGGAACTAGACTGGTTGCATGCTAGCAAGCTGTTCCTCTGTTTTGCTTCATCTTGTCTGGCGCTGCTGAGTGCACACTGCCATCTTTGCAGCTCTGCTTTTTGCACCAAGGATCCTGAACCTGCCACCTGCGTGTCCTTCTGCCCAACAGCAGGGGTCTGGCAGGAGTGTGACCAATGTCACTCTAGACACTGCTCACTTAAGTGCCTGTGTTCCTTTTTGTAAAACTAGGACCAGCAAAATCCCTCCCTGGCCCTGCACATTTTCTTCCTGCTGCACCTCTTGGAAAACAGTTTGCAGCTGTCTGCATTGGCACTGAAAAGTGCCAATAACATCTGTGGATAATTAGCCCTGAGAAGAGCAGTTAATGAAGATCTTGTTTCAGAAGCTGTGCTTCTCTCAGCCCTAGAATAGAGAGAGACATGTAGTACATGAGCACAATGTTCATTGCACAGTGCTATTTTTGTCCCTTTCCCCTTCTAACCAGCTTTCAACAGCTCACTATGTGCATTCTCTGCCTCGTGTTGGTCTGGAAGGGTACAAATGTGGTCTCCCAACTGGCAGGGCATTCACCCTAGGTAGTGTGCAAGACAGCCCATTAGGAGTCTGGGAGAAAATATCTTTTGTACCATTAATATACAAGACAAAATTATAGTTTTAAAATAGTGGTTACTTACTCTTTTATATTTTGTATATGTTTTATAACATACCTAATATTTAGCTCAAATATTTTTTTACTGAAAGAGGTTGAGCAAACAAAAATACTTGGAGGCCATAGGCTTAAAAGAGATCTTGGAAAGCTGACATCTGCAAACTCTTCTCTTCCATGAAGACCTAGCCTGGTTTTCCACTCCAAATCAGTCAGCCTTACCAGGGCTGTCATCTCCCTAATTGTTGTCTACTCTGGTACTTCAAGACTTCCTGCTATGTAATTTTCAGTCCCACCAGAAATCTGTACAAATGGTGGTGTAATCACCAGTTAGGCTGAGACAAATTTGTTGTGTGTTACCAGCAAAGCAGGGAGTCAAACTGAATAATCTGTCAAATTTATGAGTCTGTCAAATTCAAATCTGCAAAAGCCTGAATGTAAAGATGTGTAATCATTCTGCACAGAAAGAGCAACTAAATTTCAAGCACCAATCTTCTAACTGCAGATTTGGCTAGGAAATAAAAATCTATTTTAGAAAAGGATACTGACATCTAAGTGGTAAAACCACTGCAGTGCTAGAGCACTAAAGTAGACCTGGTGTGCTGTCTGTCCTCAGCCACAGGCTTGGGATGGATGCATTCTCTCCTTTTCATTTTATTCAATGAATATCACCTTGTTTTTACATGCTTTTTGTGTCAATCTCAGGGTCTTTGTGACAGTGGCTGTAGCTACTGAGAGGTCGCCTCACCCTCCTTAGGTGGATGGTGATCTTGGGTGAAAGGTTTAGACACTGCGATGATCCTCCCCTGATGAGTGCAGCTCAGCATAGCCATAGACATATAACAAGGTTGGGTTTATACAAAAGGAGGGCAGCAACTAAATTCAGAATGACCTACTTAGGCCGTGTGTATTGACTCAGTAGGTACTAATGAAATTCAGTGTAAAGGGCTATGAGGCAGAAGGAAAAGGAAACTGCAGTGACATGTGTAGGGTCACCTTCAGCAGTACCTTTTAAAGCAAACGAGCTAATGAGGAAGGGTTTGCAATTTGGCCTAACTGAAACAGCATTTAAACCATGGATGCAAAATTTTAAATTGATTCATGCAGGGCTTATGCATGCCTTTAAAAATCTGACAGTAAAAGTGAAGGAGAAAATCATCCTCAACTGGTATTAAAAAGAAGTTCTTCCCTGATGCCCATTTCAAAGTGTCCATCTCCACCAAATTAAGTAGTAGTGGGAAATTTGATGGAGGAGTCTGTGAGGAAACTGAGTGACATTTCATGTGCTCCCCCTTAGTAACAAGTATTTGGACTTGTTTGTGGATTTTCTGAATATCGTTTGGCATTTGATTCACTTTTACTGTACAACAGTCACACTTGGACACAAGCAGGTCTTCTTAGAAAGGTAATACAAAGTTTGGGCCTATTCTCAAAAGAATTTCTTCTCCAGCCATTTGAGAACAGAATATTTTGTGTCTGTGGGTGTTCAGTACCTGAGCTATGGCTGGTAAGGGCTGCTATGAAGAAATGAGCTGGGACCCAGGTAATATACCATGTCTTAAGCCACTGAGAGCTTTGCAGATGAAGACCTTGATTGATTTTTTTGAGGTGAATTTATAGGTGATGGGACCCTCCAGGCCAGAGGAGATTTACAATGATGCAAAGGCCTCCATAAGTAAAATCTGAAACATCCAGGGCCCTGGAGCTGGTAGAAGGTTGGTTGCTCAGAGAAGGTGGAAGTATGAAAGCTGGAAAGTAACAAACAGGGCAACATGGATGACCATGAAAGGTTTTTAAATAACAAGTATAACCAACACATTGTTGAATGAGGTTGATTAAATTCAAGAGGAAAGAAACCCTACTACTTAGTGTTTCTAAGCTTGAATCGACAGCTCTTGAAGGGGATAGAGCCTGCCTTTCAGTATAGGAGCTCTTGGCATTGCACACATCCTTGGACCCTCAGACCAGCAGTACATGCTGCACGGAGCACTTGAGAGCCTGAGGCCTGCTGTAAATATTTAGGACATCCCAAAGAAAGCCAAGACCCCCTTCAAAATAAATTAAACTATCATTAATAGGCAGGAATTTATTTATAATCAAATATTTGTGAGTTCTCTAGTCTATTCCCAGCCTCCTGGTTGTTATCTTGTCCTAGTTCAGCAGGAGGGACCAGCTAACCCTGTGTGGGGGTGATCAAAGCTGTATATTCTACCCCCTCTATTCATTCCCCAAGGACAATGGGCCATTAGCAGCAGCTGCCCAGGGAGCCATTATCACCTTCACACCCAGCCTGAGGGGGGCGGAGCTGCTAATGGGCCATCAACAGCTCAACACCCCCTGGCTCCCAGAGTTGATCACCCATTGTGTGAGTCCCCGCCCAGGGGGAGGGACTGAGAGCTCCCTGAGGGTACATAAGGGGTGGGTAAGAAGACCTCGGGAACTTCTCGTCAGATCCAGAGCAGCAGCAGGACCTCGACAGGAGGAGATCACCGCTCTCGCCCAGACCACAGCCCTCGCCTGCACCAACAGGTTTTTCTTTTCCTTTTGCTCTGGACTTGGGGGAACCACAGGGGTCTCAGCACAAGGGCAAACAAACCCCCTTGGGTTTTGTGCCCCAGGACACTGGGTTATACTGCTGGGGTTTTGTGAGTTGAAAGCAATTTCCCTTGTGTGTCAGTGTTGCTATTGTAATATTATTATTAAATTTTAGGTCTGACTTATAATCTCTCTCGTGGTGAGTTCATTTCCCCTGCTGGTTCACCTTTAAACCAGCACATATCTATAACATCTAAATTAACTAGAAAGACCTCTCCCAGTGAAACATGGCTGTCTCCCCTCTTGCTATGTGCCTTTGCAACTCTTCAGAGACATTCTTTGCTGAGAAAACAACACACAATTCTCTTTATGTAAGCCAGCACTTGATATGACTGTCTTTGAAGGGAGGTCACTATGGCGAATTTTGGCCATTCCTCTCTAATCTCAGACATCACCTCTAAAGGGGAGAGGCACTGGAGCAGCTGGCAGCCAGCTCATGACAGCTGTTGTTAGTGATGCAAAGTGGGTGGCCTGTTGGTTGCACTAGGGGTACAACTGCTGATCCCTTTTTTGCTCATTTTTCATCCATGCAACCTCAAGTCAGTGGCAAATCCAGTAAATGCCAGAGGACTCACTGTAGCTATAAATTTGCCATGAGGCAAAGGCAGCTCCTTTCCCCACGTTAGTGCCAGGTAGTGCATTGTGTATATGGTACATCACCAGATGTGAAGATGCAGCTTTGCCCTGCATGGAAACCAGCACTGCACCTCACCAGTCTTCGAGTTACCATTCCATAGCAACTCATACAGAATAACATATTTACGACTATGTATACGATATCAAGCACAGCGCTAGTCAGAGCATTTATTGGCATATTTCCAACTTGGATGCAATAAATTCTCAAATCAAAAGCAGTGTGGTCAACAGCTAGAGTAAGGTGATTCTGCCCGTCTGCTCTGGCAAGACCCCATTTGGTTACTGCATCCAGCTCTGAGATCCTCAACACTAGGAAGACACGGATCCACTGAAGCGAGTCAGAAGGAGGGCCATGAAGATGATCAGAGTGATGGAATACCTCTTCCATGATGACAGTCTGAGAGAGCTGAGTATTGTTTAGCCTGGAGAAGGGAAGACTCTGGGGAGACATTATTGTCTCAGTACTTAAAGGCAGCCTACAAGAGAGCTGGAGAGGGCCTTTTTAACAAGGATGTGTAGTTACAGGACAAAGGGTGAAAGCTTTAAACTGAAAGAGAAGAGATTTAGATTGGATATTAGGAATAAATTCTTTACTATGAGTGTGGTGATGCACAGGACCAGATTGCCCAAAGATGTGTAGATGTCCCATCCCTGGAAGTGTTCAAGGCCAGGCTGAGCAGGTCTTTGAGCAACCTGAGATAGTGAAAGGTGTCCCTGGCCATAACGGAGCTTGCAGCTAAGTGATCTTCATGGTCCCTTCCCACCCAAACCATTCTGTGATTCTATGATTTTCCATTCTGTCCCTATGATGCACACTCTTCTCCATGACTGGATTACATTTTTAAGGAGGAGGTTTAAATACATCTTCCCATGGCCGAAAAACAAGTTAATGATGATGTCTATCCCAGAGTAATTGTCAGCAGATTTTCATTTTGTTTCAGTATCTTTTGTATAAGGCCAAGGATGTGAAGAAAATGATTCACATAGCTGTTAAGTACTCCTGATCTGGATTTCTCTCCAACAGGGAATGCAGGAAGAGACTGAAAACTGAAGAAAACTTTGCAGGAGCACAAAATGGTGCTAATTTATTGACAGAAAAATTTCAAAAAGTCTGCAAAGAACATCTGGCAGCTTCTTGTTTATATTCCTTCTTCCATAAATAATTGGAGCACTTTAATTAAATTGCAGTCTTGACTGTGTTTATCACTGGACTTTCATGAAGCCTTTCATCCTAGAGAAAGAAAATTATTTAAGTCAAAAAGCAACCCCAAGAGATTGTACTGGTAGGCAAAGAAACAGAGAAAACAGAAATAGTCCTCTGACAAGACAACACAGAAAACAGAGCGAGGAAGGAAGCCTGGAGTCTCTTGGGGGTCTCAGGCAATGTCCTCTCAGCTGCAGCAGCTTTATGGAAACCAAGCTTGACCATAAGATACTGTTTCTGCTTTCTATTATTTCAAAGCCTTTTTACAGGAAAAGATATAGGAACTAATAGCTAAAATAAACATGCACCTTTCCAAGGGCAGAAATACTAGGCTTCTGCAAATGTAGTGCTTGTGTGAGTCAAGGTCACTGCATAGTGCCTTCTGCTCTGCTTAAAAATATCTCACAGTTACAATCAAAGTAAACATACTGCTAGATCCTAGAATGGGCCTCTTGAGTTCTCAATTTGACATCACAAATAAAGTTGCCTCTAAACAAATAAATAAGTTACATCATGTTGACCCTCCTGAATATTAAAAGCTTGCATTTTCCCCATCCCTCTCCTTGAAATTACCATAATTTTATTTCAGCAGTTTTCAGAGAGCTCTGCTCTGTGTTAGACCTCCTCTTCCTAATAATGCCCCTAGAGAAGCTACCTGCATAAGAAACGGTAAAAATCATCCTACCCTTGTTCTAAGCCCCCCTGCAATACCGACTGCACTACCCTTCTCAGCTCCACTGAACTCTCTAATTGCTTTCTTTTGTGGTTAACATTTGTCTGCCTTAGAGTTATTTCATGCAGATAAATTGCTGCATTTCAAACTGCATTACTGTGCTATTACTTTGCAAACAGCACATCCCTGTTTGATTAAGTTTGGGGTGAAATTTAATGTAATTTAAAGCAGGTTTGCTCTTACCCAGGGCAAAAGTTTCTCAAAATGGAAGGTCAACAGCTTCATCAGATCTACATCCAAAATGCTTTTCTTAATGAAAGGGAAAAAAATATGTCCCCTTCCTGCCTAGAACTCAATTATACTTTGGATAAAAACAAAAACAAAACAAACAAAAAAAAACAAAACAAACAAAAAAAAAACAAAAAAAAAAACAAAACAAAACAAAAAAACCCCAAACAAATGAAAAAAGCCATTCCTCACCTACCTTCCCATGAAAGATAAATGATCTGTGTAGCGTGCAAAAATATTCCTGAGCATAGAATTGCATCTGCTATTGAGTCTCATGCATCACTTCATGACTAACAGAATTATACTTGCAGGGAAGGTGTCAAGTATAGTTAATACACCTGCATGGAAGAGCTATTCCAGCAAGTACTGCAGGGATTTACTATGCACTCTTGGCTAACTTAGCTCTCCCTTCTCCACTGCTCTCTCTCTCAGGAGACTTTTGAAATTCAAAATAGAAATCCAACTGAAGAAATATCATGCCTTTCTCCTTCAAAGTGCCATAATTCTGTGCTTTTGTTGTGGCACCATAGCTAACAAGAGCCCTCCCAAGGGATATTACCCATGGATTTTACAGCTGGAGCAGTGGTGTGGTTGCTGTGACAGTACTGTCACCTTTGGAGCACTGATGATTGTGGCAGTGGTATCCTCTGGCAGAGGAGACTCTGGACTCTCTCTGAGGGTCGAAACTTTCTCCATCCATGGTCAGTGGTGTTGCCATGGCATCATGTGCTCCAAAAAGCCATTTAAAAGTCCTCTCGCCCCCTTTAAACTTCAACTTTAAAAGCAAAGGACGAAAATCTGGACTTGTGTCTTCTTTCCTGCCTGCCTTCCGCTCAAGGACTCTGGCACTTTTCTATACTTATTGTTGCTTTATGGTTGATTTTTCCTCTAGTTTCTCATTATCTGAAGCCAGTTTACATTGTGTATTTCAGCATTCTTTTTCTGGGTGAGAAATTAATATCCAGGGGATGGCTGATATGTTGAAGCTGTCAGGTGGTTTTGGTGTATGTGATTAGCAGGATACAGAGTAATTAGCAGGATACAGAGTCTGAACAAAGCAGTCATCTCAAACATATGGAATGGGAAATCTTAGCTGTAACACACTTGAGTGTATGTGGGTAAGCACAAGACTTACCTAAACAGATAGATGGACATGCACACCTATGTACATGCAGCACTTTATCTGTGTGAAAGAAAAACTTTAGCTTTAGGGAAGTCACCAAAGATACAAAAGCTGAACTTACTTTTGTGTGTAACATCAGTTGTGCTAGGAACTGTGGCTCAGAAGGGGTTTTTACACTGCTGGAAACTGCCACAGAGTGACTTGCAAGAGGGAAGAGACTTATTTTCTACAAAGGGCTTTGTATGCAATGAAACAAAAAAGTGAAAACATTAGAAAGGAGCAGATTTTGTTCTGTAGTTTCACATAATAGCACAGCTAGAGGTTTTTCAAGGCAAGCAACAGTAAAGGGCTTCAATAAAAAAACCTGAGAGCACGAGTGATGAAATATGACACTTTTGTTTATAAATTAATCTCAAATAAGGGAATTATGGATGTCTTAGAGAGAAAAAAACTATCCTTTTATTTGGCTGTGCCACTGTCAGAAAACAATTTCAGCAACAGGATCCATATCTAAATAAGTATAACTTGCATCTGGGCTGTCCCAGGATTACTTAATGTAACTTGTTGAACATGCATGGAAGAGCAGCGGTGAGGAGCATGAATGTGAAATGGCTCTGTTGCCTGTGGTGGATGCAGCAGTGAGGGCAATGCCAGTGCCAGCCCACAACTTCCACCTCCATGCCACTATCTGAGTCCTGCTACAATTAACAGTAATCACTGTTTTATCCCTTTCAAATTATAGACAGGGACATATGCAAAATCACTTCGTTGCTAACGAGAGATAATTCAGTGCCTGGTCAATTTAAGCCCCAGTGGAGGACTTGCATTTCCTTTCATATGCTGTCACCACTGGCTAGTGGTCTCAGCAGAAAGGCTGCTCACTGAGCAGAGGAGAGCTGACTCAGGCTCTGAGCCCATGTCTATCACTGCTGGTCAGAGCTAGATGGAGCAGGGGTTGACCCTCATGCATTATTGATCCTGCCTGCCCCTCCTGTAATGGAGCACGATACCACAGTCCCCTCTAGTGAGCTCTCGGCATCATTTCTCCAAGCCACTTCTGAGCAGTCACCTCTACCACAGTGCCTGGCTGGGCAGCCCAGCTCATCTAGATATAGATGTGGCAGTGCACAGCAGCCAGTCCTTTGTGCTGGCATCCCCAGGACCCATCAGTGATGGGTGAGAAGACAAAGCAGTCCCTGTTCCCCTCCTGGGAGCCTGCCATTCTCTGTGCAGAGCTGTCACTGCTGGGTGCCAGACAATGTCTGTGAAGTCAGAGAGGGGACAATGCATCCAGGGGAAGCATGAGGTGCCAGGATTACAGAGCTGGCTTTGAGGACCAGCTCTTCTCTCACTTGAGCTGCTGGATTCTAAGACGTCAGTGGTGCAGAAACAAATGCAGAACCAAACCTCTATTCACACTCATGTTAGCAAGAAAATATCATCCAGAGGGGCCTTCACAGGATTGAGGAGGGGGCCCATGTGAGACTCACAAAGCTCAGAAGGCCCTGCAACTGGGTCAGGGCAGCCCCCAGCATCACTACAGGCTTGGGGATGAAGGAATTGAGAGGAGAGAATGACCTGGGAGTAGCGTTGAATGGAAAGCTGGGCTTATCTCAGCAATGTGCACTTGCAGCCCAGAAAGCCAATCTTATTCTGGACTGCATCAAAAACAGCGTGACCAGCAGGGTGAGGGAAGAGATTCTGTCCCTTTCTTCTGCTCTGATGAGACCCCACCTGGATTGCTGTATCCAGAGCTGTATAAGAAGGATGTGGTCTTTCTGGAGTGAGCCCAAGGGATGGCCACAAAGATGATCAAGGGCTGGAGCACTTTTCTTATGAGAAAGGGCTGACAGAGTTGGCATTTTCCAGTCTGGAGAAGAGAAGGCTCTGGGGAAACCCTACAGCACCTTCCAATACCTAAAGAGGGCCTACAAGACAGCTGGAGAGGAATGTTTTACAAGGGGTTGTAGTGATGGCACAAGGGGGAGTGGCTTTAAACTGAACGAGGGTGGAATTAGATTAGATATTAGGAAGCAATTCTTTCCTGTGAGGTTCATGAGGCCCTGGAAGAAGTTGCTCAGAAATGCTGTGTATGCACACCCCTGGAAGGATTCATGACTAGATTGGATGTGTCTCTGAGTAACCTGATCTAGGGAAAGATGTCCCTGCCCATGGTAGGGAGCTTGGACTAGATAG
The DNA here is from genome assembly GCF_047495875.1 of Pithys albifrons albifrons. Classification (NCBI taxonomy): domain Eukaryota; kingdom Metazoa; phylum Chordata; class Aves; order Passeriformes; family Thamnophilidae; genus Pithys; species Pithys albifrons. Next base: position 40,064,546 of record NC_092497.1, read on the forward strand.
TCTTTAAAGGCCTTTTCTAAGCTGAACCATTCTGTGATTCAGGTTGGAGACTGCCTCAAGTACTGGTGCTGTTCAGTGCATGGTTTTGAGGTGCATGGACAGACTTTTTTGTCCCACTGGTGCCTAGCACAGCGGTTTCCTTCTGCTGATGCATGTAGCACGCTACTGTGAAGACTACAGGAATACCCTGTCCAGATTGCACAAACCACACCATCAACTCTCACTGGATTTGTTTCAGGTTAAAGCTGACTTTTCCAAGGCCAGCAGTGATCTGCGATAACCTCTCATGAGCAAAGTGCAATGACAAGCAGGGACAGTTTGGTGCAACACAGCCTGTGTAAAAGCCTGGACAGCAGCGGGGCTCTGCCTGAGCTGATGATAATTACATTCCTTTGGTTCTCCCTAGTGCAATGTAAAGCATTAGAAACAAATTTATACAAATTGTAAAATGGCAGTTTCTCTTAAGATACTCAGTTGCTATGTAAAGACAGAAAGAAGTGCTGTTAGTTATTTCAGTAAGTGGTGGAAGCATCAGTGACAGTGTGTGGACCATTAAGAGCTCAGCTGAAATTCTGGTCAGTTCAGGACAGTGCAGTCTCCTTTCTGGGGCAGTGGCTGATTGCTGCCAATGATTTCAGCTCTCCTAAGTTGCTAAACTCCTGGTGTAGAGCATGCAATGCTACAACGCCATTCAGTACCTGTGATAGCAAAGGGGAAGTTCTTCATGGACACGCAGCAATCACGCAGCAAAGACACAGCTGGTGCTTGGCAGGGAAACTGAATGCTAGGGGCTCATGTGGGTGGGTGTCATGGGCCTGTGTTGGAATTTTATATGGTATTTCACCTAAAAAGCAAGCCATATGCTGAACTGCCTATGTAAATTAGTGCTGTAGCCTTAAGAACTAATTAATGAAATCAGAAATGGCTGCTGCCAACTTTCTCAACAGATGTGCATGGTCAGCCAATTATGAAGGGCTTTGTAATACAAACAACATTGTTAGCCAATAATCAGTGCCAAAGTGTCAAGCACCTGCGGAAGGTTACAGTCTTAAAGATGTATTTAAGTGTGTGTGCGTATGAATAAAGGGTCCTGTTGCTGCTAACTCCTGTGGAGTCGTCTCTCAGGTCCAAAAACCCGTCTCCCATGGTTACAACTGGCGCCCGAAAACAGGTAGCTAGCCTTTCGCAAAATCTGGCTGGACCAGACGTGCGATTTCAGACCGCAAAATCTGAAAAATCCAGACGTGTGGACTCTGTCCCGCAGAATCCAGTTAATTGGACGTGCAGGACGCTGACCCACAGAATCCAGCCCCGGCTGGACGTGTGAGTGCCCTTGGAAGAGGAAGAAGTTGGGAGGAAAGGTCGTTGCCGTCGAAGGGCTGGCCGGCACCCCGGACATGCGGTAAGCTGCAAACTCGCATAATGGAGAACGAAGCAGCTTGAAAGTAAGTTTTAGAATTCCTCGCTATGCGAGAGCTGCCGAGTCCACCGAAAGGCTGGTGTATGGCTTAAGTGGACTAAAAAAGCAGAATTGCCTCGTTGCTCTTAGAAGTGGCAAAAAAGGCCGAAAGTAAGCAATAAACTTGAAAAAAGAACAGAAAACAAACTGTTAATGAAAGCCAAGAGGCAAAGAACTTAAAGCCAATCTAGCAAAAAGTCATAAACTGCCTTAAGCAGTATAAAGTGGCGAAGATGGTAACAGTCGCGGCTTGGCAGCTGTTACATAGACGCAAAAAGCCGCAACAGCTTTTCAGCCATCGCCTCTGGCTCAGGGGAGGAAAGAAACTTGGCGGTCGTCTGAAAACTCTGACAGCGAGCCCATTCCCAGCCCCCCAGCCCTGGCCGCCGCCGCGTGAGTCCAGCTCCTGCCGCTTTCGGGATTTGCTGCACCCCCAACCACTCCCGCTTGCCCCTGCTGCCCTGCCAAGGGTCCCAGCATCGGCGCAAAAAGGAAAAACAGCTCAGAACGAGAAGTAAAAAGAAAAGCTCTGTATTAGTAAAATAGTATAGCCCCCATCGCACCACGTGGGCTTTGTTTGTACCATCTCCGAGCTCTGCGTGTTCCTTTTCAGCTTGCAAAGTGCTGTAAAGTTGCCGAAAACTGTTGTCTTGACTCTGTTTTGCTTCGTTTCCATCTCTAACGCTGCAAAAGTATTTTTTCCAGCCGCACTCCAACTTGCTTTATAAAAGAATTTTGTGCTACGCAATTCAAACATGGCGCTTCTTCTCCAACGGGGAGGAAAAGTCCCCCCCGCCCCGGCTCTAAAGAAAGGGGGGAGAGCTTCTCGCATTAGATCATCGGCTCTTTCTGTCATGCGCAAGTCTCGCAAGGCATTCTGGGAGTTGTAGTTTGGACAGGTAAAGCTTTGCATTACGTCATCAGCTCCTTGCAAGGTCATATGGGAACTGTAGTGATCTTGCAAAGAGCCCTGAGAATTGTAGTTCTAGCATACACCCCCGACGAACTGCAAGCCTGTCAGTGTTGCAAACAGCAAGCAGCCTCAACGAACTCACTTTAACAACCATCAGCTCAGCTTTCTTTTGAGACAACGAGCCTCAAGCACCTGATGCCTTCCAGTCACAGCTTTATAATACATCATGCAAGGACAAAATGCAGTGTCTTTCTCCAGCAATTCAGAGAGCAGCAAAGAAGTCTAAAAGAAATTTGTTGAACTGATTCTCTGTTAATTTAGCTTTTGTTAAATGGTTATAGAGTGTTGTAAGCATTTAATAATCTAGGGAAAAGTTTCTATTTTTCTTTCCACAGGTTGAAGTCAGCAATGGATAAGAACAACCAATTTCCTCTGACTGAATCAAGATCAGTTACCAGAACATTTGAGCAACTAGTTGAAGCTTTTAATTTGATCCCTCAGATTCAAAATTCAGAACACCTGATAGTAACTGATGTGTTTCCATTTGTTAGTGTTAAGCATTTTCCAAAAGCTCTTTTAAAACTACCAAAGTAAATTAAAACACATAATGATTTTAGTTATACAGCATTAGATTAGTTAAGTTATGTTCTTTTCAATTAAAAAATGTAGTTTACAGAAATACTGTTGTGTAGTATTGTATTTCTGTTAAGGTTTTAAGTTTCTTTTGGTGCACCAATGACAATGCCTGCAGGAATGTTTTTTCATTTGTTAAGAAAGTTAAGTTGTTAAGCTAACAAAATAACATTTTTAATTTGTTAAGCAAATAAGGATTTTAAGTAAAGTTAAATAGTGTTTTTAATTTGTTAAAAAGTTAAAATATCAAGCAAAATAAGTTAAAGTATTAATTAAGTTATCTAAGTAATGTTCATTTAGTCCAAGTTTAAGTCATTAAAATTAAGTTACATTTATAGCTTATTGTCAATTAGTACCCTTCCTACATTAAGCTTGCTCATTTAAGTTACTAGTGCTTATAATTAAAAAAAAAAGGGAGGAAAACTAAGTAAATGATTAAATAAATCTTAAGGAAAAATAAAAAATTTAGGTCACATAAGTTGTCATCTGCAAAAGCAATGGAACTGTAAATGCTGTTTGTGGATCTGCTGTTATGAATGAAGGTAGCTTTAATCTACTGCCAATTCAAGACATTTAGTTTACCTTTGTCAATGTAACCAGATAGCAAGAGCTTTGTGTTAGCTGATATCAAGTAAGAAACCCTCTTAAACATGTTTAAGTAGCATTCTAAGTTCAATAGCTAATCAGTGCCTTATAGCATTAATAATGCCAGTATTTTATCTGTTTTAGCAACTAGTGTGAATAATGGTTCTCTTTCAAATTCTTAGTTTAATTCCTTAAAATTAATAAGTAGCTTCGTAATTTAATTAAGCAAGTCTTATTAGTATTATTGCTGTGTGTATTAATATTATGCTATTAGGATGTTTAAGTGTATTAGACAAGCCATTCTGTAAGCAGTAACCGGACATAGGCAGTTCAAAAAAAAAGGAGGGCATATGTTGGAATTTTATATGGTATTTCACCTAAAAAGCAAGCCATGTGCTGAACTGCCTATGTAAATTAGTGCTGTAGCCTTAAGAACTAATTAATGAAATCAGAAATGGCTGCTGCCAACTTTCTCAACAGATGTGCATGGTCAGCCAATTATGAAGGGCTTTGTAATATAAACAACATTGTTAGCCAATAATCAGTGCCAAAGTGTCAAGCACCTGCAGAAGGTTACAGTCTTAAAGATGTATTTAAGTGTGTGTGCGTATGAATAAAGGGTCCTGTTGCTGCTAACTCCTGTGAAGTCGTCTCAGCAGGTCGCAAACCCGCCTCCCACGGTTACAGGCCTGAGCTGCCCCTTGCACTGTGCAGGTAGTGCTGTCACATGGACCGAGGGCAGCTAATGCTGCACTTGTTTACTGCATGCATGCGGCTATTTCCAACTACATTACTCTGTCCATGTTCCTCAGGGAGATTAAGGTTGCCCTTCTTTCTGCAAATCCTCAGCTGAGATCATCCACAGCTTTACTATCTGTGCTTCAGCAGGGCCAAATCCCATCTTGCAAACAGGTTTATACTCAGTGCCGTTGTGATGGCTCCATCTGTGGCAAGGGATCCATGCTCACAGATGTGCTGGGGACCAACAAACACAAAAAACATGTTTCTTCCCCAACCACTTTGCAGAGGAGAAGCCAAAGCACTGGACAGTTGATTCTTCTCCAGGCAGTCATCAAAGGAACTGTTGTTTCCAGAGGATAAATCCCAGGAGTCACACAGGTGTGATAACCATGCTCACTGCCAGCAGTCCCAGCTTGATTGGAGCTCCCAGTCAAGGCTCCCCGGCATGGTGGGATCATGCATGCAAGGGGCTTGGTGGCCTCCTTGGTGGTGCTGTCACTGGGGTGACACATGACATGACAGTGCCTGGTGTTGGTCCAGCTGGAAAGTTAAATATAAATATGAAACTTTTTAGTTACTTTTGCAAGGATAGAGGATGACCCTCAGGAGTCTTCAGTACACAGGACTGCAGCGCCTGAGGTTGTGTGTGAGCGGCTGTTCAGGGTGTGATGGTCTGACTGTCAGTGCCTCTTGTGGCAGTCAGAGCACAGCGTCTGCCAGGAGTGCCAGATGCCTCTCAGCTAGGCGCGTGTGGAAGGGGATGCTGTGAAAAGAGCTGCAGGTCTTCCTTCTTTAACACTCCTGTGGAGCAAAAGTACAGATGCAGCATGTGTCTCTGCCCTTTTCTGCTAGCCTTTAATAGAGCATTGTCTTTGTACTTTTAAAACCATCCTATGCAGTACTCTGGAAATTCTGTCCTCCTCTACACAAAACCCAGCAAAACCAGCATAATCCTGTGTGTTTGGAGAGGTGCACTTGCTAAGGCAGATTGGTTTTGACAAGTATGGCAAGCTCCTACTTGCCTGTCCGGCTTGGTTTCTAACAAGACAGCTCCCAGGGTTGGGGCAGCTGCGATAACCCCCTTTCTCCAGGAGGATGTTAAGCATAGGTGAAATCTATGTCAGCTAAACCTAGGAAAAAAAATCAAAACTTGTTTCTGAATAAAAATGTGCAAAAACTGCATTTAAAAATGAAATTTCTCTATTTAAGAAATATATGTCATTACAATTCTGTTAAAGTAGGGGTGAAATTACTTCCCAAATTTGAAAGTTCTTTAAGTTTCCTAAATTGTTTTCTGAGAAGTAACCAAGCTGTAGTCACCAGATCAAAATGTGATGCCATCCAGAGCTGATAATTGTTGCTTGTGTCTATAAAACTTCAGTTTCCTGATGATTTGCCTTCCAACTTCCCGTGGTTCACAGTTTGAGATTTCAAGAAGATGAGTAGTTTGTGGAGGGTCCTTCAAAGAGGAAATGCACGAGGTGCTCTTCTTGATGACTTGTGGGAATTTTTTTACTTGCCTGGCACAGACCACACAAAAATAATTTTCTATTAATATTATGTTCATTTGCCCTAGGATAGAAAAATAGTGCTATCAAATATTCATGTAGGCCATGGTTTTTTGTTGCTTTGAGGTTTTTTTCTGTAAATAATAATGTTATTTTTATAAAAATACAGGACTAGTTTTCTGTCCATCGAGTATGTTTCAGTGATGCTAAAACTTAGGCACTCAGTGTCTCAGCATCTTAGCATAATTGAACCAACACGATATGTCAAGAAGATGCAGCTGACTTTTTTCAATGTGTAACATCTTTATGCCTGCAGCTGATTTTTCTAAACACTTATTTTCTCAACAATCTCTTTTATGAGGAGACTTCCTGTGAATTGCATAATTTGAGGCAGAAAAAACACAGTGAGCAAAAATATCTCTGGGAGACCCTAGAGCATGAAAGGAAAACAATAGGCATTTTTCTCTCCTCTGATCACCAGCAGCAACGTGTGTTGAGAACATTCATCACATTGGTTTGGTCTCCCAAGGCTGTGGCTACAAATTCAGTTCCTTCCTCACTGCTGCCTTCAAGCTTAGTGTCTCCCCTCACAACTAATTCAGTGTGAGGTGTACACAGAAACTGGGACAGGTGGTTGGGAAAGGCAGCAATGACAAGTGACAGGGATGAAGCTGCTAATGTGCACATTTCTGAGCAGTGGAGAAAGAGCCTGAAAGCAAAGTAGCTGGTTACAGGAAAATGAGGTGTGTTGTCTCCTTGACTTGGTAGATATTTTTTTTTCTTCTGGTGCATACATTCATTTGATATCAGATGTCCAGGGGTAAAGAGGTTTCTGTGTCTCATTATGAACCAAATCCTGTCATTTCTCTAAAGGGAGTTTATCAAAATATATGTATTAATAGTTTGTAGTATCATCAGTATATTTGCAACATAGTAAGCATTAGATTTCATGGTAATGTAGTCATGTAGATAAAAAAGTCCTCTAATCCAGAGGAAAGCTATCAGATGGGAAACAAAAAGCCTACAGATAAACTTACCGACTGAAATGCTGCCAGAAAGACTTTTTACCTCTCCACTAGGATGTCCCTGTAAGAAGGGCCGGTACTGGGGCTGGGTCTCCATACCTCCCACCACACCACAGCACTGTAAGCAGGTACATTCCCAGGTGATACAGTGAGTCTTGCGTCCTTTAGAAAGACCAGACAGTTACTAAAAACATACATTAGTGTGAATATAGGTTTAACATTAACCTATAATTCAGTTTGCCAGTTTGGTAAGGGATGCTGTCTGCCTCCATTCTGAAGCCTTGCAGCACTGAGTGGCATCCCGTGCTCTGGTGATGCCTAGCACAACTGTTCACAGGCCTTACTGCAAACAGCAGGTAAAGTGGTTTTCCAGGTTCCTGACCCTGTCTCACACACAGCTGAGTCAATGATTTTTCTCTAAGGAGCTGTGTGCCTACTTTCAGTGACTCCTCTCTGCCTGCAGTCCTCTGTCCCACAAGTGTGTGCTTTGCAGAAAGCATTGGTTTTGGCCTGGACACAACATCTTTGGAGAAGTGACTTGACTGTCTCTGCTTTGGTTTATCTTTTTTCCAGTTTCCTACTCCTACCCATTTCCTGTACACTTGTTCTCAGCTTGCTAAACCTTCATACTGGTTGCAGAGAGTGTCATATGTTGACAGGATCTGTTTCTTTCCACTCCTACACGTCTTCAAAGATGAGGTCGGTGTGGGACATTCCAAAAAGTAAGAAATCCCCACACTGATTGTGTGTGCTGACTTCCATTTTTGATCTTTGCTATCAAAATCATCTTAGCTGCAGGGCAGCACTAGAAGAGTTGTGCTTTCTTTGGGCTGGTAAGTCAGGCTGTGTTTAAGGGGAAGGCATGCTGTGTATTTTGCCAATAGCATATTCTGCTTTCCTCCCAAGGGCTTCTTCAATATGCTGATAACTATTCTCTGCAAGAAGACAGCCACTAAGACACAAAAACTCAAGGATGTGTTCATATCATATTTTGGCTTCTCTTACATACTCATGGGAAATTGTTTAGGTTTAGGCGCTGCAGCCTAGCTTATAGTCAACTCTAAAATTATGTGATTTAATTGAATCAAAGGTGAGCTGGTGTAGAACTATGTGGATGAAACAGGAAGAGGAGGCACCATAAAGATGTTCATGAAACAAGTACATACCGTCAGCAAATGTCTTCTTGAGAACTTCACAGTGAGGAATTAAAAAATGTTTCATCATACTCATGCTGTGGCAAGGTAGTGTGTAGCTCAAACACATTAGAAAAGGATTACAAGAAGATATCAGTGCATCAGTAAGTTTTAAGAACAGCCTGGAGGGTTTTTTTGTCAGCGTTAAGGCCCTGGCCATCTCATTTATTTTATAGATCCAAGTTTCAAAATTATGATCTTCTGATGAGAGTAGTAAATAAGCAATTAGCAGAACAAGCTGCTTGTTCTGCAGTAGTGCTCAGAGGCATAGAGTGTATCACTGTATTTCCAGAGAGTCAATGTATTTAATTGATATCCCATAAAGATGCCAGACTCTAGTGGTTGCCTTTTCTTTCTTGCTCACTCTTTTCTCACAGTATTTGGTATTTCCAATCTAATCCTCCAGAACTGCTAAAAAGGAGGCAGTATTCTCTGCCCACAGCCTGCTTGTCTCTGCAGTAAATCTCTTGGGTTTAACCAAATGTGTGATGAGATGTGAAACTGTGATACTCGTAATACTATCTTTTGTCAGAAGTATCCTAAGTGACAAAAAGAGTAGTTTTTATGGAGGTGTCATCAGCTTTTGTTTTTCTTCCTGAAGAAAAGTCTGAATTCCCCCTTTCAACCCCACTCCATGCCATGAGAGGTGCTTATGCAGTTTGCCCTAACAGTCCAGGTGAGGGAGTGCAGGTGGATCAACTGCATTGCAGAGGGTCTGTTATTAGCAGCATGTTTCTGTGGTCAGATTCTGATTCACCACAGTGCTGAGAACTGCTTTGTGCTGTTCAAGATCTTTCTAACTCTTCCTGATAATTGCTGGGTAGGCAAGGACAGTTTAATGCTGCATCACTGCACAATACAATCACAGTAAGGCAACCTGCTTCTTGCTACTGCCCCCAAAGTCCCACTGTGCCTGAAAGGGGCAGCTGTGTTGTGGTACCTTTGACCTGCTTCTGACTGGGGAAGCAGGATTGCAAGCCATTTGTGGAGACAACTGCAGAGAGGACAGAGTCCTGATTTGGACTCAGAAATCTCTTTTCTGGACTATACGGAGTGCAGAGAGCTGCCAACGTCCCTATGATTCCCTAAAGGGGCAAAAATCAGTAAGTAAGAGGAAAAATCATTTCAGGTCATTGTTCTGGCTCAGTCATACCTTTCATTTACAAAATCTGCTTCAAAATGGGATGCCTCACAGTCCATGCTCTCTTTCTTTGTCTCCCAATTAAAGGTTCAGGCAAGACAGACTGATTATTTAGATTTTTGTGGAAGCTCCTGTCAAATGTCTAATGCCTGTGTCCAAGTTGCCCCACATTATTCTAGGGCCTGGGTTCTGTGAGTTACCTTATGTACTTTTCAGCAGTTCTGTACAGGGTTCTGCATTTTGTTTCGTTTGGACTTTAAAAAAATCTGAACTCTTATAAACATTTTGACCTGCTGCTGGGCTATAAAAATCTATTCTTAGAACAAATGATGCTATGGCAACTGTCCCTGCAATATGACACAGTAGCAAGAATTCTATCTTCTTTTAATCTGTAGCTCCCAAAATACGTTCTACACATCCCAAGCCACCTGGCTTTCCCCACCCTCTTCAGAGCTGGGGAAGCAGCTACTTCCCAAATTATTTTTCTAGTTCAGTCTGAGGCAAAACTATCTTAAGCCAATTTAAGTAGATCAGAAATAACATCCTCAGTCCCAGCTGTCATAACCTATATTGTAGAATATTCCCTTTGCTTTTCTCTGACACTTTCACAGTGGCTCATATGATTTTATTTCCCCTCAGGACTTGTTAAATAATCCTTTGACATGGGCTCTATCACACACTGTATTCCTCTCTGTATATCCTACCAAAGGTGAGTTGTCAACTTGAAATCTTCTGTTTGGACCTTTTTCAATCACTATAGCATAACATTTATTCAGAAGTTAACATTTCGATACAAACCCTCCTCTGACATAACTAGCTTGTGTTCCATGAGCCGATTTATGTCCATTACAATAACTGGATTTTTGGGAGTTCATATGCAACATTTGGTTGGAATGTAGCTATGCTCATGAAGAGAGTTGGGCTCTACCTTAAGCTGGACACATAGTGTTATAAACATGCTCAGAACTATCCATTACACATTCAGACATGTTACAAACAGATCTATAGAAAAATCTGAAATGTTTCAGCTCTCCTGATCTATGCTAATTATCTACTAATTTCTCAAGTACACTGTGGGCTTGTACATGGCATCCTGCTAGTAATTGGGATCTGCAAGTGCTGTTTACTTCAGTACTGAGACACCTACAAGTTTCACAGCATTTGGTGAATAACTGAAGAATTTGTGTGTTCAGTACATCCCATATGCCATGACTGTCTTCAAGTGGCAATACAGTGATAACAACAATATGGCTATTGAAAAGTTCTGCAGATAAGAGATAAATTCAACCCTGATGTAACCCCACTGACAACTGACCCACAGGTGAAAAAACAACACACAAGACTGTGTAAAGTGGTTCTTCCTGCTATCCTGCTGGGGCTGTCTTTGTGCTGCTGCCCTGACAGCATGCCACTTGTGTGCACCAGTTTGCCAAGGCATGGCTGATAATACAACTTACAGCTCTTCAGCAGGGTCCTATGGGCATTAGAAAAGTAACTTGTTGTTGCTAAAATGTGGGCATGAATAAAAATACTTGTCCTGATTTCTGATATAAATTATATTAACCTTCTTCCTCTCACAAACTGTGTTTTAATCCTTTCAGGATAAAGAACAGGGTGACAGACTAAGTGTAATGCATTGTGTTTTAAAATTTAGCTGTGTTCATCAAATTTCTTCTTTTTACTTTATTTTACTGATCCTGAAAGTGTTTTAAGGTCACTGTCCTCCTTTTATGAAATGCAATGTACTGATACTTTTGTACCTGATGCAAGTTTTCCCTACTGGAATATAAATCCTCTAAAATACATGCCATTCACATTATGATTCTTTATTCCAGCTTTCTAGTTGTCTTTCTGCAGTACAGGAGAATGGATAAACATCCCTTAGCAGGGCAAAGGGAGGGAAGGGCAAGTGGATAATGGTGCAGAGTCCTTCTCTGCCCCAGTTGCAGGATGAGGGATCTGAGCTTCACCCTCAGCTCCCAGAGTGGAGTAGTTCCACTCTGTGTTGGCACCTGTTAATTGGGGCGCAGGTCTGAACTCAGTTCTGGTGCCTCAGGTGAACACCTGAGCCATCTGTCTACCTAACCTACCGTGCTGCCATTCAGCGGGTACTGAATCTTCCATGTGGCAAGGAGCATCTCCAGGAGGAAAGGAAGCAATAGCCTAACACACTCAGTGCAAGAATTTGGACTTTCAAGGCTAACAATCTGTCTGCTGAGGTCTGGGGCAAGCCTTTTTGCTCAGGCAGCCTTGGGGTTAATCAAGTTATATGTTTATTTATCTTTTCTATTTATTTTTCCCCATAGAGAAAGCTACATCCGTGGCAGCAAACATCCTCCTCATTTAGCATGCCCTGGGCTCATACTTTTGGCAAAAAACTATGGACAGGTTGCAGCCCACCCTGTACCTGACGTGGCTGTGCCTTGGCAACTCTCACTCTGACCAAGACACTTGTGTCATTGCAAAAACTCCCCTCTGCCGCACCAGTATAAATAATGCTTTGTTGTGTGCATGCATTTATGTAGTCAATCTGAGCTTTCTGAAACTTCTAGAGGTGCAGGACGGGGAAGAATCATAAGCCCCACTGGGATTAACTCTGTCTCGCTGTGCACAGCTCTGCCTTTATGTGTTTTCCCAATCCACTCCTCCCTTCCCTCCTCTTGCACCCACTGGCAGAGATGAGTTGTCCCAGCAGTGACTAATTGTACCAGCAGGGCAGCAGCTTCCTCCCTTCCACTCCCCAGGCACTTTCTGGATGAGGCACTCAAAGCTGCATGGGTTTTGATTTTATTTTTTGATTGACTCCTGCATGCCCACCAGAGATGTAGGGAGTCAGTGCCCGGGCAGTGGGCACTGGTGCCCTGCCATGTGCCAGCAGCCTGAAGAACATGGGTGTTAATAAATGAGGGGAAAACCATGGAGACAGTCCCATCACTGGCTCCCTGGGACTTACATTCCATCAATCCTTGATGCTTTGCATCTTTGCTTTTGCACGTTACCATCTATCATGCACTTAGCTCGTGTTTTTAACTGGGTGGTTATTTGTCCTTAGGCAGAACATGTACTCCAGCATCTGTCATTAGCAGCACCATGTGTTCAGTTCATGCTGTACATCTTTCAAGTACCGTATTTGGGTGTCATTGTCATAAAATACCTCAGGTGCCCTGTGGAGGCCAAAGACAGCCCTTTGATGGACTCCAGACATCCTTCTCCTTGTCCAATTATCCGGTTGTTTACCAGCTGGACTCTCAATCACCCTATTATATTAATTGCAACATTCCAATAATTATGTTTCCTGTTTTTCAGGCCTATATGCTATTATTTCAGCCTGCCACCATACAGAGGTCAAGAATGAAGGCTGCCAATTTGCATTGCATACCTACCAAAAACAAACGGAATGAACTTCCCAAGAAACCTGGAGAGTACATTGATGTCTACAAGAACACTGGGTACCATGAGGCAGCTCAGGCTCCAAACTTCACCTTCCCTGCACAGACTTCCCTACTGAAAAGAAAATTTTACCTCCAGTTCCACTTTAACTTTGAAGAATTGTGATTTTTCCCAAGCCACTAGCCAACTGTATCATAAGAACTAGCAGTGGTGGTTTTGTCACATTCCTAAGGATATTTAGCATTTATTTTCTGAAAATAGAAAGATAAGTAAGATACTGACTCTTTTTTTCCCCTTCAGTAAATCATGCCATTCAAAACCAGTTGCTCTATATGTCATTCCCAAGAGGAAATATTTGCAATATCATTTTATTCCTACAGAAATGTATTTATTTCCATAGAAATAATAGGCAATAAGCACATTTTATTCCACTACATTTATCACATTGGAAAGACTGCCTTGGGCTTAGGCATTTTCCTGCTATTCTACAAAAGTACATGAACTTGTTCAGGTTCTGAAAATATTGAAGGATCTGCTTTACACTAAATTAAGACTATTTACTTCCAGATGCACCCTCAGTCCCACCCTGTCACTCCACCTTCCTTACCCTCTCCATTACAAGGCTTCCTACACCTTGAGTGTTTATGCCTACAGAGTCAGTGTAGGAATCCTTTCTGCCAAGTGAAGTCTTACTCTTTAAGCAGTAATTTGTTGTTATATTTGACACTGGTTTCCTCACTGAGCAGACTCTACAATCCCAGCAAATACCTGTGGTTTCTGTGGGAGCTTTGTGTAGGTTGCTTATGAAAATCTGTTACACATGTTCCACTGAGGACCAAGTTGGAGTAGAGATATTCCCAGTGAAGCTTTCAGGTCAGCTAGGACTGAAATTATTCCAGCTCTGGAAAATAAATAGCAGCATGGTAAACACTCTGGGAAATCCAACATAGCTGACACTAGAAAACACCAAGGACATTCCAATGGGAGCAGGAGTTGGGGGGCACATGGCTCTTACTGGGGACACTGGGAGTAATGGCAAGCAGTGGTCTGCACAGGACTGTGAGACTCAAAGATATGTTCAGGACCCCCCACATCCAGGCAGTTTAGCTGGGACTAATCATCAGTTTGCCCAGAAAAGTCCTTTTTCTGGCCTGGTGTGGGCTAGTGTCTCAATGAGAGTCTGTGTTTTGGCATAAGAAGGATTGTGACCACAACATGTGTTGGGGGTCAGAGGCATGGAGCATCAGTGGGTGAAGGAGAGGTAGAAGGGGCTATGCTTGCACACTGAAGTAATTCCTAATAGGAGATGACAGTTTTATAATTACTTCAGTCTTCAGAAACACATGTTCAACACTAACAAGAGTTAAAGAAAAACATTTTAAAATAATAATGCCTGCTTTAGTTCAGGGTAAATGAATGATTGGTTGGTTTTTTTAGACTGAGTACATTCCCTGTTCTTATCAAATATGCAGCACATTTCCTACTCTTTATATCTTATACTGCATCTTTTAGTTCCTTTTAAAATACTCCTCCTGCCAAGTGCAGAGAGATGCAACTGATTAATTGTATCATGGTAACATTTGTCAATGGTGACACAAACAGTTCCTTTTTCTTCTCCTCATCTTTCTTCTAACTTTCCCAGCCTCAGTGACATTTATTTTTATGCACTGCTGGATTTGAGGCCCAGGTACTACAGAGGACTCTGCTGAGACCTAATGCCACATTTGCCCTCTTCTGAGAAACTGGGAGTGAGACTTTTATGTTTCTCCTTTGTCCCACAGCAGCCAACACTAGAGTGAGTGGAGCTACCACCATAAACCACACCTTGCCTGCAATATGAGTCATATTTCTAAGCAGATTTTTTTTCCTGGTAAAAGATAATAGAGCAAGTCTTCAATGTCAGTAGAAAATCCCATGAATTTCTATTCTTATTAACTAGAACAAGTCTTTGTCTTTTTCCTGCAGCGCAGCTTGCACCCAATATTATCACATGGTTGAGGGAAGACTCAGTGGAATGATAGAAAGATCACAGCAGAAAACAGAAAATGATCACAGCTACTTGGGAACAGCACTGAACTCATAACAATTCCTTATTTCAAAAACACATTAATGTATAAAATACCAGAATAAGTATTTTATTAATGCATTGCTTTTTAGTATAGTGATTTTGTGACCTAATTGCACTCCAGAAGCAATTGTCTCTTGTAATATAAGCTCTGGATGTAATGGAGACATTAAAAATATCTCTGTAATTAATGACAACTTAAAGTCTTGTGCATCAAAAGCCATTTGTGTGCAAGACTTTTGACATGCAACTGTGTCTGTGTGGTTAATGCATTTTTCTTATTTTCATATGCCACAGTGCAGGTTTGCCAAATGAGGTGCATGGCTGCTGGCTTCCAGGGCTCAATTCCAGGACTGTCATGGCAGGACCAGTGGCTGAGTCATCGCCTCTTCCTGAAGGTTGAGTGCTTTGCAAATCTGAGCAATACTACATGCTTCTCCATCAGGATCTGGATGCTGGCACAAAGTCACTGGTAGGTACCTTTGTCCCCAGAAATGCTCATGAGTAGTAAAGCTTTGATTTCAAGCCCCACTCCCACCCTTCCAGGAGAGGCACCATCAAAATCATGTTTTTATCAATATGATCTTGTTACTGAACCCTTATCCAAATGAGTTCTAAAACTGCCATATTAATTGTACACTACATTTTAATCAATATGCAACCACATTCTTGTGATTACTTTGTCCTTTAGGGAAGACGTCCTGTCTCTGCTGGGATAGAGAGCTGGTGAGTATAAGTTTCTGTGCTTTTCTGAAGACTGTAACTCTGATTTAAGGTAGGCTAAGCTACCAAGGTAAAGCATATGGCCCTTTATGGCCAGCTAACATGGTGTCAAGCATCCCAGCATCCTAACAAACTTCTAGTAAGTATTAGGACTGCTTCTGGCATGATTTCACTTGGCTGGAAAAACACACCTCTTTTGGCCATCATGGGAACATGTCTAGGGAGCAACAAAATCCTAGAGTCATAGAAAAGTTTGGGTTGAAAGGGACTTTAAAGATAATCCAGTTCCAAACCAAACCTCTGCTATGGACAGGGACACCTTCCACTAGCCCAGGTTGCTCAAAGCCCCAGTCAGCTTGGCCTTGGACACTTCCAAGGATGGGGCAGCCACAGCTTCTCTAGGCATTATGTTCCTATGTCTCACCACTCTCTCAGTAAAGAATTTCTTCCTAGTATCCAACACAAATATCTCATCCTTTAATCTGAAATTATTCCCCCTTGTCCTATAGTTATCTACCCATGTAAAAAGTCTCTCTCCTTTTTCATAACCCCCTTTAAGTACTGAAAGACCACAAGGGAAACAGAACCTGCATGGATCAACTAATTTTTTTTTTAAGAATGTGGCTCCATATGTACTGAAAGTGCTAACTCTCTATTCCTACTATTCCTACACATCAACTTAAAAACAGTGATTTTTTTTTTTTTCCGTTCTGGACCACCAGACAAAAAGTATGAACTTTCCTTAGGTGACATAGGTAGGGCTCCTAAATCTGAACCCCACTAAGAACTTGCCAGCTAACACATTTGCACATTCCAGTTTGGAGACACCACATGTCCACCAGAGTTCAAAGCCAGATACCTGTTTGATCACACTTCAGAACCTCTGGGTAAGTCAGACTGAGGAATTACATCCAGCCAATTTTGTACTGAGTTCACTATTTCTTACTTGTATAGAACATATCTAGCACAAATTGTTGTGCTAAATTTGGGGACTATGTCTCCCACAAACTGTATCTGGACAGTCACACACACGTGCATATGACTGTCACACAAGGTGTACAAAGAGTCATCAACCAATTTTGAGGATTGTTACATAGGCATACACAAACTTTCTTTTCAGAAGGGTCTAAGTAGAACTTATAATTCTGGGTTTTTCTTACTAAAGCTGTTGATTGTTGGTAAGTGTCCTAGTTCAGTAAGCTGGGACCAGTTTATCACTGTGTGTGTGTGTGAGATCAAAGCTGTGTATTCTACACCCTCTAGTCATTTCTCATGAACTGTTAACAATGGACCATTTGCAGCAGCTGCCCAGAGCACACCTGACCCCTCAGACTGCAAACTGAGTGTTAAAGAAGCCTGTGAGATAGGAGCTGTGATAAGTCCCCTCCAGGGAGTTGTTGTCACTTTCACACCCAGCCTGACAGGTCATATCTGCTAATGGTCCATCAACGATTCCAAAAATATCCCATGAGTCACAGAGTCAGATCACCTATTGTGGAACTCCCCACCCTGGGGCAGGTACTGGGCGTTCCTGCCTGAACCAGAGGGTATATAATCCTGAGGTCTGGGGACTTCTGGGACCACTTGTTGAATCCAGAGGAGGACCAGAACCTCGACAGGAGCAGACCACAACTCTTGACCAGGCTGTAACTGTCTTCTGCACAACAGGTTTTTCCCTTCCTTTTACTTTGGACTCAGGGGAACCACGTGGGCCTCAGCACAGGGGCCAACAAACACCATTTGTGTTTGTGTCCCAGGGGGCTGGGTTATACTTCTGGGGTTTGTGAGGCAAAACCAATTTCTCTTTGTATCATTGCATTTATTGTAATATTTTTATTAAATTGCAACTCTGACTTATGATCTCTTTTGTGTTGGGTTCACCTCTCCTGCCAGTTTACCTTTAAACCAGCACAGAGCATCAAGGCCCTACTTTTGCAAGAGCACAGTGTTAGTCTTCCAGGTATTTTATGTCATAGCTTATCTTGTTAACCAAAGTAGTGGTTGCAAGCACAAGCAAGGAATGCAGTGGCTCTGATGTAACTAAAATCCACTAGAGCTGAAACAATTTGCTTTGATCTGTAATATTCCTAGAGGGAAGTTTTAAAAATCATAAAGGTCTTAGATGTACTTACTGAGGTAAATACTGGGTCACCATATATTTAGCAATGAAAATACAAAACTCAGAAAAACATAGTGTATGAAAAAACTTCCTCCACATAACTATAGAGGGGGAAGGAGGAAGGGGTTTGCGTGAATGTGTTCTTAGTTGCTTCTCTTTATGCAGATAAATCAGTGAGTGCTCTGTTGTATTTTCTGTGTTCTAGGAGGAAAGAATGTTCAGAGGTCTGTAATTATCTCACTCAGGCTTCCCTTTTTAGAGGGAGCTGAAACAACTGCAGCAATCCCACTGAAAAGTTGGACTTTGGAGAAAGAAAAAAAATGTCTTCTTCCATATTCCTCTGCCAGCTAGAGTGTGGAATAATATTCTGTGGCTTACAGGCTGTAAGATAAGAAGGTGGTACTGGACATTTACCTGGTAACAGCACACTGTAGTGATGAGGTAAAATCAGAACAGAAGTTTTTTGGAGATTTCCTTAGGGCTTCTTTGCCAATGGCACAGTCTCACTTTACCACAAAGCAAGGAAAGTCCAAGCCAGGAACTTTCCAAGGGCAAACAAATGGCTCTGACTGTTATCCTGGCTGCTTTGTACCACACAGATGTGAACCCTAGTTCCATGCACAGAGCATGTAGATATCTTCTCATGGTAAACAAGGCTCCAAGTTCTTCATTATCTGCTCACAGGTGATTTCTAGCACTTCATTACCTGCTCACAGGTGATTTCTAGTAGCTTGGCAGGTTGCCTCCTCAGTACTTAGAAAGGTGTGGTTATTTTATTGTTGTTTTTATTTTGTTTTCTTAGAGAACTTGCCTGCCACACACAGTGTATAGGCTGTGCCATTTTTTATTATGATTGCCATAGTGCACCTCATCTGACAGGTATCACCTTTTTCTGCTGGCATGTAAGACTTCTTGAAACCCATCTAGTTCTGGTACTGGAGCCAGTAATGAAGAGAACATCAGAGGCAAACAAATAAGCAGAAACCTCAGGTTTTGCTGAGCCTCATGGTTTGAGCAGGAACACCAGGCAGAGCTTACTTAAATTCTTCATTCAGGAAGCAGCTGACCAAAACCAAGGGGCAACCAGTGAATTTGCATGAGACATGCAGATCTGGTGAGTCAAGATGTACCTCTTGACAACCAAAGCATTGGCATGTCTATGTCCTAAATAGGTTCCTGCTGGACAGAGAGGAGGTGATCTGAGGAGAGGTAGGTATTTCCCTACTTTGCTTGCTTTGGCTGGGAGAGAGTTAAATTTCTTCACAGTAGCTAGTATGGGTCTGTGCTTTGGATTTGTCCTGAACACAGTTTTGATATCACAGGGGTATTTTCTTTACTGCTGAGTAGGGCTCAAATAAAGCCAAGGCTGATTCTGCTCCTTAACCCACCCCACCAGCAATCAGGCTGGGGGTACTCAAGGAGTTGGGAAGGTATGCAGCTGGGACAGCTGACCCCAGTTAATCCAAGGGATATTCCAGACCATATTGACATCATGCTCAGTACATAAAGTGGGGAAAGAAGAGAAAGGGGGGGATATTTGGAGTGACAGCATCTGTGTTCCCAAGTCACCATTACATGTGATGGGATCCTGCTCTCCTAGAGAAGGCTGAACACCTGCCTGGCCATGGGCAGCCATGAGTTAATTCCTTGGTTTGCTTTGGTTAGGTATGCAACTTTTGCTTTCCCTGATAAACCCACCCCACAGAGTTTTTAGCTTTTACCCTTCTGATTCTCTCCCCCTGGTGGGTAGCAATCAAGCAGCTCCATGAGGCTGAGCTGCCAGCTGGAGTTAAACCACAGCACATACTCCTGGATGGATTCTCTTTTAAATATTTGGCCTTTCTTAATTGCATCTAATGGTTAGAGTTGCAATGCTCAACCTTTTGTTATTTTCTCTCAGCTACTTAGCAGCTGAGACCTGTACCTGTACATCCTGTAGATTTATTCTTCTCTGACTGTCTTTATTTCCTCTATTTGTTGTTTGTTTGGGGGTTTTGTTGCTGTTACTGTTGTTTTTGTGATGTGGCACTCGGCACTGCTAGGGTTCTCTACACAGTTTTCCTATGGAGTTTCTTCCCTCAGGAGGTCTAGCACCTTTCCCTCACTGTTTTGGCCTTTCATCTCTATTCTTTTTCAATCTCTTTTCTTGTTTGATTGTGATATTACCAAGCATGGTAGTGCAGCAATGAAAGTTTTTCCAGCTCTCACATTCTTCTCAGTTCTGACACTTGTTCTTTGAGTTTTAGAGATCTGTTGTCTTTATGTATTGCAGTGGGCTTAATAGACTGATCTTCCATCGCTGTTGAGTCAAACCATGTCCTAAAGCTCATACACTGGAAATCTTTGTACACTTTTCTTTTGAAACATTTCCCCTCCCCTAAATTTATAAGAAGAGAATCATTAGAGTAATAGTTCTGCTTACTATATCTACACTAACTTTGACATTCCTCCCTCACTTCTGATGAGTGATTTCACTACTTTCTGAACCATGGAAGGCATACTCTGCAGAACCTGGAGGTAATGCTTCCTTGTTGCAAACCAGGGCCTAGGGAGACTCCACACACCAATGTGATGTTCAAGCAAATCCCAAGTTTATTCAAAAACACAGGTAATATATGACCTCATGTGACCCCGCCCTAGGTACGGTGGTCTGACTCCAATTGGTTGAGGCTGGAAACATGTCCTTTTAAGGTGAAAATGAAACTTGTGAGGTGGTCCTTCAGACCCACCTGAATCAGAGCTGCAACATCTCCCCCTTTTGTTTCAAAGAACAAAGCAAAAATGCAAACAACATAATACACATAACTCCTTAGCTAACTCATCCAATGGGGAAATTGTTACCATTAGGATACTATCCAGACTCATGCATATTGCAACTTGAACAGAAAGGCTGAAAATTTTGAAAATTGAGAAATAACATTTTGAAAGTCTTAAATTTTGCTAATTCAAGACTTAACAGGGTATTTGCAGGTTACACATCCCTACCTCCCCCTCTCTTTTCAAAATAGACCTTTGGAAGGAGGTACAGTAACCTTTGTAAACTAACACAAACTAATACATGACTAAGATATGTATGTTTGGAATTTGCAAACTTACAACTAGTGCAAAACAAGAAACTTTTCTTTCACGCGTGAAATTGTGGTCCTTCCTGTGCAGTCGTCACCGCACAGACCACTGTAAACAAACTACGAATTTTATTAAATTTTGTGCAAAATGTCCAAGAGTGCAGAGTGACTTCACTTAGCAAAGAAGCAAGTTCAGTCCAGCTGAACTAAATCTCCTTATGTTCAAGGTCCATTCTCAGAACTTCTGTGTGGCCATCACAGAGGTTTGAGAATGAAGTTTTGATTTTTAGTCACCTTATACACTCCTGGTAAAGCAGCAAACAAGTGTGAATTCACAGAGGAAATTCACAAAGGCTAAACATAACTATTTACATTCTGCAGAAAATGTTCAGCAGCTGAGGGGACAGGTGTCTTTACCCCTACAGCCTGCTGGGCAACTTGGCAGTGCAATAAGCTCAGAACTGCTCTTTAACTGAAAGTTAACAGAATTTCAAAATACAGGCTAAACAACATGCTCTTGAACTGGACTGTTCTTGTTTGATTGGACAGTTAACGACTAGTCCTAGGCTACTAGTGCTTGTGGTTGTGGTTGCCAGATGGGGAAGGCAGCTTGGCTCCAGTTTCCATGAGCTATTTGACTGGCTGCGCCCCATGGCTTGCAGCCCCTCTGGTTTTTTGGAGGCCCAGCTCCCCACCCCATGTTTGTTAGAGGAGTACCATCCTTTTTATATTTAGAATGACAATCTTGGGCTTTGTGACCAAGTCTGTGACAACAGTTACGTTCTCCAGTGAAGCTTTGAGTTCTGCTATATTTTGGTTGTGCTGGACAAGATTTTGTTGTTAAATTCCAGGGTCTTTTCCCTCTTTTTTGGGTGGATTGTTTGCTAAGAGCTGTGGCTAGAGCAGAGGCATGTAGCTTTGCTTTTTCCTCCTCTTCTACCCAGGGCAATCTGGCACAGGCTTCAATTAACTGTACCAAAGTAGCTGTGGCTGGTAGAGAGGCTATGAGCTGTTGGCATTGAGGATTGGCATTATTAATTACCAGATCTTTCAATAAGGCTGGTTTCATGTCAGGGGTAATATTTGGAGCAGCTTCCAAAGCTTCTGTTACTTTATCTACAAATTCCATGAATGTCTGTCCAGGTTTCTGCATTATTTGCATATAAGGTAGAGAAGGTTTTCCCTTCTTAGGCAGATTAGAGAATGTGGTCAAAGCAGCATTCTTTGACTGTTGCAAAATATGAAAATGTAATGCAGCTTGTGTTTGTGGGTCTTCATAAGCTCCTGATCCCATTAGCTGGCCTAAAGATGCTAATTTTAAGGGATGTCCAGTTTCTAAGTGTATATTTTTTGCCTGTTCCTCCGTTAACTGCTCTTTCCATTTCTGTAGAAATATCATATAAGCAGTAGGAGGTAGAATAAACTCCATTTAAGCCTTAGTGTCTGCTGGGATTAGGTTATTGTATTTTATGAAGGCTGTGATTTGGTTTTTTACCAAGGCATTGTCATAGCCGTATTGAAAGACTACACTGTGTATTTTTTGTGCAATTTTCCAATCAAGTGGCTCCCATTTTGAGCCTTGTGTAGTGTTAATCACAGGCGCAGAAACCAGGGGTTGCAGGGAAGGTGAGGGTGTACCTACTTCTGCAGCTATGGATCCTAACTCTTTGTACCTTTGCTGGGTATTAAATGTGAGGTCGCGAGGTGGCTTTGTGAGTCCATCTGCAGAATCTGGTACCTGGGTATCAGAAAGCTTTGAAAATAAGTTAGCAGCATCGCAATTCCCAGCTCCCCCCACCCTGTTCCAAACAGAGGCTTCTTTTTCTTTTGGTGCCGTGCCTTTAAACGGCTGTGATGTTGCTCTCCATTCTGGGATATAGCTGGTGGGTGTGGCTGTCACTGATGGAGGCTGCAGGTAACCAGGTTGCTGGCGCAGAGGCAGTCTCTACCGGCGCGGGGGGTTCCAGTGCCGGTGTTGGCAGCTGTGGGCAGTGCGAGGCTATCGGGGAGGGAGTCCCCGCTGGTGCTGCAAAACTTGTGTCCTGCGCGACTGGTGCTGTGGGAACTCACTCTCGGCATGTTTGCGCTGTGGAGGGTGCACAGTGAAGGGAATGCCCAGGGGGAGCTCCGCGGGCTCCACTCCACTGGGCAGTCAATCCACGCAGGAGGTGGTGGGGGTGGTGCGGGAACTGATCCGTCCCAGGGTTGGGCGAATTCGGAGCCGACCCCGGCCCCTGCAGGCTGCGGTGGACCCGCGCCTGGCGCATGCGCTGTGATTTGCATGCAGTAGGGAGGGGGGTTGGGCGGTCCTTGCACCTCGTGGTAAGGGCGCGCAATTCCTTTGTTTGATTTCGCGGGCTTTTCAATCACATGGTCTCTTTGTTTTCCTGGCCACGCGGTTTCCAGCCCTGCCGAAATGTCTCCTGCGGCTGCCTCTTGCCGCAATGGAGCAACCCCGGCGTACCTGCGGGGCGGCGGGGAGCGCGGCGGTGAGGCGATCCCAGCCCCGAGGTACCTGCAGGGCATTGGGGGCAGCGGCAGTGGAGCCGGCGCCGAAGGTGGATGGATAGGTGGAGAGAAACCCCACGGGATTTGTCCCCCCCTTCCACATGTCTCTCTCGGCTGAGGGCATTCCCCATTGTGCCTTCTCGGAGTTAGGATTTAAATAAAAGTCACTCACGGTTTGGTTTTCTGTGGCGTGTCTCGTGGGGTTCCAAGGTTGCTGCTGAGGTGTGGCCGCTTCTACAGCGGCAGCCGGTGGTCTAATTTGCTGTGCATAGGCTGTTTCTTGGTAGTTGTAAGGCGGTGCAAAGACGACTTCTTGGCTTTTTGCGGCGACGAACGGCATGGAAAGCTTTGATTCCATGGTTGCTGTGGTCTTGCCGGGTTTTCCGGAGCGGGAGCGGGCAGTCCCGCGTGTGGGTACCGCGGCGGGGGTTCCGCAAGCAGCACTGGTGATGCCGAAGGGTACCACGGCGGGGGTCCCGCAGGAGGCATGGGCGGAGAGGGGTACCGCGGCGGCGTTTCTGCGAGCGGCGGTGCCCACGGCGGTGCAGAAGGATGTTCAGGGGAAAAGCCGCCCTGCAGAAGCAGGCTTTTTTCCCTTCTCTCCGGTAGCTCGAGGTTTTTACGGGCTCGTTCTACCTCTAACAGCATTTTCCTTATAGCTGCATATGACGAAACGAGCGGCAAAAATTCTTCAGGTGCAATTTGCGCTAAATTCCACAAATCTGCCCCAATTTTTTCCCATAATTCTATGGAAAGCGTGGAATTGGCATCTGTTAAGTGCCTTCGAATGAAGCACCAGTCCAAAAATTCCTGTAATGCTTGTCTTTCAATGTTTGTTTTTGTAACATGAGCTAGTTTTTCAAATTTATCAAGCAATAAGTTCGTTTTAGTCGAGTTGGAATTTCCCATGTTTCTTTAAGTCACCAGTTCGAAGGTCGTGGTTCCTTCAGTCCACGTTCTTCCAGCAGCTGTCAAGGCCACTACACAAAACTCCCAAGTTTACAGGAGCCAGAAGCTCTTGAAGGCTTCTCCACAAAGCACCCAAAAAAACTGGGGCATAGCAGCTCTCAAGAGGCCACTTCTTAAGGTTCTAGGCAGGTCTGCAGGTGGCTTCCATGTTCTGAGACACGTTGGGGTCCACCAAATGTTGCAAACCAGGGCCTAGTGGACTGCGCACACCAATATGATGTTCAAGCAAATCCCAAGTTTATTCAAAAACACAGGTAATATACGACCTCATGTGACCCCGCCCTAGGTGCGGTGGTCTGACTCCAATTGGTTGAGGCTGGAAACATGTCCTTTTAAGGGGAAAATGAAACTTGTGAGGTGATCTTCCAGACCCACCTGAATCAGGGCTGCAACTTCCTTCCCTGCCATCCACTCTTGTGCCCAAAGCTGCATCTGATGACTAGCTGTGTCAGCATACTCTAACTTCCTGTGCTATTATTTTCTGTAAGGAAACTCCACAGAGTACAAATCTAAGTGCGACTTTGTATTTTGGGCAAAGTATCACAGTCCTTACTGACTTTACACAGCTTGCACCAGTGTGCAATTTCATTCAAACAGCACTAATATCCATTACAGTCCGGATGTTGCCCTTTACATAGACTGTCCTGAGCACAGTGACGACTTGCAAGAAATGAAGTAAGGGTGAATATCTCTTCCAGCTGAGAAGGCTCCTTCTCCAGCTGTCAAGTTCTGATTCAGCCTTGCTGTGATGCTCATGCTGGTCACTTCTCAAGTGGTCACCCAGTGAAAATGTTCTTTGTGCAGTTTTGCTTCCTTTAGTCTGCTGATAGATTTCTTTTGCAAGGTGGGCTAATTTCAAGATGCACTGTATATTAGGGAGCTGCTGAATTTAAACTTGATCTTTAGCTTTCCGACAGCCTCCACTGATGCACAATTTAGTTTCATTCACAGTGAAATTTGCAGGATTACTCTAAGAACAAAACCCATTTGCATCCGTCAGTAATATAGCAAACAGTCTTATTTGATCAGTTTCACTTCGTTTATTTTAATAGGAATAAACCTCACTGCACCTAATTTGGGAAAAATTTGTCAGCTACTCTTTTTTCATAATAGTTATTCCCCAAGAAGCTTGATGAAATTTAGTTATTAGATATATTTGTTGAAGTTCACATTATTTCTCCTCATGTTATGGAAAACATAAATTATACAAATGTTGCAACCAAATGTTTTGATCTAACTTTTCTAACTTTCTGTGGTTCCCAAAAAGAGACATACTTAGGCTGTAACAGCTTAATTTATTTTATGTAGAATCCCTGAAAGAGGGTATATTAAAGACAAACATTTGACTGATTCAAATTACCAGAGATTAAGTGGTACTTTAGTGCTGTGGTATTTCTACTCTTAGAATCTGGACATGAATGATAACTAGAGGTTCAGATCTGACTTTAAAGGTCCTTATTAATATGTGGCTGAACAAATTTCTAGCATGTGAGAGCACAGTAAGTCACTAATGCTTTGTAAGTGTAATGAGTTTATGAGCTTCACTAACTTGAACATCTATTATTTGCTTTTTGACAATTATTTCTTCTAGACACCAATATTTGGGCATCAGAGAAAGTATAGAAACTCTGTGCAGTTGTTCATCTGTGGGGTGATGTTCAACCAGCAATGCTGGCTTGCTGCCATTCATTCCTTCCCTACTATCTGGATAGACTTGAGAGATGGGCTGATTCCAATGGGATGAAGTTCAACAAGGCCAAGTGCCGGGTCCTGCACTTTGGCCACAACAACCCCCTGCAGCGCTACAGGCTGGGCACAGAGTGGCTGGAGAGCAGCCAGGCAGAAAGGGACCTTGGAGTACTAATTGACAGGAAGCTCAACATGAGCCAACAGTGTGTCCAGGTGGCCAAGAAGGCCAATGGGATCCTGTCCTGTATCAAAAATAGTGTGACCAGCAGGACCAAGGAAGTGATCCTTCCCCTGTACTCTGCGTTGGTGAGGCCACACCTTGAGTACTGTGTTCAGTTCTGGGCCCCTCAGTTCAGAAAGGATATTGAGGTGCTGGAGCGGGTCCAGAGAAGAGCAACAAGGCTGGTGAAGGGACTGGAGCACAAGTCCTGTGGGGAGAGGCTGAGGGAGCTGGGGTTGTTTAGCCTGGAGAAGAGGAGGCTCAGAGGTGACCTCATCACTGTCTATAACTACCTGAAGGGACGTTCTAGCCAGGTGGGGGCTGGTCTCTTCTCCCAGGCACTCAGCAATAGGACAAGGGGGCATGGGCTTAAGCTCTGCCAGGGGAAATTTAAGCTGGATATCAGAAAAAAATTCTTTCCAGAGAGAGTAATCAGGCATTGGAATAGGCTGCCCGGAGAGGTGGTGGATTCACCATCCCTGGAGATTTTTAAACACAGATTGGACGTGGCGCTGGGTGCCATGATCTAGTAAATGGACTAGAGTTGGACCACGGGTTGGACTCGATGATCTTGGAGGTCTTTTCCAACCCAATTGATTCTATGATTCTATGATTCTATATGGTGTCAAGCTGGCAGTCCCTGAGCACAAGTCATAGTGAGCCTTAGCAAAGCAATGCCATGGGAAAGGGGATAGCCAATGGGATAACTAAAGACACTACTCAAGGGCAACAAACTGGATAAATCAGCTTTAATAAATGCACCAAGGGAAGAATAAAATTAATTCTTACATCTTGAATCTGAATAATATGTCAATTCATTAGACAAGTTATAAACAAGTAAGTAATTCAAACAGCATATGTCTGTTAGTAGAAAAAAAAAATCCAGTATTATTTCCATGGCTGAGCAGACAAGAGGCGATTGCCAAAATCCATTGTGCATATCTCCTGAACCACTCTGATATTCGTAATTTTTATATTGGTTAATATTTTGGCAATTTTCTCCACAGAAGATCAGCCCTAACGTTGTCATCTGAACTCTTTATAGTATAGTACATCTGTTTCACTGACTGCTTAAAAATAAGGATGAGCTGTTATATTTAAGTAAATACCTTAATTATATCCAGTAACTACCTGTTGAACTTCTCACTACTTTGAAATGCTTTTCATCTTGTAGATCAAAGCCTTATGGCTGGATTTGACTTTTATCCCACCTTTGCTAGGGAAAATCCCTAACTGACATCAGGCATTGTCCCTCTCAATTCATTACACAGTGAATACATAAAACTCAAATCTGCAGACACACTGCTTTTCATGTTACAGCAAACTGAAAGCTGTCTCCCTTCCCACTAGTTATGCCACAGAGGTCCACATTTCAGCATCCCACAGGATTGATGCTTGCAATGCCTTGCACCTGGAAATGAGCCCATGGTCACTGCAAGGTGTGCTGTGCAGCACCCTTTGATTTCAGCTATTGGGAGCAACATGGGAATATTGGCAAGGTGCTCTGATTTCTAATGCTCTTTAAAATTAAAGCCCAGATCTAGATTCCCAGTGTCCATCTGATTTGTCTTGAGATATTGAAGGGACTGATATCGACAATCACAAAATCCAATGTCCTAGGCTTGACTAAAAAAAAAGCTTTCTCCTGGTTATTGGTCAGCAGGCAGGCCTTATTCTTTCTTGAAAGCGTATTCTTATAAAGCAAATTTTGAAACCCTGTTATAAAGGAGAGAAAGACTAACTGAGTGGTCTTATGGTATCTTGGCTAGTTATGAGATGGAGTTGACGTCTTGGGATTTGCCATGTGGTACAACCTGGCTGGGGCTCCAGGTTCCTATGCACTGGAACAGGACAGAAAGGCACATGAATCCAAATCTTCTCACTGTGTATCTTCAAATCCAGCTACTGTGAAATGCATCCCTTCTATTAGAATTGTCTGCTGTACTTTTATCAGAGTTAGATTTTTCTGGCTAACTGTGCAATGAACAACTGGAAACCTAAAAGAACAGCAAGCAAGCAAGCAAGCAAATAAAAAAATGAGGAAACTTGTCTCTGTTACTACTTTAGAAGGGTTCTGACGACATCAGCCTGGGTGATGTATGAAAGAACAAACAACAAAGGTGAAAAGTAAGATGATGTATGCAGGCAGCTGAATGGAATTAAATGCATAATTATGTGATGGGGGTATGGTTATGAATCACAAACCATGCTGCCATTTTTAAAATGAGTGCTGAGGTGAAATAGACCATGCTGTCATTTTAAATGACACAAATGGGTCTTAACCTTGTTTCTTTCTATAAACCTTGATTGACTGTAACTTTTTTAAAGAAATATGTAATTGTTAGGAATGCATTTTGCTCTGTTTTTCAGAGCCTGCTGCTGCTGACGTGTATGATGAGTCACCTAATTGAACAGGGATGCGTGTCATTATGTAAAAAGAAAAACAGATTAAGAGTACCGCCCAAGTACCAATATGTATTCTGATTTCGATTACAGTAAACAAACTTGGAAATATTTTATTTTATTAATTAAAAAATTAAATATGTTGAAAATTGGTTGAAAACCCCAAGAAAATATATTTTTGCATCTGCTGACCAACCAAAAATTTCAATGTCTTCTGGTATTTATGAGAAAAAAAAATTATCCTCTTTTCACAATCACAAAAGAATCTCGTATTTTCTTAACACCAGGAAGAAGAAGATGCTTGGACAGCAAGTGATGTTTTCGGTACAAGATACAGACACTAGAGCAGAGGATTACTGCTGAAGGCAGTGGCAAACAACAGCCCACTATCCTTTAGGTAAATCCCTGACTGATAATGATGTCAGGGCTATTAAAAATAATGAGCTGTTCATATCTCGGAAAGCACTTTGGGTGGATGTAAATCCCCTTATGCAGCTTTTCCCAGGGTGGTAGGAGGAGCAAGAAAACCTTTCCCCATCTGGGGATAGTGAACACTGGTGTAGGTGCCTGGCACAGGGACTTAGCCCTGCCTGCCACCACTGCTCCAAGCATGACCTTACAGCTGCATTATGAGCTGTTAGGAGGGCCACCTGCACTACCAAGGTTAGCAATTTCCCTCCATGAAAGCTCAGCTTGGCGTTACTTAAGCCTGAACTTTCTGTGCTGGGCCGCAGTGCTATGGCATTGCCCAGCACACTGCATGCCTGATGCAGATGGAAAGCATCCAGAGATTTAGGACTGACTGTCTGTATGGCTTAGTTTGGAGCTAGGTCTGTATATGGCAGGCTGAAACCATCACTCATGTTGACCTTCCTAATCAGACCTTGCTCAGGGTTACTCCTCACTCTTTAGAAGCAACTCCTCAGGATAAAAAAAACTTTTGTAAAACCTGCAGGGTTTACCCGCAATTAATTATCCCAGCTTCCCACTTCTCAAAGTACCATTAGTGGCTTTTGGAGGGTTTTGAGGCTGCTTTACACCCTGGTGGCACTTGAAACCCCCAAGTCTTTTCAGGACCCAGTTGGAACATAACCAAATAAGTGCTGGCACACTGACCTGACAGCAGGTTGGTGTTTGCATGCCAGATGGGGTGAGCAGGCAGGGGATGCATCAGGGTGGGTAGGCAAACAGAGGTCTGAAGAAAAAGTAATGTCTCCATCTGGCCTCTGCCATCCATCTCCCCTGGCTGGTGTCTGGGCTCTGAAGGAGATCTCCTGCTGACCTCCCAGCCTCACTATGTGGTGATGAGTGCTTCCCTCCCACGGTGGTATGGACTGATTCTCCACAGCCCCAGAAGGCATCTGGACTGCAAAAGGCCAGAGGAAACAAAAGCAAAGGGTAAACAAGTCTGGCATGCAGGTCTAGCTTTTTGCCTCCTATGCTTCCTTCTCAGAAATTTGTTTTCCTTCTGACAAGGGACCCAATCCTGCTGCTCCTTCAGCTGCTCTTTCCTTCATACAAATAAATCTCCCAGTTCAGTTCCACTTGCCAGGCTTAAGGTGGATATGACCCTAATGTAATATATGTTGGCTGCTGTAGACCACTCTACTATTAATAACTCTTCAGTTTCTCCAGGACCTAAGTTCCCTTGTATTTCTCAGTAAGTTATATTTACATGGTACTTGTATGATGCAGCAGGTTTGTAAAAAGCTACAGCTGCAAAAACAGAGTCTGTTAGGATCAATAGATTGAATTTGGTCACACTCCTCACTCTGCTTTCAAATCAGACCATACCTGTTAACACAGATGGGCTACAAACCAAACCTTACCTTAGAGCATTTTACATTTAATGAACAGGGAAGGAGAACATACAGGCATTCCTGGGCATAACTACACCCAACTTGACTTATCCTTACATTCAGAAAAGACATGAGCTGAAAGCCATACTGAAAGTGCATGTAGAATTTTGGGGCAGGGGCTGTGGTGTGTGCAGATCAGCATGTATGAGTGTGAAGGCATTTGCACACAGACACTTGAACGTAAACATGGATTGATGTTTTGTGGTGCACAGGCTTTGCATGGCTCTGTAGGGCTTGCTTTTTATTTTAGCTAAGCTTAACATATAAATGCTAGGATCTAACTTTCATATTAATGATAAACAGTTGCTTGTTTTCAAATGAACTTAGGTGGATGAGTTAAATTAAAAATAATAATAGTTTGCTGGCTGCTAATTAGGAAATTAAGTAGTCATACAGTAGAGTGTCACTTCTGCTTGTGAAGGAGCTAACTTCAAGTTGTCTTGGAGGAGACTGGCTTTCTGCCAGCTCCAGTAAGCATAGTCATAGAAAAGAAAATAAACACTGATTATTGATGAGTACTTTTCCTTTGAATAATAGAAGATTTGTTCCCTTAATGAAATAATGAACCACATCCTCTTCATAAAAGAGATGCATCTTCTCTCTTTCTGTAGAAAAGAGTTTCTGCAAACCTACAATGATCAAAACTAAAAAAGAAATGCACTCATATAAGGTGTTGATTTAATCTACTTGGTTCTCTGCTGTAGTAGGTTGCATGAAACCACTGCTCTTTGGATGGTAAATGAAACAATAAAATGGAAGGTAACTTCCCACTTTTGTCATCCCAATAGCAAGCTGCATTTAATAAGGTAAACACCCTTAGAGCCTCTTCCTGGAAGTCTTTGCTGTACTCTAGCTCCCAACAACAGGAACCCTATGGACCTTTCTGCAAGGCTGAACTCTCTTCAAACATGACCTGTCATGCCCTGCATGTAACTCTCATGTTTATATGCAACTTTCCAGTTAATATGACTTGTTCAGCTAATTCTGAGGTGCAACCAGCTGAACTTTTTCAGGTAAAAAGATCAGTCCCACAGAGTTATTAGCCCTTGAAAATAACCCCAGTCTTTTGAAAAAAAGCAAAGCTATGGCCTTTTTGTGCAACTAACAAACATGCTTTAACATACTTCATGCACCCATATCAACATACAACAACTCTGCTCCTGACCTGTATCCCTGTGTCTCCTTCAGCATATCAAAACTTTAATTTCAGTCACTCCACAAATTTTGTTTAGGTCCTGTTTTCAAAGAGTCCGAACTCTGCTGGGGTCCCTGTATTGTCCTGTATAGAAAATAATACAACCATGCTTTTCTTCTGTACTCTCTGTGAATCATGAGAAGGTACAGGTTATCAAGATCAGTTTTTCAGTCATGGTAGGAGAGCCAAGGAGAGTTTCCTGTGCATATTTGTGGTACACCTTCTACAGAGGGTAGGTGCAGGGTTGCACATTAACACTGGTCAGAAAATATTTGGCTTCAACTGTCATGTAAACCATTTTGGCAGAGAGTTGTACATTTCACATTAGGAGTAATTTCAAATGCTTCACAGAAAATGTGGTTTGTATCCTTCATCCTCCCATTCTGCCTTAATTTACAAAGCCCTAAGAAAATTATATCTCCTATCATGTAGAATCTTTCCCCTCCCTTGTCTCTGCTTCACACCAAAAGGAAACTCAGGTCATATGGGAGCACTTGGTTTGTATGATGAAGATGTTTTCCTCAGCTGCATTTTTTCCAGTGAAATTACTAGCCCTATATTGAGTTTAAATATGGTTTCAACCAACTTTCAGTGGTATGTTGACCTCTTGTTTTCCCTGTATGCAAATAAATTTTTCCCTAAAACCACATACTAGGTAGACAAAGACAATTCTAGTATGCTTCTAATGCCTTTTGCACACGTTCATAGGAGATCATGCTGAATAAGTGATTTCTGCTTATGCAAGATTTCCTACCATGCAGGAACCCAGGATAATTTCATCATCATTCTCTTTGCACTAAAGAAATCACAGCAGAAGACAAGAACATCTCCTACATGTAAAAAAACAAAAAAAAAAAAGAAAAGAAAAAAAATTAAAAAGAGCGGTGGGAGAGGGAGAAGGGAAAAGAAACGAAACATGTAGTAGAACTAAGAGAGATAGACAGAATCTTCTCAGATGTGCAACAGCTTCAAGAGCCCCAGGTCCAAGGCAAGGTCTAATCCCAGAACAGTACAGGCAATTGCTGGGGAAAGCAAGGAACAGAAGCTGGTGACTTCTGCTCTATCTGGAGGCCTGTAACTATGACACAAGTTCATCAAATCATAGAATTGTAGAATGATGGAATGATTTGGGTTGGAAGGGACCTTAAAGATCATTTAGTTCCAGTTCCCCTGTCATAGGCAGAGGGACCTTCCGCTAGACCAGATTGTTCTGAGCCTTGAACACTTCCAGAGATGGAGCATCCACAGTTTCGCTGGGCAACTGGTTTACTGCCCTCAAGGCTGAGAAAACTGATCATCCTTTCAAATGAAGTATCTGGATAAATTGACCTGGAACTATGCAAGACCACCATGAGGAAGCAAGGAGTGACAGTAGTAGGTGACTCCCTACTGCGGGGGACCAATTTCACCCGTTGTCTGCAGACAGTTGCTGCTTTGCTGGGGACTTGGATCTAGGATGTCTTGTGGTGACTTCCAAAGCTTGCCTGACTCTCTGACTAGTACCCTAATGACAGTCTTACATGTGGGCATCACTGATAACACTGGCCAACTTGGATAGTATCAAAGGTGATGAGAGAGCTCTGGCAGTGACAGTTAGGAGCATGGGAACCCAGGTGCTGGTTTCAGTCCTGTCAGAAAGGGTAAAGATTGGAAGGAATGCCTTTTAATATCTGAGCAGCAGTGTATGGTTTTGAGCCATGGGACACTGTTTGAGGATCAGCATTTGCTTGGGAAACATGGGATCCACCCTACTAAGTGGGGCAAATGTATCTTTCCCAGGATAATGACTGCTTAGTAAGGAGAAAATATTAAAAAAAGTACAGCTAAAATCTTTGATCAAAGCCATAAATATCTATTTAAACTCATGAACAACATTTCAGGGAAAGAAGAGAAATATTTTTTGCAGGACAGAATGCTAAACTAAATACCATGAAAAACAAAGACCACTGTTATTAAATCTGGTGGAAGCACTGGAAGCACTGGAACATATATGTGGTGTGACATGGGATTTGATGACATGATTTCACCTAGTGTTTCAAAGTCTGAGTACCAAAAGAAATGTCCCTGGCATATCCCAGATGTTTCTGCTTGCAGCCCCTGGTACTGCCCCTGTGGGTTCCTATGGGCGGGTGTCTAAGGGACTCCTGCCCGGAGCAGACACCTCTTCAGGCACAGGACAGCTCACCACCCGAGTACCAGGTACCAAAACAGAGTTTGTCTCTATCTCCTTGTCCATGGTGCAGGTCCTGCACTGAGTGCTTCCCAACATGCCAAAAAACAACAGGAGCAGGTAAAAGAATGTACCTCCAACAGGATACTCTTGCAGAGTGGCACTCGCCTCCCACAGCCTCAGCCCTGATTCCAAGGCACCTTGACAAGCAAGGAGTAAAACCTTTGCTTGTGTGTGACTGCTCCAAACAGCCACTTTGCCTTTCGGCAACCACCCAAGGACTCTCTGGCAACTCTGTTCTGTCCAGCACACTGCAGCAACTTCCTCATTACTGCTGAGCAAGACAGCACACCTGATTTGTGTCAGCTGGCACCTTCTCCCAGTGCAACAGATTTCCAGCCTAACACCACCACCCTCTCTGCAGCTAAACTGGTTGAGTCCTTAATAATGAAGGCAACAGCTAGCGTAACTGCTGCCCTTTTTCAGGGGTCAGCACCAACACCAGTACTTGCAAACAAACATCTCTGAGAAAACACCAGCTGCCACACTCAGTCCTCTCCAGCCACTGTGGGGTCCTAACCAGACATCTCGATTCCTTACAAGATGTCTGTCCTTCCCGCTCTTCCAACATGGGTGTCTTCACATAAGAGAAGTAAAACTGAAAAAAAAAAAAACAAACAAACAAAACAAAACCAAACCAAACCAAAACAAAACAAAAAAACCCCCAATAACCAAAATAGTTTACATGTCAAACTATTGTGGTCTACTGATAAAAAAGAAAAGATAATGACACAACAGTTATCTAGTATTTTATGTAATACTAATAGCACAGCATAACCCAAGTAATGCTATTATTACTCTCAAGTGTGACTAATCAGATATGTAAAAATAGCTTTTCTCATCTCTAGAATATATTTATCTTTCTAAAATACTCCTTTTATTTAAGGTTAATTTTGAGTGATGAACATGTGAGGCAGAGTTTGACAGCTAAGAGGATTGCTTGTCAGTAAAGACTGGATAATTTTTGCAGAGCAGTGGGCATGACAGAGAAGGTTATTTTGCAACTAGTTCCCAGTCCGTGTTTGTGCAATGCCTAGGGTACTGAACCCTCCTGGCTTAAGGTTTGTTACTGCTGTCAAAATGCAAATATGAGGTCATTAATCTACATTAATCCCTCAGGAACCACAGCCGCAGGGTCCCCATGTCACAGAGACACTGTACTAGCAGGCAGTGACACCATCACCAAAAGTGTGGGGCTCAGGGGTTCATCTTCAACAGTTAGAGCTCTCTCTTACTGTACCTCTGTTTGGGTCTCCCAAGGCAGGCCTGAAAACCTCTGCTTGATTTTGCTCACTGTGGGAGGTATCAGAAGGTTATTTCTAGAGAAGAGAAAGGCTCAGCAAGTGTCAACTGAAACAGGTCCATTGGATTGAACAGAACTGCACTACTTTGTACCAGTAGGCCAATTCTCTCATTGTCTCATCCAATTCAGCTCTGCCAGGCTGATGCTGCTGGCAGTGTTGTTGGAATTTGTGATAACAGACAGAAAAAGTACATATTTTGAAATACATGTGTATATTTCTAGAAAGTCATGGGGGAGGACTGGGGTGCAGGGGCATGAAAAGAAAGAAGGACTAACAAAAACTCCTAAGCTTCAAACTCCCTTGCCTTATTTGCTCAGTTTTACTGACAACGTTTTTCTGATGCCTTTCTTTTTAAAGTGGCAGTAAATTTATCATGGCTGTCACCACAGCAGGTAACTGATGCACTGTATGCACTGGGGAAAGCACTGAGTGACAAAATTGTACTACTGTGAATAACTGTGGACTGGAGAAGAGTACACTGCTGGAGAGCTGCCTCTTCCCCTCCCCTCCAGTTTTCTTCTATTCCTCATATTAATTTTTGGGTGCTTCAGGTTTCTCCTAACCTCTCATTAAAGCTCTACCTAAAAAAACACTTTCACATCATATCCTTTCACTGTACCAAAACTCCTCTAAAACCATGTGCTTACAGGGGCAATTATTTCCTTGCTGCATAATGGTAATGATTAATGACAAACCCACTCATCACTTTGGATAAGCTAAGCACAGGTATCAATTTCTGTTCCTTTCTGCAGGAGGTATGAACTCTTTCCCATTGCATCTACTAGTTCTATTCAGAGGAGTTATCACATGCTGTGACAGAGTGAAAAATCAACAGGGGCTTTTATTGTCCCCATCCCTTCTTGTTTTCTTTCCCTAGATGCACAACACAGTGCTTTTGGCTGACTCAGCCTGACTGCAGTAGCTGTCAAAAAATTTTTAATCCTTTAGATTTTAAAGTTCTGTCAAAAGTATTCAGTGTAATTAAAGTTACTGCAATTTCACATAAGAAATAGCAGCCTGTTTTGTATATTTCATGAGCACCCAATATCACTTCTCACCTCCCTCTCCTTTTCGTGTACAAAGATTGTTTTATTGAATGGGAGGTAGCAAAGGATTATCTAAAGTTAACTTATCTGCCAGTCTTTTCATGTATAATGGTAAAGTTTATTCTTGCAAGGTGTTATGCTGATTCTAGTAATGTTTATTTGCCTGGGCAAAAAGCAACCAGTTCAGTAAGGATGATCAGGATGTCGTCCATGGGTTGCAGCCTCTTTGCAGCTTCTGGACATCTGAAGGACATGTCACAGGGTCAGGAGCTAGACATTTAATTGTTACCCTTAATTTTTTTTCACACCCATGTGCAAACTAATAGGACTTATTTTCACTTGGTATATTAAAAAAAAAAAAAAAGAAATACCATCCAGGACTTGGCAATGCTGACCTTTACACATCTGTTGCATTAAAGAAAGATTTTGGTTGTATGCAGTCCTTTTCTTCTGCTCTTTTTACAAAATGTTAATGAATAAGTTCAGTGCAATGGTTCTCAAGACAAAAAAGATGTAAACGCTGTGTACTTAATACTGTTTACACTCAATAGGGTGATGCAAGCTGTTTCACTGAATAGAGTGAAGTTGATAGAAAAGCAGCATCCTCTTGTAAGCAAATCAAGAATACTGGCCTTCGTGTTGCTTCCTACTGTGGGCTTCTTTCCGCAGTGCCACAGAGGTGCTGTGACCTCACCTTACATACTGTACGGAGTTTTCTGCACCATAATATAAGGACATAAAACTACTAGATATTATCCAAGGGAGAGCCACAAGGTTGGTGAAGGGTCTGGATGTGAAGCCATATGAGGAGCAGCTGAGGTCACTTGGTCACTTGGTTCAGCCTGGAGAAGAGGAGACTGAGGGGAGACCTCATTGGAGTTACAACTTCCTTGTGAGGGGAAGAGAAGGGGTAGGCACTGATCTCTTCTCTGTGGTGACCAGTGACAGGACCAGAGGGAATGGCCTGAAGTTGTGTCAGGGGAAGTTAAGGGTGGATATTGGGAAAAGATTCTTTACCCAGAGGAAGGTTGGGCACTAGGAGAGGCTCCCCAGGGCGGTAGTTCACAGCACCAAGTCTGATGGAATTCAAGGAGCATTTGGACAATGCTGTCAGGCACATGTTGTGACTGTTAGGGCTGTTCTGTGTAGGGCCAGGAGATGGATTTTGACAATCCTTGTGGGTCCCTTCCAGCCCATGATAACATATGGTGCTATGATCATAAAATATGAGAAATGTTTCTCTTCCATTACATGGATTGATCATCATCTCAATTTGTGAGAGCACAGTGCAGGTGCTTGACTTTTTACTTGGAAAGGTGGGGAACTATAGGAAGAGTGTGAGGGCAGAGGGCACAGGAGACAGTGCTCTTCTGCAAGGGTAGCCTGCAGGTATGTCAGGTGAGAAAGGCCTTTCCTATACTCAGAATTTGATTCTGAATTTCACCTTATTCATGATGAAGCAAGGAATTAAATAATGACAGTGCAGTTTTGTCTCTCTCTCTCTTTTTGGTTTTTTTTTGTTGTTTTTTTTTTTAGAGAGAAAAGAAGGGTATATTTCTACTTGTCATAGATGTGGATAAACCTAGAAAATGGAATGGAAGTGCTGGTCAAAATAATTAAACAGCAACTAAAAAGAGTACAAGCTTTATTTTAATCTCCTCATAATTTTTACAGCTAATTTGATTATTCTTCTGGGTTCTGCAATTTTTAAACATCTCAGATTAGCAGTGCTCTTTTGCACCAGTCACGATGCTATGACATTGTTCATCCCCCTCCTATGGGCTTTGCTTAGGAGTCAGCCCCTGTGAAGATTCTCATGTCAGAGCAGAAAGTGAGGCAACCCAGTTCACTGCAGCCTCTGCGTCTGCTCACACCTCTTGGGGCACCAGGTGAGAATAGATGTGGCAAGAAGCATGACACAGAAGTGTCGGAGGAGACCAGACTGATGAGGAATTTACCAAGTGGCAGATATATTACAAACGCCGGGTAGACGAAGATGCAGAGGTCCGGGACCCCGGGGAGCGCATGCAGCGACTGGATCGGGACTGTGGGGGCTTTCAGATGGACACTTCCCCAGTTTAAATGTTATAACCTTAATGTGGCTACCCTGGTTATTTTTCCCTTAGTCGTTCCTTATCCAAGTTTCCTCCTCCCACAAAACCCTCTGGGTCGCAGCCCCCTGTCCTGGCCCGACCCGGCCATGGGGGCCGTTGCCGGCGGGGCCGCCCACGAGGCGCTGCTGAAGCCTGGGCGGGGGCTGTCCCTGCCTCGGAGTGCCGGAAGCCCTACGGTAGAATTTCCCCGCCCATCTCATTCTCCCATTGGTCCTTTTGCCGCTCCTCCCCTCCCTCCTTCCCTTCGTTTGCATGCACCCAATGAAGTGCGTTACTCCGCCCCGTCTCCGCCCCTCTTCCCCGCCTACATCCGGGGAATTCCCATGCTCTCCTTATAAGCTAGCGCGCGGCAATAAACTTGTTCCTCGTGGACTCCTGGCAAGTGCAGGGTTGTTCCGTTCGGGGTGGTCGCCACGCCGGGGGCGGGAGGAGCCGACCTCGCTTCTAAGGGGCCTGATCCTAGGGAGCCCTGCTGGCCGCTTTCCTAGCCTTGCTCCTGGAAGCAGAAGCCTCTCCACTGTATCAGTGGTTATTTTCAATCCGCTCATACAGAAGGAATCTTGATTCTCTGTCTTCTCTCCTGCTGCCACAGGAAGAGCCTTGAAGCAGTATATTGTGTCTATGTTGTGTCACAGCAGTATGTTGTGTCTTTGCACAGTGCAAAGGTTCCTGCCAGCACCCTCAGAGGTATTTCTGCCTGTTTTTCTTCTCATTTCCTATAGTCAACAGCTATCAGACGAATACTTTGGGGGCTCATGGGCTGGGAGACCCTTCACAACAGGGTCTCCCAACACACCCTGGACTATGCCATCAGATGTGATAAGTTGAAGAGATAGATAAATGAGAACATGGTTGAGACCACTGTTAAAACATTTGTCCTTTCTCCTGGCTGCAGAAATTACAGAAAGAGCTGAATGATGACAAGAAATAGTTGGAACCATCCTGAAAATGAGGGAATAATTTTCAGTAGACATGAGGTCTCCTGTCATATGTATTAAAAGTGTTCTGGGACAGAGAAAGCAATACCCCAGGTCATGAAATCACTCACTTGGAGGGGAGTGCCAGAATGGTACTGCCAGAACCTGGTGCTCTTCTCAGAAATGAACAACCTCTTCTCTGCAACACAGTAAACATTATCAGGAATTTCTCAGACATGAATACATGAGGGGGCATTTTCCTTCTGTGATCCTTTTGAGATTGGTGGATAGTATTTCAGTATTTTTCAGTACATCTCATTTTTTGCCTAATCACCTCATTACTATATCCTTCTTATTACATGCAGGCATGAACTACCAAGCTGTGAGAAAATACGTCCCATTTCAAACTGTCTGCAATCAACATCTCATTTTGAGAGATGATCCAAGGTTTTAGAGACAAATAATTGATCTGTGATTCATCTCTGTGATATTAATAGGCCAAAATTACACCCACTGATGAAAACCCCTCTTAAGAACTAGGGTGTTTGAGACTAGCATCTATACTTTGCAGTGTGGGTTCCACTTTGACATTTAAAATATTCTTAAACTGGCTTATCTGAGTGACATAGTAAGTCTCTTGGACAAGTAAAACAATACAGATAATTTAGTTTAACTTTTCACAAGATGAGCTGCTCATGTGTGTTCTCTGTTTCCTTGGATACTACAGATTTCACATCACAGTTCAGCCACACATACATTTCTATTCCATTACAGTACCTGGAATATGACTGACAAATCCACAGAAATTGTTCAGACGTGAACAAGGTTTCAGGAGTAACCTCAAGCAGGAGCATCCTAGTCAGTGTCAGAAGTGGAGAGGGAAAGCAGAAAGCTCATCATCTGCATAGGCTTCTTGATGGTTGCTCTCTCTTCTTGCAAGGGACTCTTCTTTTCCTTTCCCATTCTGAAGCTGCGGCTGCTTTTGCTTTTGCATCCACTTGACTAACAGTTCAAAAGATAATGAATTAGACTATGTTCATAGTTTGGATTGAAGGCCAGTCCAGTGCATTTTTAAAAGCAGTTTTCCTAAGCCTTTGCACAATCATAAGTGTGGAACAGTGATCAGAAGCTTCACCTTCAAAGTACACTTAGGCGTGCAGGTTGATTTACTGATCTTACCAGCCAGTTCACAGACAAATGCAAATTCTTTCTGTTGACTTGTGAATATTTGCCTCCCCTTTTTAAGTCATGAATATTTTCCCAGAAATGAACAGATTACTGCCTAATTCTAAGGCTGTTAATATCATTAACAGCAAAACTGGTTTAAACAGTCTTATAAAATTTGACCAGATAACTTTTAGTGAGGTTTCTTTAATTTGGATCAAAGGGCAGAGAAGACCTAGAAAAACCTGGCAAGTTCTTCTAATTTTAGGTGGTGGTTTCTTTGTGTTCTGCAAATGTAGGTGGACTTTTCCCATCAAGGTGTTGTGTTATTTTGAAAATCCAAACTTTTATAATTTACAATGTCTTGCAGCAAGGAGTGATACAAGTTAATCGT
Source organism: Pithys albifrons albifrons (assembly GCF_047495875.1). Lineage (NCBI taxonomy): Eukaryota > Metazoa > Chordata > Aves > Passeriformes > Thamnophilidae > Pithys > Pithys albifrons. The sequence goes on from NC_092497.1 coordinate 40,105,118, forward strand.
ATAGTTTTTGAGGAGCCACCTCCTTGTTCTTGTCTGGAACCTGCCCTATGTGTATTTCAGTCAATGTTCCTGAGGTTTTGTGTTGGAAGAGACCATGAAAAACAGCCATCTCCTTTAAGTCACTCAACAATTTAAGACCATAGATTTCAGGGGTACTGCCCCTTTCCAGTCTGAAGAGTCTTAAATTGTTCAAATGCCTATCATAGGAAAGGTGTCCTCTAGTTTTCAAAATCTTGCCTTTTTCCTGTAAGTTCTCAATTCTTTGACTTTTTCTAAGCCACTTCAAACAAAATGCGGGGTCCAAAATGCAGATATATCACAGCTAACCATACAGTGGCATAATGGCATTCTCTGTTTAGTCCTTTGGCATTTTGTGAACAATTCAGATCCTTCTTCCATTTTCTGAACATTGCAGAGAACTGAGTTAATATTTTTCACTGTATGCACCTCTTGTTCTACAAGACCTTTCCTCTTCCTGTTGCCAAGAAAGACAAGACAGTTCCTAGTTTAAGTATCTCACCTCAGTGTCTAAATTAATGTAAGGAAGTAGACATTTAAACATGTCTGAGAGAAAGTGTAAAGAGAATTTTAGGCACCATACTGTAAACATCATTATTTACTTTTAAATCCTGGCAAAGCACTGAAGACATTTTTCTCTTCCTACTAGTTCAGATGCACTAAACTTTACCTCTGTTTCCAACTTCCTTCAGAGGGAGGGGAACGTGTTCGAGCTACAGGGTGCCAGGTTCTGCAGTAGTCCCTGAATGGGGAAAGCAAAATGCTGTCACAGGTGACACAGGATTTCACCAAGTACTGAGGTTTATCTTACCTTCTTCACATCAGTGAAGCTTGGTGCTTGGTGTCAACATTTTTACCGAGAGTAAAAATGACACCACTGCCAACTGCATGCCCATTAAGCCACCTGAGGATCTCACTAACACTGAAAAATATTCCCTGCAAAGCAATCTGGTGGATTTGGAGCCACTTTGCAATGCCTAGTGGGCACATCTGCCTAGTGGGAAAAATAGGTCAGGATGAATCAAAGTTAGCATAAAGTAAGGCAGTGGCAAAACTTCCTACCTGGATTCCCAGGTGTGTTCTTTCCCATTGTTGTAGTTTGGGATTATTATGTAAATTCTCTCCCCTGCCACTTAACTGCCCAGACCAGCGGTTAACAAAAGAAGCAGTTAACTGCGATCGCTGGGGTGGGGGCAGGTTTGTCTCTTTTGGTTTTTTTTTTTGGATATTCTGCTGAGTCTTGGCTCGGCGGAAGGGGGGAGTGGGGACTCCAAGGAGGCAGGCTGCCCTGCTGGTTACTGCTGGGGTTTTTCCCTGGCTGTCTTGCCGCTGCCTACTTCGGACCACCTTTTCCTGCCGTGCTGCTGCCTGCCTTGGATTTGCTGCTTCTTGGACGGGGAACACAGGGGGAAGAGACTGAGTCCATCTGAAAGCCCACTGCTCGTCTGTTTCGCTGGAGAGGGACTGGAACTCACTCTGCAGCCAGCCGAGCTGTGACAAGGACACTTAAGTATAACCTTTTCTCCCGAAGGAAAACCTGCTGGGTTTTGTTGTTTTTTTTTTTTTCTCTTATGGTGTTGGGGAAGTGGGTTGCACTAGTCTGTTTACATATATATATATATATAGCAGTTATCCTTCTTGTATTAAAATTCCTTTTCTTAAATTTGATAAAGAGTGGTGTGATTATTGTGGAGGAGGCCCCTCCCCTGCTTGTGGGTAAAACATTTTGGTTTTTCCCCTCAAACCGAGACATTTCTTGGCGCCCAACGTGGGGCTTGTAAACAAAGAAGGATAACTGCTATTTTGTGGCACCATGTGGGTCTTGAGCTTAGGGTTCATCAGGACCATCCTGTGTAATATATTGGCTTTTTGTTGGTACAAATTCATGCCAAAAGGAGCGGCAGGTTTAAGTCTTATCAACAAATCAATGAGTAAAACTCAAATAGCCGCAATTATTATTGAGTTCTTACTCTGGATTTATGGTGCCATGAATTCGATGCCTTTGGATGTCATGTGGGTGGTGCTCTCCAGGCTGTTTTCCTGCCGCAACCTAAGCTGCTACCTCTGGGGATTCAGTGATAATAGTACGGACCCTTGGGAAGGAACAAAGGGGAATCTCTTCTCCCAACCCTTTGTCCATTCCCCATTCAAGTCTGCTACAACAGCTTTTGAGATGTTTAAATTCTCCCTGGATGCCAGAGATATCTTGCTCTTTATGGTTTTTCTGCAAGGTTGTATCCCTGCGGCTTACAGAATGTTTGAAGGTAGGGCCAGGGTTTTTCCAGAATGCATTCAGAAACCTAGCCCAGTGAAGGGGGAAAAGCGAGAGAATAAAACCCCTGATGCCACAGTGAAGGGAGAAAAGGATGAGGCTAAACCAGGAGGACAGGCCAAGCCTATGGAAGTTGCCCCTATTCAGAAAAGGAAATATAAGACCAAATTAGACCATCCAGCAGACGATGAGGGGGCTGCTGCACCTCCACAGCAAGCAGACCCAGAGCCTGAGATCATCACTGAGTCATTGTCATTTGATAATCTCCGTAGTTTGCGGAAAGACATTGCTCGACACCCGGGTGAGCCCATCCTGACTTGGTTGATCCGAGTTTGGGACCTTATGGGTGAAACCTTACAACTGGATGGTGCTGAAGCCAGGTTTTTGGGGGCTCTGGCCCAGGACGTGGCTATTGAACAGGTGTTCGTGAGGGAATCAAAGCCCCTTTCACTCTGGGCACGACTTCTAACGAGTGTAAGAGAGAAGTTTGTTTATAGAGAAATCCTGCAGGAACATCATATTAGGAAGACTTGGAAGACGATGGAAGAAGGAATTTTACGTCTGAGGGAGATGGCAATGATGGACGTGCTTTTTGGAAGAGGTGGGCAAGCCAATAATGACCCTGACAAGGTCAGATGCACACCACATATGTGGTGGGACCTTTCACGCTCGGGGCCAGCTGAATACACCGATTTCCTGGCATCCATGTATAGGGAAGAGAACCATGAAACAGTGGGCGCAGTAGCAAATAAGCTCCGGATATATGAAAGCATGACCCACAGCCCAATGCAGGCCCGTATTTCTGCTGTAGAGACATTGGTTGAGAGTCTCAAGACGCTGCCTGCAGAGGTAAAAGCGATCAGAGAGGAAATTAGGGAAAGTCTCCAAGTGGCACCAGTGCGAATGAGAACCTCTGAAGTCAGAGCCAGACGCCCCCCAGCCAGAGGAAGTGGACAGACCTCACGAACTGAGATGTGGTACTTCCTGGCCAAACATGGAGAAGACATGGGACGGTGGGATGGGAAACCCACCCGTGCCCTTGCAGCCCGAGTACAAGAACTGAAGGAGAATGGAAGAAGGTCAGTGAGAGTAAGTGCAGTCCCAGTTTCCCACGGGCAAGAATCTGACCCACAGGAGGGCACCTCCCAGGTGTACTCATCGAGAAAAGGTTCTGACCGCTATGACCAGGATCAGTGTTAGAGGGGCCCTGCCTCTAGCCAGGTAGAGGCACGGGACAACCGTGTCTATTGGACTGTGTGGATTCGATGGCATGGTACATCAGACCCACAAAAGTATAAGGCTTTGGTTGATACTGGCGCTCAATGCACATTAATGCCATCAGGACATGTGGGCTCAGAAACTATTTCTATTTCTGGGGTGACAGGGGGATCTCAAGAGTTGACTGTGCTAGAAGCTGAAGTGAGCTTGACAGGGAGAGATTGGCAGAAACACCCCATTGTGACTGGTCCAGCCGCCCCATGTATCCTGGGCATTGACTACCTCAGGAATGGATATTTTAAGGACCCAAAGGGGCATAGATGGGCTTTTGGAATAGCCACTGTACAGACAGAAGGGATTGAACAATTGAACTCATTGCCAGGTCTCTCAGAAAGTCCTTCTGCTGTTGGACTGTTGAAAGTTGAGGAACAGCAAGTGCCAATTGCCACCACGACAGTGCACCGTCGGCAATACCGAACGAACCATGATGCTGTGATCCCCATCCATAAGATGATCCGTGAACTGGAGAGCCAAGGGGTGGTCAGCAAAACCCACTCACCCTTCAACAGCCCCATCTGGCCTGTGCATAAGTCTGATGGAGAATGGAGATTGACTGTGGACTATCGTGGCTTGAATGAAGTTACCCCACCGCTGAGTGCCGCTGTGCCGGACATGCTGGAGCTCCAGTATGAACTGGAGTCCAGGGCAGCAAAGTGGTATGCCACTATTGACATTGCTAATGCGTTCTTCTCCATTCCTCTGGCACCAGAGTGCAGGCCACAGTTTGCTTTCACCTGGAGGGGCGTGCAGTACACCTGGAACCGACTACCCCAGGGGTGGAAACACAGTCCCACCATCTGTCATGGACTGATCCAGACTGCACTGGAGAAGGGTGAGGCTCCAGAACACCTGCAATACATTGATGACATCATTGTGTGGGGGGACACAGCAGAAGAGGTTTTTCAGAAAGGAGAGAAAATCATCCAGATCCTTTTGGGAGCTGGCTTTGCCATCAAACGGAGTAAGGTTAAGGGACCAGCCCAAGAGATCCAGTTCCTGGGAGTGAAGTGGCAGGATGGACGCCGTCAGATTCCAACAGAAGTCATCAATAAGATCACAGCAATGTCTCCACCCACCAGCAAAAAGGAAACACAAGCCTTCCTGGGTGCCATAGGGTTCTGGAGGATGCATATCCCAGCATACAGTCAGATCGTAAGCCCTCTCTACTTGGTAACCCGTAAGAAGAATGATTTCCACTGGGGCCCTGAGCAGCAACAAGCCTTTGACCAGATTAAGCATGAGATTGCTCAGGCTGTAGCCCTTGGACCAGTCAGGACAGGACCAGACATACAGAACATGCTCTACTCCGCTGCCGGGAATAATGGCCTGTCTTGGAGCCTTTGGCAGAAGGTGCCTGGTGAGACTCGAGGCCGACCACTTGGATTCTGTAGCCGAGGCTACAGAGGATCTGAAGCCAACTATACCCCCACAGAGAAAGAGATCCTAGCCGCCTATGAAGGAGTTCAAGCCGCCTCAGAGGTGATTGGCACAGAAGCACAGCTGTTTCTGGCACCTCGACTACCAGTGCTGAAGTGGATGTTGTCAGGACAGGCTGCCTCTACACATCACGCCACTGATGCTACCTGGAGCAAGTGGATTGCCCTGATTACGCAGCGCGCCCGTATAGGAAAATCAAATCGCCCTGGGATCCTGGAAATCATCACAAACTGGCCTGAAGGTGAAAATTTTGGTCTAGCAGATGAAGAGGAAGAGCAGGTGACACGTGCGGAAGAAGCTCCACCATACAATCAATTGCCAAAAGAGGAAATACGCTACGCCCTCTTCACCGATGGCTCCTGTCGCATTGTAGGGACTAATCGCAAATGGAAAGCAGCTGTATGGAGTCCCACACGACAAGTTGCAGAAGCTACTGAAGGAGAAGGTGGGTCGAGTCAGTTTGCAGAGCTTAAAGCCGTGCAGTTGGCCCTGGACATTGCTGAACGAGAGAAATGGCCAAAGCTTCACCTCTACACCGACTCATGGATGGTGGCCAATGCTCTCTGGGGATGGTTAGACCGATGGAAGAAAACCAATTGGAAACGCAGAGGGAAACCCATCTGGGCTGCCGATATATGGCAAGATATTGCCACCCGAGTAGAGAAGCTGATTGTGAGAGTCCGCCACGTAGACGCACACGTGCCCAAAAATCGGGCCAATGAGGAACATCTCAACAACCAACAGGCAGACCGAGCTGCGCAAGTGAAAGTATCACAGACAGATCTGGACTGGCAGCACAAGGGAGAGCTGTTCTTGGCTCGATGGGCCCATGATGCCTCGGGCCATCAGGGCAGAGATGCCACTTATAAATGGGCACGAGACCGAGGGGTGGATTTAACCATGGACATTATCTCTCAGGTTATCCACGACTGCGAGACATGTGCTGCCATTAAGCAGGCTAAGAGAGTGAAGCCCCTGTGGTATGGTGGGCGCTGGGATAAGTATAAGTACGGGGAGGCCTGGCAGGTTGACTACATCACACTGCCACAGACCCGCCAAGGCAAGCGCTATGTGCTCACCATGGTGGAAGCAACCACAGGGTGGCTGGAGACACACCCAGTGCCTCACGCCACTGCTCGGAACACCATCCTAGGCCTGGAAAAAACAAGTGCTGTGGCGACATGGCACCCCAGAACGAATTGAGTCAGATAATGGAACTCATTTCAAAAACAGCTTAGTTGCTACCTGGGCGAGAGAACATGGCATTGAGTGGGTGTATCATATCCCCTACCATGCACCAGCTGCCGGGAAAGTTGAGCGGTGTAATGGACTGTTGAAAACCACTTTGAAGGCGTTGGGTGGAGGGACTTTCAAACACTGGGATCAACACTTAGCAAAGGCTACATGGCTAGTCAACACTAGAGGCTCTGTCAATCGAGCCGGCCCTGCCCAATCAGAACCCCTTCACACTGTAGATGGAGACAAAGTCCCTGTAATACACCTGAGAGGTATGCTAGGGAAAACAGTCTGGATCAACCCTGCCTCAGGCAAAGGCAAACCCATTCGTGGGGTTGTCTTTGCTCAAGGATCTGGTTCCACCTGGTGGGTGATGCAGGAAGATGGAGAGACACGATGTATACCTCAAGGGGAACTTATCTCTGGGTAAACGACTCATATTACTGTATTTGTAAACACTTAATTATTTGAAAGAAAATTTAAGTTTAATGTAGAGTATCGGCATGGAAGAGAATTTAGGGGTGGATAATGTTGTAGTTTGGGATTATTATGTAAATTCTCTCCCCTGCCACTTAACTGCCCAGGCCAGCGGTTAACAAAAGAAGCAGTTAACTGTGATCGCTGGGGTGGGGGCAGGTTTGTCTCTTTTGGTTTTTTTTTTTGGATATTCTGCTGAGTCTTGGCTCGGCGGAAGGGGGGAGTGGGGACTCCAAGGAGGCAGGCTGCCCTGCTGGTTACTGCTGGGGTTTTTCCCTGGCTGTTTTGCCGCTGCCTACTTCGGACCACCTTTTCCTGCCGTGCTGCTGCCTGCCTTGGATTTGCTGCTTCTTGGACGGGGAACACAGGGGGAAGAGACTGAGTCCATCTGAAAGCCCACTGCTCGTCTGTTTCGCTGGAGAGGGACTGGAACTCACTCTGCAGCCAGCCGAGCTGTGACAAGGACACTTAAGTATAACCTTTTCTCCCGAAGGAAAACCTGCTGGGTTTTGTTGTTTGTTTTTTTTTTCTCTTATGGTGTTGGGGAAGTGGGTTGCACTAGTCTGTTTACATATATATATATATATATAGCAGTTATCCTTCTTGTATTAAAATTCCTTTTCTTAAATTTGATAAAGAGTGGTGTGATTATTGTGGAGGAGGCCCCTCCCCTGCTTGTGGGTAAAACATTTTGGTTTTTCCCCTCAAACCGAGACACCCATCATGTAGGAAGGTGGGCTAGAAGGGACCTACCAACCATGAAGGAAGGTCTTTCCTTCCCAAAAGGCATCAAGAGATATTAGTATCCCAAGGCTTGTGAAGTAGGAGTATGCTAGAAAATGCATTAGAAATCACTTTTTAACTAGACTTGCAAACTTTATTTTTATTGGATGTACCACAGAAGTCCTAACAAGGATGATGACCCTTGCTGTAACAGACTAGTGGCTTGCGGTTGGAGTGGGTTTGTGCATTGTGAATCCTCTTTAAAGGCTGGATCATTAACACCAATTCCCTCCCAGAAGGGTGGTTTGTTTCATGACTAATGTTCATCACAGTTAAGTGGCACAGCTAGAGTTCTTGGCAAGGCAACATATGGTGTTTTCAAGCGTTGTAGATGTTTTATTGCATATGTTTCCCACTCTGTTACATCGCGACACTTCAGGGCACTGCTGTGCTCTGTTTATTATTGCTGTGTTAATCCATTCCACATTTGTTTTCAAATTTAAATTATTTACAGTACTGACAACAGGTATTCATAACACAATGATAGATATACCTGTAAACAACCATTTTGGGGGTTTCTTGTAATTAAGATTCCAAACCATGCAAAAGCTTTTTTATGACAGACTCTGTCACTGCTTTCCATCATATTGTGCACTCATGAGTCAGGAACTCTGTGCAAAGCACTGAGACATTTGTTTTATGCCAACTAGAAACTCAATACACTGTTTGACTGCTTGCCTTGTATTCTTTGAAACAACAGCATTTTCATTTGCAGAAGTAGCCTTTACATAAATAAGCTTGGTTCGGAGGCACACAGAAAGATACATAGACACACACAGCAATAAAGCCTAGCCACATTAAGCAGGGCTTACCAGTTAGTAGTGTATTTATTCAGGGAATCACGTTTGTCGTCTCTGGAAAAGCCATCGTGATATTTTCTGCAGAGTCTAATGAGCCAATCCCAGAACAATTCTTCTGAGTCATCAGTTTCCACTTGCACAAACCTGATGTTAAATGAAATAATAGGGAGGCAGATAATTATTAGTCCAGAAAAGACAAAACCTATGAGATTACATTAAACAATTGTCAAATTCAGATGGAAAATGTCTCGCCCCCAGTTCACAAAAAGGAAGAGGGTAGTGGATTCCTTATTTAAAAAACTCTTTGTCACAGCTTATTTTCCTACAAATACACATTACAACACATTCAAATAGAAGTAGTGGGATAAATATAGCAGGTTAGAAGTGAAATTGCCTGCCTCATTTTATCTGAAAATATCACCTGAAATCAAAAAAATTTAGCATAATTTTAGGTCTAAGATCTTGAAATTGTAGATAAAGAATATGGATTGCATATTAGCTATATGAGCTAACATATGCATATCATAGGGTGGTGAGACACTGGAACCAGGTTGCCTAGAGAAGCTGTAGCTGCCCCATCCCCGGGAATGTTCAAGGCCATGCTGGATGGAGTCTGAAGCAACTTGTCTAGTGGAAGGTGTCCCTGTCCATGGCTTTTAAGGTCTCTTCCAAGACAAACCATTCTGTGATAACATGTCCACATTCACAGGACTGATACTAGAATGAAAAGGAGTGCCTCAGAGACCATTTGCAGAGGGGCAAACTGCACTGTCATGGACTGCTGAGAATGGATGTGAACTTGCCAGAGAAGCCAGGTGCAAATCAGGATAGTGACTGTCTTAAGTCCTGAGTCCCAAATGCCATGGAATGTAAAGAGCTGGGGTCCTGTGTAACCTCTGTAGGGGATTGGCTGGACATGACCCCAACCCCACAGAAATCCAGGTGGTTTTCAGCCCTTCTCTTGATGAGTTTTAAATCTCTTTGGATAAAGCAAAGCAAGCAGACACCCACAAGCCAGCTCAATGGAAAAAAAATTACATGTTGTAATCAGTCACCCAATCCACATACTGACATCTATAAATGGGAGAACAGCTGAAGAGTAAATCATAGCCAGCTAAATCAAATGAAACAAATGTAGTAAGACAGGGCTGTTGCAGCCCGATTCAGGTGGGTCTGGAGTGACCACCTTACAAGTTTCGTTTTCCCCTTAAAAGGACATGTTTCCAGCCTCAACCAATTGGAGTCAGACCACCGCACCTGGGGCGGGGTCACTTGAGGTCATATAAACCTGTGTTTTTGAATAAACTTGGGATTTGCTTTACATCACATTGGTGGGTGCAGTCTCCGCTAGGCCATGGCGGCAACAAATGGTGGACCCCAACGTGTCTCAGAACATGAAACCCACCTGCACGCCTGCCTAGAGCCTTAAGAAGTGGCCTCTTGAGAGCTGCTATGCCCCAGTTTTTTGGGTGCTTTGTGGAGAAGCCCCTGAGAGCTGCTGAAAGAACGTGGACTGAAGGAACCACGACCTTCGAACCGGTGAGTTAAGGAAACATGGGAAATTCCAACTCGACTAAAACGAACTTATTGCTTGATAGATTTGAAAAACTAGCTCGTGTAACAAAAACAGACATTGAAAGACAGGCATTACAAAATATTTTGGAATGGTGCTTCAGGCAAGGGCACTTAACAGATGCCAATTCCATGCTTTCCATAGAATTATGGGAAAAAATTGGGGCAGATTTGTGGAATTCAGCGCAAACTGCACCCGAAGAATTTTTGCCGCTCATTCCGTCATATGCAGCTGTAAAGAAAATGCTGTTAGAGGTAGAACGAGCCCGTAAAAACCTCGATCTACCGGAGAGAAAGGAAAAAAGTCAGTTTCTGCAGAGGAGTTTTTCCCCTGAACATCCTTCTGCACCGCCGTGGGCACCGCCGCTCGCAGAAACGCCACCGCGGTACCCATACGCGGCACCGCCCGCTCCCGCTCCGGAAATCCCGACAGAATCACAGCAACCATGGAATCAAAGCTTTTCCACGCCGTTCGTCGCCGCGAAAAGCCAAGAAGTCGCCTCTGTACAGCGAATGAGACCACCGGCTGCCGCTGTAGAAGCGGCCGGACCTCAGCAGCAACCTTGGAACCCCACGAGACACGCCGCAGGAAACCAAACCGTGAGTGAGTTTTATTTAAATCCTAACTCCGAGAAGGCGCGATGGGGAATGCCCTCAGCCGAGAAAGACATGTGGAGGGGGGGACAAACCCCATGGAGTTTCTCTCCCCCTGCCCATCCACCTTCGGCGCCGCCAACGCCGCCGCTGCCGCCAATGCCCTGCGGGTACCTCGGGGCTGGGGTCGCCCCGCCGCTGCGCTCCCCGCCGCCCCACGGGTACGCCGGTGTCGCTCCGTTGCGGCAGGAGGCTGCCGCGGCAGACATTCCAGCAGGGCTACAGCCGCCCGGCATAACCGCGTGGCCAGGAAAACAAAGAGACCACGTGATGGCAAAGCCCGCGAAATCAAACAAAGGAACGGCGCGCCCTGACCACGAGGCGCCAGGACCGCCCAACCTCCCTTCCTACTGCATGCAAATCACAGCGCATGCGCCAGGCGCGGGTCCCCCGCAGCCTGCAGGGGCCGGGGTCGGCTCCGAATTCGCCCGCTCCACGGGCGGATCAGTTCCCGCGCCACCCCCACCACCTCCTGCGTGGATCGACCGCGTCATGGAGAGGGGAGAGACTCCTCCCCAGTGGAGGGGAGCCACCGGAGCTCCCCCTGGGCGTTGCCTTCACTGTGCGCCCTCCATAGCGCAAGGGTCCCGAGAGCGGGTTCCCACAGCGCCAGTCGCGCAGGACACAAGCGCTGCAGCACCAGCGGGGACTCCCTCCCCAATAGCCGTGCGCTGCCCGCAGCTGCCAGCACCGGCACTGGAACCCCCCGCGCCGGTAGAGACTGCCCCTGCGCCGGCAACCTGGTACATGCAGCCTCCATCACCGACAGCCACACCCACCAGCTGTATCCCAGAATGGAGAGCAACAGACAAAGAAGCCTCTGTTTGGGACATGCTGGGAGGAGCTAGGAATCACGATGTAGTAAAAAAGGGATTTGAAAGATCCAAAAATGCTGCTTTAGCTGTCTTTTCTAACCTTCCTAGAACAGGGAAGCCTCTGGTAACTCAAAAGACCATTTCAGAAGCCTTCACAGCTATGGTGAAGCCAGATGAAAAGCATCTAGCCACCATAATTCAAAGGGTAGTTAAATCCAGAGAGTATCTAAGTGTATCTCTTGCATTTGTAACTTGTCCTGTTGCTGTTACTAATCAAAATGTATGGATAATGCTTTCTCAACAGGCAAATCTAAAAAATTTCTGCTCAGATAACATGGTTAAAGCAGGAGAACCAAACAAAGTGTGCCTTATAGGAATGCCTTATCATAACATCAAAGATTTCATTCCTTTTGGTATTGAGGAAGCAAAAGTGTCCTGCAGTGGTACTGGAGAAACCATAGCAGACATCATATGGCAATTGAATACTTCCTTAGAGAGAGATCCACAAGAGCTAAAGTTAGTAGGAGCTCTCCCTGGAAATGAGTCATGTGTTGAATTTCACCCTGTGCATTCCAGTGTATCAGAATGGTCAAACAAACACTGGTCACAGCAATATTTTCCTGTGGGAAGCACAGATGTCACTCCTCATAATAAGAGTTACACCAATAGCAGTTGGTGTTAGAATGTTGTTGGTTCACAAAATACAAGTTACCCCAAAACAAGATTGGTTCACACAAAAGGTAACCAAAGAAGAGCATTGCCTCCTGGATATTTCTTAATTTGTGGTAATAGAGCATGGCCTGGAATACCTGCCCAGGCAAAAAGTGGACCTTGTTACTTAGGCCAGCTGACCAAATTTACACAATCAATACAAGAGCATGTTAAGTGGTCTAGTCCTCAAGCTGAGGAAAACACCATAGAACATTGGAGTGATACAAGAAATTTGCTAGCAGCAGTTTTTTCCCCAGTTGGTGTAGACAGAGCATTACGTTTAGTGCAAATACTTAACTACTGGGTGCAGGAACAACTAAACATCATTGCCAAAATGCTTAATGATTTCTTAACAGATGCTGATAGGATAGAACAAGCAGTACTACAAAACAGAGAAGCCCTGAGATTCTTGTTAAAGATTCATGGTTACCAATGTGATGAGTTTAAAGGAATATGTTCCACAGAACTAAGCAAACACTCCAAAGAAGCACAAGCAGTGAAAAATAATCCTGACAAGCTAACAGTTGACATTTCTCCTTTAAAGAAATGGGTTCATTCCCTAAGCCTAATAACCTGGCAAGAAGCAGCACTGATTCAAGGAGTATTGATCCTAGTTGTTATTATGATTTGTTTGATTGTTCTTATTTGCAGGACTAGTCATTAACTGTCCAATCAAACAAGAACAGTCCAGTTCAAGTTACCATGTTGTTTAGCCTGTATTTTGAAATTCTGTTAACTTTCAGTTAAAGTGCAGTTCTGAGCTTATTGCACTGCCAAGTTGCCCAGCAGGCTGCAGGGGTAAGGATACCTGCCCCCCTAAGCTGCTGAACATTTTCTAGAGAGCATAAGATCATCAGTACTTAGTCTCTTTCAGTGTTGGTTATGTTTAGCCTTTGTGAATTTTCTCTGTGAATTCACACTTGTTTGCTGCTTTACCAGGAGTGTATAAGGACTAAAAATCAAAGCTTCATTCTCAAACCTCTGTGATGGCCACACAGAAGTTCTGAGAATGGACCTTGAACATAAGGAGATTTAGTTCAGCTGGACTGAACTTGCTTCTTTGCTAAGTGAAGTCACTCTGCACTCTTGGACACTATGCACAGAATTTAATAAAATTTGTAGTTTGTTTACAGTGGTCTGTGTGGTGACGACTGCACAGGAAGGACCACAATTTCACGCGTGAAAGAAAAGTTTCTTGTTTTGCACTAGTTTTAAGTTTGCAAATTCCAAACATACATGTCTTGTGTCATGTATTAGTTTGTGTTAGTTTACAAAGGTTACTGTACCTCCTTCCAAAAGTTCTATTTTGAAAAGAGAGGGGGAGGTAGGGATGTGTAACCTGCAAATACCCTGTTAAGTCTTGAAGTAGCAAAATTTAAGATTTTCAAAATGTTATTTCTCAATTTTCAAAATTTTCAGCCTTTCTGTTCAAGTTGCAATATGCATGATGTGTATTCTGTTGTTTGCATTTTTGCTTTGTTCTTTGAAACAAAAGGGGGAGATGTTGCAGCCCGATTCAGGTGGGTCTGGAGTGACCACCTTACAAGTTTCGTTTTCCCCTTAAAAGGACATGTTCCCAGCCTCAACCAATTGGAGTCAGACCACCGCACCTGGGGCGGGGTCACTTGAGGTCATATAAACCTGTGTTTTTGAATAAACTTGGGATTTGCTTTACATCACATTGGTGGGTGCAGTCCTCACTAGGCATTGGCGGCGACACAGGGCTATTGCTGGTTCAGAATCAAACTGACCTATGATTTTTGACTGCTGAAACCCCCCCCTACAGGCTTATTTCATTCACACTGCTGACTTTTTCCAACAACCATTGTTTTTTTTTAATTATGTAGTACAGAAAAGGCATGATCCAGAGTGCTCAGTCACTGCAGTATGTATTTCTGAAGTTTATTTTTCTTCATTTATGTCCATGTTTACAATGACTTGTGAGTTTAAAAAAAGCATTTTAACTTGAGTTTGATATTGACTGTGTCAGGTCCCCACAGAAGAAATAAAATCTAGATAATTTATTTTATTTTAAGGTGATATGAACAAATCCAGTAACTTTCTTGTGTTCCCTGATGATTGACTGAAGTTCACTTTCTGTTTGGGCAACACTTTATGTCAACTGCTTGTTTCACTCACTAGATAAGCTTGGTAAATGATGTGATATGATCAAAGCAAGCTAAATTGAGCAATGATGTTTCTGGGTGAACATTCTATCTGATAAACATGTTTTTGTACTTACACAACACTCATTTGCTGCAAAGCTGAGCTTTGTAGCCTAATGGTACTTCAGTCGCCCACCTGACAAGTCACAGGACTTTCTTCTGTCCTGTTTTTTATATGTGTAAATAAGAAATGCATATGTGATGTAAACAAATTCAGGAACCAAGTCAAGAGCATTGTCATTTTGCCTAAGTGGTGTCCCCTCTTTTGGCTTTGGAGTAGGAAACTTAGTGTAGCAGGTCTGCAGGGAGTATATGGATTAGCTGAGTGTGTTCCCATCTTAAACCATGAATGCATCTATGGTTTACTAAATATCAGGTGTTGGAATATTACCCTGTAATAATACTACCATAATAATAACAATACTACCACATTAATAACAATAATAGCACATGATGAATAGTAATGCCATATAAATAACAGATCCTGGGTAAAAATCAATAGAAAACTGGATCTCCATGAAAAAGGAACTGACACTGACAGAATGTGTAACACATATTTGCAGACATATTCACCTAATGTGGGCTTTCCCTAGCTGATCAGTTAATTATATTAACATCATGACTGACCTCATTCATCGTTCAACCCAAATTCCTACCATTCACCCCTACCAACTTCCCCTCTAAAAAAGCCTTCACAACCACAAAAACTATCCTTTGAACTTGACCATGAACTTAAGCTTCTTTGACCAATTCACAAGCCCATCCCTCTTAGAAATCCCCTAATCTTTCTTTCAATATTATGGTCTGCCCTACTACTTCCCACATCTGACAACCAATGAATTGTCAACTACCTTTCCAGCCCCCAACTATGATTCCTCCACCTAATTACCAAAGAGCTAATGATCCCACTAAAAAAGTGAGGACATAAACGAGTTTTGGTCCTAACATCACTAATAACACTCCTACTGATAATCAAACTTCCAGGTTTGCTACCATATTTTCACCCCCACTTCTGAATCACACTGAATGTATGTTTTTCACTGTCAAAATTCAACGCTCTGTGGTGCACAAGTTACTGCAAGACCCTTCCTGTGAGACTTCTAAACTATTTCCAGCTATTATTTGTGCCCAAGGCTCTGTTGCAGTAAAACCATAAAAGAACCATCAGTGACCCCAAAGGGTGTTGGATAAGGCCTTCCTGGTATATTCTCCCACACCATAGCATTTGAGGCACCACTTGAATAGACCCGTCTCCTTTTTTTTGTCTCGCTAACATCGCATCTGCCTGTATAATCACCAGCTCTTTGTGGCAGCAGCCTATTCATTCCCCAGCTAACATTAAACTAGCTCTAACTAACCAGAAATAAATTAATTACTAGAACATCTCAGGCTGCAGCAGCTGGGTCTTTAAATAGGATTCCTGGCAGGTCTGTACTTGTCTGAAACATATTTTCCTGCAAATGCACTGCTGTAGGTAGTAGGGCTCTTAATGGCACAAATTCTAGCTGAGTCTACCAGATCAATTGTGTGGAAGTCAGCAGGAGAATACTATCCAAAAAAGGTGCTGATTAAATCAGAATTAGCCCACTGCATGAAAATATTAGGAGAAAAATTAAATACATACCCAAAAGTTAAAACTCTGATATTAGTTGGTCAGACTGGAGGAAGATACACAGCACATTTGCAGGTTCCTAAGCCAGCAGAAAGATTGAGCTGAAGTAAATAATGCTATGTCTGCTGCGAGCTGCACTCAATCAAAGGAAATAAAAATAATCCATAATCCATAAACCAATGAGATCTTTTATTTGCAAAAAATAATTTATATTTTACTTAGAAAAGTCAGTTTTGGCCTCTAATATCTAACAGGTTTGGCCTCTGATGGTAAAGGTAAAATAAAAAAAGCCCAGGTAAGATAAAAGCTAAATTCTCTTTTGTTAAAGGGATCAATAAGCTAGATTTAAAGGATGCCATTCATAGCAGGAGTTATACGATGCAGGGAACAGCAATGGAGTCTTTTTATGCAAATATCTGTAAGGGGATACCTGGCAAGCACATGTACTTAGCATGTCTGCAGCCTGTTGATCAGCTTTGGAAGCTATTTTAGGACAGCCATGCATCTCCATCTCCAGGTGGTCACCATGCCAAGAAGAGATTCCCACCACAATCCCAACACAGCAGCCCTTCAGCAGCCTCTGGGTACAGCTTCTGGATGTGTTCCGATTGGAACCTCCAGGCAATGGTGGGCGCTCTGCAACAGGGTGGTTATTCCTCTGTGAGCTTTGACTGTGGTTTACCAGCACCCTTTCCCTTTCCTATTTCCCTCTCAGGTTGCCCCTCAGAAGCTCATTCATTACCTCTAAGGGATTTGCCACATGCAAGACCAGAAGGCAAGTCTTTATCTTCTCCTGTGAACTGCCTCCTGTGACACTACTGTCACTGTTCTTCTGGGACACTAACTTGTGTTGTTGACTCATTTAATGCTTTTAACATTTTAATTTATATTTAAATATACTTTCAAACTGCAGCAGTAAAAACAAATAAAAGCTATAAAATAGAGGTCTGTGTATTTATATAATTTGAGCTGCTGCTCAGGCATCATGACATCTGGCGCATTTTAGAGCAGACATTAGAGCACCATATTGATATTTTCTAGGTATTATGGAAGTGTGCTAACATTCTTCCTTAAGATAGGTTTCTAGAAGACATTTATTATATTAGCAAAAGGCAAGAAAAATGAAAATATCCTTAAGACTAAAAAAGAGATAGCAGAATTAATGTTTCTCTTCCTGTTCACATTGTAATAGTCCATGTGTTACATTCTTTATTTATTACAGACAGAACTTTGAAATGTATTTAAGAAATCAAACTTTTGGCAATATAAGCAAGAGTGAGAGGCCTGTACCTTTCTGAATTGTGCATAAAACTCTCCAAAGGTGAACATGCATTCTATAGGACCACTTAAATATTAGGTTATTTGATTAATTTCTCTATCAATATTAGATTACTTACTTTTATTTTCCAAAAGGCAGGTTTTCTTCAGCTTAAATTTGTATGTTAATCATTCTATTGGATTGTAGTTTATTCAAAACATAAATGCAATTATGCTCTAGTATGCTAACAATTTAGGCATTTAGGAAGATAACAATTCTGCATGCACCAAAAATGTTTACTGTCTGGTTTCTGGCTATGTCATTAATATTTTCTGAGTGTGCAGTTTTCTGGAACAGTTCTGCAAGCAATGCAGATAATTTGTAATACTGATCCACCTCTGGCTTTTAGGCAACTGGCTTTTGCTCACCCAGTTCAAATTAAAATGTAACAATAACCACTTTAAACCAGTTTTTCAATTGTGTCCACTGGAGTACGTGTTGGGTTGAGCTGCCAAAATGCCGTGTACCCAGACACAGAGTCAAAGACCACCCCTGCAAGGGAAAAGAAGGGAGGAGAAAAAAAAAACCCTGAAAAAACCCTAAAACTTAAAATGGCAAGCCGTTTTTATTTGCACAAACGAAAGAAAATGAAAAGCTAGATACAATATATATACAAAGGTAAGAAGAAGCAACAATAACTCTCCACTCCCCATAGAACATAAATTCCACTATTCTAACCACAAATCACCCAAGAGAACTCAACTTCCCAAGGGACAGACCTAAAAAGAGAGAAAACTAAGAATAAACATTTTACTTTCCTAAGATAACAGCAGGGAGAAACAGTGAGGCCTGATCTCAGCAGACCAGCAGCAGCATGTCCTCTTAGGACTGCAGCGATGATGGCAATGGAGCCAGGCACCTCCCTACACTGTATTTATACTGAGATGATGTCAGAATATGGTATGGAATACCAGTCAGTGTCAGCTGGCCTGACCCAGTTAGAGTCAGCTAATAATCCAAAGCCTGCTATAAAAATCAAAGCATAAATTTAAGCCTATCCTAAACCCAGGACAGACTATTAATGCAAATGCAGGTAATCAATATTTGTATTACCAGCCTTTAGAATAAGGGAAACATTTGCTTTCATTCAAATAGGGACCACTTGGCTTTGGAACAAAAGAGCCCAAGGTGGGTCTATCCTCTATGGTGCAGGTTTGTGTAGAAATGACATCTATGATTTAGCCCCAGATTAACACAGATTTTGTGCATGAAAGTATACCCAAACCCACTTAGAAACTACTTCTGTATTGATAAGGTATTAATTGTTTAAGGAAAAGAAAGTTGATCCTCATCCACTCTCAGCTTAGTACAGTATATCTGGGACTCAAGTGGTCATTGTCTCTATTTTGAAAGTCAACAGTGAACACTTATTTTTCTAGTAAAACATCAGATTTTATATCCTGTTAGTTCTTAATCACTGTAATAAAAGGTATTTTAATTTAATTATGTCTAACATTCAGTGGCAGGCCAGTTCTATAAAATAATATAATAAAACTAAAACGTAGATGAATATAATGCACATAGATATTTGTAAACATAAGTTACTGTCATTATACAGATACATGCACAGATCCTCTGGGGAAGGGCAGACTGAAACTCCAGATAAATACATAGAGTTTGGTGATAACACTTGACAAAAAGATCAGTTTAACAATCTTCCATTTTTTGAGTGCTTTGAGCCTACTTCTAGAAGCTGGTACACGAAATGTGTCTGAATATTTAGGACATCCATCTCTGGGCACCCAGCAGCCATGTTACCACAACTGTGTACAAAGTTGCCCCAACATAGGGCAGCATGTGGAAACTGTATAGGCAGTGTCCATGCCTCCTGGTCAATACCATGCACATGCAGTCAGAGCAAAAACATCCTCAGGTCTGAGTGAGGCATGAGAGAAATTGGCATTTACTGAGACAAAACAGGTGGGTTTGATGGTTTTTCAAGAGCTCTGACAGCTGCTGCCATCTCAGGTGCTTCCCACAGAAAGCTTTCCACACATCAGGAGGAATGCTCAGACATCTCAGATGTAGGCCTGGGGTTTTGTCATTCAGTACAATTTTGTCTTGCATTTACTTGTGGATGCTGTATTTTATTTAGCAGGGTTTCTTTATCAGCTGGAGTCTAACTAAGAAGTGTATATTGAGAGCCATGGCCTGACTCACTAAAAAGCACACTGAACCACACTTTGACTGAAATGTTCAAAGCTTTGCTATTATAAATAAAAACCATCTGAAAGAATTTGATATTTGTATTTTGGATTAACATTGGTTCCTGTATGTTAAGTCTCAGGAGTTGCACTGGTGTTGCACAAGCACCTGTAAATTCCCCTGCCATTGTTCTTTCCTCTAACTGATGATTGTAACCCAAGCAGTTATCTTTCTTTTTGCTCTTCTGGGACCTTTACAAGCAAGTTTTAACTTTTCTGGCACACCAGGCATAGCAATACAAGGAAAGCATTTTGATAACATACAATAAAGGAAGATAAGATAAAGCTGTTAGGCTTATTTGTAGAAGCATTTAAAAGCAGAGCATATATATGTATCAGTAGGTTCCCACAAGAATGGGTCCTGAGGCTACCAATCAAGCACTGAGATGGGTATTGTGTAACATATTCCTCAGTACTTTGAAATCTGAGACTAGAAGTATTTGTTCTACTTAACCATATCAAATTATCTGTGCATGTACCTGGTTATGGGGCTTGGCACTCAGACTAGGATTTAATACAAACAGACACTGCAAGTGACATGACAGAGCAGACAGACACAGGCTCAGTCTAAATGGGTGTTTCCAGGGCCAAAAAGTAGCTCTTATTTCCTGTGGATGGGCCAGCCGCAGTAGTAAGGAGGGCACTGTCGGCATCTGCTGCTTCTTCCACCCAAGTACACTCTTATCTGATGAAAGGAAAGCTTTGTAACAGCTGTAGGAAATGAAATAATTAAAATATATTTTGCTTACTTTCCATTTGCGTATTTCTGGGAGTAAGTTGAGACACGACACTTAAGAGTCACATTTGAAAGGCTTTGCATTTTGATTTCATGGCTGTGGACACACAATTGTGCCTTTCTCCTTACCCTTGCAGGAGCCTTTACTAATTCAAATGCAATAGGAAATGTGAAAAATAATCTGGCAATCAGACATTCACCTCATGTTAATTGCACCCATAATGATGGAAAGGAGAACTGCAAATGCCAGTCTGTACGTCAACTGTGTTCCCAGTGGTGGTAACTTGATATGCCAGAGCCCCATCAAATACAGCTTTTTCCAGGTATATGGCCTTCTACATTTCCAAACAAATTTCCCCCAGGCTGCGGGCCCTGAGCAGATGGGGAATGGAAGAGACTAGATGTCAGCTCTTTGCTGAGTGGGACATGGGTGAATTAGGAAAATCCTTCTAGGTCATTTTAGCTAGCTTTGGGAGAAGACAAAGTGACCTCTAATGCCACAGGCACAAAAGCAGTGTTAGAAGGACTGCTTTTGTTTTGAAGAGGTACTGAACTAGTGTGGATATGATGATGTGTTCACAGAGGCCTCCAACACAAAGATCATGCCAAAGCCATGCATCTCACTGCATTGTAGTTCTCCAAGCAGGGGAACTTTTCAAATCACATTACATCAGCAATGTCAGAGCATCAGTTTGTCTCACTGCATTTGCCAGACAAGTATTCCTGGGTCCTAGCAAACAGTACTCATTTGAGTGCTCACTGTGTTGCTGTGACAGAAAAACACCAATTCACAAACAAATAGCAAACAAGGTCAACAGAGGTTTAGCCATAAAAAAGGACAACTTCTCGTACACACAGCAAGTGTCAGATAACTCATAGTACTCGGTCATAAACTGTAATTATCCTCAGTTGTATGGTACAATTGGGATACTGAAGGTTTGTAATAGTTACATGCTTTGATAGTGGAATCTGACTTGCAGGAATGGTCAGGATCTAGATTTGGTCTCCCTAAGAGAAAACATAATAGAAATAGCTCTTGACAGAAGTCAGAAGCTGAGACAGCATATCAGTCCTACTGGAGTTCTCCAATAAATAAAATTATACTATGGGAAGAAAAAAAAGAAATATGAACTTTCCTTAGAAATGGAGAAAATTGCCTGAGAAATTCTGTCAGAGAATATAACAGTTTGCCTAATGGTGTAATTGTGCAGTGGAATAGTTTCCAAGGGGAATATTGGACTTGAGGGATGTTTTCCAGCTTTATCATGTACCTATCATGACATCCTACGGCTCATTTTGGGTTGCCTGTCCTGTGTATACTGAAGTGATCACTCAGCCAGAAAGCAAGGAGGAGAGTGATAGGGGCAATAGTGGCTTTCAGCAATCTTTTGTCCTGCCTTAGCTCTGGGTATAACCCATTCAAGTGGAGTTTGGAAGTGTCCTGTGAAGATGTATGTGGGAAATAAATGGTGACTGTGATTTACTACCCATGGGAAACACAGGAAAAAGTGGAAACCTTTGGATGCTATTTTCAGCAGTGCTACAGAACAGCCTACACCAGCATGCATCCATTTCACTTTGTGAGCACGGTACCCTCACCAGCACTAAAACCACTTGTAATCTCAACTTGACCTTTAGATTTTGGGCCACACTCACACACAGCTAAAACTGTCTAATTATCCTGGCCTGTCTGCTGATGAATTAGCCCTGCAAGTTTCCCCACTAACAGTCCAATCTGTTTGTGTTATTCTGTAAATATAAAATATACTGCACTACGTATTTTCCCCCAAATCTGACAGAAAGTTCTGTAACATATAGTTCTCATGCCTCTCATTTTCCAAGAGTGTACATGGCAGGCTGCTTCCTCTCAGAAGTGTAATCAGCAGCATTACCCTTTCTTACAGACTTCATTAAGGGAAAAGATCTCCTTATATGACTTCCTGCATTTCCTCGTCAGTGCCTGAAGCATGTTTCAGACTGGTAAAAGGGCTTGTTTCTGAGGAGAAATCAAGCATGTCCCTCACTTTCTCTGTTGTGCCCCACAATGCTGGTTTTTCCAACAAAATATATTTCTGTGGATTATCTAACTGAAGACTGGTGTGACCTGTAGTCTTGTGGTCCATGTTAACAAGATAATGTACACACACTCTATGTGTTTGCTTATGTTTCCATGTTTGTTTGGTTTTTTTCTAACACATGCATTTTACAGTTGTGTCTAACAGCAGTTCCAGCACAAAGGCAGATGTGATTATTTATTTGACCTTGTGGGCTGCAAAGTGAATGGCTGAACAAATTCTAACTTGCAATTCTCAACACAGTAATTCCTAAGGTGTGTGGCAATGCCTCAGAGCTATCCACACAAGCTCCCCAAGCACTGCACACTGGATGATGTTCCATGTAGGGGCCAGTGGTGCCTCTGTGACCTGCCTCAGGCCCCATGAGCAGCTGTGCTGGAGGTAGGAGTGACATTCTCTGAATTCCTGTCCCTGTTCTAGACTCACTGCATCACTGTACCTCCACCATGAGCTATTTCACTCCAGCTGTCTCCAGCACCTTGCATATCTGATATCACATTACTCATGTAAAAATTTTCTTCACCTACATGCAAGTAGCTGCGTTTCATACATCTTGATAGTCCATTCATTTTCACTGAAAAGAACAGCTTGCTATTTGGCAGTTCTGCCAACAGGCAGGAACTAATCAAAAGTACTCTGCTTTCATTTTCTACTTTAAAAGGGACAAAAATCTGATATCCAAGAAAAGCAAAAAACACAAATAGGAAAGAATAAAAATTGTAAGAACACAGTGCAATTGTTGATCTCAGTTTGACCTGGGGTCACTTAGTGATTATACCATTTTCAAGCCCTGTTAGCATAACACTTGCCTGATATTGGAGGTTTCCAACATAAGTGTAAAACATTCATTGGAGTAAAAGGTTCATTGGATTTTTTCTCACTTTCATCTCACTTCAAGCCTTTTCTCATTTCTGGCTACTGCAGACAGGAACTAGTAATGGTTATATAGATTGTTTTGAAGGTAGCTATGCAGTAGTAGCCATCCAAGAGAAAAAAATGTTTATGTCACTTTATACTTTTTGTTGGCCAAATATGTAAGAGGTTAGTGTCTTCAAACACAACTGAAAATTATCTACATAGAGTATTTTTTGGGTTCTTACCACAGTCTCAGCTTCCTGGAGCTATGCTGGGAATCACAAGACTGTTGTCAATAGTATTCAGACTACCCGATCAGTCCCTGCATATGTAACAGGTAGACTCCCTGTTGCCTGTTTCTGCTTTTCAGTTTTTCCACCGAGTGTCTTCTCACTCTAAGTACTGTTTTAAATCAAGTTTAAAAGGAAAATTAAAGAATAAGGCAATAGCTTAAATAAAGGGGCTAAAGCCTCCTGAGTTCTATCTTTTCTCTCTCTTATTGCTTATCAATGCTGCCTCTGTAGTATTTGGGGTTGAAAAACCTGTCCAAAACCTTAGCAAAAAGCATCAAGCTAGACACAAATGCTTTTTGTGTCAAACTGTTCATACAGCAACATTCCTGCTGGCTTCACTGGGGCGTGATCAGGACATAAACCAGGAGTACTTATCTCAGCATCACATGAGTTTGAGACTGTATACTCCCCATAAGAGATACCAGGAAAGATCCAGGGAACAGGACAATGTGTTGAATGTCTCCACGATATCTTTTCCTCTAAAAGACTCTATTTTATTCCCACAAAATTTTATTTCACCTTTTGCCCAAACATTTACTTGACTTAATATTGGCACAGTCTGGTACTGTCACATTTTGTAGTAAACTGTTCTGAGGCCAGGTGTAAAATGAGACGAAATATTTAATATGGTCTGGAAGTTGTTTCTCTTTGATAAATGGGTGTTAGTCAAAGTAAACCCAGTGAATGTGAATAAAACCTTCCAGCAAAGTGCTTGTTTTCATTACAAGAGCAGGTCTGTGAAACCCACAATGTTCAACTCTGTGCTACTGAACTCTGGAATAAATTGTGAAACTGGGGTAGCCTGATGGTGGCCATGAAAAAAGTAAACGCTGTCCCCATTTCAAGTTTAATTTTTAAACTGCATTTGGACAACATTACTTTTTTTTCTTCTATAAATGGACTTTTTGTTTATGTGTTCCCTTTCTAAACCACAAAGATTGTTTCCATGTCAACTAGCACTGAGTGTGTCTTACATCTTTCAGCAATATATACCCAGAAAAATGAAGGGTGAAAATTGTGACTGTAATTGACATATGTGTGTTGCTGTACTGATTGTGCAGTTACAGTCCCAAATCACACATGCTCATTCAGCTGCTTAAGCATAAGGACTTACATTAACTACAAATAAAAAAATGTAGAAGTACAACATTCTAAACCATAGGTTTTCAAATTCTGCTTAAAAATTTAATTCTGATAACTAATTTAATCACTTAATTCTCAAAGCTACCATACCAAGCTGTAGGGACCAAAACTTAGAAAAATAAAAGTAATCATAAAAATTAGGAGTTTTAATGTGCCCATTATGAAACCAATCCAGAAACTCTTAACCTCTTCCAGCTGTAGCAATGTTAGCCCATACACTTGTGACAGACCAAGTGGTTCTCTTTATTTGTGTATGTCAGGTTTGCTTTTCTGCACAAATACCCTTGCACTGCCTCCTAGTACAGGCCAGCTTTGTCAGCCAGTCATTTTCCCCATGCATCTAGGAATCCCTTTCTTTTTTTGCAGGGCATGTTTCCCTAGAGAATCTTCTTTACACTGGTAATGCTTTCTCATTTATCTGCCTCTGACATATTTCGGGTCTTTGAAGTGCTGCTGAGTTGGCTTGAGTTAGCAGACTCTTGGCCTTTAAATGACAGGAGGAAGAAGAGCTCCTGACAGCCCAAAGTAGGCAGCCAGTGTTTTTCAGGCAGAAGCCACAGAAATGGACAATGAAAAGGCCATAAGAAAGTCCATCACACTTCACTGCATTAATAACTAATTACAGAAAAGCAGCATAGGAGCTGATAAGTTAAAACTCACGATGAAAAAGAAGTGGCAGAGACAGCTGCTGAGAAAGGTCTTAAAGCCCCAGGATGACTGACATAGTAGTGTGAAAGATACAGTGTGCCAGTTTCAAACATAAGCAGCTGCTAAGGTTGTTGATTGAATGTACAAATGTGTACCAGGAACGGCATCCGACTTTTTTCCTCTGTTGAGGTTTGGCCAAGCCTAAAATTTTCTGTAATTTTGCCAGAGCACATTTGTGTCCTCTGCTTGCCAGGTCTCAGGATAGTATTTTGGAACAGTGGGACTTGAACTTAGAACCAGCACTTTCATCACATTCAGAATGACTTTCAAAGAAAACCTTTGAGACTTAAGCAACACATTAGGAATTGTTTGTTTGCTAGCATGCCTGCAATCTCTTGTTGTTTGCTTGAGTATGGTTGTAGAATAAAAAGTTCTAGAGAATGGGGGGAAAAAGAAAGAATTGGAGTAAAAAAGGAATGAATGATTGATAATTATTCAGTTGTTATTTACATAGTTGTAAATTTGAAGAAAGTGAAGAACATTAAAATTCATTTGGGACACTTGGGCTTGTCCAAGTTTCTTTCATTTCCTGTTTGTTATTCCACTTCAGTTTTGGTGTGAATTCTAGACTTCAGTCAGGGTTCAAACACAGAAGAGAGGGGAGGCAAGTATTCAGCGGATATTAAGCATATAGCTGTTTTATTATTATTATTATTATTATTATTATTATTATTATTATTATTATTATTATTACTTCTACAACATATATTCTAAAAAACTAAAACTTACTAAAACTAAACCATTTGATCCCAGGCCTCCTTTTATGTCTTGTGCTTTTGGTTTCTTTGGAAAGTCTACAGAGAATAAAACATGAAAGCCAAGCTACTCTTTCTTTCCATCTTGCCACCAAGCATGTAGCTAAAGCACATCCTCATACAAAAATGAGTTAGGGTGAATGGAACAGGCACTTATCTGAACAACAGAAAAGGAATCTTCTACAATGCCACTGTCTATTCTGGAGCTTCTCGGCTACTGGGGCAAGTTAGGCACTGTCAGGAGAACACACTGGGGGACACTGGGACTGGGCTGCAGCTCCAGAGTGACAAAACTTTGTGGTGTCCAGGCTGTAAGGTCTGTTAGACCCCAGGTCAGGTTTCAGAGGGAGAAGTGTGACTGCTCTGTCCTTACCAAATAAAGGGTGTCAAAATAGAGACAGCCAAAGGCTGGATGCAGAATGCAGGCTCTGCTACCTACAGACATTAAAAGCTTGCTGCTTGTTTCTAAAAAAAAAAACCCGAAAAAGAATAAAAAAGGAATGCTACGCCTTTAGTAGCTATCCGTGCTTCTCAGATGACATCTGGTGGACAAAATCGAAAGAGACGAACGCGGCCTGCCTTCCTAGTGCAGAGCTGTAAGAGCCTCGCTCACCTCTCCACTACTGCACTTAGTGCTGGTGCACCTGTCCACCCCCTAGTCCATTATTACAGTTCCCCAGAATAAGCATATATCATTCATGTACCAGCAATTGCTTTTTATTAGCAATTATTTTCATTTTTTTAATTTATTATGACTGATGCCTTGTGTTTGTTTCATTCTGGCCTGCAAGTTTGAGCCTAGGATAGTGGGGACACACCATTTTCAGAGATAAAAACACAAGGAAAGTCCATGTTAGCAGCAACTAGGTGTTTTTATGCTGTGGGGTAACTAGACAACTTTATGAATGCCTTCACAAGTGGACAGTCGTACTCAGAGGGATTTGATTCTTTTCTGATCGTTAATTTATTCTTCCTCTTTTAAACTGCCTCAAGTTTGATTTCCTAATGGCATCTGTCTAATGGCAACTGTGCTAATGTATTCCTGTGGAGGTCTCAAAGGCACCAACTGAAAAAAAACCCAAAGTCCAGTGAGTGTATGCTTATTTCTCTTGGTGAGATAGTTGGTTTCCTCAAGGATCTCATGGATGGGAGTATGAAGTTCTGGTGCAGTTCTTCTTCTCTATGTGGCTTGAAGGATTTCAGACATATCAGATACTGCTGAACCAATGATGTGACAGAAGGCCTCTTCCATAAATAAAATGCCTGTGATCAATTGTCCGATTTCTGGCATTGCATCTTTTAGGTTAATGGCTTATTTGGCCTTTTTTTCCTGTTCTATGTATACCTTGCTCTTTTAAATTTTAACAGCTTTAATTTTTTCTTGGTGTATTTCCATGCTTTATTTTTGTGCAAAAATCCTGAAACATTTTATGAAGCAAAACACACAGAGAAGTCAGGGATTCATTGACTTCAAACACCAAACTAAGCTGAGAAAGAATGTTCGAGAGGTCAGGAGGTAATTATGTAAATATCTATTTTGTTTCTTCTGGATTTAGATTACCTATTTATAAAAAGAGCACAGAGGCTATCCAAGAGTTTGTGGCATTGTATTTTATCTGGCTGGGATGGAGTTGACATTCCCTTTTGCAATCCACAAAGAGCTGTGCTTCGTGTTTGTGGAAATGACAGTGTTGAGACCACTCCAATGTTTGGGCTACTGTTGAGTAGTGCTCAGTAGTGCCAGGGCTGTCTCTCCAAAATCACTCCTAAAGGCCAGTGGGCATGAAGTGGGCAAGAGGTTGGGACACAGCTGGGAACACTGACCCAGAATGACCAAATGCACATTCCATGCCATATGATGTTCTAAAAATAAAAGCTAAGATGTTGTGCATTTTTTTAATTAAAATGTTTGTCTTCTAAAGCAACTGCCATGTGTACTGGGGCCATACTCCCCAGGAAGTGCCTGGACATCACCTACGAGGAGCAAATAGGGAATATATCTTTCTGCTTCTCTTTGTTTCCAAGTACCACCTTTGCCTTTACCTCAACCAAAGAGTTTTTCATCTTATTTCTGCCCCTCTCAGGCTGAATAGAGGGAATGATAAAGCAGCTTAGTGGGCACCTGGTGCCCAGTCAAGGTTAACCCACGGCAGGCACATCCTAGCTGTGAGTACTGCTCTACCAAGGGAAAGAAGTAATGTCCTGGCACATCTGAAAGCCAAGGTTCATCTTTATACTAGCATCACAACCCGACATCCACCTCCCTGGTACTCAAAGCCAGAAGCAATCAAGCCTAACTCTGTCACAATTCCTGAAATATCCCTGCATATGGTTTCCAGCTCAACTATGTAAAGTTCCCAGGATTCTGAGTAACTCACAAATCAAGTGTGTGGCAAACAATAATAGAGATTGTCCATCCAAAAACTGGTGAACTGCTGTACAGTATCTAAATTACACTGAGTGGGGACACCTTATTATAATGCTTGTTGCAAACAGGGGCTTCCTGTGGAGCAGTCCCTGAACAGAGGCCAATTTGATGATCACAGTAACAAAACTTGGAAGGACTGACAGTCACCAAAGGAAAGCAAATACTAACACTACTTGCTTTTTTCTCTTACATCCAGCAGTGATGGATCCTCTTACAGCGATGGATCCTCTTACATCTGTTCACCCAGAGGACTTTGAAACACTGCTGTGGAGTGAATATTTTACAAGCCGTTCCAGGTAACTATCTGTGAGAAAAATGCTCATTAATTTATGCTGACAACTATTTTCAGGTTTTGAAATGTTCTCCTTTACTTTTTAATTCAAATTCAGCAAATACAAAGGGAACAAATATTAAGTACAGACATAAAATACGAAGAGGAAAAATGTATCAGGGAAGTGCCATAAAAAAACATCAATTAGGCAATGAAATGTCTTCAGCTTAGTGCATTCTGGCTGCACCTGCAACTGCCTTTGTGTTCTGCAGAGGGAAAACCCCCAGTGCTCAAACCTCTCTGGCTAGGAAAGCCAGTGCATGAATAATTATTTCTATCCCTCAGCAACCTTAAATGGCAACTCACTTGAAAGCTCAAGCACGAACCTCAGACAGTTCACATGGGTGAAAAACCAGGTCTTGAGAGTCCCAGAAAATTCGATGAGTACCGTGAAACTCTTCACGTTCTGACTGGATACCAAGGGCATATTCTGCTCCTGCTGAGGAAATCAATGAACACAAAGCCTTGAATCGCGACACGGATGAAACCAGGGCCGGTAACACGAGCCCTATGCGGACCAGAGAGGAGGAAAAGGAGTTAAATCGCGGCGGGCACGGGCAGTGCAGGGCCGGGCCGGGCCAGGCCGAGCCAGTCCGGGCTGGGCCGGGCCGGGCCGGGCCGAGCCGAGTTGAGCCGAGCCGGGCTGGGCTGGGCAGAGTCGACCCGAGCCGGGCCGAGCCGGGCTAGGCAGAATCGGGCCGAGCCGAGCCGAGCCGAGCCGGGCTGGACTGGGCCCGGCCGGGCAGGGTAAGGCAGGGCAGTCTCACAGCCGGGAGAGTCCCCCCGCACAGCCATGGCCGCGCCGGGCTCGGCGCCGGCGGTCGGGCGGCCGCAGGTAAAGAAAGGCCCGGCGGGCTCCGGGAGCGGGGCGGGGAGGGAAGGGCAGGGAGCCTGGCAGCGGAGCCTGGCAGCGGAGCGGGGCGGGTTCGTGGGGCTGGCTGCGGAATGGCAGCCTTTGCCAAAGCAAGCCGTGTTGTTCTATTTCTCCGTGGAACGAGTGCATTTCGTGGCGGGTACCAGCTCGCCCGGACTCCGCAGCCCATCGCACCCTGGGGTCGGGAAGGGGCTGAGTCAGAAGGGATGCTGTCACTTGCACTGTGGCCTTGTCTGCTTATAAGTAACAAAAGAGCATACTGTTCGTGAATAACATTTGATTTTGTTATCTTCAGAACGAGGGCTGTGCCACTAGTGCGGGTGCTGATCTGCAATTTCAGAACTGGAAGACGAAAGCTGAGAAAGCTCAGAAAGTTGAATTCATAAGAACTGCAGAAAAGCTAAAAGCTCAGTAAGTTAAACACTTCATCATAAGTATGTTTTCATGCTGTTCTGGAGGTAACACATTAACTTGAGTTTCAACGTAAAGAATATATGGTAATGAAATCTTCAGGCTAAGGTTTTCTTTTGAGCAGCTCAGACAAATTACTGTGGTTGTTTGGGGAGTTCAGGATAGGCTTATGAGCACCAAAATGCCCTCTTGTGCCAATTAGCATCTGGACTTTGGCCAGTCATCTGCTTTTAGTAAGAATTGCTGCTTTAGGCGTACATAAGAAGGAAGTGTGTGTGGCACAACTGAGTTTCCAGTTTTCCTACTCAGCTGTGCTTACCCTTCTAAGGACCTAAAGCCCTTATTAAGACACAGAAACAAAAGGGGAATTGCTGCAGCAGTACAGCGGCTTCTCCAGGGAAGGTGCAAAGGCTTCATCTAGAATATCTAGGCCACTGCTTTGGAAAATGAGTGTTCAAGGCAACTCAGGCACAGAAGTGATTTAAATCTGTTTCCCCACATCCTGACCAAGCTGGTAACAACTATGCTGGTAGCTGAAAGAACAGGGAAGTTTCTTCTTGAACAGATGAGCTTTATGAGGAATTGGCTGTTGTAGCCACCTGGCTGAAGGACACGTTTGTAGTTGTGAATCCTGAATGAACAGTGGCACTTAAGTCTCACAGGAGTATTTTACCCTGTCTGACTAAATCGACTTCACATTGATTGCCCTGGATCCTGGGTTATGGCTCCAAATTTGACTGCTGGGTAATGTTGACATCTCCAAGCAACTTGGAACAAGCCATGCCATTTAATTGTGGCTCATTTTCCCTATGTAGCCATCTCTGTGCTGGGGCTCCATCTAAGTGTGCTGCTGCATCAATTCATCCTGTCTGCCCGCACTTCCCCAGGGAAAAGTCTCAGAAGGCTTCCAGATAGTGAGCATACACATAGAATTTCAGACTGTTTCAGTATATGAACCACTCATTGTCTGCCAGTGAGGTGATTTCCTTGTTAATTTCTTTCTCTTGTTCAAGTTCTTAAAGTTACTTCAGTGTGTAGTCTTAAAACTGCCAAAAGATTTTCCTTGAAGACAGTTGCAAGGACAAACCAGGGATTTGTGGAAAATCTAAGACAGTCCTCTTGACATAGCTTTAGCTGCTCACTAACCTTGGAAAACTTTGGGGCTTTGCTAAGCACTCATGCCCTACTCAGTGTGGCACCCTTTTTTCCTAGGCTTGCAAATATAGAAAAAGACAAAAATGGACTGCATTATAATAGGAAGAGTGATTTCAGGGTAGAATACAGAATACTAGAGGATCTGGAACACAGCATGACTGTCAGCAGAAAAACAGAAAGTAAGTGGTGTTTTATTTGGGTTTGTCGTTTGCTTTTTTTTCTTCACTGTTGTTTGTGTAAATGGTTTAATAATCACTAGTACAGGGAGATTAGTTTATGTGGAAGATAGATATTGGTAAGTGTGGTATTTCACTGTGTGTACTGCTTATAAACACTTCCACAATTCACTTGCAAAAGTCAGAAGCATAAACATTTGGGGC
Source organism: Pithys albifrons albifrons (assembly GCF_047495875.1). Classification (NCBI taxonomy): domain Eukaryota; kingdom Metazoa; phylum Chordata; class Aves; order Passeriformes; family Thamnophilidae; genus Pithys; species Pithys albifrons. Next base: position 40,136,614 of record NC_092497.1, read on the forward strand.
CTTCTATGTCATTAACTGTTTTCTTGTAATCTTGAATGTAAGATACCACCCACAACAACTTTGATGGAAAGGTACTGTTCAAGAAACATCAATTTTGTGTGTGTATTGCAAAATCTAATGTAGTCTATCTTAGGTACAATAAATACATTCTTACTGTAACATTGGCATACTGATCGCTGCCTTTGAATATACTTTTAAAAATGTTTTCATTTTTCAACTTTTTGGGTCATGAATATTCCTAGTTTAAATGGTACTGAGAGATGGTACATGATCTGTCCTACAGTATCTGTTCCACTTACAGACTAATCATATAATTAAAAAAAAAAATTACTCCCTGATCACAGTTCCTGAATTCTTTCAAAAGTAATCAAATAAATCATGCTATGCCATCTGATCAAAATAAGTTGAAGAAAGGAAAGGAACATAGAGACAACTAAAAATATACTTATCTTACAAATTTGCATATGTTTTAATGTGCTTCTTTAAGTAATCTTAAAATATCCTTTACATCTTGCAGTCCTTAAGAAATGTAAATATTTTCATGGAATGACTAAGCTAATAAGTTCAGAAAGCTTTGCAGGAGTAAGAAGGGAACATGAATGTATGGGTGGAGATAAATGTTATGAGATAATAAAGAGGACAGTGATGAGAGGTATAAGGAACCACATGTGAGATGTGAAGGAATGTTGGACTATGATATTCTAGGGCATGTACAAGAACCCCCTGAATTCCAATTTACTATGTTCAGGTCTTTCAGCATGATCTGTGTGCTTTTGCACTTCCTGTAATCTCAGCAGGAACTAGTGGTCATGTCTTAGCTAGATTCTGTTAGTTTTAGGTTTTGCACTCTCTTACTTTGTTAAATCTTTTAGGATGGAAGATATGTCTTGTTCTGGATACATCTTTGGTACTAACTGCATTCTCATCAGTATTTATGGATTCATGAGGAGCCAAGTGGTAGCAAAGCAAATTATTGCACACAGGCTTGGAGTACACAAAAACATTTATTCTACCCTATTTAACACATCAGACAAATCTCTTTGAAGTAGTACATGCACATAACACTTTCAAGTTTGATTTCTCTTCATAGATGAGTGTTTTGAGGCCTAGGTCAAAGTCTCCCTCAAAACTCTAGAGAAGCTATCACCTGCATGGGCAGTATTCTCCAAATTCCCCTTTAGAAATAGCAGCTACTACTTTTAAAATCTTGTGATGCAATATGGGGAGGTACATGCATCATGTGGTCAGCTACATGCAGTTATAGATATCACAGCAGTTTCTTACGATCAAACAGAATTTATATCCCTGATTAGATTAAACCCCAGTTTATTTCGGATACTCCATTGCTCTTGTTCTTATATTGACTTTGAGGGACAGAAAACTATTAGAACTATCACTACCTTATTCTGTGTAACAGAAGCTGAAATCCTGCAGCAGCTATCAAAAATACAAAACAATGTGAAGAGACTTCAGCAAAAATTAAAGGATGTGAAGCCTACACCAGAATGTAAGTCATGATGATAGATTTTGAAACATTTTTGTCTACAGACAGGTTTCTGGCATAATTGGACTTGTCATTGTCCTGCAGATTTGGGATACTCCTCAAGTCTATATGCTTTTTTAGGAATTTGGAAAGGGAAGACTGCAAAGACCTAAGAAATAGTGAAAGATTAAGCAGTTCTGTGTGTAAACAGAAAGTTACTTGGTGTTACAACTGATGTGTTTGTTCTTTCAGGCTGTTGAAAGCCAGGCATTTTCTATATATAACTCTTTGTCTTATGTAAAATAAAATTGGTATTCTGTGTAACTCCCTTTGATCTGGTAAGAGGTCACAGAGTAGGTTCTACAGGGAACTAATTTCTAGCTGCCACATGGCTTGAAGTGTAAAATGCTGCAGGAACTTGTTCAGCTGGGATGTTTTAAAACTTTTGGGAAAGAGTCATTCTCTTGTGATACTCTGTTACTTTATGTGGGACTCAGGTTGAGACCCTCCTAGTATTTGAGGGCTTTCTGATGCTAGATAAAATGCATCCCGTTTCATTTATTCAGTGTGTTATCTACAAAAAAATCATTATCTTCTTAAGGTGTCAGTGAAAATACCAAGGACTAACAAGGCATGAAAACTGAAATAAGAGTTTTAGATTATGTAACTTTACCAAAATCCAGGTTACTTTAACTATGTGTTCAGTATGTATCAACAGAGATGTTATGCTGGTTCAAAACAGATTCTAAAACTTTTTTCTACCCTTGCAAAAGGAATCTTCTCTGGACAGCTGTCTTACCATCTTACTCAAAGTCAGGACTTCAGCATGCTGATAGCACAGGACAAAGTCTTACAGTGACCTGCAGGCTAAATAGGATTGCTACAGCCTGGTATAAACCAAATATTTGAGTGTGTTTAAGTCACTAACTGCATTGCTATGAAAAACAAAAGCAGAACTCTGTAGGGTAAAGGCTCTCTTATACTAGGAATCAGTTGAAAATTAGTCATAATGAGACTTCTTTAATGGAAATAAACATTTATACTGAGATTGGCATCCAGCTTGCTAAGTCACTACATAAACACACCTTTTGAATAAATAAGAGTCGTGTCTTTTAAGACTTTGAGGTGGAAGTGCATGCTTTTTTGTACACTGTGTCATGGAAGTCTCTGCATTTCAGGATAGTGCTGGCTAAATACTGTTGTCATAAGTTTTATGCTTTTTTTTTCTTCTTTTCCTTTTTCAGTTGTTGACAAGCTCAAGGCAATGATGGAAGAAATTGAAAATGCAATTAATGCTTTTAAAGAGGAACAAAGGCAAATGTATGTTTATACATGTTTCAGCTACAAGAACAAATACTTTCATAAGACAAATGAAAACTTGCACTAGTCCAGCAAACTATTTAAGTTTATTCTTTAGATTTACTCTTTTCCTAGTGATTACTGTAAATCAAAGCACGAGCTATCAATGTTAGAATCCTGATAAACTGCCTTTTAGAGAGGTTATTGCAGCATTCCAATGTAAGCCTAAGAAAAGGTTCTTTAGAGAAGGGCTGCAGAAGAAATTAGATAATGGTGGTTTTGCTGTTGGTGTTCTGTTTTCTAAGTGAGTTTGTGGGGGTTTCTCTTCCTCTCTACTGGTGTCAGGAGGGGATTGACTTAGTATGAATGCCACAAATATGTGCTTTCAGTAAAAGGGTAACTTAATTCTCATTGTGTGGTGCTTTATTATCGGATCATTACAACTGTGCTGTTACTCCTTCAGCTCTCAATCTTTGGAGAATAGCTTTTGTGTGGCATTGAACAATTCCAAAATTGATTTGTGGTGAATGGATAATGAATCCTGGATTCTTTTTTTTTCTTGCATTTCAATGTTTGTCACTTTTCAGATATGAACAGCTTTTGAAGGAGGAAAAAGCTACCATTAATGAGCTCAGTCTTTTCGAGAGAAAAATGGAACTGTGGGTGTTAGGCAGCTTAACAACAGAAAAAGTTTTGAAATTACCATCAACCACAGTTACAGTTGATAAAACACTGGAAAATCACCTACCCAAAGAAGTAGTAGAGTTTGAAAGATTTCTTCAGCAAACAGGAGGGCGGCAAGGAGGCTGGGATGATTATGATCATCAAAATTTTCTGAAAGTACGGAGTAAATACAAAGGAAAGTTGTCTTATATGGATGAAGCCCTTCAGTATCTCAGTGGAAGAACAAAAGAAGATATTGAACAGCATGACAAATGGTATCAAGAATTTCTAATATTACATGAAAGAAAGAAAGAGGTAAAATAACCCCTTTAGGGCTTTTGGAAATTTAAGAAAAAGTACTTATTTTTAAAATGTATACATTTCTTATTTTTGTATCTGCCTCTCTGGTGGTAATGCTAGGTGGATTTCTGTTACAGTTTCTGTTGGTATGTAACTGAGGTCTTTGGCATTCTCAACTTGCCAAAAGTATTTGTCTTTAATAAATAATTACCAATAAGCAGAGACCTAATTACACACTGAAGTGGGCTGTGTATTAAACTGTACTACAAATGCTTTTGGTGGCATCAGTCTAGCAAGTTAGAGGCCCATCTCAGTGCAGTAAATGATCTCATCTGAAAATTGCAGTTTCTATATATTTGTCCCTGAGAATGTCTGTCCCACTATACAGGCAATATACCTATGCCAGACTGACATACAGAATTATGATTCTTTCAAGAACTAACCATCTGAGTAATAAAAGATAAACTGACATAAAAAATATCAGGAAATAGTGGGTGGAATTCTTAATATGAAAAAAAAATTAGGATCTGGAATATATTTGCATTAAAAAAACATATTACACCGATGTTCGTAACTACCCAAAGCTGTTATGGTTGCTGTAACTGAAACAGTTTTAGCAGAAATCTATTAGATCTGCTTCTGTGACTCATTAAAAAAAAAGAAGTTAGAAAACCTATAAAGGTGCTTCTTTGCTGTAAGTTTTGCATTCAGTAGATTTTCAATTCCTATCTACAGTTTGTGCCCTTGGAGTATACATTTCGTCAGATTGAATCAATGTGAATGGGTAAAATTTCACTAAAACCTTGGATATTTTTCCTACTGGTCTCTTGCAGTCAATTAAGAAGTGGAAAGAAAAGCAGCAGGAAGAAAAAGAAAGAAACTTGAAGGAGAAAGAGAAATCAGAAAAAATGCTCAAGGAAAAATGGCAGCATCGTGAAGAAGCTCAGAAGCAAAAAGCAGAAGAAGAAAGAAAAAGAAAACAAGCAGCAGTTGAAGCATGGAAGAAACAGAAAGCAATAGCATTTGCAATGGAAGAAGCATCACATGTAAAACTAGAAAACAGGGAGAAAAGACAAGGAAAAGAGCACCAGCTAAAGGTACTACTGTTGGAAAGGAATACCTTGCAGAAGAAAATAAAGGAGGAATTTGAAAAGCTTGAACATGAGAAGAGAGAGGAAGCGGAAAAGGACAAAAGGAAGAAAATTTCTGCAGAAAGAATTTCTAGGTTTCAAGAGCGTGTGCGTAATTACATCTTCATTTATGCATGTTGTTTTAGAGTCACCTACTTCCTCCTGCAATATATGTTAAACAGTTTTTAAAATCCAAGTTTCATCCATTATTGATGCACTATGAAAAACGGCACCTATTGCAAACAAGAAATAGTATGAAACTTGATTTTAGATGCAGATGTTCCTTTTCTCAGTATTTAAATTCTGCAGGATTACTTAAGCCCATGTTTCCTTCTACATATAGAAGTGGTTTTATTTACTTCTGTGTGAAAATGGGAGAAACTTCTTCAGCTGTGCTGTCCTCCCTCCTTGCTATAGAAAACATCAGAGGCCCCGAGAGTTGTGAGGAGATATGAGATAAAAAGAGATGTTTGAATATCCTGCAGGTTTCAGTAGCTGTTACATTTCATATCAATGTAAATGCAATTACTGGAGAACTGATATCGTCAGCATTCACACTAGAGTTTTATAAATAAACTACTACACTCCATTTTTTTTTCAAAGCCATGTAACTATAATTTGTTTGTGCAGGACAAGTTGTAGTAGTACCTAGTGAAACTTTACTCTGTATTATGACAATAATTTTAGAACAAAAAATAATTAACTGTGAAAAGGCTTCATATATATATAATGTTTTACTTCTAAAGAAAAGTTTACTTTTCCATTCATTATATTTCAGGATCTACATAGACTGGAGCTAAGGGGTTTACAGAAAGAAGCTAAAGAAATAGAGAAACAAGAAATAGAAAAAAGGTTGGCAAAGTTGAGAGAGAAGGTAACTTTTTCTTTGTTTTAATCTGAGGTGTGTGCAGCTTAGTGGTTTAAGCAAAGGGTTTTTTCGTTGATCTAAAACGCAATTGTTTTTAATTATCTAAATGGTTGATAAAGGAAAACAAAGTCATGCTTGTTATCAGGAAACAGAAATGCAGCAGGCATAGTTATTCTTGTATTAAAAAAAAACAAAAAAAAGAAGATGAGAATTGATTTTTCTCATGGTAGCATTTATCTGGGTAAAGCCTATGGGTTATACAAATGAGCTGCACTACGGGTGCTGGCTTTTATTTTTTTTAAATTATTTTCTACCATTTCCAGAAGCATTTTGGGTACACTGGGTTTTGAAAGAGCTTAACCTTTTAAATTACTAAAATTTGATGACAGCAAGCAGTTGTGACCCCTCCTGCTGATTTCATGTTTCTTCCTTCCCTGTGAGAGTTCTTTCCCTGTGGAGGGAAATGTCTCTTTCTGTCTAGCTCTGTTACCTTTACTCTGCACTTGTTTCTGTGATGAAGACCCAAGGAGTGTAATGTGACTCCTCTGATCAACGAAAAAGACCAATTTTTTTCTGGTTGTTTGTTTCACTCTGAGGTCGAGATTCAGGTCCCCGGAGACCAGTCCAGGCTGTGTGTATCTCCCCAAGGGTGGGAGGCACATGGGGTGGAGATGGCAGCGCCGCTGTGAGGTGTTGCTGGCAGCTGAGGAGCCGTGGGGCAGGTGGGGGGAGCCGTGGGGCAGGTGGGGGGAGCCGTGGGGCACGTGACGGGAGCCGTGGGGCACGTGACGGGAGCCGTGGGGCAGGTGGAGGGAGCCGTGGGGCACGTGACGGGAGCCGTGGGGCAGGTGGAGGGAGCCGTGGGGCACGTGACGGGAGCCGTGGGGCAGGTGGGGGGAGCCGTGGGGCAGGTGACGGGACGTGAGAGGAGGTGAGGGAGCCATGGGGCAGGTGAGGGGACGTGAGAAGAGGTGAGAGGAGGTGAGGGAGCCATGGGGCAGTGAGGGGAGGTGAAGGCAGGTGAGGGAGCCGCGGGTGTGCGTCGTGGCAGGGCTGCAGTTCCCCGAGCTCCCCACGCCTTTTGCTCTGTCCCCAGCCCTGCCTCGGCCTGCAGAGCGAGCCCGGCCCTACCGCAGGGCGAAGAACCAGCCAGCCCTTCCCAGAGGCCGGCACAGCGTTGGCTTCACACAGGACGTATATTCCCTTTGATTTTTGGGAGTTTCGCGGAGGAAGCGCTGGCTGTCGGACCGGCCGCTGTGCTGTCCCGTGGCACTAAAAGCACAGTCGCCTGGGACAGCCCCGGGTGGGGTGGGGTGGGGTGGGTCGCCCTTCCCCTCTTCCCTTCCGCCTCGTACCCTCCTGCCCTTCCCCTCTCCCGTCCGCCTTGTCCTCTCCTGCCCTTCCCTCTCCCCTTCCCTTCCCTGTCCCCGCCCCGGGGCGGGTGCCGCAGTGACGCCATCGGGGCGCGCCGGGCGCGGGCGGTGGCGAGATGGCGATGGCGGCGGCGGCGCCGTGCCCGGCGGAGCCGGAGCGCCTCGACTTCCTGCGGGATCGGCACGTGCGCTTCTTCCAGCGCTGCCTTCAGATCCTGCCCGAGCGCTACTCGTCCCTGGAGACCAGCAGGTAGCAGCGGGCCTGGCTCCTCCCTCCCCGGGCGCGGCGGGACAGCCGGCGCCGTACCCCGCCCCAGCCCCGCGGCCGGGGAAGCATCGCCCGGCCCGGCCCGCGGTGGGCACGGAGCGGCACGGCCGCCCCACGAGGGAAAACCCTCCCTGTAAATAGGGCCAGCGGCAGACGGCTCCCAAAAATCCGGGTTGATGGAGGGGTGTAGTTTCTGCTGGCGTAAACTGCTAGATTATCCTCGAGGGAAGACTTGTTGATCCTTTTAATCTGTTTTTAGACCTTCGCTTCACTCACTTAATCCGCCCTGGAAGCCATTTTAAAATAAGTTACTTAAGGTTTTTGTAGCTCAGGGTTAGCACGCACAAGATTGTTGTTCATGTAAGAGAAATATTTTCAGTTTTCATTAGCTAGTATAAGACGTAAAATACTAGTGAAGTATATTATGAATGAGAGGGACATTTGTCCCCGTAATGGCTTCAAAATGTACTTTATATTCTTGGAATGTTCACATAAGGTAGTTGGTTACATCCGAGGCACAAGAAAACCAATTATTTGATTGTCAAGCTTCACTTGATAAAAACTTTGGAGACATGTAAACAGCTTGGTACTTTATTCAACCAATAAAATAATCAGATTCTTTTCTCTTTGTAATCTCTTGCAAGTCCTGCCGGGAAGAATGCTCAATGGCTTTGATCAGGTCATCCTGCTGATTCAAGCCTTATTTCAGCTGAAAGCACAAACACTTGGCAAAAACGTGTAGGGACTAGTACAGATAGTGGCAAACTCTGTGTTAAATAACATAACTTGACACTGAAGGGGTAAATTAGAAAAGGAACTACTGGAGAGGGTACAGTGGAGGGCTACGGAGATGACTAGGGGACTGGATCATCTGTTTTTTTTGGAAAGGTGGAGAGAGCTGAGCCTGTTCAGCCTTTAGAAGAGACGACTGAGAGAGAATCTTCTCAATGCCTTCAAATATCATAAGGTTTGGGTGAAGTGGCAACAGGATGGAGCCAGACTCCACAGTGGTGCCCAGTGACAGGATAAAGGGCCACAAACATGAACGGAAGCACAGGAAGGTCCATCTGAACATGAGAAGAAAATTCTTCACTGTGGGGGTGACCAGTCTCTGGAACAGGCTGCTCTGAGGGGCTGTGGAGTTTCCTTCCCTGGAGATAACTCAGGACTTGCCTGTGCACAATCCTGTGCAAGTAGCTTTGGATGAACCTGCTTTTTGGCAGAGGTAGAGTTGTACTAGATGGTCTCTAGGGGTCCCTTCCTACCCCAGTGTTCTGTAATTTTGTGAAATTCTGATTTCAGAGCTGTAAATAGTTTATTCATTAGGAATTAATTAGTGTTGCAGTGTGCTGGCTCATTTTATATGGCAGCAAGAGGAATTCTAGGCCTCTTACGCTTTTAACTGGTTTTAGACCTTAAAGTTACAATAACGTGCAGATGTATTACAGTGATAACACAGATAGCTAACCTTAGCCCCACTGACATGAAAATGCTAAAAAAAATGTCTTTGGCCTACAAGAGGAAAAACCTGATCAGAGTCTTCCATTACTGAGAAACAAATTGGAGAGAAGGATGGAGGTGTGGCTCTTTAGAAGGGACCGTGGTGACAGGGCAAGGGGCCATGTGAATAAGGTGCTTCAGGAAGAATGGTGTGGCTGTAGGAAAATGTTCTTCACCACTGGAAGAGTTAACTATGAGCAGCTTGCCCAGTGAAGTGTTGGGGTCTCCACTAAGGGCCTGGCTTGTCAGGTCCTGGCTCCTCCCGTCTGAGGGCCTGCGTTCTGCGAGTGGTGGGACCACTGGAGGGAGGCTCTGATGTGCATTGCCAAGCTTGTTGCTGTTTGCCGCTGACCTGAAACAGAAGCTCCACTTCACAAAATGTGTTCCCCAGTCTTACTGAGTAATACTAGTGGTAACGATTGTTTGAGAACCCCTGAGAAATTAATTTGATGGCTGAGCTTAAATTTGGTGTGTGGTCACAGTAGCCTCAGGACTACCTTTAGCCAGTGCCCAGTGTGTTGTACATAAGAGCTGTGCAGCACTGAAACAGTGCTTGTTTTCTGAAAATTGTAGCAGTCAGTTTGGAACTATTTCACTATCCCTTAATTTTTGTTTTATAAACACAGTCTAAGTTTTGAATTAGAATAAAAGTCAAGGCCATCTAAATGCATGCATTTTTTTGAAGTCGTGAAGTTTTTAGTCAGCTACAGGTTTTTCTGTCCTCTTGCAGTGATTCTTAGATCAGTATTCTGCAGGAGTGTATGCATGTCTGTCGACAGATTTTAAGTGGGAGATTAAACCATAAATGCATCATCCCCGGCATGGAGGGTACTAAGTTTGCCTTTTTGCCAAGCTGAGTTGAGCAAACCTTAAGCAAACCTCTGGATCTGATACTGCTGCAGAAAGAAATGCTGTTAACCCTCTTATTCTTATTTCCCCTGTTCCTGCATTTGTGTGATTCCATTCTGAATTAGGTAGGGAAACTCAGCTAAATTAAAGATTTGTGAAATAAATTAGTAAATAAATAAAGTCATTTGTCAGTGAGATGTTTTTTGTTCACTGCACTGCAGCAGAAACAACTGCATTTGTTGTCACCAGGCAAGGGTGGTAGTGACTGAAATTTTCCACACTCTGCTTGTCTATTCTGATTTAAGCTTTAGATTGCCAAACCATAAGGGAGGATAAAGCAAATTCATTTAATAGTCTTTACTCAACTTTTTGACTCAAAGCCTTCATAACTATTTTTATCTGTAGTTCCTGCTTGCAACAGTAGTTGCAACAAGAATAATTGTTAAGTATTCTGATTAATAATGTTTTATGCATACTATCAGGTTTTGCAGGTGAATACAACTCTTTTAGTTTCTGAAGTCTTTCAGATTGTGGTACTTCATGGTGCTCTTCGTAGCACATTAAATCAGGTTCTCAAATTGGCCTTTTCAATTGTTTTCTGAATTCTGCTGAGAAACTGTAGTCTTTGCTCATGCCTGAAGGTGAAGAGGTCTGAATCTGTCATCAGAGATGTCCTGTTGACTGTCCCCTGTCGAAATGGCTGAAAGATAAAGTTTTTACACTTCATGTGTCACCTAAAATGCTGCTAAGAGTTATTTTTCTTAGAACATCTGTCTTAAGTTTCTGTGAGGCAGGATAGCCTGTGGAGTAAGGATGCAGTATCTAGGTGCTGTACTGGGACGTCTCTGTATCCAGAGGTGACAGAGGTTCTTGCCTATTGCAAATTCCAACACCCAGTGTGGGCTGTTCCTTGGTAATGCTGGAGGCAGACAATCAACTGAGTAAGTGAACCGAAACCTAACTATGTGTAAAACCACTGTTCAAAATCATTTATCTGACATAGCATTTTCCACTGTAGATGAGATTTATTGACTGTATTGTGTGCAGAGCTTTGTGGTTTTGGACCTGCTTCATAGCAGTTTCTAATACTGATGTTGGCATGTTGTTTATGCCTCATTTGAAGTAGCTTAGCTGGGTAAAATAGTGTGAAAATCTCTTTCAGTTAGTTGCGGTAAAAGACTGTCTGTGTTTGTGAAAATCAGAACACATAGGCAGTGTTTCAAAGAAATAATTTACTGTAGCTGAACAGTAAATTCCTTGTTTTTAATAAAAGTAGTGATTTTGATTGCATTGGTTGTTTATTATCCAGGGTCAGATTTTGGGTTAAACAGAGAGCAATAGTTGATATTAGCCTTGAAGTGTTAATTTTGCACTTTGAAAAACAATTTTTTAGTCATCAGAAGAATTAAAAGTTACTCCTGTTCTACACAGAAATACCTTTGTGTGCAACATACCTTTTTTGGCTTTCTCTACTGAATTTATTTGTAATAATAATTGTAAAGAGATATATTTTACCAGGCCACTGGTAGGAATGTCACCCTTGGAGGTTCTGCCACTGTATTGAGATTAGTGTCTCCTTCATTGTCATTTGGCTGCTGTGTTTTAATTAGAATAATTCTTTTGAAGGTGTGTTTTGGGCTGACTCACATCACCATTTTTCCCTTGGTTTTACTGTTTGCAGTTCTGATGCAAAACCACATGCAGAAGTTAAGTGGCTGTAGGGACACCTCTCCACATCTGTCTCCTCATCGTCAGGGGTGCCTACTGCTGGTGGCCAAAGTGGTTCACCAGCTCGTGAGGAAAATGCAGGTTACAACTTAATCTCCTGAGGAAAGCTGGTATTAACTTTTGGTTTTCCCTGACCTGCAGAGTGGTAGTTTCTGCATATGTAGCACTTGTTTCACAATCCATCATCTTATCTGGTAGAAGAGGAGCAAGAATTTCCAGAAGATAGGCAGACGTGAGTGTGGGTGGCAAAATGTGCATTCAGCTAATTTTGATCTGAGTCAGAACTTCAGACTTCCATGGTACCATTACATGGGTGTTTTCTCTCACAGCAAACTCTGGGAAGTTCTTAACCCACATTTGAGGGCCCTTGCTGTGAGTTGTGTGGCTGCAGTGGTTTGAAGCAGAAACAAACCCCACAAATAAAGTGTTAGTTAGCAGGTATGGTAGGACATGTTTATGGAAGGAAAGAAATCATGGGAAGAGGGACTTCCAGCATAGTACCTACTTCACTGCTATGTTGGATACTTGATTTTGGTGTGCTTAGTTTTAGATGTTTAAACAAGGTAGTCATCTGGGCTGCTTTATGCCCAAGGACAAGAAATAAGTGGCTCTGGATGTTAATTCACCCTGTATGTGTATTTTTGCATTGTTTGATTACAAGGTAGGCTTTGCTGTTTGACACCTGACTTAAGTGTCTGAAACTGGGTTTGGGACAAAGTGAGAAGCAGCTTGCATATACTCCTAATGCATGTTTAGGTATTGTTCATATAAGAATTCCTCACAGAGAACTAGTGCTCCATGTGTTAATAACATAAGCTGGTTTACTTTGTAGAGGGTTGTTTTGTTGGGTATTCAGGTAAAGAGGGCGTCAGGTTAACTTTGAATTGTCATGTCATTATATAAAAAGAGGGACAGCTTAAATGAAAAACCTTGTTGAGACGGAGAAATATCTACAGCACAAAGAATGTTATTTTATCCAGTAGATTAATTTCATGTTTTGGAGCTAGTCTCTGTGTTGCACCACTATCAAAGACTGAGAATTCATAGATGTATCTGTTTCTGCAACGTTTTGTTAATTTCCCATTGATCTTTATGGTGGGAAGTGTAAGTCTTATCTTTTTCTTTTAGGTTGACAATTGCATTTTTCGCACTCTCTGGTCTGGATATGTTGGATTCCTTAGATGTGGTGAACAAAGATGATATAATAGAATGGATTTATTCCCTGCAGGTCCTTCCCACTGAAGACAGTGAGTGAGTTTTTAGTTTTTTTATTGATATTAACATCTTTACTTTTGCTTTCTACTTGGGGAATAGTGGATGGCTCTAGTTTTTACAAAACACAGCGTTGACCTTCCTGAAGTGCTGGCCTGGTAATTTCAGATAGTGATGTGAAACAAATCTTGGAAATAGGTCCCTCACAATTAATAGTTAGGAAAAGGAGAAATTAATTTGAAGATATGAAAATAATATGATGAAGTTGCACCTTTAGGCATCTCAGAGGAATGTTTTACTTGGTTCTAAAAGAAATGTAAATGTTATATAACTGTAACAAGTCTAATAGTGTTTATATTGAATTCCACTCCCATACCAGGAGCTCTGAGCACAGAAGTGGTTATTTGGAACAGCTTTTGTAAAATTGAAGGTGTAAGGATAAGAGGCAAAAATGATAAAAACAGTCCCTGTTTGAGCAAGAAAAATCTGTTCCTTAGATCTATGAAGCTTGAATTTACCCAATATTTTTAGAGGGATTAATGGTGTTGCTGTGTAGCAGCTTTTCTCAGATTGGAAGGTACACAGCAGATCCAAGCTGGAGAGGAGGCCCACAGGAAATGTCTAATTGCTTGTGACTTTACAGAAGTTGGGGAGGTGCTTTTCCTGTGGGCTAATTTATATTGGCAGTATTTTCTGTGACAGTGCAGGTGAATAGTGAGCAGCAGCAGAAGGGGTGGAGTGAGGGAGGAGTGGGCTGGGCACTGCTGCCTTACGGCAGGAGGGACTGGTGTGTTCAATGCTGAGGTGGGTATTGCTCCAGGCTGGCGGTCTCTAGAGAAAAGGTCATTCCAGGTGCGTGTCTATAAAACAGTACTTTGGGTGGATGTGTGTTTCCTTATATTATTTAGTCTTAATTATATATGACAAATGAAAGTCAAGATTGCTGATGCTTTATTTTTGCAGTAATAGAAAGATCCTTTTTCTTATACTGCAGACTGAGAAACCATCAGATCCACTCCAGGAATTAGTTTCAATAGATTTCTTTTGTCTTTTGTTGTATTCCAAAACAGATTATAGAAAATTAAGAGTCTGGATCATATAATTATTCCCACAATGTTTTTAATCATGAGAGGGTTTCTGTCCCATACCATTAATAAATCTTTCCATGAGGAGTTGCTCAGTTTCTGACTTTTATCCCAGTCTTCAAGAGGGTGTTCTAAAAGAACAGGAAAGTTTGCAAAACTTCAGGGATTAGAAGAGGCATTTTTATTTGTCTTTCATAGTGTACAGTAATTCTTTGGGAGCTTCTACGTGGCCAATGCTAGGAATATTCCCATTGTCAAAGCCTCCTAGGGAGAGCAGTAGAAATACCAGCTCACAAATGTGGAGTCTACAGTCCATGAGATGTGCTCCTTTTTTCTAGCTGTCATCTCCACAAAAAACCTACAGGAGAGTAGTTTTGGGGAGGATGCTTTTGGCAGTGCATTCTGTGCTTTCTAAGTTATAAATCTCTGCTTTTCAACACAAGTACAAGCTTTCCTCTAGTCCTGTGTTTCCATATCACACTAATAACTCCCGTTCTTATGGTTTTGTCAATAACAGTACTCTTATCTGGTCACTTGACCCCTAAAACTTCAGCATTATTTTTATTTCATTTTTGCTTCATCTAGGGGACAATAAACAGTGCAAAATGTAAATGATGCGAGCAGCAGCAAGTTGAATGTGGGAGGATCAAGTGTGAGGAAGGGAATGCCTACCCTCCTGTCATGTCTACTTCCAATAAAATCTGGTTTTTAATTCTGGGTGTCTGCAGCCAGAATTAATTGGCTGCCTCTGATCAGCAAAGCTCTTACTCCCTCTTTTGGCCTGTTTGAAAAAGCATTTAAAGTCTTCATAGGCTACAGCAGTGAAGTTTTTGGTTTCAAATGCTTGTGCATCTCTAGTTAAAGATGTGATTGCTAGCTGGATGGATCTGAACCCTTCTGGGTGAAAAAATGAACACTCAAGCACAGCTTTTAAAGAAACATACTATTGCAGCTTTTTTTACATGCATTCTGATAAATCTGTCTTTCCATGAAATACTGTGTTTTAAACATTTACATTTTAAAACTGTTTTATAGTGTAGTTTTTGGAATACTGAATTCCAAATCTAAAGCAATCTAAAGTAACTGTATTGTTCTTGATATATCTTCACTAAATTTGGTTCTGGGACTGAAAACCATTTAAAACATACATTTTAAATTGGAATATATTTTTACAACTCTTGTGGTTTGTTTTTGATCACATCAATGGTTGAATTTCTAAAACAGGCAAAAAGAGAATTTCTGTAATTCTTAAAGAAAACTACATTTTTCATCTCTTCACATTTGTCCCTCCAAAGGTTCCCTTATCTATACAACTTTGGCTGATTTTCGTTTAAAATGTTTCTTTAAGATAGCAAGTTCAAATTATTTTGAGATCTACTGCTACCTTACAGTCATTTTTCCAGTGAATGTGAGACAGAACAGTTGATGCTTTACAAACTTAGGATGTGTTTATTTTTATCAATAACTCTTACAGTGTATATATATACTGGCTGGGATAGAACTCACTGTTTTTCATAGTAGCCCCTAATCTGCTGTGTTTTAGGCCTGGGACTGAAAGGGTATTGGTAAACAGCAGCAGTCTCGCAGCTGATGCTGAGCGGTGCCTGCACAGTGTCATGGCTGGCTCTTTTCTTCGCTGCACTCCTTTTCCGCCAGCAGATACCAGCTGGGGGACACAGCCAGGACAGCTGGCCCAGACTGACCTGAGGACTGACCTGAGGGATACTCCACACCATCTGACATCATTTTCAGCAATAAAAGCTGGGAAAAGGAGGAAGGGGGCAAAGTTTAAGGATCTGGCATTTGTCTTCCTGAGTAACCCTTAAACCTGCTGAGGCTCTGCTTTCTGGGAAGTGGCTTTACACATGCCTGGCTGATGGGAAGTAGTGAATGAATTCCTCCTTTGCTTTGCGTGTGCTCACAACTTTTGCTTTACCTTTCAAACTATCTCTGTCTCACTCCATGAGTTTTCTCCCCTTCTCTCTGTTTTCCTGCCCTGACACTGTAAGGCAGCTCTGTGGTGCTCAGCTGCTGGTTAGGGGTCAACCCACGACAGCAGGGCACTACAGAACTTGGCAGAAAATTCTGAATTTAGTAGTTTAGAACACTTTTTAGGTAGAGTCCCACAATATCCTGTGGTAGTTTTAGGTAACATGTTTGTATTTACTGGTGTGTAATGCATCTGATGGCTAATAAAAGCTTTACTTCAGAGGTTTGTAGTTTTTGAAATTTTTATGTGAAACTACAGCTCACTAATGCAAAGTAGTGAGATCTGGATCTGGCTGACTAAGAAAGCAAATACATACTTTGTCAGCCTAATTGAAATGTACTAAAGGGAGATAAACATTAAGATCTGTCATGATAGACTGTATTCTTCTGTGGGTTTATTGTAACTGTGGTTCAAACAAATAATGTCCTTTAGGTACCATAATTTTAGCTCAAGTGTTTCAGAGACTGGCCTAATACCAGTTTTAATTAGGAGGGAAGGTCATATCACATATGCAAGCTGACCCTCACACAGAAACTCAGCTGAATGCTTCAACTTATTGCTGCCTTCTGCTTGTTTGAAGGGCCTTGTCTTCTATAACTCATGCTAAATAGTTTGGCTTTCTATTGCATAGATTTTGGCCATGATTACCTTTCTTTCATTTTTAGTACATACTCTGCTTAGGTGAGTGGCTAGTGTGTGTTTTTGTTTTATTTGTGTGTGCACTGCAGGAAGACTTCACTAAACTTTCCTTTTAGAAAGCTGAAATACTGAAAAAGTATTTTTTTCTTTTTTCATTTTGAGGAAGGTGGTGCTCTTTGATAAGCCTTCCCAGAAATCACATGTATTTAGACTGACTTTTTTTTACGTCTTATTAAAGTTGGAAAATGTCTGATGAAAACCCCTCTTTCAACTAGCTGCTTGTTCTTAAGATCCTTATCATGTCAGAATTCTAATATTTTCCTCTCATAGTACAGTTGCTTCACAGAATTTCAAATTTATTTTAACTGTCTTAAAGTGCAATTCATTGCAATTTAAGAAAGATGTATCCCAGTTTCTTACAAGCCAGTTCAGCACTTTTAAAAGAGAGTGAATCCAGAGCTTTGTACTTGAGTAATCTCATTACAGACAGTGGGAACAGTGCTTGGCCTTATTCATCCACCATCCTCCCCCATACAAACAGTAGCATTTGTTTGACCCTGCTTGAGAGCTTGCTGAAGTGGCAGAAAAACATGCATTTAAATATCTAACAAAAGGTTAGCTTTGTGTTGTGTTGGTGAACTGTGTTGGTTGGGAGTGCCATTGCCAGCCTACTAAAGGAGAGGGAAGGAATTGTACCTTTTGGCAGTTGGATCCTTCCTAACTTTGCTGTACTAAAATACAGAATCAAGAGGAACACTCAGACCTATTTCATTTGTAGTATTGAACCCACAGGACCCGTACATAGCAGACTAAAAAACCATTATGCTACAACATGGACCTAAAACTTACTTCTGTCAAAATCTAAGTTTAGATAAGTAATAATAATTATTTTTTCTTCAGTGTCAGTACTGAAAAAATGTATAAAATGCCAATGACTGTTTTTTGAAATCATTATTACATGTGTGCTTTCTGATAATGAGTTTCTTGAGCAGAAATCTGAATTGTCTTCCAATGCAACTTTCTTTAATGGCTACATTTGAAGTATTTATCTGGATGTATAATGGACTTCCATTTTAGAGAATGCAACTTTGCATTTTATGACATCCTCCAGTGCTTTGATTTACAGGAATAATTACATCCTTAGCCCTGGTCAGTAAAAAGAGCTTATATGTACTTTTATCTGGATGTACTGACAGGGTCAGTCTGTGTTAAAGCTGTAATTTTCTTTTTTATATAATAAAATTTTAATGGCATATATAAAATCACTTCTGTACTTAGCAAAATGAGAAAAGCCTTGCAGAAAGAGGACTGCATGGGTAATCTAAATGTGAAGAAGTAGTGGTAAAACTTATCAATCATTTCATGCAATAGAAATAATAAAATATAAATAACAAAAGTGTTCTGTCTGTAAAAAAGAGCTCATAGAATAAGTGGTCCGTGGTCATCACTTCAAGCTCTGTTACCTATCTCAAGTACTTTCTGGCATAAGCACACCTAAGTAACGTGGTTTTCTTCACAAAGTCTCAGCTCTTGATTTAAGAATGGAGTCTTTTGGTTTTGGAAAAGGCTCAGTATACTTTATCTGTCAAATGGGAAAAGTTTTTCCAGGTTGGTTGTGTTTAGCTTGCAGTATTTATGCAGTTGATTAAATATGTTTTAGTTTCTGCTCTGTCTTAAGCTCCTTCAGAAAGTGGTTAGTAAGCTGATGGTGGAAGTGAACACTAGGTGGTACCATTTCACAGCTGCAGTTGTGCTCATGCTTCAGCGAGCTGTGCTGGAGCTGAACTGGGCACTTCAGACATTTTTTACAAGAGACATAAGCTATGGTCACACCCTCTTAGTTAGGGTATATCTAATTTCCAATTCTATTTCTGATGCTGACAGCCCATTTGTGGCCCAGGAAAGTAGGCAAAAGTTTGATTAGCACTACTAAGCTATTGCATAAAATAAGAAGTACACATACCTTGCAACAAAGTAGTAAAACTAGCTTCACAGAAGGTGAAGTTTGACATTATGAAGTTTCTTCCATAAACTGAAAGACAGTAATTTTCCCTAACTCGCTGTTGGTTCCCATTTGATTTTGAACTTGTATATTGAGATGCTAAAAAAATGTTGAGACATGACATCAGTGTTCCAGAGTCATCTGGTTGAAAATGAGCCGCTTTCCCTTCCTGTTTTAATGCTTCCCTTATCAACACAGAGTTCTATTTCTTAATTTATGTATGTGACTGGAAATTTAGCAATTCTCTTGTAATACTGAATGTCTAGGAAGCATATACTGCATGTATATTAATGGAGATTGGAAGAGAGAATAAAAGTCCCTTTGAAGTTTCCCTTTAAGTCGTAAGGGCTTTGAAGAATCATGTTAATCTTCTGTTTTTCCAAGGAGCCAGTGTGTAAAGTCTAGAATGGGAGATCAGAAATACTGACAAAAAGAGTCAAAATAGATTTTAAATTGGCAGCAAATCCAGCATTTTAAAATTACACATACTCTTTTCTAATTTATAGCAGTTTAGTAGTACAAGAAAGGTTTTAAAATACTACATGAAAATTGAACAGCTAAGGGGAGTAACGGGTCCCAATTTCATTCATGTACTTTATTTTTAATCTGTTTTCAGAGTAGCTGTGAATTCAGAACCACTAACAGTGCATGGCACTCGAGTTTCATGCTGCCATTTCATCTTGATAATGAATTATAAGCTACAGTCTAAAAGGCTCGTGATGGGGATCAGTATTTCTGGGATGAATCCTTCTGTCTGGCAACCAGCAGCACAGTTCTGTTCAACTGCAGAACTATCCTAATTGTAGCATATTTTCCTTTGCAGCAGGCCAGAATAGCTGTGTGCCAGTAAGCCAGCAACTTTTCTGGATGAGAGGTTTCCACCTTAGTACCATTTCAAAGTCAGTTTTCTAGTTTGCTCAAGCACATAAGACACAGATTCATTGCAACTGAAAATGCACCAAGTGAATGGTGATTTTTTTCCAGTGTTGCCTCAGAAGTCTGCTACTGACATAGCAGAAATTCTAGTTATTTTCTAACTGATTCATTCACATTGTGTCATTTTTGAAATTGTGAAATTTTTTGGACAGTGTCTTTCAGAGGATCTTAGATTAGTCTTTAATTTCATTTACTGTGCTTTCCGAAGGTTGCTGCAACATGAAATGCAAGTATTTGATTCTGGAAGTAGACAAATATTCTCTGCTGAGAATGTTTAGATTATAACAAAACAGTTACCATTTTTTTTGTCTACAAATACAGACACTTTTCTGTTTCCTCTTTGTGGATTTGACTGTGGCATATCAGCTTTTAGTGCAGGCTGAAATTGCTTTCTTTACATTATAGAATCATTAACAAGCAGTTTTCATGGAACTGTGGGGCAAGTTGAATATTGCAGGTGTTTCAGTCCATGCCAGGTAGATCCCAAGACTTGTCTCATAGAGAAACTTGCATACTTCAGCCAAGTTGAAGTTTGTAGGCCAGTAAAAACTTTCGATTTAAATTTTGTGTATATGCAGAACATACTTAGAATTGGAAGTTAATATGCTGATAAATTACTCAAGAACTTGTAGACTACATTGTCATCATCATGGCTCGGCTTTGCGAACGAAGATTTGAGAAGGGCACTACCCACGCTTGCTGCAAGCGTGCTGGTGGCTAAAAAGGCCGATACAGGATAGGCAGGTCCGGTCACAAAAGGCACAGCGGAACGTCTCCCTAGGTGACACTGGCAAGGAACGGTTCTTTCTGCGTTGTCTTTTCTCCTCAAGACTGACTCTCCGTGCATTCTCAAAGGAAGCAGCAGCATTGTGAATGGTGTGTCTCCATGAATCCCGATTGGAGGCCAGAGTGGACCATTGGTGGCAGTCAATATGGCCAATGCTGAGGTGTTGTTTCAGGGAGTCCTTGTATCTCTTCTTTGGGGCTCCTCTCTTGCGGCAGCCGGTGGCGAGTTCACCATAGAGCACAATCTTCGGAAGGCGGTGATCCTCCATCCTGGAGATGTGCCCTGCCCAGCGCAGCTGCGTTCTCATCAGCATGGCCTCGATACTGCTGACCCCTGCCTGTTCAAGAACAGACACATTGGTCACGTAATCAGACCAGTGGATATTTAGGATTGAATGGAGGCAGCGCTGATGGAAGCGTTCGAGAAGCCGCAGGTGGTGGCGGTAGATGACCCAGGATTCAGACCCATATAAAAGAGTAGATAGTACAATGACTCTGTAGACACTGATCTTTGTACTTTTCTTCAGGTGTTTATTGGACCAGACTCTTTTATGGAGTTTTCCGAAGGCTCTGTATGCCTTTGCCAGCCTGTTGTCTATCTCTTTGTCAATGTTACCGTCTGAGGAAATGATACTTCCCAGATAGGTGAACTGCTGGACTGACTTAAGCTCTGAATTGCCTATGGTGATGTGAGGATGATGGAAGACTTCTTGAGTTGCAGGTTGGTAGAGAACTTCTGTCTTCTTCGGTCTGACTTCCAGCCCAAAAAGCTCAGCAGCCTCTGCAAAGCAGGATGTTAAGCGCTGCAGAGCTGCTTCTGTGTGAGCAACGAGGGCGGCATCATCAGCAAAAAGCAGCTCATGGACAAGGTGATTCAGGGTCTTGATGTGGGCCTTCAGTCGCCTTAGGGTGAATAGGCTTCCATTGGTACGATATCGGATGTAGATGCCGTTTTCTTCATCAAGGTCTGCTGTGGCTCTTTGGAGCATCATGCTGAAGAAGATTGTGAATAGAGTTGGTGCAAGAACGCAACCTTGTTTCACACCATTGGTTATTGGAAAGGGCTCAGAGAGTGCATCGCCATATCTGACTTGTCCACGCTGATCCTCATGTAGCAGGATGATCATTTTGAGGAACTTGGGGGGACATCCTAAACGTTCCAAGATCTGCCCCAGGCCTTTTCTGCTCACAGTGTCGAAAACTTTGGTGAGGTCAACGAAGGTTACATAGAGACCTTTGTTCTGTTCCCTACACTTCTCTTGCAGTTGTCTGAGAACAAACACCATGTCTGTGGTGCTCCTATTGGCTCTGAAACCACACTGGCTTTCAGGTAGAAGATCTTCTGCAATAGTGGGTACTAATCTGTTCAGAAGTATTCTTGCAAGGATTTTACCAGCAATGGAGAGCAAAGTAATACCTCGGTAATTTGAGCAGTCTGATTTTTCTCCTTTCTTCTTGTACAGGGTGATGATGACTGCATCACGGAGATCTGGTGGTAGTTCCCCTTGTTTCCAGGAACGCACAACAAGCTCGTGGAATTTGGCATGGAGTGCTTGACCTCCATGCTTCCAGATTTCAGATGGAATTCCATCAACCCCAGCTGCCTTGCCAGTTTTCACCTGCTGTATGGCCTTGAGTATCTCTCCCATAGTAGGGACTGCATCCAATTCATGTTTCACTGGTTGTTGTGTAATGTGCTGAATTGCTGAGCCTTGGACTACACAGCTGGCACTGAAGAAAGTCTGAAAGTGCTGAGACCATCGGTTCAGGATGAAGGTTTTATCTGTTAGAAGCAGTTGACCATCTGCACTGAGTAGGGGGCTTTGAACCTGGTGTGTGGGTCTGTACACTGCTTTCAGGGCCTCATAGAATCCTCTTTGATCACCCAAATCTGCGCATAGTTGTGTTTTTTCTGCTAGGTCGAGCCACCATTTGTTCTGGATGTCTCGAAGTTTCTGTTGGAGCTTACTGCATGCAAGACGAAAGGCGGCTTTATTTTTATGGCAAGATGGCTGAGCAAGGTGTGCTTGGTGAGCAGTTCTCTTCTTCTTCAGCAATTCTTGGATCTCTTGATTGTTCTCATCAAACCAGTCTTTGTTTTTCTTGGAGGAGAACCCTAGGGACTCTTCAGAGGACTGCAGGATGCAACTTTTAATATGTTGCCAAAGTGCCTCAGGAGAGGGATCTATGGGATTATCTTTAAGTCTAGTTTGAAGGTTTCCCTGGAAGCTGTCTCTCACTGTGGCCGTTTGAAGATTGCTGACCTGGAGCCTCCTCCTTGGAATGCCACCTCTCTTAGGTTTGGGCTTGAAGTGGAGGTTAAGTTTGCAGCGCACAAGGCGGTGGTCTGTTTGACATTCTGCACTCGGCATCACTCGAGTATGACGGACATCACTGACATTTCTCTGTTGTACTAAGATATAGTCAATGAGGTGCCAGTGCTTGGATCGAGGATGCATCCAGGTTGTCTTCAGGCTGTCTTTCTGTTGAAAGATAGTGTTGGTGATGGTGAGCTGCCGTTCTGCGCAAAACTCTAGCAGGAGGCGTCCGTTGTCATTGCAGTTTCCAACGCCATGCTTGCCCAGGACTCCTTTCCAGGCTTCAGAATTCTTACTTACTCTGGCATTGAAGTCATCAAGGATTATGATCTTATCATCTGCAGGAACATTTTGGGTGAGGCGGCGCAGGTCTGTGTAGAATTTGTCTTTTTCCGCTGGGTCAGCTTGGAGATTTGGGGCATATACCCTAAAAAGAACAACATGTTGCTTGTTGTGTAGGGGAAGGCGTAAGGACATAATGCGATCGGAATGACCTGTCGGCAGATTTTCAAGTTTGGAGGCAATGGAGTTTTTGATCATGAAGCCAACTCCTGAAAGGTGTCTTTCGGTTTTGGGTTTGCCTGACCAGTAGAGTGTGTAGCCAGCACCATGTTCTTTAAGGCTGCCTTCCTCATGAAGACAAACTTCACTGAGAGCAGCAATGTCAATGTTGAGCCGTGACAGTTCGTGGGCAATTAGAGCAGAACGACGCTCAGGACGTCCACTATCCCCAGTATCAAGCATGGTTCTGATGTTCCAACATGCGAGTGTTAGTTTGAACACACCTTTGCAGACAGGTGTATGCCTTTGAAATCTCTTTGTTTTCGTTTGACCGCATGGAAGATGCCGGTTGGCCGCGGTTATCCAACCGGGTGTGGAGATGAGCTTTGTTTAGGCCACCTTTGCTAAGCCCCTCTCCGTGTGGAGCAAGCAGTGCTGTCCCTAGAAAAGGCTGCTTGGTCATTCAGGATGCTGCCGCAAGAGACTGTCATCTCCGGGATCAAGTCTCTAATGACCCATATCCTGAACCGCCTGCATGCAGGGTTGGATCTGCGGCTTCCAGCTGCTTCCTATCACCTGCCGTTTTCGACCCTCACCTGTCGCTACAGGGCTTTGCAATGTGGGTGAACCCTTCAAGCCTGTGCAATGGATTTTTTAGGTGAGGCACAGCATGCGCAGAACTGGCCCCACCCTTTACTCCTGAGGTTCATCTGCCACGGCCTAGCGAGCTTGGACGGTGACAGCGAATACCTCAGGACGTAGGTTTGGTTAGAGTATCCTTCTCTAAATGGATGGCCTTACAGGGCTAAGCGAGCTCCATCTGCCCCGGATTGGGGTTGGAGTTGTCCTTCTTCTAGGATGGTTGCCAGACGGCTAGCGAGCCCGTCCTGCCCGTGGACACACTTTGTCTGACCCTTCAGCTGAGACCTGTCTGGCATGGGAGACCCTACTGGCGGCACAAACCACCTCCAGCATAGCTCTCAACCTCATGAGGGCACGCAAGCTTCTCCCCCGCGACAAGGGGGTGTCCCCGGAGAAGAGACTACATTGTACAGTGATGTTTTTAGGGCATTCAGCTTTATAACTATTCGTTTTTATTTAGTCTGGTGCAATTTGCCTTAGTATCCGAGGATTTTTAGGTTAAAGGCTGAAGAACTCAAAAAAAAAAAAAAAAGAACCTGGTGCTGTTTAACTACAGCGTTCATGATGTTTTTACTTTCAGAGGCAGAGCAGGAAACAATTGAGTTTTTGCTGTGCAAAAGCAGAATGGAGCCCTGCAAACCTGTACTTAACTCTATAGACAGTGTGTGGTTTACATTTCTGTATGCAGCATGCTCAGGTATTCTGACACATTTGAAAAAGTATAGGGAATCACTGACAGAAATGTTTGATAGCCACAATGTGTTTGCCATTCGTTTGCCCTTGAACATGTTACAGAGTATCTTAAAGCAGCTCTCCTTGGGAACTGGCGGTATTCGTAGGCAGGGATCCAGAGAGGAACAGCAAATATGTTAGCTCTGGGCATTTTCCCAGAGGTGCAATCCTTTTTGTTTTTTTTTTTTGTTTCTGAAAAGCATGGAAGACAATTCCTTGCTGATCCAAACACTCTATTTCCACTAAATTTATAAAGGAAAAAAAAGGTGCTTTGTCATTACAGCAGAATGAAGTTTGCTTGTGGTTTTCTTTGTTTTGTTTTTTTAATTAATGGTTGATAACAAACTGAGGCTGGAAACTGGGAGACACATGCAAATTCTACTAATATTATCAATAGTATTGAACTAATGGGTCTTGGTCTCAGTAGAGAATTATGGTTTATGAGTGTTTTAACAAGACAAGTTAGTTTTGTTTTAATCTTTTTCAGGATCAAACATGAATCGCTGTGGATTCAGAGGCTCTTCATATTTAGGGATGCCATTCAATCCCTCCAAGGTCAGTTAAGAATGTGTATGTGTGTGTGTGAAATATTTTAAATTAGACAATAAATGATGATGTGTCTTTTTTACAATATATACTGCACAATTAGAGAAAATCTGGAAGGCAGAGATTTTTGTACTGTTAATACACTGAAATGTTTGCAGAGCTTTTAAGAAACATGCGTAAGACACATAGTAAAATGATACCTAGGACTTGAGTTTCCAGATCAGTAAAGAAATTGGCGTACAAATTGTGCTTTGTCTCAGTGCAGTTTTTCCTTCTTTGGCCTTTTGCTAACGCTGGGAAATTTCTCTATCTCAGGAACTGTCACATGGTAGAGAAAGGCAGAACAGCCCCATGTTAAGTGGTGCAGAACATGCTGTTCCTTGGTATCATAGTATAGTTTGGACTGGAAGGAGCCCTTAAGATCATCTCACTCCAGTCCCTCCACCACAGGCAGGGATTCCTTCCACTAGCCCAGATTGCTCAGCACCTCATCCAACTTGGCCTTGAACAATTCCAGGGAAAGGGAATCTGCAACTTCTCTGGACAACCTGTTCCAGTGCCTCGCTACCCTTTCTTCCTAATACTAATCTAAACCTACTCTCAGTTTGAAGCCATTCCCCCTTGTCCTGTCACCACATGCCATTGTAAAAAGTCCCTCTCCATGCTTCTCATAGGCTCCCTTCAGGTACTGGAAGCCCACAGATAGGTCACCATGAAGCCTTCTCTGTTCCAGGCTGACCAGCCACAAGTCTCTTAGCCTTTCCTTGCGGGAAAGGTGCTCCCTCTGATCATCTTCCTGGCCCTCCTCTGGACTTGCCACATCCTTCTTGTGCTGGGGACCCCAGAATGGGATGCAGCATATCAGATGGGGTCTCATCAAAGCAGAGCAGAGGGGTAGAATCCCCTCCCTCACACTGCTGACCATGCTGCTTTTGATGCGGCCCAGGATATGGCTGGTTTTGTGCACTGCAAGTGCACATTGCTAGCTCATGTCCAGCCTTTTCTTCACCAGCACCCCCAAGTCCTTCTTGGCAGGGCTGCTCTTGATGACGTCTTCTCCCAGTGTGTACCTTCCCAGTCTGCCCTGACCCAGCGGCAGCACCTTGCACTTGTACTTGTTAAACGTCATGAGATTCCCATGTGCCCACTTCTTGAGCTGGTCCAGATGGCATCCTGTCCTTCAGGTGTTTCAACTGCACCGCTCAGCTTGGTGCCATCAGCTGGGGTCAGGCTGGGGATGAACTCAATTCCTACATCTGTGTCATTAGTGAGGCTATTAAATAGCACTGGTCCCAGCACAGATCCCTGAAGGCACCATTTGTCACTGATGCCCACTGGGACTCTGAGCCACTGATCACTGCCTTCTGGATGCAACCATCCAGCCAATTCTTATCTACTGAGCAGCCCACCCATCAAATCCATAGCTCTCCAGTTAAGAGAGGAGGGTGTGGCAGGGGTCTCAAGGTCTGCTTTAAAGCTCTATTGGTGGACCCCATGAGCTCTTGAGCAAAGACTCTCCTGTTCCTCTTAGGTAGTAAATCCTATCTGATGCAAGTATGCCTGATGCCATGTAGACCATCCGACTGTCAAAAAAATCTCCAAAATTTTGGCAGTGACACCAGCTGTGTAGGCATGCATTAATACACTGGGCCTGTCTGTTTCTTCCAGTCTCACTGTCTGCAACTGGTATTCTTCTTCCTGTGTCTAATCACAAGTATTTAATTGCTCCTGATACAGACTGAGGTGCAGGCAAGGCTCTGTTCATCCCAGTTTGTCATGGCCATAAGAGATGATGTTTTGAAGCCCAGGAAAATGAGGTTCAAGAGAGTTAAAGTTATATCTGGAAAGAAGTGTCCTTAATAAAAGAGAGGAGGAAGGTTAGCAGAGGCTGCTCAGGGTGTTACAGAAGGTGTGATGCAGCTGGATGTGGAAAGTAGAGGCCAGAGAGCAGGAGGGACTGTGGAAGAAGTACGGTAGTTCTGTCCTGGGCTTGAGAGTAACTTTATGCTTCTGAGTAGCTTTTGGAAATGTTAGTCTACATTGGGGTAATAACTGCATGTGCCTCTTTGCATAGCAAGTCAGCCAAGTACTTACAGCAGCAATACTCAGAAGTTGCACTTTACAACAAACTGAAAATAATTGTGAAGACAGTTTTTTGCCTATGCTGAGTGCTCAGCAGCATGTAATGGGAAAGGTAATTTGTCCCTTGGTTTGCTTTGGTTTTTATCCTGTTACACACAGTGGGTGAAATCTGCAGTGAGATCTCACTATAGGAGCAAGTTTCAGCAGAAATTTACTTCAGTGACAATCCATCCACCCACTGAACTTGAAGGAAACAAGAAAAATACTCAACTTAAAACCTAAACAAATTTAGGAACTGTAGTGGTGACTTATTTGGATAATTTGTTGAAAATAAAGTTTAGAGATAAAATAGCAACCAATTTCAATATAGGTGTATAAGAACAAGACTGGATTTACTTGGAAGAAAGACAGTTATCTTTCATAACAGTCATGTAAAGAAAGTGGAGATTGTCCTGCTTATATTGTGGCATAACAGCACCATATAACGAATAGAGACATAATTTTACCATACTGAGATAATAAAATGAATCAGTCTCATGTTTCCTCAAAGGTTTGGGTCATTGCCATGTGGTGTAGTGCATTAAATCAGTGTATAAAGCCAGAATATTTATTTCTGGATCTAGTTATGAGATCTTGTAAAAGGCCCTGAAGACAAAAAGTCTGTAAGATTATTTTTCCTTCCCAGTACTTCCTGGTGTTTTAATTTAACTTCCAATGGTATATGCTTCATATTAAAATATTCTCTTTGCAGTAAATATGTAGCAGTCCATCAGTGTCTTAAAATATGTTAGCCAATATGCAGAAGGGAAAAAGAGGTGGAACCATGTAACCTGTGGAAATTAACTATGAAGTCATTATCTCTAGAAAACTGTTTGCATGTGGATGTGCTTTTTATTTAAGCATTGCAGCACTTTTTTTCATGGTATCTGCATTAGAGGGATCATATCTGCTTGATTTATTGGCATACAAAAGTCTAAACTATTTCCAGCACTGTTGCCCTGAAATGTTCTAACTCAGAAAGACTTGGAAATAACTGCCATGACTTTAAGATGTGAATGGTCTTGTAATTTTCCTTTATTCATAATATTTTAAATAGGCAGTTAAATGCCTCCCGGACATCCGATCCCGTCAGATCTCGAAAGCTCAGCAGGGTCAGCCCTGGATTAGTACTTGGATGGGAGACCTCCTGGGAAATGCCGGGTGCTGTAGGTTCTAGTCCTGAGGACTTCACTGGCACTGTCCAAGCTCGCTCGGCCGTGGCAGATGAACCTCAGGACTTAAACGGCGGGGCCAGTTCTGCACACGTTGTGCCTCACCTAAAATCCACTGCGCAGGCTGGAAGGGCACACCCACGTGGGGACAGCCCTTCCCAAATCTTCATTCGCGAAGCCGAGCCACACACACACACACACACACACACACACAATATTTTAAAAAGCCTGTAAATGCTTTGGATGTGCATTGATGTTTGATATTTATTACATGCTACTGCAGTGATTTCGTTCTTGAACTCTGAGAAGGTGCCATACGGGGGGTAGCCAAATCTTTTCTGTCACTAGGCACCCTTCAAAGTAATAGAAAAAAAAGCAAAGGATATGTTAGAATATCAAACTTTACTATATGTTATGAAGACAGCTCACTAGGGTCTGGTTTGAGAGTTGTGGTTGTTTAGCAGTTACCCCTTTGGTCTTTGATGGCAGTGTCTTCACAGCTCTTTGGAACAGTAGCAAAAAGTAAAACAAAAGTATATCCACTTCCCCAGCTCACCACACAGCCTTCACAAATTTTAACAGTCTTAACTATAAAGGAAGGATAACAGTGACTCTTCTATCACCACATTTAAGAGATGATTCATTTTAAAATTAGCAAATAATTATTTTTTTAATGGCTGCAAGTTCTCCAATCTGTCTGATTTGGTGTTATTAGAGTTTAAACTAGCTTTTTATTTTAGGGATGAACAGTCTTCTCAGAGTTTCAGGTGGGTGTAGGTATTTTCAATCTTTTAAAATGTTGTAAATCAGTTTTTAGGGCTAGATTGAAAGCCAATACCTGAAACTTTTATGTAAAATTGTGGTAAATAGCATACGCTTTCACTTGGGGGAAGAAAGATCTCATTTGTGTTTCTGACACAACATTGTATTTTCTCAAGGCTGCAACAATGATACTGATGAAAGATGAATAACTTAGAAAAATATTTTCCAGAGCGACTCATATAGAAGACAACAATAAATGGAAGATAAAAATAAATAGACAATAACAATAAATGCTATAAAGACCCAGACAAGTCTGGGTCAAAACATCTCTATATTATGTTTATGTATTTTTTTTATTTTAAGATAATACCTCTGTATTTTATTTTTTGGGATTCTGAGCAACTGGCCTAGTGAAAAGTGTCCCTGGCCATGGAAGAGGAATTGTATTGGATGATCTCTAAGGTCCCTTCCAACCCAGGCCATTCTGTGATTCTGTGGGAAACAGCAAGGTCTTGCAGAGTGGTTTTGAAACAAGTGAAGAGATTACAAGAGCAGAAACACCTTGAATTAGAGAGTAGGTGCTGCATATGGCAGTGTACAGTAAGTTTTGCTGAAATTAGCTAAATCAGCTAAACTCATGTGCTTTAAATGGACTTAGGTCATTATAAAGTAAAAACCACACTTCTACAGCTTAGGCTCTAAGGGAAGGCCATTACCCACTGTACCCCCGCAACAAACCTAAAATACATTGTACCTTTAAATCAAAGCTGTCAAAAGATTGCCCAATAGCTATTACATAGGCGTGTATTTAGAAATTAGATTAGTGAATACTTATGTATTTTGAAAGAATAATTATGCTTCTTGGCTGTAACTAGGTGTGCTGGTTTTGTGGATTTACCATACGGCACCGATCTCTCTGCAGACATGTCAAAAACAATTATCTCAGGTCTGTGTGTGCATTGGCTCCGTGCACACTGGGTGAAAGAACCCTTCCTTGGGACAGCAGTGCCAGGTGCAGGTAGAAAGTTTTTTGATAGTGGGACTTTGTCTGTGCAGGTACATGTTTAGTAGTGTTTTTTATTAGTGTTTGAATAGATCTTGCCCATGCTTTTGCAGCAGAGAGAATTTCCCATCTCTCTGTGCGGTGGTTGGCTGGAAATGCTGGTGTCCTTGAGCTATGTTTAAATAGCAGTTCTAAATAATATGATAGGAAACACTGTTGTGCCATTCAACCATGTTTAAATGTTTGAAAGCTTCCCCTTTACCTTACCTCTTTTGGTGTTAACTCTTTCAACGAAGGCTCAGATTGTGGAGACCATGATGGTAAATGCCAGTAGAACCAGAACTGTTTACTCCATCTCTGAGATTCAAGTAAATCTGTTTTCTGTGGAACTTTCAAACTAACTACCACAAAAGGTGACATGTGTAGCAAACACAACCTGGTCATATCCCTTTTTGTTGTTCTCAGAGTATGTCTGCACCAGTGCATTAGCTCAGTTCAGTAGGGAGCACTTTATAAGAGCAATTTCTTGTGCTTACTCTAAAAGAGCAACACACAGAAACGCTCCTTTTAAATGAAACTGAACCAGAAGGTGCACTCAGAATGAAATTCTCCGTTAGTGGGCCCTGTTCTTCCTGTTAAAGGAGAACCCACTGCCTGAGCATTCTTACACCGTTCAAGGAGTCACACATACACGCCACCCGAGACTTTAAGTGCTAGAACCAGAGTCCTTTCTCTGTGAGCAACTCCAAGAAGATCCAGGCAGGTGCCCCTTTCGACGCCTCACTCACACTCTCAGATGTGCTTCTGTCTTCTCAACCGTGGGTTTCCCAGAGCAGAGTCTCAACCACTGGATTTATAAAAGTTAAATGATTTAGTAGAGTGGTACAGTGACAAGTCAGCTCAAGGTGGGTACCTCCAGAGAGAGACCCAGAAATTCCTGGACAGTTACAACCTTAGAATTTACACATCCACTGCTTACTCACTCTTCCCATGCCTTGTACACACCCCTTGGTCCCATGGTAATTTTTGGTCTGGGGTCTTTTAACACCTTATTGGGTTCCTTTTTTGTCCATGCAGACAGGCTGTTCTTGTCAAGTTGCAGCTTCTACAATTGGTGGTTGTAGTCTTCTTGTTTGGATTTCTGGTGCACCTGCTCTGTGGTAGAGCATGGGACACTAAAAAAGCCCTAGACACAGGCTAAACATAACAACAACCAAAACAGCAGTGTGTTACTAATGTTGTTCCAATACAAAGCCAAAACACTGTACCAGCTACTATGAAAGTTGCTGTGAAAATTAACTCTTTCAGCTGAAAACATATCTAGGTGTATTTTCAAAACTTGCTGCCTGAGGCTTCATCCAGCTACTTACGCTAAGAAAGTAAAGCTAAGCCAAAAACAACATCATAAATCACACAGTGTTATCACTCTGTATAATACGGTCTACTGAAAACTTACTTAAGTTATGCCAAATGACTGGTTGGTATCTCTCAACACTACTGTCCATACCCACTGCTGTTGTGTTATTCCTTCATGTAGAAATAATCATACTGGATCAAGTGTATTTTTTGTTGTTTAGATGTTTAGCGCACTCCATCCACAGTTTCACTGCTTTGTTGTTCCTAGTATTTGAGCTGTGGCTTCTACCATTCTTAAAATTACTTCATTTGGTTTATTTGTGTTCTTGGCCCATGAATCTGAGCTGCTGGCAGCAGTTGTTTTTTTGTACTTAGTCTGACAGTTTGCTCAGCTGCTGCTGTCACCTCAGTCAGAAGGATCTATGAGGCAGAAGTAGATAGGTTTAACTAAAAGTAATTTTTGTTCATAATAACTTAAAAATTAACTTATTTTTATGAAACCTAATTACATTCTTTGATTATGGTGTCTTTGATAAGATTTCTACACAACATCTGAATTACTTTGTTCTTTGTAGCAGAGGCAATCTAGCAACACTTCCTCCCACCTATGCAAATGTCTCGGTTTGAGGGGAAAAAAAACCAAAATGTTTTACCCACAAGCAGGGGAGGGTCCTCCTCCACGATAATCACACCACTCCTTATCAAATTTAAGAAAAGGAATTTTAATACAAGAAGGATAACTGATATATATATATATATATGTAAACAGACTAGTGCAACCCACTTCCCCAACACCACAAGAGAAAGAAAAAAAAAACAAAACAACAACAAAACCCAGCAGGTTTTCCTCGGGAGGAAAGGTTATACTTAAGTGTCCATGTCACAGCCCGGCTGGCTGCAGAGTGAGTTTCAGTCCCTCTCCAGCGAGACAGACGAGCAGTGAGCTTTCAGATGGACTCAGTCTCTTCCCCCTGTGTTCCCCGTCCAAGAAGCAGAAAGGTACGAGCAACCAGAAGCAAATCCAAGGCAGGCAGCAGCAGCAGCGCGGCACGAAAAGTAGGCCGGGGTAGGCAGCAGCGAGACAGCCAGGAAAACCCCAGCAGTAACCAGCAGGGCAGCCTGCCTCCTTGGAGCCCACGCTCCCGCGTTCCGCCGAGCCAAGACTGAGGAGAATATCCAAAAAAAAAAAAACCAAAAGAGACAAACCTGCCCCCACCCGAGCGATCAACAGTTAACTGCTTCTTTTGTTAACCGCTGGCCTGGGCAGTTAAGTGGCAGGGGAGAGAATTTACATAATAATCCCAAACTGCAACAGCAAATTTTAGCCATACTGGCAATTTTTTCATGGAACATTTAAGACTTGCTGTAATCTTTTGCATTTGGACAAACCAAATTCCTGTTTTGTGATACCAAATTCTCACAGGGCCAGTTACTACAAATTTTAGGAATTTTCAGATTTAGACAAAAAGGTACTGTTTCCTTGGGTTTTGGTTTTGAAGGGGGTTTTTGTTGTGTGAAATATCCAGTTATTCTGATTGTTGTCCCCTCAAAGCCCTCCTGTTATGTGGGCTCTGTGTTCTGTTACATAAGTGTGTGAAGTACCCAGCTGTAGAGGACAGTGCTTGAACAGGAGGTTGGGCCAGATGAACTCCAGAGGTCCTGCCCGCCTCCACCACTGTGTATGTGTGTGGCTGGGGGATGTGCAGGGTGGGAGACAGTGATGGGAGCACTGGCAGCACAGGGATAGGAGTGGGAACTCTGAAGTCTTGCCCGCTTCTCATTAGAGGGTCCAGGACTAGAAATAAAAGTGAGGAGGAGCAGGTCTCATCACTCACTCTCTTGTTCTGCTTCCGTGTTGCATATCTAGAGCTTGACTGCTACAGTTATTTCAACTTGTTTTCTGCTTCCCTTTCCCAACTGTGATTCCTTATTGTGAGAGTGGTCGTTTGCTGTTTAGTGGCTTATAATTATTTTTCTCCTAGTTTTGTGTTAGAAACATAGCTTTTTGGCTTTGGAAATAAGCATGATTTGCCTGAAAAATACTAATGACATACAACATAATACTAAATTTGGTTTTATACTGTTTTTTACTTGTGTTTTCAGAATGACTTGCAAAATAAAAATGGCAACTGATTAGGCAGTAATGAAAGTAAAATAATGATTTAAAAATCTGTTTCTACTGCTCAGTATTTTAGAAGCTTTTATACTGTTCAAAATAGTTGTCTTTCAGGAACTCCAAACATCCCAAGTATACACAGATATATTGTTACATGTGATCTCTGTTTTCATGAAGTGGTACAGTCCGAAATTTGGCTATAAAATACTATAAGGAAAACAAATAGTTTTAGCACAGCAGTATCAATCCCCTGCCCATTTCTGTGATTTGTATTGTGTTACTAGTCAGCACTTAACTCTCATTTTAGCTTCTCGGTTGACATTCCATGATCCTTGTGGATCCCTTCAGCTCAGGATAGTCTATATTTCTCTGGTTTTTTGGTATGTAAATACTTTGTTTAACCTCTGATTATTGTTTTAAAGTATAGGTGAAAGTAGATGAGTGCCTAATTTGATATTGCTTCAGTTGACAGAGAGATCACTAATAATCTCTCATACTGCTTTCTACTTGTAGATCATTGGGTTGCAAAGTCTTTGCTGAGGGGATCTCCAGAGGTTTGGCTGTTTTACAGTGCTTACCCAGCTGCCAGGAAACTAATGCCCAATGGTGTGTCAGGATAAACTTTGGTACAGCTGAGGACAAACCCTCTTTTTGCTTAAGTGTTGCATAAATGTAACGCATGGCAAAGCTTTTCTGCAAAGCTTCCTACTCACCAAGTGTTTACAAGGGTAACAGAGCTATGCAAGAGCTTAATTTGATGAGGAAAGCTGAGCAGGATGCCCTCAGTTTAACCGTAACCAGCAAAGAGGAAAGACATTTGTTTACCTCTTAATTAGGAAAAAGAAAGGAAAGCTTGACTGTGATATAAGGCATTGTGATGTTTCAATATTTATATTTTTTTCCTCTTTTTTTCTAGGGTCCAGGGATATCTCATCCCTATGATAGTGGGCACATAGCAATGACTTACACGGGCCTATCCTGTCTGGTTATTCTTGGAGATGATTTAAATCGAGTAAATAAAGATGCCATACTGGCAGGACTGAGAGCTCTCCAGCTGGAGGATGGAAGGTAAAAGTTACTTTATATTCTATAACTCTCTGGATAATTAATAGAAAGACAGATATGGAATGAAATGTAAGAAACACATTTTTTCTGAAAGCAACTATGTATCTTTTTGTTCTATTAGACAATACTTTAGTTGGTAATCAATGTCAATCATACAACACATGCCAGTTCATGTGCTGGCTTATTGCAAATAGGTAGCCCATCAGAGTATACTAACTAGCTCTTTGAACCAAATGGAGGCTTGTTAGGCAACAAATCATAGAAGAAACAATTAAAAGTTTATTTATTGTCACAAGTAATTCAACTTTTGACCTTTTTCTTTCTGTCATAGAATCATTCAGGTTGGAAAGGACTTTTAAGATCATGAAGTCCAGCCCTTAACCTGACACTGCCCAGTCCAGCACTAAACCGTGTCCATAAGCTCCACATCTGTTGGTCTTTTAAATATATTCAGGGATGGTGACTCTACCACTTCTTTGGACAGCCTGTTCCAGTGCTTAACAACCCTTCCAAATATCTAACGTAAACGTCCTTGGTGCAACTTGAGGCCATTTCCTCTGTCCCACTTGAGAGAAGAGACCAACCCCCACCTTGCCACAGCCTTCTTTCAGGTAGTTGTAGAGAGTGATTAAGCCTCCCCCAAGCATTCTTTTCTCTAGGTTGAACACTTCAGGCTCTGCCAGCATCTCCTCATAAGACTTGTGCTCTCAACCCTTTTCAACCAGCATTGTTGCCCTTCTCTGGACATTCTCTAGCACCTCAGTGTCTTTCTTGTTGTGAGGGGCCCAAAACTGAACACAGGATTTGA
Organism: Pithys albifrons albifrons; assembly: GCF_047495875.1. NCBI lineage: Eukaryota > Metazoa > Chordata > Aves > Passeriformes > Thamnophilidae > Pithys > Pithys albifrons. The sequence goes on from NC_092497.1 coordinate 40,171,867, forward strand.
GTGTGGCCTCACCAGTGCTGAGAGCAGTGAGGCGGTCACTGTCGTGGTTCTGCTGGCCACTTCCTGATACAAGAATCCAAATCACAGCATCCATCATCATTTTAATACTTTCTGAGATTGTGCCAAAATAACCCAGCTACAGTAACTTTAAAATGTTCATGGTGTTTGGAAACCCTACGTTCTAACCCTAAGAATTGAGTATCTGATTTGAAGGATATTTCCATTGTTGGTGTTAGAAATGGTGGTGTTAGCAATTACATTTATACATACATGGGAGACTGATCCGGAAGATGCAGTCGGGAAAGAAAGCTTTGTGAGCTGTTAGGATTCCTATGAAGACAGCCTGATTTCTGCCCAAAACAGTAATTGTCAAAATGGTAACTAATGTATCAGTATATGCTAAAACAGTTGAAAGACTGTAAGCATTAACATCTTGGATGAATAAAGACCAGTTTCATTACATTCCTGGAAATACTCACCCGGGCTCCTCAATGTTAATAGTTATATTCATTTTCCTTGGCTTAGAATCACATCTTTTAAAATCTCACATAGTTTTGGGTTATATTTATCAGGCTACTGTAAATAGAAGTAACTAATCTTTAAAGGAAACACTGTGCAATTCCTTGAATGGCTTTTCATATTTTCTGGTGTAACAGGCGACACAGTGTCTAAGAAATGTTTCTTTCAGTTTCTGTGCAGTGCTGGAAGGAAGTGAGAATGATATGAGGTTTGTGTACTGTGCTTCCTGTATCTGCTACATGCTCGATAACTGGTCAGGCATGGATATGAAAAAAGCTATAGACTATATCAGAAGAAGTATGGTAAGTATTCCCAAAATGTCATTTCTTTCTATGGTTTAAGGTTTATGGCTTTATTTCTTAACTATGGTCAAAAAATCTCTTTGTTCAAATTGATGTATTATAGTGATTCCTTTACTTCTCTTCCTACTTTAGCAAGTTGAAAAGGACAAAGTACATTCATTTTTTTGCATTGATATTTTCATGTAATGTGTGTGCTAGCAAGAGAATGTCTTTTGTTGTGCTTGCTCACTTCAAATTAAATCTTTGCTCTTTAAAATCATACAAAAATGAAAGCAAATTTTTGAGAACTGTTCCTGTAATGTAGAAAACATTTATAAAGCACTGTATCAATAAAATCCTCACATCACATTGAGCTGTAGTCCTGCTTTTTAAAAGATACACAGATTCAAAGGAAAAACTAATTATTGACATCAGTTCATACTTAATGTATTGTTTCCAATTGTGCGCTTCATTATTTATTTATTAGATACTTGGAATGAAGGAAAATACACATGAGTATATAGACATTTTTTTCTATGTGCAAACAGTCTTCATATTTGGTTCGAGAAAGTTTTCTTTTTCCCATGATGTTTCATTACTTGGAATTTTTTTTTCCAAGATTAAAATAAATTTATTTAAAGAAGCTGAGCATGCTTGAAAACTGCAGTTACCTGAATGTGAGTAAACGTGGTAAACTCTTTTGGTCCACAAAAAAGACCCAAATTAATGATGACATTCAGCCTCTGATGTAAATGAGTAGTTGCTGCCAGCAGTGAGATTGTAAAATTTATGTGAGAAACAAGTCTAGAGAAAGAATCTCCTGCCAAATTGGGTTTTATTTCTCGTATATTTTTAAAGGACATAGTTAGATGCCTAAGTATTTGTTACTGTACATCACAAGAAGCTTCCTGGCACACTGCTGTGGTCTTGGATGGACCAAGGGGATCAAGGCCAGGACTCAATCATAGAGGCATATGGACCTCTGCAGTCTGTTGTTCATGCTCTAACAGTATATTTATTTGCCTTTTCCCTCTGTTTTCCCTTGCTTGTTCTTCCCCAGTCTGTTTTGATATTTCTGTTTCTCACCACTGGTCATTTTCCTAGCCACCCCATAACAAGTTCTACACACCCCTGTATTCTCCAGAGAACAGTCCCTAGGAGGTTGGGTTTTTTTTATATGATCCTGGCATTTTCTTTGCCTGGATACTGTAAGAGCCTCTGTCCCCCAGGAGTTGGTATCTCACCTTTGTTAGCATGGCTTCCCAGGATGAGAATATCCCTGCTGAAGCCTCTTGCAGGGTTTCATACAGGGACAGTGATTTATCCATTTTCCTTTCACAGCCTGAGGAAAGAGCCAAGGCAGAGTGTTTGCTTTTACTGGTTAAATCGGAAGGATTTTTCCTTCTCTGATCCTTTCTGGACATTTGTTTACTGAGATTAGCCTTTATGCAGATAGCTTAGCAAAGGTAGAATGAATAGGAGACTCAAATATTAAGACCGAATAGAAAACAAAACCAAGGAACAAAATCCTCATTTTATGGTTCTGTACATTGCATTGAGTGTTAGTCAGCATTTCAAGCATTTGAGTGCAGTTTTGGTCCCAAAGGATATGGTGGAACTAGAAGGGATACAAAGAAACTTCAGTTGAACTGTGAAAGGTATGAACCATCTTGTGTAAAAGGAGCATTTAATATACCAGGACTCTTTTTACTGGAAATAAGATTGGTAAGTGGAGTATGATGGGTATGTAAAGTAATAACTAGCACTGAAAAGATGAAGGAAGGCAGAAGCAACTCTTTCTAAGACAAAGCTAGAGAGCTTCATATAAGGCCATTAATAGAGCAAGCAAGTGGAGATTCTTTGAAAGTTCAGAGCTTTGCAGTGACAGTGGAGATCTACTGTCTACAGTGATCTTGAACCAAATTCATATTTGGCTTCTAGTTAATCTTTGCACATGCCAATTCCAGTTGTTATGTTCCTGTTGGGAAAATTTGTACCAATTAAAAGAAATTATTAACTGAAGTCTGAACAGAGCAACACTTCTTGATAGGGCTGGTACTAATGCTTCATTTGACCAGTGACGTACAACTAGAGTCTGGGCATGGTCAAAGCCAAGAAGCCACTGTGGCTTATTGCAAAGATTGTGTCTTTTTCTGACTAGCTCAGAGAGTAATTTGTAGAGATCCTGTCAGCAGTGTTCTCTATGCAACAGTCATCTTGCCATGTACAAATGTATGACAAGAAATGCTGTATTTTTGTCCAGGTTTACTGTGAATTGGTAGATGGACTATACATTGTGTTCAATTGAATGTCTTTAATTCAATTGGCATGCTGTTCATTCATTGCAGAGTTGGTGTGCACTTGTACACTCGTTTTGTCTTTGTTTTCTGGGTTTGCATGGTTTGGTCAGACCAGTATTGCAGTGCGTTAATTCAGTTACAAGGTGTCTAGTACTGCTGGGAAAATACACAAAACCTTTTCATCCTGCTTAGTCACACTTAGAGCTGAAGATGTGTCTGAGGAAGATTCAGACATTCAGAGCCATTCTGGCAAAGCCCATTGTGAAAATCGTTTCACAGCAGTGTTTGTTCCTTCCTTTCATTCCTGTCTTTCCATCAGTCTCCTTGAGATGTAGTACAGTTTAATTACCTATCACATGAATGAGGTATTTCTAAAAGTGTATCTCATACATAAATACAGTGAATGGGGAATGTGGCATCCAAGAATGTTAGCTTGATTTGTCCCATTAAGATTTTGTGGGTGGTGCTAAAAAAGCTTATATATAGAATAATTCAAAGCCAATTCTATTTGAGATTATTGCACTTGTTACTTGTTGTGTCGCTAACTATACAGTAAATACAGGCGTAGACTTTATCGCAAATACTTATTGCTGGTTTGCTACAATATCTCCTCATTCTGTCACTTTCATTAATTATAGAACAAAAGATTGCCTTGCTCAGTAGTAAACTGCTTTGATAGAAAGGTGTGGTTTTGATTGACTGTTGTATGTCATCATTTGCACATAAATGAAGCACCTGACAGTTAACGAGAACTTTGTTCAGTTTTCCAGATTGACATACATGTAAACTGCAACTAATCTGGACTGAGGATAACATGGCTGGTTGAACACCATATTCTTTGTAATAAGCTTATGGACTTTTTGGGCTATTCTTTGGAATTTGTTTCCTTTAGTGATGCATTGTGAAAACTGTGAGAGATACAATTCAATACAGCTGAAAGAGAGCACATGTTTGTGGAGTTAGGCATATCAAGAACAGCAGAAGATTGGTACATGAAGCAATGTTGTAAAGGTCAGCTGTTGTCTATTAGAATTTCAAGCTAATTGTACAGCCCAACATAGTAGACTGACATACACACTTAACAGCTTTTTTTCTGGAGTTAATTACTTTGTTGTACATAAAGCAAGCCTTCCCTCCTTACAATTGCTGTTTGTAGAGTTAATTAGCTCTGCCAGCATAGCTTTGCCAATCAACTTGCCTTTGCTTAGCAATTAATGGGTCTAAGGAGTGTGGTAGCGCATTTGATTACCTTCTCAGAAGGCAGTGCCTAAGAGTTTATACCATTTTAACATTCATAGAGATTACTCAAAATTGAGTGGTTCAAACTTTAGAAAGTCAAGCTGCAACTTGAAGTGTATGTGTCAGATGTTAGTCTTTTTCATTGCTTCAACTTGCAGCAACAACTCAAAACCAGAGCAATGTAGCTTTATGTAGCTTCTCTGTCTACTTTTGTTTCCTTTTTTCTTCTCAATGTTAGCTTTAAAAGCAGATCTACAAAATAATCCTTAATTAGTAATTAGTAATTTAGTAATCCTTAATTTTGTAATTCCTAAAGACATGATAGGTCCTGTAGCCTGTTAGGACTATGGGGGTTATTAGTGGTCTGGCAAGGAGTCCTGTACCTACTGGCCACTTTGGAGTGCTTTGGAGAAAACATGAGAAATTCATGTCAGCACTCAGAGGGATGGGGAAAAGATTTTATCTTACTGCTTCTGTCCCCCTCCCCCTCATTTCTTACTGAAGTATTTCTTGTATTTGAGTATTCTGTGCTCAGTAGTAACTTGAATTTGCCTTTGTGCATGTTAGCCAGCTTTTGGGTTAGAGACACATAACATTATTCATTTAATTTTGGTTTTTTTTGATTACATACCCATTTTTAATTCCTGTAAGGACAAAAAATAGGTTTGTTTTTTTCTTTAAAAGTTATCTTTTACTTTCTGGCAAAGATGTGTTTACCCATTTTCAGACTTTCAACTTAAACCGAAAATTAATTCCATGAAAGTCATAAAAGCTGCCTGCACTGAAACAGGGCTGATTTGTTAACTGCCTGGGGCCAAGAGCTTTTGGAGGTCCAGAACTTAATCATGTTATGGTCTGTTGATAATTTTGATAGTAAACTAAGAAATTGCAATTTCTGTGAAAGTGATGTCATTCTAAAGCAACTGGTTTGTGGGATTTTTTTTCTTCAGTCGTATGATAACGGCCTGGCACAAGGAGCTGGACTGGAATCTCATGGTAAGAATGTTAAAATGTTTTACATCTATTTTAAGACTGGGATTGAAAATGCTGTTACGAGGTGCAGGGTATGTCATTTCTGTTCCTTCTTTTCTGATTTTAAGAAAGTGGGGTGAGGTGGAGCAAACCCAAAACATGCCTCTGACTATAATGCCTTTTCCCTTAGTTCCAGCTTAATATCAGAGCAGATGGGCTCTTAATATGTCAACTCCATTAATTTTACCTCGTGAATGTTTCACTGAAAGGTGTTGACTGCAGTTCTCATCTCTTACTGATAGAGCAAACCTTTTCCACACGTGCCATTGCTACTCTATGATTTTCATCTGTGAGAGATACTGTGCAATGCACCTGATAATTTTCAATTTCAACAGCTATTAGTAAAGCCTAGAAACATTTTTTCTCATAGATGACAGAATCTGTTGTGAGCTCAAATCTTGAAGCAGCAGTTAACTTTTGTAAATAGTAGGTAGTTCTGAAGATAGGAGTGCTAGTGGTAATGAATGGCATTACTTCAGAAGCCTTTTCCTGCTGCATTTCAGAATCAGAATGAGAATAACCTTAGAGCTCTTGGGATCATCCAGCACCAGGATAGTGCAAGGAACTTTGGGCCCCAGCTCTTCTATCAACAGCTTGCTTATGGTCCTTCCCAGCCTCTAATTTTATCATACCAGGGAATACACTCACAATAAGTTTTGATGGGCTTTAAAAAGGGATGGCCATGCTACACAAAGAAAGAACATGAGTTTCTCTTTTAATTCCAAATTTTACCATGCAGTTTCCTTGACACTTAAAATTTTCGTAGAAGCACAATTTGTATGTATTCAATCATGAGAGTCCAGGAGTCTTTTCACAGTATTAACTACGCTTTTAAAAAAAATTATTTTTATTTTTTTTATTTCTGCTCCTCAGACACTTGTCTGTGTCCTTTGGGAGATTGTGTCTGTGACTGTCTTTGGCATCTCTGCTTCAGTGTGATTGCTGGCATCCCAATATCTTTCTTTTTTAAGTTATATATGAAGAAAAGTTTCTGTTGCAATGCAATTTACTTATTTCTTGGCTGCTGTGTAATGTAAGTTGCACAGCATGGAGATATAACCAGAAAATTAATTCAGGTTTATTTGTGCATGAGTTGGGTTGAGGGTTTTTTTCCCCTTTGACATACCCATTGAACTAAAGTGTTCTTATCTATTTGGATTTTAGATTTAAAATTAACATTTTCATACTTTTAAAAATCCATTAATTTAATTATTCACACCTTAGTTAAAGTTCTGACTGAGATCATAACAGGCTTTGGTGAAAATCTGAGTGTCAAAGCATTGCAAACCCATCTCTCTCTTCACAGGTGGCTCTACATTTTGTGGTATTGCATCACTGTGTTTGATGGGTAAACTGGAAGAAGTTTTTTCGGAAAAAGAACTGAACAGAATAAGAAGATGGTGTATAATGAGACAACAGAATGGCTACCATGGACGACCCAACAAACCTGTAGACACTTGCTATTCCTTCTGGGTGGGAGCAACATTGAAGGTAGTGTACAGAACAGCTATAGGGTAGTTATGACTTGTTTTGGTTACTTTAAGCATCATTTTCTCTGATTGAAAGAGTTAGATATTTGGCACAAATGCCTAGTTGTGCACTGATGGATATAAAGGTCTTTCATCTTGCAGAAATGCAGGAAATGAAAGTTTACCAGATTACTTCTATCCCTGCTGTCACTCCTTACCTCTAAAGTAAGCACTATATTTTAGTATTAAAAATATACTAAGATTTAGCATATTGGTGTTATGTTCTAATTTCTTTTCAGCTCTTGAACATATTCCAATATACAAATTTTGAGAAAAACCGAAATTACATCCTGTCAACTCAAGATCGCCTTGTTGGTGGATTTGCCAAGTGGCCAGATAGCCATCCAGGTAAAATTACTTCTCAAAATTCTGGTGAGCATATTCTAAGCTAGAAATACATTCCAGCAGTCAGACATCTGAAAGGCATGAAGGAAGTTGTTTCCTTTAAAAAAAGAAAAAAGAAAAAAACCCAACTGATAATATAATGAGATTTTCATGATTGAAGTGAAAAGAGAGAGATATAGTTCAATTCCTTCACCAGAAAGGTTGTCAAGCACTGGAACAGGCTGTCCAGGGAAGTGGTGGAGTCACCATCCCTGGAGGTTTTTAAAAGATGTGTTGATTTGGCACTTAGGGACATCGTTTAGTGCCAGATTTGGTAGTGGTAGGTTAACAGTTGGACTCTGATCTTAGACATCTTTTCCGACCTAAATAATTCTGTCATTCTGTGATCATTGTAGTCAGATAGGAATTTTCTGACACCTCCCCAGATTACTACATGTTGAGAATTTGCAAGGGGCACATGAAGTTCACAGCCTCTTTCCATTTTTTGTCTGTGATTTGATGGCCAGATGATCCAATCTAATAGCTTGCTGCTACCCAGAGGAGGCAGACTTGGCAAGTTGTAGTGCTCCTGTAAGGTGGGCAGCAGGAGCAACATGGGACAACAAATGGTGGCACTTGTCTATTGTTCAGGCTGCCTGAATTCCTGTCCTTAGGGTGTTCTATCAGGAAGCGGAGAAGGTAGGAAAAACAATGACTTTCATTCCCCTAAATCTTGCTGTTGGCAACTATTGGCACTGGTTTTGGTGTTACAGTAGTTAGCTCATAGTTGATAAAATAATCAGCCAAAAAATGGTTTATTGAAAAAAACTTGCTTCCTGGGCTGAAGTTGTTTCCAGGTGCTTAAATTCTTTTGCTCTTTTGCCACTCAGACAAAATAAAGTAGTGTGCAAGTCATTATAATACAAAACTAGTTTGCGCTGGTGGCTGGCAGAAACTGATTTCCTTCTGTCAAAACTCAAGTTTAAAAAATAGCACCTGATTGTTTATTTTCCTTGTCTGTAATTATTATGGATTATTTGAATATAGGAACATTTGGCTGTTACAGCCTGAGATAATTTTATTTTTTCTGTTCTACCCTTTCAGATGCATTACATGCCTACTTTGGGATCTGTGGTTTGTCATTAATTGGAGAGTCTGGTATTTGCAAAGTTCATCCCGCCCTGAATGTAAGCACAAGAACCTCAGAGCGCCTTCACCACCTTCATCAGATGTGGAAAACACGGACTTTAAACAGTTTTCAGACAACACACACCTCTCTACATGACTGATTTAGACTTGAATTTAGTTCTTGTAGCATAACTGTAGCCCAGGGTTAAAAGCCATGTATAACCAATGTGCTCTTTTAAGTGCTGGAGTCATACAATCAGATCTGTGTTGCTGACGTCACTTCGATAGGGAGTTGCCTTCAGCAGGTTATTCTGCATTGTGAGAAAAGGAGATATTTTGATTATATAGAAGTTTGTCACCACAGACTGTAAATGGCTTTTCAAATGGCTTTACTTCTAAGAAATCCCTTGAGGCATTCAAACTTCATTTTAGTTTTATTTTTTTAAATATGTGCATACTGTGTCAAAATATATAATGGGGAATATTTTCAAATCTGTTTACATATGCAGTATAGCACAGAACCTTGGAGTTCTTTATGATCTTACTATTTGACATATTTTTTGCTAGAGAATCTCCCATATTAAGTCTCAGTTAAAAGTTACCTTTTATCATCAACTTTCAGATTCCATAAACTTTCTTTTCACAAACAAAGGAATTAAATAAAAATAAAATTATTTTATCCAATATACTGGATTTCTAATGTTGTGTGGCCTTACTAAATGGATTTCGTAATTCTGAGTAGCTTTTACACAGTTGCAGTGGATTGTTAGCCAAACAGTTTTCATCTGAAATAGTTTCTTCATGTGAAATTCGATAGCAATGTGGCATATTGATGTATGTCAATAAGAGATATTCAACACAGTCTTTTGGAAATGTACCTGTGTGTGAGAGTAGCATTAGAACTTGTTTCCAAAGATAAGCCTTTGCAATACATTAAAATTGTACAACTGCACTCTGGTAATTTCTTCATACATATTTCTTTTTTAGCGTGGAATACCAAATTTCTTAACCATTTTGTGTAAAGCGTGAGACATTGGGCTTTAAAAAGGGACAATGGTGTACTGTTAAGTGATGATGAACATTCTCGGTTACTTTGGTAGTGGTGCTTTACTTTGTATGCTTGAAGCGCTGTTCAGAATTAAAGTAAGTAACCTTGCAGCTGATGCATTGATGTCAGGTCAGTTTGTGCCTTTCAAGTGTTCAATACCAGGATGTCTTTCTGCTTGCTAGTTGTTAGGGCACATTCTTGTTTCTAAAGGACTTCCAAACACAGACAACTGAAGACTTCTGAAAACAGATCAAGTACACCATTTGCCACTGCTGAGCCCAAAGAGACAGGATATAGACCCTTTCAGTCAGCAAAAAGACCGTCAGGGATAACCGTGGTTCTGATTTTGCCATGCAAGGCAAATGAAGAGGGTAGCAGAGCTGTACCCCTGTCACACGTGTCAGAGAGATCCAGTAGGCATCTTCAGGCTACTAGAACAGTCCCGGTGTCTAATCCTGTAGCAGCCTTCCAACCTAAAAAAATTCATTTTATTTTTGTAGCAGATTAATTGACATGGCAGCATTGGGAACATCACTAATGATGGTGATCTGCTTGGAAAAGCAGAGGAGGAGCAGCGGGCAGTAAGGTAATGTGATGTAGACACGTCCCAGTAGACACTTTCCTTAGAGGAGAGACTACATGGCTGGAAAAACTAAGGAGTCTGGAGCAGTGGAATGAAGAGAACTCTGGGGCTGGTACTGGGGAGTGTGAATGAGGTGTTTGAGTAGGATTGGTGCAGAGTAAGAGAAATGAAAACTAGGAGATAGGACAGGTGGAGGCAATAGAAAACTAGAGAAGGGAGTGTGGAGTAAGAATGAAACCAAAGTGGTGGAAAGGATGTGAACTGCCTAAGGTAAGGTTATGCAGCAAGAGCAAGAGAGAGGTACTTACTCAAGCAACATGAGGGAAGGGAATCAAAGAAGGAAAACAGAGCTTCGGAATTGATTTTATTACCCACATGCTAAAATGACTGGAAATTCAGCTACAACTAAAAAGAAGTAGCAAGATACCTAAAAGAGAGCACCTACCAGGCTGAGGGCTCACTACAGCAGTTCCTGTGGGGATCCCATATTCCTGGAGAGGCTTAATGGGATGTTGGTCAGCAAGGGCTGAAGTAGCTTCCCTGAACAGAGGACTCTCAGGTCATGGGGATCTACCTAGCTGAAAACCCATTTAAAACCAAACAAAAAAATCTTGAATTAAAAAATGTTCAGAATAACACAGTCATTGTTTGTCTTGACATCAGATGGTGGCCACATGTTGACTTGTGGTAGAGTGGGGTGTGTTTTTGTGATGTGATGTAGTTACAGTGAACATGAGATGTAATCATAGCTACCCCATCCCTACCACTGTGTCTCTGCCTTGCCGATGAGCCATCTGCAAGTTTTTTAACATTTACTGCATACACTGTTAGAGGATTTACCTTTGAATTTTGGTATAAGGTGCTCTTAGTCTCAGCTGGGAAACAGCTCAAATATTGATTCCTACTTAGCTTAATGAGGAATGATGTATTAGATTATTGTGGAGCAAATCCATACTTGAGAAATTTTAAATTATGGTTCCTAAGTTTCCCCATCTGTGACCAGGTTCTCATCTGTGAGGGATATCAGGGTAGAGAAGCAGAAATAAGGGGCTAACAGCGAAAAATGACATTATGTGAACAATAATTTAAATTCTCATGGCAAGTAATTTAACAGTGTTTTGCTTCAAAAAGCAGGTTTTCAGTATCTGTAAGCTATCTTGGGTTGTTACATGGATGTTACATTTCGATCTCCTTGGCATGCAATTATTCCACAACTCTTCTTTTTTTCCCAGTTAAATAGGCTAAGTGTTGACAGCAGAGTTACCCTTTTCTAAAGGTTGCACGAGGAGTACTTGTTTACATTAATTCGCATTGTTTGATTGAAGCCAGCAAAATGTGTATGCCTTCACTCCACACTGAGTATCTAATTAATTGGTTTAAAATCTCTGATCTTTATAAGTCGGCAAAAATCTGTACTAATAACCAACCCTTATGCATGATTTGCCATTCTTAATGCCCCAGTTGATGTCAGGCAAAGAAATGGTGAACAACTGAACACTCCTGTGTAGCAGACATTTTGATTCTAGACTGTATTGAATTACCTCTACCAGTTTTGTGGTTTATCCTATCTTCTGACTGGAAAAAATTTTAAATGATAAATCAATGGTCACATGTAAGAAGTTTGTAACCTAAAGTCCCTTTTAAAACAGATACATCCAAATGCAGCTAAAACTTAAATGTGAACTGTGATGCTCAAGTGTAGCTAGAAATTCAAAGCTTATGATTACTACCCAGCTCTAACAATTTTGTGTTAACCACAGCCTTACATTGCTGAGGCTGAACTGAAGTAAGAAGTTAACAATTAAATGGCTTTACTCTGCGCTTGAGGATGTGAAATCTCTGCTATCAGGGCTAGGTTTATGAAGAACAGCTACTGTACACTGCCAGAACCTTTTAATGTTCCTGCAGTGGTGGTTTGCAACAGATGTGTTTCCTAATTCCTCCTCTTTATTAACAATGTATTTATAAAGTTACTGCTTTATCCTCTGCAGCACTCAAAAGCTTTCTGGTACTGACTCAGGCTGACAATTGTCTGAGTGCCCCTATCCTATCTGAAAGTCTCCAACCTATGTCTATGGCTCTAGCTCCTCTTCCAGACAAGCAGCTTTGAAATGCTGTGTTCAACAAAGGAAATTAAATGTATCCTTTCAACAGGATCTGGGGACTCAGGGTTTAAAAATTGTCATTAGGGCTTTCACAGCAACTTGATTTGTAACATAGCTGCCGGTAGATAGAATAACACCATTTTGGAAGTCTGCTGTTAAGCATGTTTGTATCAATGAACTACTCATCTTCGTCATTGTTTTTCTACATGGAACAATCATCAGCTACTAACAAGTAAATTAGGCATTGCAGAAATACCTGAAATATGTATGCTAAGCACATATTAAGAATACCTTGCTCCATGGTCAAGTGTCCTGTAGCAAGGTAAAAGACAACCTGAGACAAGCTGGAGAAACTACATCAAATATGCTGTTCTCTATGGACACCAGTAACAAAATTAAATGCCCTGTAGAAACTGTAGAGTTTCCTGAAAAATACATTTCACCTTTGTACTGAGGTAGCCATTCAGTGTGGGTTTGCCTAGTGTGGAAGAGAAGCAGCAGTGATTTCCACAGTCAGAGCCTTTGTGGGAAGCCCATCTGCTTGCATTTTGGAGGAGCCCTGCTATGGTGTCCCTGTGGAGGCAGGAGGCATGTCAGGACATGAGGAAGAGACCCCAGGTAGGAAGATGCTACTGCAGCAACTAAAATATGAAACATCTCCAAAATTCATCAGTTGAGTGAGTTTGTCTCTTTAAGTTGGTGTTAGATACTGAGGGGATTCTAAAGAGCTCTTGTTTTGCTATTGCAAGTAGAGACCACTTTTCCTCAGTTTAGACAACCACTGGGTGAAAAAGAACAGTCTCAACATCTTTATACTACCTAGTTATTAAATTACTGAGTGGTTACAGTGCGTCAGATTTTCAGTTCATCATTTTAAAGCTTTTGTCTTCCTGGTCTCTTATTTGCTTGATTCATGTCTGAATTTAATAACAATCAGGGAACTGTTGGGAAATTGAGGGAAAAGTACAATTCCTTGTGAGCTGTACCTCATGTGATGCCATTTTTTGCAAATTACATGTTCTGAGTGAGGAACTGCCTTCTCAAGGCCACAGTAAATGAAATTACAACCTCCGAAGGTTTTAAAGTTAAGTCCACCAAGACAGCAAACTATCACACAACTGCTTTATTTTTGAGGCATTACTTTGTGAGACATATCACAGAATGGTTTAGGTTGTAAGGGACATGAAAGATCATCTAGTTTTAAGACCCCCTGCCATGGGCAGGGACACCTTTCACTAGAGCAGTTTGCTCAGATCTCCAGCCAGCCTGCCCTTGAACACTTCCAGGGATGGGGCATCCACAGCTCCTCTGGGCAATCTGTTCCAGTGCCTCACAACCCTGAGTGGAGAATTTCTTTGTAATGTGTAACTTAAACCTGCTCTCTTTCAGTTTAAAGCCATTCCCCCTTTTTCTGTCTGTATGCCCTTTTTAAATGTCCCTCCCCTGCTTTCTTGTAGACTCCCTTCAGGTGCTGTAAGGTTTCTCTGGAGCCTTCTCCTTCCCAGGCTGAACATCCTCTTCTCAGCCTGTCTTCATAGGAGAAATATTCCAGCCTTGGGAGCAGTTTTGTGACCCTTCTCTGGACCCACTCCAACAGGTCCATGTCCTTTCTGTGTTGGGGATCCCAGAGCTGGATGCTGCACTCCAAGTGGGGTCACATCAAAGTGGAGTAGAGGGGTAGAATCCTCTTCCTCGATCTGATGGTCATGCTGCTTTTGATATGGCCCAGGACATGATTGGTTCTCTGGGCTGCACGTGCTCATTTCTGGGTCATGTCCAGCCTCTAATGCACCTGCACCCCCAAGTCCTTGGCTGGGTTGCTTTCAATCCATTCTCCACCACACTTGTGCTTGGGATTGACCTGACCCAGGCCCAAGACATTGCACTTGTCCTTGTTGAACTTCATGTCGTTTGCGCAGGGCTACCTCTCAAGCCTGTCAAGGTCCCTCTGGATTGCATCCTTTCCCTCCAGCATGTTGACAACACCACTCACATTGGTGTTATTGGCAAACTTGCTGATGGTGCACTCAGTCCCACTGTCCATGTCTCTCACAAAGATGTTAAACAGCACCAATCCCAACCCTAACACTTCAGACACTAGTCAGACATTGACATGTTGACCACGACTCTTCTGAGTGAGACTGTCCAGCCCATTTCTAATTTGTCAAGTGATCCACCCTCTCTTAAGTTTAGAGACAAGGATGTCATGTGGGATAGTGTCAAAGGCTTTGCACAGATCCAGGTATGTCAGTTGCTCTTTCCATATCCACAAATGTAATCCCATTTAAGAAGGCCACCAGATTTGTCAGGCATGATTTGCCCTTAGTGAAGGGATAAGAAATCACCTCCTTATTTCCCACATCTTAGTATAGTTTCTAGGAGGGTCTGCTCCATGATCTTGCCTTGCACCAAGGTGAGACTGGCATCCTTTTAAATGTCTGTAGGTACAGGCTCTGTACTTGAGAATGAGACAGGACAGAAGGAGCCATTCTTACTGGAGAACAAGTCAGATTCTGAGGAAGGAAATAGTCCCTGACTCACAATTAAAAGGGGAAGTTCATTAAGGAAGAGAAAATCTTTGTGAAAACCATCTGCAATCTCTCACTTCAAGATTTTAAAAATGTGCATGGGAGGGGGAAAGCTTGTGGGTAAGAAAGGAGCTTTCAATTTGTCGGATTAGTTTTTTTATATTAAACTTACAAATGTAAGGAGGCAGATGCTCATGTGGAGTTGTGTTTTGACAGTTTTAGTCTGCTTATGAAGATGTCTTCCACGTTAACTTGTAACAGTGATGAATACCAGACTCTGGCACAAGGACCAGGAGCAATGGTGTGAACCAGTTAACAAAGTGCCCTGCATGCTCACAATGAGAGAGTATGGAGGCATTCATGAGGCTGTTTCTGCAAGAGTCATCCCTGGCTTTCTGTCCAGAAATTTTCTCCATCTTCCCTTTGTTCCCTTTGGGACAAAGGCTATACCTCACCCTAGGAAGGAGTATCCCACTTTACCTTTTATGTGAAATCTGCAACAATTTGAACTGAAAAGGGCAATTTGATGTGAAAAATGACAGAATAGAAGTCAAGGCAAGTTCTCTGGTTTTCATCACCCTTCCTGTGTGCTTTTAGGATGGGAGCAGTGCTTATGCTTCCTAGAAAGCTAAATACGTAAGATTGCTGTTGAAATTGTGTGTTACCTTTGGTTAATTTCAAGGTTTCCCTAAGCAGAGAGCTATATTTATTTGCTGTTATGCTGTCCCGGAGTCTTCATTTAACAACCAGTTCTAAATTACGGCAATGCCATACTAAAATAGGCTCATTTTACAGAATTACATTTTAGTCTTTGTCAACCTTCATGCTGCTTATTATATGCCTTAAAATGTCCTTTAAATTCAGATTCTTTGTGGAGCAGCATTATATGGAAAGGCATCATCTGTGTAAACATACTGCCCAGGGAGCATTCCTCAGGGGCCCTCTTTCACAGCAGGTTAGACTAACTGTCTGGAGTGGCATACGAACATTTTGTCCCGCCTTGGGGTATTTTGGTCAGCCCTTAGGATCTTAAGGACCCTCCTGAACTGTTTCTTGCAGTTCTTTATTTCCATTCTAATATTTTAATTTTTTAACATCACCCCTACCACACTCGACCACCCCCACACCACCCTCACTCCTGCTCCCCAGCCTTTAAAATCTTAAATTATGGAGAGTTTTACTGGTTGGACTGTTTAACACAGAGCAAGTCTGCGAGGTACATAGATGGGAAGCAGGATGGTGGAAATGTTTCTATAAGTAGCACAAAAATACTTTAGAGGAAATCAGAAATATTAGACAAATTGGGCGTATTTGCACTCCGGTTTGTATGCTCATACTCTACAGATCAGCCATCCTTGGGAGGTGCTGGCTGTCATGCATCCTTTCAAAGTATCCTCTGAAATGCACAGTTCTCTGGTGAGACCAAGGAGATGAATCTGCTAGAGAGATGTGTTGAGGCTTTCCAACACAAGCACAGGGCTCTTCTATATTTTGGTATGTGGTTCTATAAATATAAGTCCCTGTATATGGCCAGAGTGAGTCTGCAGACCAGTGATAAAATGTGCCCCCTGTGACTTCCCAGTTGCTATAGATAGCTTCCTGCACAGACCATACAAACTGCCACCAAACTTTTCTGATGACTCCATATCTGTTGTTCTCAGCGTAAACTCCAGCCTCATGCAACTTCCTTCTACAGAATGAAGAGCTGCTGTTAAAAATTAGGACTGTGGTAGTGGGCATCTAGAGGAAAGCTTTTAACCGTGTTAACAAAGTGAGCTTCCTTGGCCATAACACAAGCCTTATCTCCTTCCCTTCTGCCACCCCTGGCTTATCCAGGAAAGAGGAAACATCAGAGTCATGAGTTTGCTCTGCCCAGAATGCACACTCCGCTACTGAGGGGTGCTGCCAGCTCTGAGTACAAGTTGGGAATGGCAGCTATTGGTGGGAAAGCTGTTCCACTGCCCTGTAACAGCTGTCAGCATGCTCCTGTGCTCACTGGACACCAGCACAGGACCCAGGCAGGCACCGAAGCCTGAACTCTGTGCCCCAGCCCCCCATACACAGCATCAAGTAGGCTCCTAGCACATTTCTCCTGCTGCTGCTCGACAGCCCTAACTGCATTTGCTTTAAAAACTGCCTGTATCCCTTCAGGACTGGTACAGGCTTTCTCACCTCCTGTAACTCCAAGTCATGATCCAGGATGAATGGAACAGGGAAGCATCATAGTCCTTGCATGAAGTGAACACAAGCACACTGCTTTTGGCTGCAGTGGAAACCTGAGCAAACACTCAGTCTGGCATTTGAAATGTGACATAGCATCTGTTCCCCAGGGAGCCGTTTTTTTAAGCCAAAGACTCCACAGGCCATGGAGAGCAATAGTTCCCACAGTCTTCCTTCTATAAAAGGAAATTAAAATCTACAGTAACTGTTGATCTGATAACTAGTCTGGACTGGAATCCCCTCCCATTCCTACTGTCAGCCTACTTCAGCTACCCACAGACAATTCATCGAGTCAGAATAAGCTGAGCTTTCTGGTGCTTTTTGATGCTAGCCAGATTTGGAATGAACAGGGATGTAAGGGAAGGTTTGGCATTTGGTTTTTTTTTTCCTTTTATAAGTGCATGTCCCAACATCAGTCACTCCAGTGAAGGTCTGTGCCCTGCAAACACGAGCAAATGAAGATTTGAACCTCTTTGAAATCCTTGGCTGACAAATTATTTGGGAAGGACAATGGGAGGAGTCACCCTTAGCACACCAACCACACATTTGACTTTCCTTCACAGCAGGGCAAAGCAAGTGTGCCTCTGTGATTTTAGTGTGTCATAACTGAATTGGAGGGAAATCTGTTTCACTCAATTGAGCTGCTGTATCAGGGAGGCTTTTTTAAGTACGTCATTGAGAACTGCTGAAGTTGTCAAGCAGCCTGTAGAAGAGAAAGGAATGAAAACAAATTTGAATGGAAAGCCAGGGAGATTTCATTTTCTAGAAACTCCGGTACAGTGCATAAGTGCTTGTGGGCTCACTGTAGGGCCCAGACTCACATTGTGAGGGACCATGGCTCTGCACGTGGCCCATGTGATGCAAGTGACCAGGCTCACACAGCAAAGCTGGAACCAGCTCACTCTGCACTGTAGCACGCAGAGCTGCAGCTCTGCTGCTGTGCCCTGTGGATCTGCACCTGCAACACACACACAGGGAACCACGCAGAGTGATGATTGGAGTGGGTTGGACACCAAATACTGCTGGCCAGCCCTCACATCCATCTCAGGTCCTAGGCAAATTGCTGCCCCAGATCCTCTCTCCATGCTCCATGTCTCACAATGGGACCAAGAAGTAAGAGTGTCACTGTTCTTCACCCTCCACTTTTTGTTAACACCACAAGGAACAATTTGCTTTGTTGTGACTTCAGATAAATTCCCCAAGTGGCATTTCTGGCCTTTTGCTCTGCTGTGCATGCCCCTTTATATACATAAGCCAACTTTGTTTCAGCCAGACATTCTCTGACCAGTCACCAGTGCCTTTGTCAGCCTTCAAAGGGGTAAAGAGATGCAGGAACTCTCGGTGCAGTGCTGCCTGCCTAGGCCAGCAGACACAGTGCTCCTGCAGGCAGGTAATCCAGCAACATGACATTTGCTTAAGTGCTGATCCCAGCTGGATACTGGTGTTAACTGAAGTTATTGGTTTGGAGGGTCTGGACGGGCTCAGGTGCCTGGTGGTCACATAGGCAAAGGGCAGGCTCATTCTGGTGCCATGCAACACTGAGAGGGTCAGCGTTGACACAGCACAGTGGGGTCTGCACCAGCCTTGCTCTGTGTAATGTCAATCCACGAGGAACTTAACCCACTCTTAGTGGGGATTAAAGATTTTCTTAACTCATGGGTAAATGCAGAGAAATAATTTTGTTGCAGGAACATGGCAGGCTGTTTTGAAACAGAAAAGTTAACTCAAACATAATCTTGGTCTAATTAAGCTGAAAGAAAAGTGCAGTAGCCCAGCTGACACATTTAAACCTTGAAGGCTTGAATTGGACAAGCTTTGTGGAGGGGTGTAATAGTCTCTGAAGGCCAGCTAAGTCTAAAAAGCTTTTGTGCCTATTCTGCACTCTTCAGGGCCTTCACTGTTACAGACCCGCCTCTTTTGCAAAACACACAAAATCACTAAAACCTAAATCACAACATTTGCATGCATATCTCAGCAACCAATGCTAATGTTTCCCTTATCCGTCCCTGATTTGCATGTCTCTGATTTCTTCACTAGACAAATTCTTTTAAGTAAGTGAATAAAATCAGTAAATGAATAGACTCGAGCTTGCTGTGTTTTGCTCAGTTAGTATTTTGTAAAACTCTAGATACCTAAAATTCTCTTTATATTGTCAAACTTGATTAACTGTAGTTGCAACAAAAAATGGCAATTACATTATGTATTCATGGCATGCATAATTATGTACTTTAGCTTTTTCCTCATAAATATCTAATAATATGCTCAATACATTAAATATTAATTGTAGTCTATATACTTAACCCATATTTCTTAAATGAACTTGTTCCCAGGGGCATGTGGCATTGTGCTAGTGTTGCATGGGACAGTCTAGGAGGAAATCATACATAAAAGTAATATTCAAACAGTATAGATGCAGTTTTCACTCTGTACTTTATTTTCAATTTTTGTGTCCCACAAATCCCGAATGAATATGTTTATGGTACGTGGGCAGATGTCTTTAAATGGAGGAAGACAAAAGGCTTAGAGGTAGGTATTTCCAGTACCAAGTAGTATGAGCACAGTAGAACAAAATATCTGGCTCCAATGTGTTGTGGATTTGAAATTCATCTTTAATTTTGTTAGATTTGCCTATGCCTGAGGACCAGCAACCAGAAGTACAGGAAATGAGAGGCACAGGTGAAGGGTGAGAATCTTTATGCTGGCCATTAGCAATGGAGTTGATGTAGCCACAGACCAGCAGCCTAACTGCTTCAGTGTCTCATGTTGTTTGTTGGCCTTATTTTGTCCTATGGGTTTTGTGACCTTCATGCTTTTGCCAGTATCTATTACAACAAACTACATAAAAATATCTAAAACTCTATTTCAGTCTGTAGTGATGAGGAGTAAACATTAGATCACTAAGGAAGTTGAGAGGGCAAAAATCAAATTTTACAACAGAAAGGGAAGATGTGAATTGGCAACTGCATCACAGTAAGAGATCTGGGGATCCCAGGAAATCACAGGCTAAATCTGAACCCTGAGTTTATTAACATGATTGTCAAAGCAAAGGTACAGCTAGAGATGGACCTCAGTTAAAAATGTGGAAGACACAGAGAAGATGGTTTCCTGACTACTTGTCAGGGCAGTCCAGAGGGTTGTGCTCCTTCTTCTGCCCTAGAGTAGCACAGGTGGAAATGGGAGGAAAAAATCCCCCTGTGGTGCCTAAAAGAATTAGAGGGAATGGGGTTTATTACAGGAGGAGGTTTAGGTCTGCTTGCAAGTACTGTGATCTTTCAAATACTGGGTCTCTTTTATCCTGCTTGCAATACCTTTCCAGTCATAAAAAGGTCTCATCTGTTTCATGGCAACATTTTTTCTGCCAATGACAGTTCACATCTACATCACTCCCTGTGGAAGGCAGCAGTTTATATAAAATTCATAAACTATTTACATGGATTTTCTTTCATATTGCTCAAGCTGGATGCAGGCCTCTGAATGCTGTTAAGAGAATAAAAGCAGGTCACAATCCTTACTAGAGACATGCACACTGGGATATGCCTTTCAGAGGTGTGGTTTTTTTCATGATTTCAAATGTTTACTCGTACATGTGCAATTTAACACTGAATCAATTAATGATGAATTCCAGTACTGTTTTCTACTACCTTCAACATCATCTTTCTTGTATCTCCACTGCTCTTGTATTGTAATTCTTCGTGTCATTGGAGTTGACTGAGATGAAAGCACACAGATCTATTTCTCCCATGCATGCTATAAAATGGAGGCATTCTTTCTCTCCTCCATACCGAATTGTTTGTGTTAACCCTCTGCAACTGGTTTCACTCACTCTTTAAGCAGATTTCCTCAGGTAACAGTGGCCAACAAGTTCAAGTGTGACGTACAGGGGCACAGTGGAAGAAGACCCTCCCACTATGGTGGTAGATGGCTGCTGAGGGTGACTGCTTGTGCAAAGGAAGTGGGAAAATACCTCACAATCTCAGGGAAACAGAAAGAGAAGAGCATCTGTGTAGGCTTCACTGCTCAATTTAGTTCAGAATTAGAACTAAGACAGAGAAGGAGATCAAACAGAAAATATAGAGCTGTCGTTGTTCTGGGAGAATCAACGTAATTCACAGGTCAGGAAACACAAATTCCCTTTGTATTTTAATTTGTATACCAACATGTCAAGGCAGAACATTGTGTTGCATGATATTTCAGGATTGCAATTCCGAACATTTTTCCATTGATATAAAATTATACAACTTAGTTTACATCAGTTGATAATCTGTCTGGGTTCCCTGTTTTTTGAGATTGCTTCAAGTTTAAATGATAGAAAGCAAATAATACTGTTTCATTTTAACATAATATGACATACTCTAATATTGATTAACTGACAACACACTTTGATATTTCATGAGAACAGAAGATTTGAATTACTTTTCAGATATCTTATTTCCACAGAAAGAAACTGACCTAAGAGACAAAATAGATGAAAAGTATGAACAACAATTTCTTATCCACAATTTATGTGAAACAGGTGAGGAGCTCCCAGCTATTTCTGACATACAGCCCACCTCAGTAAAGGTTGTGTAAAACACAGTGATTGTTACTAAGAGGGGTGAAACTCCCTGGACCACCATCTGCAACATGAAGCTTCCCCATCTGTCTCTGGCCTTCCAAGAGCACGTTCCCCTGTCAGCCTTCAGTCACTCAAGACAAAGGCTAGCACAAGCTGTCTTCCATCCAAGGGGAGATAAACATGAGCTGCTGCAGAGGATAGTCACAAATTCCTAGGTAGTCTGGATCTATGGAGACAGCTTTTGTTAATGACACTGAACTGTCCACAAGGCTCTGCTCAGACTTGCTCAACTCTGCAGAAGCACACTTTTCTGCAGGGCTGATGGCAGAGAGTGCTGTCATGCAAGGGCCAGGATCATCCTGGCTAGAGCTGCTTAGGAGGATGCCATTGCTGAAGTTGTGAAATCAATGCAGAAGTTGCTTGTGGCATCCTCCTGCCTAAGTATCACTGGCAGCACTTGAACCTGGAGTCCTAACAGAACTAATGCTGAAACTAAGCCATTCCAACAAGAGATCATGAAAGAACCATTAGCTGCTTCCATCTTCTCCTGTAACCTTCTCGCTCTGACTCAATTCATGACTTAAGCTACATTTACATCTCTTTACATTTACATTGATCCATTAATGGAAGTGGGACATGAGGAGGCGACAAGAGAGGAATCAGGAATCATCTTTTCTGTCCCAAGTCTTTAATTACAGCCTAGGCTGTCCATAACCTACAACACTTAGCACAAACAGAACAACTCCCCCCCCAAAAAACTCCAAACAGACAAACAAAGCAAAACCAACTAACCACACTGTTAAAAGAAAAAAAAAAACATGAGACAGCAGCCAGAAATTCAGAGCACATAGTTCAAAATCCCAATGTGGATATTGGCAAAAGAATGCAAGACAAAAGTGCTGATTTGGAGCAGGCCCATGGTGTGTGCACCACATGAGACTTTTGTCTCACAGGCTTTGGCAGATGGTTGTTAGGGGGCACTGAAAAACTGAACATCAACGTAAGAAAGTTGTGGTGAGATTCAGGTGCAGGTGTGCCTCCAGCTGAAAGGGTTCCAGTGGAGTAAACAGCTTCATATTGTCTTCTTGCACTGTGGAGCAGAAATGGTTGTAAATTCCTTGGCTTTTCACACAGCCTATCATTACAGAGCTGTAGGTTCAAAGGTATGTTTGCTGCTTGGTGCTGATAATCATTTGGAGATTCACACTGATAATGTGGTACAACTTCCTGGATGCATGAATGCCACTGTTGCTGAGGCCACAACCAGCATAGTTTCCTGCAGATGACTGCTGGACTTGAGCACCTTGGGAAGAGGGCATTCCTTCAGTCAGTCCCTTGTCCCAACCTTGGCCAGCCCTGCTCTCTTCCAGAGCTCAACATTGACCCAAAGAAATTACAGTAGTGAAAATTTCTACATGACTGCCATTTGGTGAGCTGAAATTAGATCAGAGAAACAAAATATTTCACATTGGGTTGAATTATGTATTGAGGACTTCTTGGCTATGTGGATGATGACAGCTGACTGTCCCCAGCACCTCCGCCTTTTGTTTATTCCCAGGGTGTTTGCACAAAAGCAAGAAGTGGAGTGCTGAAAGCCTGTCTATATCATAATAACAAGCTACTTGATTAATGGGTCATTTGATATATATAATTGTAAAGTATCTAGTAACAGAAAAGTCTGGAGTTATTCATGAGTCCTGTTTCCTTAGAAAGGAAGAATATTCTGTTTCAATGAGTAACCTGTAGAAAGAATCTGGGATAACATTACTACTTTATCAGTATTCTTAGGAAATACAGCCTCTGAGGGGATACATAATACTGTTATAAAATACTCTTTGGTATGTTTTCACCACACAGAGGTTATGTGCTCCATGGGCTATCTGATAGCTTCAGTATGAGAAGGGCTTGTCACCTTCTACCTCTCAGTTTGGATTAAAGCTAGAGGGAGAACAGTGGACTGGCCATTCACCTGTTCCTCTCCCCCAGGTCCTGCATGTAGCTGAAAAGTGGGTTTGGGGAGGTTTAAAACCAGAAGAAAAAGAAATGAGCCAGGTGCTGGCTAAAGTACCTCAACCAAAAGGAAGGCATAGTAGCATCATGCAGTGGAGACAGTCAGGGAGCAGAAATGTGATGTGTGCCATGGCTCAAGCACCATTCCCCAGCTTTCCCCTGAGGCCCCACTGCCCACTGTGTATGGGTGGTTGTGCAGTGCCTCTCCTGGTAGCTGGACCTCCCCTCTGCTGTGAACATTTCCATGGAACCTTAGGGTTGCCTTCATCAAGCAGTAGAAGGAGTTGCTGGGACTAGTTTCTGTACCATACTCATACACAGGCATCTCATCTCTAGTGGTAGCATCAGACCTGGGATGCAGAAAAAGAAATGATAGGAAGTTTTCCTCCTGTTTAAGTTACCCCACAAACACACCACCAGCCAAGCACAAACATGCGAGATAGATCATACAGACAGCTATGAACATTACATTAATAGGTGCTCTTTGTGTTTAGACATGATTTTTCATCTAAACAAAAACTTGGAATTTAAGAAAACCAGATTGAGCCTGGGGACAAATTCATCATGCTGTACCTCACCATACATCACACTTCAAGATGTGCCTTGAAAAGAGGCATGCCCACCTTGGGTGTGGGCCTGGTGGGCATCAGCCCCATGCAAGACCAGAGTGATTTATACAATAGCACTCAGACTTGGTGAGACCACAGGTAGGTTCTACCTTGCCAGCATTAACACAACTTTTGCGGCCGCGGCATGCAAGCAGAGGCCCGTATTCCCGGGCACCTCCAGGTGCCTGACAGTCCTTTCGCGCCGCTGCAGGGCCAGAGGTTTTCACGGGGCATCCTCGGTCCCGTGAGCGGGCGGGCGGAGCATCTGTCGCAGCACCACGGCACTCCCCCGGAGAGCACCGGGGCCGGGGCTGCGCTGCGGGGGCGAAGGAAGCGGAGGGGCAGCGTGATCCCATGGTACGGCTGCGGGGCCATGGAGGTGGCCGCGGACAACACCCGGTTCTCCTATATCTTGGACCTGCTGAAGCAGGACAGGGTAAGAACGGCGCGCGGTTCGGCGTCCCGGGACAGCGCGCGGGGCGGGGAGACAGCGCCCGAGGGGGAGAGCCGTTTCCTTCTGGAAATGGTTTGTTTGGGGGTGTTGGGGGAGGGTGTGAATGACTCGTCTTTAGAGCTAATGTACTTTGGAGTACATTAATATTTACCACATGGTACCGAGGCTGTGTGGTGAAAATTTAAAAAAAAAGAAATAAAATTTCAGTGCGAAGTGGCCCTCAGGGCCAGCACAGTTGGGCAGCAGACGCCTTTCCAGCTCTGTTGCCCTCTTCCCGCTCCATGTGCGGCGGTCTGCCCGCTGCAGAGCGGGGGCGTGGAGCACTACGGCGGGGGCACCCCTGTTCCTCCGTGATTCTGCTGAGGCACTGGCTCCGGGCAACGCTGTGTGGGAAGCGTCTCCCTCGGAACTGATTCAGAGTTGGCAAATGTTGTGAGGGAAACTTGCAAGTGCGTTTAGTTGAAAAAAAGGTACGAATCCAACTTCTTGTACTTGAGAACTGCTGTTATGTATGAAAACCAGGGAGCACCAAAGATTCAGCCACGGTGGGTTTAAAAAACGGAAGCAGCCACAGTATTTTTAAACTTAAAAACAAGTATAGCAAATAAGGGTGCTATTGGAAAGATTGTTTGTTCCAAGCATATCCTGATGACTTTATAGCATTTCTCCAAAGGCTGCCTTCACAACCTGTCCTTTGTCCTCATCTTTTTCCTCCTCCCTCTCCTCCAACCCCTCTTTCAAAAGTTTTGGATGAACCTTTAGGGCAGGTGAGTGAAGAGTTTCTAGGGTGATTTTCTTCTTCTCCATGCCTGGGAGTAACCATGCCTGGGGCATGAAAGGAAAATTCAGATGGACAAATCTTGTTACTGTCCATTTTTCATAATAAACAAAATCATTAAGGGTTTCAGGTCAGAAACTCCTTTAGCCTGTAATGTACCTGTAATAGGGTGCTATGTCTACCCCTGGTTCCACAGTTAAACAGTTTGTGCTTTAATCAGACACTCTCTACAAAAGCATATGGCTTGGTAGACAGCAAAGTCAGCACAGTACTGTAAAATATGTACGTATATAGCAAACAGTGCTGTTCATTAAGCACAGACAAGGACATTGCCAAATCTCATCAGCACAGACACTTCAGGTACTCGAAGAAAAGAGAAGCCAGTATCAGCTGTGTGACATTCACAAACTTTCCATAGTGGTGGTCACTGCTTAAACCTCTCCAGTGCCCAGCTCTGGGACCTCTTGCTCTCCACATTTTCCTCTTCAGACCAGGGGATTAGATTACAGCTTCCTTGTAATTTATTGATGTTAACCAGCAGCTTGAAGGTGTTCTGTTGGGACAATTAAACTGCTTTCTGGGATGACATAAATCATGTCTGCAAAAGCACTCTTCTGCATGGTAAGCTGTATTTGCTTGGGGCCAGAGTATTGTTGCTTAGAAGTTCCAGCATTTCTGTTTTCCCATTCTGCCGCATCAATGAAAATTTTACCAGAAAGTCTGGAAGCATTAACGTGCTCTGAGTTAACTGCTAAGCATCTGTCTTTCACTGAACAAACAACTGTTAGAAAATCAGGATCCATAAGAATACTTTACACTTGCACACTCACCTCTCCATATGTACAATGACACGTACAATGCATCATGTCTTGGGACCTGGGCACATGACATCTTTTGGCAAGCATGCTGTTTTTCCACTTAGCTTGCAGCCTCTGTCAGGTCTCTCAAACAGGACAAATCATTATATATCACTTTTCCCCAGGGGAATGTCACTTCAAAAACCTGTTATCTCTTTCAATGATCTGTACTAATTACTCTTCTGTGATTCTCTTTCATACACACAACTTGCACATGGTACCTAGAACCAAAAGATGCATGTAGCACTTTTAGTCCCAGTAAGACAGTCCTTGTGTAATCCATATATCCACGGCTTCTGTTTAGACTCACTACAATATTCTCTGAGATATTCTGGGCCTCCAAGGCACCTGTCATAAATGTCACAGAAGCATATGAGAACACCAAGATACCCCTGAGAGACAGATTAACAACTCACTGCATTTTGTATCAGAGGCACTGGGGCCAAAGAAGATTATATTACCTTCTTTCAGGACTCCAAAATCTCAGCTCAAGCAACAGCAAGGATGGACACTCAATCATCTCAAAAAGATGTAATATTTTATACACGGTCTCAGGTTTCTTCCAATCCCAACTCTTCCTTGCCCTGCCCCCTACTTCCTCCCTGTAAGTAGACTTTTGCAGTAGTCAAAAGACAGCAACCCTCCTCCCCCCCCCAACTTAATTATTCACCCGAACTCCATTTCAAATTGTTTTGCTTGTATAGTGTATATTTTCTTTTTTGGAATGCATCTGATTCTTTTGTAATATTAATTTCAAGGAATTTTTAGATGTTGTAAAGAAAGATTCATGCCTGATGGAGTGACTGGTAACAATACTTGCCATTTGTTTTGTAGAACTATTTTCAGACATTTTTTTGTAAGCTGAATAAAATCAATAAGCTGACATAAAGCAATGTGAGTTTCAGAGAGACACTAACAACACTGACACTATCTCTGTGTACTAGCTGTGGATTTCATTGAAATAAAGATCTTGACATGCTCTATTTTCAAATCTTTCTCTCACTTGTTTGCTTTGTTTTACCATCTATTCCTATCTTCCATATTGTTTGCAGAAATTGACAGTTTGTGGTTCATAAGGAACAGCTTTAAAACAGTTCTTCAGAAAAACATTCAGGGAAATAGATACTACTAAAAAAAAGCTTTTAAGCCCATGTGATATGAATATGAGGAATAGATAAAAATAATTTTAAGAGTATTTCAAGTTCTGTATTTGTCCACCTGGAACCAGCAAGTGACACTAATTTCTGTCCCTTCCTTCAGCCTGTTTTCATATAATGGCTGATGAAAAACTCTCTTCTGGTAGAATTTCAGATTTCATCCAGGTGAAACCAAGGTATAGAACTATACAGGGCTCCAAAGCTAAATCACTTGAGAAGCTGGAGAGGGAAAATATAGGAACATTTAGCAGTGAGGGCTGGCAGGTTGCTCTGGGCTGCTTCACTCAGCTGAACAGGAGCTCTGCTCCTCATGTTGAAGATAAGGCTTTACATTATTTTTGTTTATGAGTAGGAAATACATTATTCCATATACAGAATATCCAGATGTATGTCAGATTATGTATATATTGTGAGGGATATTTGCAAAAAAAAAAAAAAGATTTTGGTAAAAGAGCATGTAAAGGTAACTTGGAGTTCAGTTTTAGGGGTCTGAGTTTGAAATCCAGCAGTCAAAAGCAGTTGAAATTCAACTTTCCCAAAAGTTATTTTGATTTGAACATCATGTATTTTTGTGAAGATTTTTCAATATAATTCTTTCATTTATTTGGCAAGTGATTACAATGTGTCAAGAGAAAGTGCAAAGTCCTTTGTGTGGACTGCTCTCTGTAGCTGTAACTTGGACCCCTGGCAAATACTGCTTTCCAGGTGTCCTGGGTGTGAAGCAGAGTACTATACATGTAGCAGTAAGTGAAAAAAATTATACGGAGCCAACTTAACACAGTTTGAGATGTGCTAGCTATAAATACTACCTAAAGGTGATTGCCCTCCCAATATTCGGGCAGTTCAGTGAGAACAGTATTGATTCTGTGCTCTGTGTATAGTGGTGTCATGTGGGACCTTCCAAACCTATTCAGGTCAGCCGATCATGTTATGGGATCTGTTAGGAATCCTGTCTGACCTTGAGGATTATGGGCCTGTAGCACATCTCTCCAGAGAAGATAAATAAACCTAAGTCAAAGGATTGGGGAATGATAGTTTTATTTTATGACAAGATTCTCAAGTCACAATTATATTGATTTTGAAACACCCAGTAGATCCTTGCTGGCTGTTCAGGGTCACATAGTTGAAAAGTAACTGTTGCGAAGACAAAGCTGACCCTGTATTCCTGAGCCAACATAGACACATTTCTCTCAGGCAACATAAATTACTACCATATTGTTAAGCTAACAAAAGATCTTTCAGCCAGCATGACTGGGAAAATCCTATGGATAGGAGTAATCTTCATGAGGATTCAACGTTTCATGGCTAAGTAGAGAAGCAAATTGGATCACTGACAATTTCCAGAGAGGGGAATGCCAGCTAAAACCCACCTGCATCCATCAAGGAAGAAAATACTTATATTGCACTGGGTAAAAAGGGTCTGTGTGATAGCTTAGTCCCCAAGTCAGTCATGTTAGCTCAGGAAAAAATCTGTATTCATCGTGCATATCTCCACTCTGATGCATTGGGTCTACTCTTCAGTCAGACAAGAGCAGGCCATAAATGGAACTGACTCAGTCTTGAGCCATAGTTGCAAAAGCACCATGAAAACAGATGTCTTGGAATCCTTTGGTCTGAGGACCTGACTACTGAAGTCATGGAAGGTGTTGGCAGAACCTCTCTGGTGTCTTGGAACAGGCTTACACCCAGTAGGACTGCAACTGCATTGTTTAACAAATATAGGCTTTTTACAGCTTATTGAAAACCAGTGCTGCATCCTTCTTCAAATTATGCTGATAGTTAATGGGAATGAGCATTGGGAGACTGCTTCATGTCAATTATTAAATTAACAACCAATTTACCCTGAGGTAGAAGGGGAAATAAGAAAGCAATCTCCACCCATTCCAGTTTCTGTCTTCTGCTGTCATGGGAATGCAAGGCATGCCCTAATGCCTGGTAAGACTCCACCTGCTGAGGGGGAAGGAGTGAATTTTGAAGGACATGTTAGAGCTATTTTGACACTCCCCAGATATTACTCCATGCAAAATGAGTTGCTTGGGAGCAGAACAGGTGTCAAATTGAAGCATGCCTTTGGCTGGAAGCAAACCAGAAGGGTAGGTCTGAGTTCTGTGACCATGCTGGTCTTAATAACCCCTTCTGCAGAGGACAGGAGTCTATTCTACTCTTATCTTTTTAAGGTATCAGTGATTCCTAACTGCTGTTTTCCCCTATCAGTACCATAAAGCTAATGTGAAATCTGATGCTGCAAATTCAGTCGTCCTAGATTGAGGGAGGCTAATAAAAAAGTATGAGTGCAGAAGTAGGAGTTTCACCCTTTGAAGACCTGCAAGGACAATTTCATCGATGTAATATCTTAATGTCATAGAGGTGGTAATTAAAATCCTGCTCTAAAGTACCCTGAAGCCAGAGCAAACAGGCACACAAACAAGATAATACCTTAATGATCTGTTGAGGGATTGAACAAAGAATCACTCAGAAGTCCTGTCAGTAATAGTAGCTGGCACTGTGGTCCACATGAATGCTGCGGGAGGACAGGAGGAAAGTGTGTGCTTCAGGTTTCTCCTCCCTAGCAACACCCATCTGCTCTGGCACCTACATCTATGCAATGAATTGCAGAATGATTTGCCTTGCTCTGTCAACAAAGACAAAATTTCTTTCTGCTGTTTCAAAGGCAGTCATGTAGCCAAGGGGTCTTTGTTCTAATCTGTGGCTGATCATTTATCTCACCCCAAATTGATGACATCCAGTGTCAGAAATGGGTAGTGTGCTAATGTAGACAAGGGTTTATTAAGAGCTGCCTCCTTAAAGCCTGCCTGTAGCATCATCTGGGGAGAGTAGAGGTGGTTAAAGAATAACATAGTTATTCAGAGGCTTGCAAATCATTATTCAAAACATAGTTGGAAGGCTAAAAACCCATGGTCTTACCAACCCATTCTTCCTGCTGCTCAGTTAAGTGACATGTTTCAGTTTGAATATGCATACTGTGCATTTACTGCCATTATTAGAGGGATTTGAAGCACAGTACTCTAATTTTATGAGGGTGGCTTCTAAAGTAAATGTGAAATAATATCTCTATAAGTCTACTGGAGAAAGTTCCTATTTATAGTACTGGACATGCAAAAAGTCACCTTTTTCTTCATGATTTCTGAGTGGAATTTTCCATTCAAATTTCATGTCCAGGCCACCAAAGACCAGGTGTAAGTAATGTCCAAGTAACACATTTAACATGTTTGTTCTATCGACCCATAGGAAGGGTAATTTTGAGGAAAAGGAATTTATTATACTGATGTTTGGTTTTTAAATAGGCAAGTAGGTCAAGTTTAGGTTTTGTCAAACTGGCAGCATTTCATCATTCATGTAGCGCAGGCTTCATCTGTTTTAATTAACTAAACCTCCTTCTATTGTGTAAGGTAAAGACAGTGTATGCTTTCACTCCAAGTTTCCTAACTAGTGGTTTTTCTTCCTTAGCCTAATGCTATGTTAACTATTGCATCTGCAATGGTTGTGTCTGCACCCTTCCCAAAACCCCACACTGAAGATTTAAAAGTATTTTTGTTTGTTCTGCCAGATGGTGAAAAAGGGTATTTACTACCTCTTTTCCAATGGAAACATGCTGTAAGGGAAGGGGAGGGGATGCTGACAGTCATAGCCACTTCTCCGCCTCTTTTTCATCCTAGCTGCCACAAAAGCTGCCTGGTGTGTGCCTCCTGCACCCTTAAAGCACAAGGTCCAGCTACCTTTCCCATACTGCATGTTGGAGGTGTTGTTCTCCCCAGGGACAGTCACATCCCTGTTTGGCATGGATAGACTGTGAAGAGCTGTCTTTGAGAAAATGTCAGGAACAAGTTGAGAGCTTAGGGCTTAAAAACAAGGAGCAGAGCAGCAAAGGACATCTTGTGACTGAGGTCTACTACAGATGCCTGAGCAGGAGGAGCTGTTGAGGTCCTTTTGTTTCAGTTACAGGAGGCATTGTGCTAGTGGGCTCTCATCCTGATGGGGTATCTCAGCCACCTAGACGTCTGCTGGGAAAGCAATGCAGCAGGCTGTATGCAATTCAGGAGACTTTCTGGAATGCATCAAGGACAAGTTCCTGGCACAAATACTACACAAATCAGCCAGAGGAGAAGTGTTACTGGACCTGGTTCTTACCAATGCACCTGAGCTCATAAACGAGGTTAAGATATGAAGCAGCCTGCGCTGTGGACTATTTGGCAGATAAGTAATTGGCTGACTGGATGCAGATATAGCGTTGTGGTCAATGGCTCTATGTCCAGGTGGAGGTCAGTGACGAGTTGTATCACTCAGGGCTGTCTTGGGACCAGTGCTCTTCAATACCAGTGACACAGACAGCAAGATTGAGTACTGCAAGTCTGCAGATGACATTGAAATTGAGTGGTACAGTTGACAAAAAAGAAGGAAAGGATGCCATCCAAGGGAACCTGGACAAACTGGGTAAGTGGGGTCATCAGAACTTCATGAAGTTCAACAGGTCCAAGTGCAAGGTGCTGCACCTGGGTCAGGGCAACCCCAGACATGAGTCCAAACCGGGAGAAGTCACTGAGAGCAGCCCTGTGGAAAAGGACATGGGGGTTCTTGTGGATGAAAAGTTGGACATGTGCCAACAGTGTGCACTGACAGCCCAGAAAACCAGTTGTATCCTGGGTCTCATCAAAAGCAGCAGGATGAGGGAGTTGATTATCTCCCTGTTCTCTGCTTTAGTGAGACCCCAGTGTGTCCAGCTCTGGGGTCCTCAGCAAAAGCAACACATGGACCTGTTGGAATGATTCCAAATGAAGGCCACAAGAATGATCAGTGGGCTGGAGTACTTCTGTGAAGACAGCCTGAATGAACTGGGACTATTCAGCACAGAGAAAAGAAGGGTCCATGGAGACCTTACAGGAACCTTTCAGTACTTAAACAGGGCTTATGAAAAAGAGAGAGTGTCTTTACATGGGCGGATGATTTAAAAAGGGGGAATGACTTTAAACCTGAAGATGATAGGTTCAGATTTGATATTATTAAGAAATTCTGCACTGTGAGGGGTGGTGAGGCCAAGGCACAGGCTAGCCAGAGAAGGGGTATATGTCCCATCACTGGAAGTATTCAAGGCCAGGTTGGATGAGGGGCTGAGCAACCCAGTCTAGTGGAAGTTGTTTCTGTGCATAGTGAAGGCATTGGAGCAAGATGATCAGGATGAGAGGATAGAGTGTTCAGCTGCGCCAGGAAAGGATTAGGTTGGACATTAGGAGGAATTTCCTCACAGAAAGTGTGATTAGACATTGGAATGGACTGCCCAGGGTGGTGGTGGAGTCACCATCCTGGAGGCATTTAAGGAAAGCCTGGACGTGGCACTTTGTGCCATAGTCTGGTTGACGTGATGGTGTTTGGTCTTAGGTTGGACTCGATGGTCTCGGAGGTGTTTTCCAAACTAATTGATACTGTATTCTTTAAGGTCCCTTCCAACCCAAGCCGTTTTACGATTCAATGATTCCTTGACATTGGCTACCACGGGAGGTTATCAATGGCAGCGGCTGAGCGGGAAAGCACTCAGTGCTGTCGGCCGCCAGGACGGGCAGCATTTCCGGTGTCGCTTGGCGAAAGCCAAAACAATAGCGATGGAATAGCCGGCTCCGCGGGGACCGGGGCGGCGGGAGCGGCTGGACAGCTCCGCTCTGCGGCGGCAGCCGCGGCCGCCCCGCCCCGCCCGCGCTGCCCCGCGCCCGCCGCTCCCTGCTCCTGCTCCTGCTCCTCGCTCGCCATTTTGCGCCGGGCGCCGCCGCGGGCGCTCCCCGGCCGCGTCCCGGCCGCCCGCCCTGGCTGACGGCGCCCGCCGGAGCCGCCGACGGAGGAGGAGAAGGCGCGGGGATGGAGGGCGATAGGCTGGAGAGCCCGGTGAGCGCGGGGGGACCGGCGGGGCGCGGCCGCCGGGGAGGGGGGCGTCGCGCTGCGCTGGAGGGGCGCGGGGCTAGAGGGTGTCTGTCGGTCCGTCTGTCAGTCCCCCCGGGTGTGTGCCGACAGCTTCGTCCCTGCCCGGCTGGGAGCGGCGCCCGCGGCAACGCCGCGGAGCCGGGACGGCGGTCAGGGCTCGCTCAGACCCCTTCCGACGGGGCGCAGGGGAAGCGCTCCCGGGGGAAGAGCTCCGCTCCCAAGGGGAGCCCGAACGGAGCGGCGGCGGCCCCGGCACGGGCAGCGGGGCTGGACTGGACTGGGTTGGGCTGGGCTGGGCTGAGCTGGCCGTGCCAGCGCCCGCCGACACCTGATGCTTGGCGGGCCGTGGTGGCCACGAAATTACTGAACAGCTGCACCGATCCACGGGCGGCTCTTTGTGTGGCGGATAAAGATGTAAATAAACGCATAAATAAATAAATAAATAAATGATGTGCCTTGCTCAGCACTATTGCTCTAATGAAGTCAGGATAGTTTCAGCCCATAAGCGTGAATTGCACATCAGAAAAGCCTGTTGTTTAACTGGTAAGTAGTATCTGACAACTTAGTATCTTTCCCTTTTTTTATTCCTCTCTCTTCCTGAAAAGCGAGGGAGCAAGCTAAGCATATGGACTCCTATTGTTAAGAAGTATGGTTGCACACGTTTCACTAGGTCTTTGAGTGGAATTAAGACTACTCCCCTTCTTTCCTCCCCTGCAATGCAGACATGACCTAAAGATGAACTGAGTTTGCCTAGTGGCAGGGCTCACTTCAGTTAAATGAACGTTGTCAGTGCTTTCATAAAAGTTAATTGAGATTTGTTTGCAGTTTTGGCCAGGAAAGTGCCTCAAACAAGATAAAACTGTGTGCATTTGTTCTACAGAGCAGTGCAATAAATCCAGATGGCTCGTGTTTTCCTGCGCTTACACTTGTTTCTCCCTCTTTCTATCATGAAGGTTCCCATTAAGGGTATCGAAAGAGAGCTTATCTGTCCAGCATGCAAGGAACTGTTTACCCATCCACTGATCCTTCCATGCCAGCACAATGTCTGTCACAAATGTGTGAAAGAAATACTTTTTGCATTTGAAGACTCTTTTGCTGATGGAGGCTCTGAATCCTCTAATCAGAGTAGCCCTCGAATCAGAATCTCTTCTTCTAGCATGGACAGAATTGACAGGATTAGTAGATCAGGTATGTAAGAATTTGTGCATGTTTGCCTAATTTTATTAATAGACTGGCTTAAGCTGAATGGTATCTGCATTGGTAAAATGGCTTCCCAGTACTCCTGCTGCGGCTGGAGAGATGACTTGGGGATAGTACAAGTCTTGTTCATTTTGTGTGAAGAACAATGGGAATATTTTTAAGGACAATGCGCTCTGTTTCATATATAATAGATTTGGCTTTGTAGCGTCCTGTAAATCTTTATAACAATTGTGTTTATTTATTTCTGTATTTCAGTTACATCGAGATGCAATAGCATCACATTCAGTAGCATTGAGATGTAGATTTTGGCAATTTTATTGCCTGTCAGTGGCACGGTTGAGGTGGTTCTCTCAGGTTTCAGCCAGCCTCAGTGCAGTAGTTCTGACTGCCTTCTGAACCTGTAGAGATGTTGCAAGTTATAGTTTTGTCCTGCCCACTTCATTATGCTTACAGTCAATAATTTCCCATTGATTATGATTATTGCACAGTTGCAGATTTGGAGGACAAATAACTCTAAACAGGTTGCACTGACAGTCTCTTTTCAGTGTGATCTGCTCAAAGCTTTAGGGAGTGCTTAGCTATAGGACTCATGCTCTCTGTGGTATGATGCTAGAAAGATGATGCTGTCTGTGTAATCCACAGATTAGTTGATCTGCTTTTGACACAGATACATTGAAAGTGCTTTGTGCATGCTGTACTTCTTGAAAGAAACCTCATCTTGACTTTAGGCTTTCTTCTGACATAATTGTCCACTTTAAAACCACACTCCCCAGTGCTCTGGAAGAGTCTCTGACAAGACAAACTGTAAAGCCCTGTCTTGCATTTCATGTTTTTAATGTTCACTCTCCCCAGTTTTCACAGTTTAAACATGCAATTTCACCCACTTCTTTTAAACAACTAATGAGTTGTTAGTTCTGGTACTCTTTTAAACCAGTTTGATAAACAAAAAGCCAGTTCTTGATATTCTGTCCTGCCACCGTCACCCCACCCTGAGCTACATGCATACAAGTTGTTGCAGGAGTTTTAATCTTTAAATCCACAGTAGTCTGCCACCATCCCATCAAACTGATGGGAACATATCTCCTCATCTGATCTCCTAGTAGAGAGGTGGTTGTTTTCCTGAAGAGTTGTCGGATGAGTAGCAGGAGAGGGTTGAGGCTTGGACATAATGGGCTTCCCCCCAAAGAGTGTTGGGCAGATGCACATCACAGGAAAATTATCATCTCAGACAGTTCAAATTTGCAAAATGAAAAGCATATGGAAATGGGATATTAAAGAATACATTTGAAGATTCAGGTCATACTGTCTTCACTTCTAATGTTACAGGCATTATAGCTCCATTCCTGTATGAGATTTGCTCTCAAACGAATATGCTACCAATAATGGTCAACCAGCTTGTAATTTGCATTTGCACATTGGTCATCTTACATCTGAAGTACTTATACTGTGCATTGCTGTGCTTAGTTTGTAACAAAACAGCTCCATGGGAGAAAAAATGTTCTAGAAAACATCCAAAGTGGGATCTCACATGTATAACAAAAAATCACTAGAACTTCTGGTAGGCTTGTGCAGGTCATATCACTGTCAAGACACTAGTGTCATGTTTGAAAATGTGTATGACACCTTCTTCCCACTGTGTGTTTTTTCTTTTTTTTTTTTTTAATTTTTTCACTTAAGAAATCTCTGTTGTCTCCATAAGGAATACTCTGTTTAAAATGGTTTTGGCATTTAAATTCTTGGGATTCTAGAAAGAACTAGTCCATGTTCTATATTTGTTGTGAACACACAGCTTACATTTACAAATTCAATTTATTTTAATATAAAAAGGACAGAACTGGTGGAACTCTATTTTTCACATGGAGTGCATGTGCTGCTTAAAATCCAGTATGTTGGTTTAAAAACACTCCTCTGTTTATATTGTATTTAAAATAATTTTTGTTAAAAAAATCAAGTTGCATATAAAATAAATATACAGGATATTTCTTATGGCTAATTAATGTTACTGTAATTACAATGTTGGTGTAATTAAAGCATGTAATATGGTTATGTTGACATTTGTTCAGCACTGATGGTTAATGCAGAAACTGAATGTTTGAATATCTCTCTCTATGTCCTCCACCCCCCACCTCCCAATCTCTTCTTTCACCCTTCTTCTGTTCTGCTTAAGTACTAAAGTTGTTTCATGTGCTAGGAAATTAAATATTCTTGCCTTTCAGCCCTGCATGAGTTTGACAGCCACAGGAGAGAAAGCAGTTGATGCTTTTCATTTGAACCATTGTAAACCAATGGTATATCTCATTTTTTTGGTGTCTAAACAGCTCTCTGTTCATTGTTTGCAGTCTCACAGAGGAGGTCTTTTGGGTGGAGAGGTAGAATTGCTTCCCTTCTTGTGTTGGCTAGAGATAGTCTAGCATTTAGATCTCGAGTTAAATATTGTTGGTTAGCACATAGCTTTTTGTCAGTGGTCAAGTCCACAAAAATGGTTTTCCAGTGAGCAAAGGTACAGCAAAGAAGTTCTATAAGGACAGCATTTCATTCTGTGTAACACTGATTTAAAAGTCAACTGGACTGGAATTCAGTTAAGAGTTACATTGTATTTTTGACTTCTCTGTGTGTGTGACTGAATATACATCAATGTGTGTAAAAATGCACACAAAACCCCAGTAGCCACTACACCACCTCCTTCATCCCCCCCTTCTTTTTAACTTTCATCAGTTCACATGCTCAAGTCTTAGTGAAACTGCTATTTACTGGTAGAGAAGTGTAATTATTAGATTGATATTCCTAGCATTTAGAGGACATGTTTGGCCATCACTTTTAAATGGAAGGTATTACTGGTTCTTCATTGTATCTGAACCTGCTTAATTGGTAAAGAAGTAGATTGAAATTTACACCATATTAACGTGAGTAGGTAATTCTGGATCTGGCAATTTAGCACAGCGCATGAATATCCAAGAAAACTAAATATTTTAGACTTACAGACTTGTAATATTTGGTGTGCTTAATGAATGACATAGTCAGATTGAAGGATAGACAGTGTTTTAAGTATATCTCACTTCCAAAACTCAGCTTATCTGTGCAACTCGGCCACTGTGTGAACTTGCTGACATTAATTTTTTTAATGTGATGCTCTGTCAAAAGCAGAAAAAAAATCCCCAAACTCCATATTGCCACAGCATTGGCAGACATGTGAGCAATCCATAGGAATATGATACCTTAAGAAAGATGAGAGCTAAACACAAATCTGAATTTCACTCGCAGTGGAGGACAAAGCAACTAATCACCAGAGGAAGTTTAAACTGCCTCAGATGAAGGCCGAAAGTGTCATAGAACAAAGATACTGTAGTATGATACCATCAGAGCTCTTGGAAACCTGTCCTTATCTGCTCTTTTTGTAGAAAGCACTCTTCACATAACATATTAGAGCTCTCATGGGATTTTCTTTCTTTTTTTTTTTCCTTCCTCAACGGTTAATCCAAAAGCATTAACTGAGTTGAGGGGTGAGAAGTAATACGTATTTATATTTTTAAAAACCCAGCCTCTTAGGAGAATCCAGTTGACTTTTAAAGTCTTATTTTTTTTAAACTCTCACACTTCTAACATCCATATCTTCCACAACCATAGAATTCTGGTAATACTGCGTACTTGGAAAACATTTTTATCTTTAAGATGTCTTATCCCTTTGCAAATCATTCACTGCAGCTTGTACTTTTAAACATTTTAAGTTGTTGCTACTACTCCTTGGGAAGAGGACATTTAAACATAGCCTTTAAAAGACATACTTAAGATTGCTCTTCGACTTGAATCTTTGCAACCTACATAGTAATATTTGTGAGTTTGGAATCCAAGTGTGAGCATATGTTGTGATAATTTTTTTGTTACTGATTGAGCAACTTCTTGCAAGTTGAGCAATCTGTTTAAAAATGACAGTGGAAAATTTCTTGTGATGATTTCTAATATTTCACAAAATACATATTTGTTTGTTGTAAACTGAATTGGCAAAGTTTAAAAGAGAATATGGGGAGGACCTAAGTTTCATTGAGCTGCATATCAAACACATCTACAAAATCCAGGGGTTTGGCTGCTCTGTTTCTTTTTTTCTTTGCCTTTTTTTGGTTGGTTGATTGGTTAGTTGGTTGGTTGGTTGGTTGGTTGGTTGGTTGGTTGGTTGGTTGGTTTTTTGGTAGTTTTCTGGTTTGTTTGGAGAGGTTTTTTCTGTGGAAGTAGAATTCAGTTTTAGCAAATTGGACACGAGATAGATAGGAAAGATAGTGCTCAAAGTAATTTATTACTTAATCAGTGCTTCTTTTTAAAATATGAGTGTAGAATCCTTTAAGCAAAAGGCAAACTAAGTCTTACAGCATGTTAATATTTTAACACTTGCTAGGCAAAAAGAGAATATTTCCTTTCTTTTGAGTATTGAAGTGGCAGAGCACTCCAAGAAGCTTAGCAAGTAAACTTTGGGGACTCAAAACTGGAAAAAAACCCCAAACTAGACCCTCAGACTACTGTCATTGTAAAGGGATGAGACATCTGAAGGCATGCAGGACTGCCTTGATCCTGTGTTGTTTTCCTTAAGCAGTGTCACCAGTCTTTGCAGAGCATGGCTCATGATGACAATCTCATTTCGATCCACAACAGACAGAATGAAAGCTCTCTATTGGGATGGATATGATTTTCAGATTATATTTTAAACTTGACCACTGCACCATGTTTGGTTTTTTTTTCTTTTTATCTTGCTTAGTCATTGTTTGCACTCTGCTGTATCATATGTAGCACCACACTGTATGATTTTCTTAGTTTCAGCAAATATATGTACTCCAGATCTCTTTTCTGTAGCTGTTTTCTGCATGGCACTGCATGTGAAATCATCTTTTTGTTTAGGCCATTTTAGAAGTCTGTGTAGAAGATCTGTGTTCCTGTGTGCTGTGCTAGCTTGGAGCATACATTGGAAATACAGTCTGTGTTTCACTGCCCTTACTGTGTCTTGCATGCCTGCATTGCTGTGTATGCCAAGTTACAGGTACTGAAGGATGTGCAGTTTGGGTAATTAATTCACTTCAAGTAAGTACTAAAAAATAAAATTAGAAAAAAAAATCAGCTTCTCTTAGCTAGAGAGCTGTATGCTTGTGTCTCTGTTCTCCATTCTGTTCTTTAAGTGGTCTAGTTTTTCTGCCCAGAATGTACGGGAAGGCATGAGACCAGCTGAGTTTGAGACTGTCAGTTAGTAAACTCTTATTGGTGCTCTGGTTGTGGCTTCTTAGCTGACAAAAATGCAAAACTACCATGGGTCAAATTTCAAAGATACTTAAAGGAACTTGTTCCTTATGTGAGTGTTGGTTTGGTGTTTTTTTGAAGAGTCTGGAAAGGGCATGATAGGAAGGGAGGTTTTGAATTGTTAGGTGAAACAGCAACAGGAGAGTAGCACAAGGCAAATGTCTTTTGGGTAGCCTATAGGGACACTTCAGAAAGAAATAAAGCATTAACATTTTTAAAGGGGAAATATTGACTAAATACAGAGGAGAAAAAATTTCCCATTCTGGAGAAGAATGAATTTCAACACTTAAGAATTTGCTTTGAAGTCATATATCCATTTACGACTTAGTTCGTGTCCTGGTTTCAACTGGAATAGAGTTAATTATAAACTGGAGTATATACTGGAATGATAACAACAACAACAACAACAACAATAATAGTAATAATAATATAATAATAATAATAATAATTAAAACAGTAGTTTAAAAGAGAGAGAGCAGTAAACTCCAAGAGAAACAAGTGATGTACAGTACAATTATTCACCTGCTGACAGGTGCCCAGCCTGCATTCCACCCCTGGTGGCCAACTCCTCGCGTTTTATATACTGGACACAACATTCTGTGGTACCATCAACTAAGAAGAAACCATCTCTTACCTAGCTGAAACCAGTGCAGTTATACCAACATTCAGTGCTCTCAAAGAGGTCTTAAAACAATGTACCACCCACAGATAAGGTTTTTTTTTGTTTTGGTAAGGGGAACTTGAAAGGACACAAGTTAAGCCTGAAGACTGGCTCAGCCTGCGTCTAGAATACATAAAGGATTCTTTCTCATATTTGCACTCTGTGGGTTCATGAGTGAGACATGGGGATGGCACTCCCTGTTTGATTAACGCAAGAACATTACCTTGTAAATAGCCTTTGAGTCTGTGTGAGCCATCGCCTTGACAGACTCCAAAGGCTCCTTAGGTTTGTGGCTTTTCTTGAGCCTGTGATTTTATTTTGGAGAGAGGGAGAAATTTGGGTGTAGCTGTTTGGTAGGAGTGCTGCTTCTCTGCATTTTCCCCTTTTAAAATGAATGAAGATAGGTGTACACTGTGTAGCAGTGAGATTTGTGGTTCCTGAGTTCAGGATAGAGGAATCTCTAAGACTTAATCACCTCAGACCCTCTTCGGTGTGTGGGGCTTGTTTAGCAGCCCTCCTTTTTCAAGGCCTTTTAGTAAGAGCCAAGTCAGCCTCTGCGTTTTCTGACATTATTTGGCTGACATTTCACACTGTTTTCTTGTTTCTCTCTTTTTTTTTTTTTGATGTCTCTTGGAATGAGCAAGATAAATTTAACTCAGCCAAAACAAACTTCAGGGAGGTCAAAGTTGGCTATATTTTTCTAGGAGTAATTAGTTTTGCTCTAACAATGTGTCTTTCACTTCAATATGCTACAAAGCTGGTGCTTTTTACATGGACAGCCAGTTAGCCTAAAAACCAACAGGCTTCCACAAGATTTGTGTTTAGTGTTTCAAAAGGTTGCAGCTTGAGTTCATCCAAAACTAGATGAAGAAGATAGGATTGGAACAGCTAAATTTATCTTAACATAGAATTACATTTTAGAGAGTCAGTAGTTTGTAATATCCCTTGGAGTCAGACATTATACTACCTTGTCATGTTAATTGTATTCTCTTCGGATTGGCAGACTGCATATAAGTTGTACTAGTTTGGACGATGTGCTTCAGTAGTTTGGTTCATACCTGTGTGTCTTTTAAAATCTAAACTAGTTCTGTTTATGCTGCTTCTAAATTGGAATTTGGTGTCTACACAGGCAGAAAACGCAATTCACTGACTCCTAGATCAACTCTATTTCCTTGTCCGGGTTGCCAGCGTGACATTGATCTCGGAGAACGTGGCATCAATGGCTTATTTCGCAACTTTACTTTGGAAACTATTGTGGAAAGATACAGACAGGCAGCCAGGGCAGCCATTGCTATTATGTGTGATTTCTGCAAACCTCCCCCTCAGGAGTCCACAAAGAGCTGCATGGACTGCAGTGCAAGCTATTGCAATGAATGTTTCAAAATTCACCATCCATGGGGAACTGCGAAAGCCCAGCATGAATATGTAGGACCAACCACCAACTTCAGACCCAAGGTAAGTATACCATATTTTGCAGAATTTGGACTGCAGCATTCTCACATAGCTTCAGACATATCTGCCTATGGACCATTGTTGCTTTATTGAGTATTGCTGTTATTCATTGAGTAAACCACAAGCTTTTGTTCTTGGTGATAATCAAGTGGTTGTCACTGAACAGGAGATTGAGAACTTATTAGAAGTTTTTTACTTTGTAGAATGGGTTGTGTCATTTTTGATTTGAGACTTTATTCTTCTGCTTTGCTTTTTTTATTTTTTTTTTAAGACAATGATCTTGAACATTTAGAATGGCACTGCTATAGGGAGAATGTGTGGTAAACTTAAAAAGCCCAACACAGGCCTCCTTGATGCCCCCTTAAGGCACATTTCCTTTGAATATTTCATGCTTGAACTTCATCCATCACAAAGCATTTTCTTTCTCTCCTTCCTAGCATCTAGCAATAGCAAAAGATGGAGTGTCTCCATTATTATTACACCATTATTTTTAATCTATACTGGAAAAGAAAAATGTAATGGTCAATTTTGTAGTTTACACACTGCT
Source organism: Pithys albifrons albifrons (assembly GCF_047495875.1). NCBI lineage: Eukaryota > Metazoa > Chordata > Aves > Passeriformes > Thamnophilidae > Pithys > Pithys albifrons. Next base: position 40,214,187 of record NC_092497.1, read on the forward strand.
CCTGCTGTTACTGCATTCAGACAATGCAGAGGGATTGCAAAGTGCAATTACCTTTGTTTCGTACAGTACATGCAAGTGCTTTATTTAACTGAAGTTGCACGATAGGAGGAATTGTCACAGATACCATCTCTTTAACAAGGGATCACAATAGGTCTCTTAATGTCCTAGCACATGCTGTGTTCCCTGGCTGGTGACCTTGGTGGACAGATAACGACAAATAACAGAAATGCTGATTGTCAAGGAGTCCTGATTCAGTAAATTAAGTGATTTGATTAATGTGCAGTGTGTAAGAAGCTCTTGACTTGGTGGCTTACCTTCCTTCTGAGACTGGAAAAATTTGAGCCTCTGAAGTTAGCAACCTGGCAGATAGTGAACATCCAAAAGTCCACTTGGTGCTGTTTTTCTTGAGTCTGACATTAATTCCAGTTAAAAACCAGCACAAGCTTCATAGGCTTTCAAATGTGCTAGCACACACATTATGTGAAATGTCCCTTTATGGGATAAATGGGAAAGGTGAAAGGTTCCATTCTATCTTCTAACTCGTGCTTTAAAGTGCTATACAGCTCCTTAGAAACTTTGTTTCTATGGTATCTAAACCCCCACAGTCACAGCACTGCTACTTGAAAATGCCAAAGACATCTTCTGATCCTGTTTGTCTACTCTTACAGGCACCGTATGATGTTATAGTACATGCAAACTGAATTTGGGCTTAAAAGTCAGTAAAAGAATTCTATTAAAGCAGAGCAAAGGGGGAAGAAGTGGCTTAGGTTATTCTGACATTGATGTATGAGTATGTGTGCATGCGGGACTTAGCTTTTTTAAGTACATGAGAAGACAGAAAAAAGAAAAACAGCAGAAAAACATAGTATATTTAAATGAACTACAGATAGATCTACTTCATCGAAGAACTTCCCAACAGCAGTAGACTGATCTTTACTGTGCTCTTATAGAGACTTTTTTGAGGATTGTTTGAGCTTAATTTAAAGAAAGTGCATTTTTCATTGCACTGCATTCTGAAAACCTGATCTGAAAGTATGAAATATTTGTTGGTTTCCTAAACAATGTTCAGTCATCACTTTAATTTAAAATCAGACTGAAGAGCACTTTGTAGCATGTGCATGGGGATGGGAGAAGCACATACCAGCTTGATTGTTCTTGAGTTTTGAGAGAACTAGACAAGGTAGTCTGCTGACCTCTACTGTCTCTAGATTTCAGACTGTTAATTCTTGCTTATATGAGGAGATGAATAAAAGTACATGTTTGCTCTTAGATGTGCTTATACACCGCTTTGGAAAAATTGCTTTTACAGATTAATTGAATGACTTCTGGTTTTGGAGCTGTCTGCCTGCACAGCTAATTTTCCAGGCAGTTTCCTGGTTTTCCTTCCTTCCTTCCTTCCTTCCTTCCTTCCTTCCTTCCTTCCTTCCTTCCTTCCTTCCTTCCTTCCTTCCTTCCTTCCTTCCTTCCTTCCTTCCTTCCTTCCTTCCTTCCTTCCTTCCTTCCTTCCTTCCTTCCTTCCTTCCTTCCTTCCTTCCTTCCTTCCTTCCTTCCTTCCTTCCTTCCTTCCTTCCTTCCTTCCTTCCTTCCTTCCTTCCTTCCTTCCTTCCTTCCTTCCTTCCTTCCTTCCTTCCTTCCTTCCTTCCTTCCTTCCTTCCTTCCTTCCTTCCTTCCTTCCTTCCTTCCTTCCTTCCGCACTTCCTTCCTTCCTTCCGCACTTCCTTCCTTCCGCACTTCCTTCCTTCCGCACTTCCTTCCGCACTTCCTTCCGCACTTCCTTCCGCACTTCCTTCCTTCCGCACTTCCTTCCTTCCTTCCGCACTTCCTTCCGCACTTCCTTCCTTCCTTCCGCACTTCCTTCCGCACTTCCGCACTTCCTTCCTTCCGCACTTCCTTCCGCACTTCCTTCCTTCCTTCCGCACTTCCTTCCGCACTTCCGCACTTCCTTCCGCACTTCCGCACTTCCTTCCTTCCTTCCGCACTTCCTTCCGCACTTCCTTCCGCACTTCCGCACTTCCGCACTTCCTTCCGCACTTCCGCACTTCCTTCCGCACTTCCTTCCTTCCTTCCGCACTTCCTTCCGCACTTCCTTCCTTCCTTCCGCACTTCCTTCCTTCCTTCCGCACTTCCTTCCGCACTTCCTTCCGCACTTCCTTCCGCACTTCCTTCCGCACTTCCTTCCTTCCTTCCTTCCTTCCGCACTTCCTTCCTTCCTTCCGCACTTCCTTCCTTCCTTCCTTCCGCACTTCCTTCCTTCCTTCCTTCCTTCCTTCCTTCCTTCCTTCCTTCCTTCCTTCCTTCCTTCCTTCCTTCCTTCCTTCCGCACTTCCTTCCTTCCTTCCGCACTTCCTTCCTTCCTTCCTTCCGCACTTCCGCACTTCCTTCCTTCCTTCCTTCCGCACTTCCTTCCTTCCGCACTTCCTTCCTTCCTTCCTTCCTTCCTTCCTTCCTTCCTTCCTTCCTTCCTTCCTTCCTTCCTTCCTTCCTTCCTTCCTTCCTTCCTTCCTTCCTTCCTTCCTTCCTTCCTTCCTTCCTTCCTTCCTTCCTTCCGCACTTCCGCACTTCCGCACTTCCTTCCTTCCGCACTTCCTTCCTTCCGCACTTCCTTCCGCACTTCCTTCCTTCCGCACTTCCTTCCTTCCGCACTTCCTTCCTTCCTTCCTTCCTTCCTTCCTTCCTTCCTTCCTTCCTTCCTTCCTTCCTTCCTTCCTTCCTTCCTTCCTTCCTTCCTTCCTTCCTTCCTTCCTTCCTTCCTTCCTTCCTTCCTTCCTTCCTTCCTTCCTTCCCTCCTTCCCTCCTTCCCTCCTTCCCTCCTTCCCTCCTTCCCTCCCTCCTTCCCTCCTTCCCTCCTTCCCTCCTTCCCTCCTTCCCTCCTTCCCTCCTTCCCTCCTTCCTTCCTTCCTTCCTTCCTTCCTTCCTTCCTTCCTTCCTTCCTTCCTTCCTTCCTTCCTTCCTTCCTTCCTTCCTTCCTTCCTTCCTTCCTTCCTTCCTTCCTTCCTTCCTTCCTTCCTTCCTTCCTTCCTTCCTTCCTTCCTTCCTTCCTTCCTTCCTTCCTTCCTTCCTTCCTTCCTTCCTTCCTTCCTTCCTTCCTTCCCTCCTTCCCTCCTTCCCTCCTTCCCTCCTTCCCTCCTTCCTTCCCTCCTTCCCTCCTTCCTTCCCTCCTTCCCTCCCTCCTTCCTTCCTTCCTTCCTTCCTTCCTTCCTTCCTTCCTTCCTTCCTTCCTTCCTTCCTTCCTTCCTTCCTTCCTTCCTTCCTGGATTCCTTCCTTCCTGGATTCCTTCCTTCCTTCCTGGATTCCTTCCTTCCTTCCTTCCTGGATTCCTTCCTTCCTGGATTCCTTCCTTCCTTGATTCCTGGATTCCTGGATTCCTTCCTTCCTTCCTGGATTGCTTATTGTATATTTGCCTTCATGATAGTCTCAGCATTCTAGGGCACTAGTGAGACTGGTGTCTTTGGGCTTTTTACCATGCCCTAAGGTAATTTTTGGGGTTTGGAAGTTGGTTTCGGAGATGGTCTGCAATTTTAGCTTATTGTGTCCTATTTGTGATACTCACAACTTTCTGATTTTGTGCTCTTTCCTGTCTTTTTTGTATATAGGCATGTTGAAACTGAAAAGCTTCCTCAAGAGCTGTTCTTTTGTGTCTTCTATGGATGAGGTGGTCCAAATGTTGCCTTTCAGTGCTCTGCCATGAGGCAAAACACTTTCTTTTTTTAAAGCAATACACACATACATACGCATACACCCCACCACCCCTTATATGTTTTTATCTGTTGCTGAGCTTGGAGTTGAGCCACACTTTTTTTAACTCTTTGAGCAGTTATTTCAACATGTTCAGTTTTTGAAAGATGTATTTTCACAAACATCACTTTTTTTGCAATGCTGTTTTATGCTGATCCTGGAAATTTTTTTACTCAGTGTGAACAACTTGTAACTGTAATCAGACAGAAAGAGTGAAAGACTGGAGGCTTTTTTCTTTAAAATGACTGTAGCTGGTGGTGATGGCTGTGCTTTGTTGCTCCTAGAGCTATGTGGTTTATCACAGTCTAGTTTAGATTTAAATTGTTACAGTGTTGACCCAGTTCTTGCTTTAAGAAACAGTTCTTAGCTGTTTAAAGAGATGCTGGCATGAACATGGTTAGGTTTCAAAGGATGAATGTGTTATATATTGCATTTGCATTTCTGAGCAGGAGTGTAGGGAGCTGGAGGTGTGCAAACAACTTGGGCAAGGATTAGCAGAGGAGTTGGTTGCTCTATGGAGGCTACACAGCCTGTTGGGTAAACAGAGGTAAACCTTGTGAAACTATGTGACTATGACAAGTATAATATGTGGAAGATAAACTATTAAAAAATCCAGTGATAAAATCGCATGCTGCTTTTTGATGGTTTGTTGAACATCTCTTTTTTTAAAGCATTCTCTCTGCTCGTTTTTTTCCCTCAGGTTTTGATGTGTCCAGAACATGAAATGGAGAGGGTAAACATGTACTGTGAAATCTGCAGAAGGCCTGTTTGTCATCTTTGTAAACTGGGTGGATGTCATGCAAACCATAGAGTAACAACCATGAGCGCTGCCTACAAAACCCTTAAGGTAAATGTAAATATCATTGGACCTGGCCTAAAGATGTACTTAAGAGTACTGAGCTTCTGGTCAGAGGGCAAACTCCCCCTGGCAGGAAGCCAGGATGTGTGTTTAGGAGACCCTGAACTAGTCTTGGGGCATGCTCTTGTGCAACATTGGTTAGTGTGACGTAGCTCATGTCTGAGAAACTAAACTGTGTTTTCTGTGAGGTTCAAAACATAACCCCTTAAAAGTGCTTTCACCTAATTTTAGCCAATTGTACATCAGTGCATACAATAGAGAAGGTTTAAGCAATTAATACTTTGCATTGTTTTTTTTTTAATATAAATGCTCTGGTAACTTGGGGTAGCCCATATTTCAGACCCACTCCTGAAAGATTTGTTTCTGAGGTATCTGTTGGGACCTTGAATGTTTCTGAAGTTGCATAGCTGTTAACTTCCCAAGCACAGCACAACAAGGCAGACATGCAAACCTTGCTTCATTAAAAAAGAATGATTTCTCCTATTATCTCTTCTTCCTTTTCTTCCTCCCTTGCTCAGAGGAGAGAAAAACCTCAAAACAGACTACCCTGCCTTGTGCTCTTTGGCCTCCTCACCAGTTTGCAAGGCTTTTCCTGTACAACTGCTAACTCTTACAGTTAAGGAAGGGCACAGACGCATAAGTCTATGATTGGAACCACTCATTTTTCTAGCATATCTTAATACAATTAGTTAATAACTAAAAACTCTTTTCTGTAAGTTTTTGTCATGTCCTGAAGCCTCATGTTCCTAACGTGAGAGAGACTCCTGGGTACCTGGGGAGGAAAGAAGCTAGCTGGCACTGTTACTTCTCGCCCTCACAGGCTGTGACCCCAGTCCTCCTCACAACAGTGGTCCCACGTCCCTGGGCAGTCAGTGCAGGTCACAAAGCAATTCTCCACAGCGTTGCTGCTCATAACTGGTGGCAGGCTGTTGTCCTTTTGGCTACATAAACTCAGCACTAGCTGGATGACCTGTGTTGGTTGTCACTTTGTGTGGGATACCCTTATTCTGTCATCTTGCTGTTTTACTTCAATAGGAGAAGCTTTCAAAAGATATTGAGTACCTCATCAGTAAGGAGAGTCAGGTGAAAGCTCATATCACACAGCTGGATCTGCTCTTGAAAGAAACAGAGGTAAGAGTGGCTTGTGGGTTTTCTAGGGATGACCCTTGCAGAGACACAGCAAGGACTCAAAATAGTGTTCAGTGAAGTGTTTCAAACTTTGATTTTTTTTTTCAGTTAAGTAAAGCAATTACTGAACAGTTTATGTTACTACTGAATCACACATGGTGAGACCTAACCCTATCAGTGTGGGAAATAGGGAAACATACAGAGGAAATTTAATTTTTGTGTGCTGCTGTAAATTTAAATGAAACAGAGCTCAGTGGATACCTTGACTGAAGACAGGTGCATCAGACTTACAGCACTTGTTTATTAAAGGTGCTGCACCATGTGCACTTTCTGTTTACCTCAAGGAGGTCAGAATTAAGGGCAAAACTTCGCTGCAGTGGGATCACAGCTGGAACCTCACACACAAGCTGAAAAACATGAAGGCAGAAATTGCAGGAACTCCTGCTACAGGTGTATCTTGATTACAGATTGCCTTTGTGTTTTGCATTTCCTTTTATCCAGGGCAGTAGTCAGAGGTGGCACTACAGTTCAGAGACTATACAGGAGAAACTGGGCTGGACCCTTTGTTCAGGGTGATTGGGGAAGGTGCAAGAGCACATAGCTCTTGGGCATGAGGACTTCAGAGACTGACCTGCTTTTACAGTGCTTTTTCGTGAGCTGTTTACACAAATGTAAGGCATAACTCAAGATGTAATCAGAGGAATACTTTCCTGCTCTTCATTCTCGGTGTTAAAACAGTAAATGCTGACTAACTTGAATGCAGTGCTGATCTCATTTTCAGTTCTAAAGAGCATAAAAGGTTCATTAGTCTTGTCTATGAAACAGATGACTAGATTATTGTGATATCTTGAACAAACTTAAGTATGTTTCTTCACAGAGCCACAGTACTGTGGAATCTGTTTAAAATGTCTTTTGCTTGCTCCTAGTGCAACAGTGAAAGAGCTAAAGGAGAAGCATCTCAGAGTTTTGAGAAATTATATCATGTCCTGGAAGAGAAGAAATCTGCAGCTCTTAGGGCAATTGAAACTTCTAAGAATATAAGGCTGGAAAAACTGCAAATGCAAGTGGAAGAATACCAAGGGCTCCTGGAAAACAATGGCCTTGTAGGATATGCTCAGGAAGTGCTTAAAGAAACTGATCCCTCTTGTTTTGTTCAAACAGCAAAACAACTTCATGTCAGGTATCTTAAATTTCTTATGTCTGAGAGACAGATACTGTTCCAGGATGTATGTGCAGTCATATTCTTTTGACATCTGCTAGCAAAGTACTGAATGAACTACCTTATACTGCAGAGGCTCAGGAAATGGTCCTGGTCCTGTTCAGTTGAAATTTCTACATGAAAGTGTGCATCAGGAAATAACACACAGGAGATGAAGGGCTCTGTGCTGCAGTAATCCCTAGCCTTGTTTAGTTGGACTGCAGTGGAATGGTAGTCTATCTGGCTGCCTGACAATTTTCTTTACTCAGAGATTGTATCAGGAATTTGCAAGTTAATCTAGCAGATCTCTTCCAGCTTTAAGATCTTTGATCTTTGTGTTCTCTACTAGCCCTTCACATGTATTTTGTACTTTGAACATAATTCTCGAATTGTTTAAATGCTTTTCCAGCTGAATGATTACCCCTTCATTATATTTACACTGATGTGCAAAAGACCTTTAAATTTTGCATTTGGATTCTGTCTAGAGAGACAAAATTTTCTGGGAGACATCAGTAAGTACCTGAAAGCAGAACTTTTTTTAAAACACAGTCTAAAATTTGTACGTTAAGGAATGCACACTTGAGTTCCCTTTTCTCTCTCCTGCTCTTGTACTGCTTCTGTTTTCAGAATCCAAAAAGCTACTGAATCTCTGAAGAGCTTTAGGCCAGCAGCTGAAACTACTTTTGAAGACTTTGTGGTGGACATTACCAAGCAAGAAGACATCCTTGGTGACTTGTCCTTCCAGTCCAATGGTAAAATCTGAGTGCATCAGGTCTTTCTCAAGTTGTGGCTTTAAGGGCTTCTCTGGAGAAAAGCAAAACTTACACAGGGCAGCAGTTGCAAAGCTTGTCCCTTCTCTCTCTGTGATCCATATAGCATTACCTGGCAGCAGTGCTAGCTTCAGCTTTCATATAGAAGCTAAGATGCCGTTGCATTCAGTGCCAGTTTACCCTGGCATCCAAAATACTGTAGTTACATCACACTTGATCTTCCTAGATGCTTTGTATTGCATGACAGAAAATAAAGGGTTTTAATATGGGGATTTTTTTAGCTGCCAGAAAGAAAGGCTTGAGTCTTTTAAAGTAAAAGCAGAAAGTAAGGGATTTATTTAAGTGCACGAACGGAGAACCATCCTCATCTACTGACTAAGTGAGTTATATTTCCTCCTTACACGGTGCTATGGCCATTCAATAAAGGCGTTGTATGGTTAATTCTAAAATAACATATATCTAAATTTGAGGTTTTTTTCTCATTTATTTCAGGTCTAGAAACACCAGAAATCAATGAGGAGCAGAGCAAAATGTACAACAAAGCTCTGGTCAGTTGGGAATGCCCTGGGAAGACAGACTCAGCCGACATCTATGTTCTTGAGTATCATAAGCTTAATAGAGAAAAGGAGAATGTGACATGGCAGAAGGTTGAAGTTTGTGGCAAGAGCAAAGTAGTGCCTGATCTTGATGACAACAGCAGCTATGCCTTTAGAGTTCGAGGATATAAAGGGTCCATCTGTAGCCCTTGGAGCCGAGAAGTTATTTTCCATACACCTCCTGCTCCAGGTATTGGATTTTCATATGTCTGCAAGGTGGTGATTCTGTGTCTGTCAGTGTTACGAGCTGTAAGTACTTTCCAGTAGCTTACAGATGTCCACTACACTGTTACTAGTTGCATAAATGTTTAGAAGCGCTATTAAAAGTTAGCTAGGTAACATATGGAGACTGTGAGCTTGCATGTCATTCCTGGTAGCATTTCAAAGTGAGAAATTCTCATGCCAGTGTGACTTAAAGTGTAGTTTATAAGTGCAGAAAGCCAAGTACTTAACTGAACAGAACCTTTTTTGGATACTGTTTTTCAGTTTTCAGTTTTGTTTTTGATGACAAATGTGGATACAACAGTGAGCATCTCCAGCTGAACCCAAGAAGAACCTCTGTGGAAAGTAGGGCTGGATTTCCTCTACTGCTGGGATCTGAGCGCCTGCAGGTTGGATGCTACACAACCCTGGATTACATCATTGGCGACACTGGGATTGCCAAGGGGAAGCACTTCTGGGCCTTTCGTGTGGAAGCCTATTCATACCTGGTGAAAGTGGGAGTTGTTCCTAGCAACAAGATACAGAAATTGTTCCACAGTACCCATGATGTGACCAGTCCAAGGTAAATTGCAGACTCTTGTTTAAAGTATATTTTATATAAGGAGATGGTTTTTTGAGAAGTAAATTAAGAGTAGCTCTGGTCTCAGTACACAAGGTCAGCCTAACCAGTGAAAAGTGGTTTGAAGGATGTTATGTAAGCAGTTTGTCCTGTTCATCCCTACTGTTAGCAGAAAAATATTCTGATTATTGAGAGTCCTATTCTGGTTCTTTTTAGGAAAGAAGTCAGAATCTTGTAGATATAAAGGTATGTTAGTTAAAGCCAGAAGGTTAAAAAAAAAAGGAGTAGGTTGAAAGATTGAAGCAATGCTTAATTACCAACAGTAAGACTCTGTCTTAATGTGCTTAGGGAATTCCCATTACTAGGTTTGGCAGCCATTCAGAGGTACAATGTTCACTGTGCATATTTCCATATTTTTGCATCACAGTAGCTTCCAAGCCACTGGCTTATCCAAGGCTGGATGCTTACATGCAGTACTGGAGTGCTACTATGCACAAGCCACAGTACAGTGGAGAAACCAATAAAAAGATTTTCATCTGTCAGTTATAGTTGTAGTAAACCTGGATGTGTGTAGGAACAGCAGGCTGGGAGGCTGTCTGCTGGGGACTCTTTTTCAGAAATCTAACAAATATATTGGCTTCCTCCTGTACAGCATGCTAAAAGTGTGTCAGCTCAACCCTGAGCTGCTTGAAGTCAGATGGAGCATTTTTGCAAAGAAATTAGATCCAAATTTCCTGATTTCTTTTTCCTTATCCACACATATGTCTGCAAACCTTTAGCCAACACATCCAGCTATACCCCAAAACCCCCCAAATTTGAAACCCTTGAAAACCTAAGCAGGGATTGTCTGTACTGAAGAACATGTGCTTCTCTGGTATGTCTTTATTGAGGGCAATAAAAATTGTGTAGACTGAGCAAATATGGCTAGGACCTTCTCCAATAATCATCTGGGAAGTGGTCCAGGGAAGTCTTCAGACAGACCACTTAAAAAATTGTCCCCAAAATTAAACTACTAAAACACTACTTTTTGTTGTGAATTTTAAAGATACTGTAATATAGCAGCAGTATGGAAAACTCAAAGGACATCATCTTGTCCGTAAGGATTGGTCATATTTGCTAAATTACTTCTCAAGTTAATGAATTTACCTATAGGTTCATTAATGATTGCCTAGCATAAATACATTTAGGTACATCCTCTCCTTAGTAAAGCCTTTTGTGGTCTTGTCCTTATTAGAGGTTATTATTTGAAGTGGCCTAAGTGAGTGTTCACCTACTAAATGCATCTTCCTTTCTGGCTTAGATATGTATCACTGGCATAAGCAAAGCCTGGTGGGATGTGTCCTGTGACTGGTGTGCCACATCGGATGGCAGCCTCTTCAGGAGGGACAGGCAGGACAGGTGTGGCAGGGAGTGGCATTATGTGTAATGGAGGGGCTGGAACATATGGAGCTTGCAGTTGGTGATGGCACAATTGAGAACCACTGGTAAGGATTGAGGGTTGAACAAAGCAGTATACTCATGGTACAGGTACTAAGGGAGCTGACTAGGAAAGGTGCCCTCCTTGATTTGTTCCTTGTTAATAATGACTCATGAGCACAGTGGAGATCGGTGGCTGTCTTGGTCACAGCAACTGTGAAGCCATCAAGTTTAAAATATCTGCTGACACAAGGAAAAGTGCCAGGAAAACCTCAACGCTGGAAATGAGGAGAGCAGACTTCAGCTGGTCAGGGAACTAGTGAATAAGGCACCCTGGGAAAGATGCTGGGATCTGCCAGTGCTGGTCATTTTTTAAAGTACTAAGCACAGGAGCAGGCAATTCCAAAATGTCAGAAGTCAAGCAGACACGGTAGAAGGCCAGCTTGGCTGAACAGGGACCTTCTAGTGTTTAGGCAAAAAAGAGTAGAGTATGGGCAATGGAAGCAAGGTTGGGCAGCATGGGAGGAATACAGAGATGCTGCTTGCCACTATAGGGAGAAAATCCATGTGTACAGAGCCTAACTGGAGTTAGAGCTGGCCAGTACTGAGGGGGACAATAAAATGAGTGAGTTTTTTTTAAAAATTAATAGCCAAAGGCAGCCAGAGACAACATCGTCCTGTTAGAGAATGGGGATAGTCATGTCACTGACAGGGACATAGACAAAGCAGAGGTGTTTAATGCTTTATTCACCTCAGTTTTCAACACCAGTGATGGGCTCTGGTGATCACAGAGCTTGAGGACTGTGACTGTGAGAATGATCAACTCCAAGCTAACCTGAACTTGTGCAGCATTTTCTGTTCCACATGAATCCCCTAAGTCCTAAGATAGGATTCAACCTACGGTACTAAGTTGTTTGGTGTCATTGTAAGATCTCTGGTGTTTCAATGGTCTTTAGAGGTCTGAGTCAACTAGAAGCTGTCAAATGTCCGTGTTTTCAAGAAGGGCAGGAAGGACCACCCTAGTAACTACAGGCCTGTCAGTCTCACTTCAGTGACTGATAAATTTATGGAGAAGATTATCTGTGAATTATTGAACAACACCTGAAGGACAGCATGGTCATCAATCACAGCCAGAATAGGTTCACCAGGGGAAATTCCTGCTTGAAACCTTACTTTTCCTTCATGACAAAGGTAACCCACCCAGCTAACCAAGGGAAGCCAGTTGATGTAATATCTTTGGATTTCAGTAAAGTTTTTGATACCATCTCTTTCAGGATCCTTCAGGATGAAATGCCCAGTGCCCTGATGGATAAACACATTGTGTGTTGGGTGAGCAACTGGCTCGTGGCTTGGGCACAAAGAGTTATAGTAAATGGGGTAGTGTCAGGCTGGTGACTGGTCACTAATGGGGTTCCGCAGGGCTCTATCTTCAGCCCAGTTCTCTTCAACATCTTCTCAAATGACTGGGATGCAGGACTCTAAATAAGTTTGCTAATGATCATAAATTGGGAGGAGATGTTTACTCTTTTGAAGACAGAGAGGCCTTACAGAGTGACCCTAGCAAAATTAGAGGACCAACCCTATGAAGGTTAACAAAGACATGTGCTGGGTTCTGTACTTGGGACAGGGAAATCCAGTATGTACAGACGGACTGTGGAACAAGATGCTGGAGAGCAGCTCTGAGGACAGGCACCTGAGGGTCCTGCTCTATGGCAAGTTGAATATGAGTCAGCAGTGCCCTGGCAGCCAGGAGGGCCAGCTGTGTCCTGGGGGGCATCAGTCACAGCATTGCCAGCTGGTTGAGCGAGGTGATTGTTCTGCTCTGTTCTGCACTGGTCCTGTGTCCTCACCTTGAGTCCTGTGCGCAGTTTTGGGCATCACAGTATAAAAAAGACACTAAGGTATTGGAGATAGTCCAAAGGAGGACTACAAAGATGCTGAAAGGTGTAGAGGTGAAGCCATGAGGAGCGACTGAGGTAACTTGGCTTGTTCAGCCTAGGGAAGAGGAATGTGAGGGGAAGAGGAGGCACAAGCACTGATCTCTTCTCTCTGGTGGCCAGTGACAGAACCTGAAGGAATGGCATAAAGCTGTGTCAGGGGAGGTTTAGACTGGGTATTAGGATAAGGTTCTTCACCCAGAGGGTGGTTAGGCATGGGAACAAGCTCCCTGGGGAAGTGGTCACAGCACCAACCCTGTGTGAGTTCAAGAAGCATTTGGACAACACTCTCAGGCATGTGGTGTGATTAATGGAGTTGTCCTGTACAGGGCCAGGAGTCAGACTTTGATAATCCTTGTGTGTCCTTTCCAACTCAGGGTATTCTATGACTCTCTGGCATTCCATGAGGTTTTTGTGAGTGATCATGTGGTGTTGCCTGTCTTACAAAAACATTTTCTCCAGTTCACATCACTGATGCCACTTCAGAATTTGACAAAAGCACATGGCTGTTTTTCTGTTCCAGATATGAGCAAGACAGTGGTCATGACAGTGGGAGTGAAGATGCCTTCTTTGACTCATCACAGCCTTGCACCCTGGTCACTTTAGGAATGAAGAAGTTCTTCATCCCCACTACACCTGCTGCTCCCAAGGATCCAGCAAGCAGAATCCTTCCCCTGCCATCATGCTTGGGCATTTGCCTTGACTGTGACAGAGGCAGGGTAGGGTTTTATGATGCCGGGCGTATGAAATGCCTTTATGAGTGTGAGGTGGATTGCTCTGGCATAATGTACCCAGCATTTGCTCTAATGGGTGGTGCAGCAGTTCATCTTGAGGAAGCTGTCACAGCAAAGTACAGGGAGTACCATGACGACATCTAGTGCAGCAATCTCTTCCCGTTGCTGTTCTGAGATGGAAAATGAAAGCAGAAGAATTCTACCTTAGTTTTCAGTCCTGATTAATTATATTCTACTTACGTGTTGCTTACAAGTCTCTAGCCCATGTTTTTTTAGCATAATGGTCCAGTCACTTCCTGCACTAAAGGAATTCTCCTGCCTTTCTTGTGATCTGTGCAATGCCGTTCTCTACAGACTTTTTTTGCTGAGGGAAGCAGGGAATAAGTTTGACTAGCAACCAAAATTTACTCTTCAGGACTAGCAATCAAAATTTACTCTTCAGGGGTAGAAATCTGCCTTTTATTTAACTTAAATTCTTAGTCAGTTTTGTATTTAATGAAGTCAAAGCTGATAGTGTGTGATTGCCGTTCTTCTTTTAAGAAATCTGCCTGAATGCCTCTGAGGGGTCAAATGCTTTTCAGTTAACCCCTAAGCACCAGTTGGGCCTTTCAGCACAAAACAGCATTTTAACAAATACAATATAAACCAGGAAGAAATCAGTAATGCCATTCAACATTTAAGTTATACTTGGAAAGAGGAGGGTAAACGTGAATCTGATTGCATGTTGTATGCCTTTAATGTGATTGTAAGCTAAAACTCAAGTTCGAACACATGGTGTCATATAGTTGGTGGCATAATGGTAAGTTTCTTTACTCTTTCAGGCTTTTACTGTAAACTATTTAAAATAAAGTGCAATTTTACCTTAAATGTCAGAATTTAGTTAAAAAAATCAGAAGTGTTTGCATGTGGTATTTAAGCAAAAGCAAAGGAATTATTGATATGAGTAATCAACTTGAAAAAAATCAGGTATTTCTTTTAATACTTGATATAATAGATTATTTTTTTTATCTAGTAGCAGCTTGGGTTTTGGTTAGTAAGACTGTTCAAAGTGCACTGATTAAGTTTTGAGACCTAATTTCTGCCTTAAAGGATGTCTGCCTTCAAATTTCAGTTCCTCTAAATGTTAAAAACTGTGTTACGCAGTAGTTTTTCCTAGACTCATTGAACCACCAAATAGCTTGGGTTGGAAGGGACCTTTGCAGACTGTCTAGTTCCATTGCCCCTGTCATGGGCAGGGACACCTTCCATTTGACCAGGTTGCTCAAAGAGATGTCCAGCCTGACCTTGAACACTTCCAGGCATGGGGAACCACAGCTTCTCTGGGAAACCTTCTCCAGTGACTAACCACCCTTACTGCTAGAAATTTCTTCCTTGTATACAATCTAAATCTAACCTCTTGGTTTAAAAGCTTTGTCCCTTGTCCTGTCTCTACAGGCCTTGGTAAAAAGTCTCTCTCTCTTTCCCTTCCTCCCTCCACCTTTCTTTTAAGTCCTCTATATAGTGAAAGGCTGTAATAAGATCTCTACAGAGCCTTCTCTTCTCCATGTTGAACAGCTGCAGCTCTTTCAACCTGTCTTCACAGGAGAGGTATTCCAGCCCTCTGATCATTTTTGTGTCTCTCCTCTGCACTGGGGGCCCCAGAGCTGAATGCAGTACTCCAGATGGGGTCTTGGTAGAGCAGAGTGGGAGAATTGTTTCCCTTGCCCTGATGGCCACCCAGCAGCCCAGGATACTTGCTGTGCTCCAAGTGCACAGTTCTGGTTCATGGCCAATCTTTCATCCACCAGGATGCCTAAGTCCTTCTCTGCAGGGCTGCTCTCCATCACCCTGTTTATATTGATGAAGGGGAATTACCTGGGTCCAGGTATAGGACCTTTTGCTCAGTCTTTGGGAATCTCATGAGATCCACATCAACAGTGGTGCCAGTGCAAACCCTTGAGGTACACTATTCATTACTGGTTTCCACTTGGACATTGATTGACTCTTTGGCTTTGGCTATCCTGCCAATTCCTTATCCACTGAATAGTCCACTCAGTCAAACCCATGTCTTTCAAGTTTGGAGGTGAGAACTTTGTAGGGGATCCTATCAAAGGCCTTATGGAAGTCCAGGTATGTGGTATCTGTTGCTTTTCCCTTATCCACTGATGCAGTCACTCAGTCACAGAATACCACCAGGTGAGTCAGGCAGTGTTTGCACTTGAAGAACTCATGTTGGCTGTCCCTGGTCACTTTCTTGTCTTCCATAATTTTTAACCTATCTTCCAGGTGGATCTGTTACTTGATCTTACTGGACATGGAGGTGGACTGCCTCTATTTATAGAAACCTTTATATAAAAAAATAGGGTGCTTGCACTGTCAGCTGATGGAAAAATAAAGATCTAAAGTGAAGGATGTTTCTGTTAAATACTTGGTGCTTTCTAACTTGGGGATATGTTTTCTAATTTGGGGATATGCTTTCTAATTTGGGGATAGTGTATCTTATGAATGTGTGTGAAGTATCCTTACTAAGTACATGTATACAGCTGTAGAGCTGTGAAATGGGACCTGAAAATCATGATACAGTTAAATGAATGTAGGCCATAATGCAAAACTTTAGTGGGCTTTGCTGCGTGAACTGTTGTACTGATCTGACCTGGAATCCACCCCTCCCAGTGTCCTCTCCCCTAAGCCTTTGACTGTGGCCACTTCCAGAAAAAAATGGCAGAAATGGTGTCTGCTCCGAGGTGAGCATGACAGCCCATTTGGGGCTAGAAACACCTAGCAAGGGCAACTTCTTGTCTGGGTCTCACCTACAAGTGTTTCTGTGTTGGTAAGGCTTTGTGGAATTGTGCTCCTGAGCTTCCATGTGGGCTTGTGTGAGGAGCACTTTCATGTCCCAGGCAGCAGATGTGAAGCAGGGAATATCTTCTGGAATCTTCTCCTGCTGGAGAAAATGCAAATTGCTCTCCCCTAGTTATCCTTTAAGTAATTTCTTTTGTGATAGATGGTTATCATCATAGCCTTTCATTCCTATAATTCCCTCCCCTTCATCTTTCTTCTTGCTAGATTGAAGTCATTGCCCTCTTTTCACCTTCTGAGGCTGACTGAAAAAGCACTCCATAAAAATTCTGTTGCTGTGAGGGATGACAAAATTTCAGGTTTTTCCTTATTTCCATAGTCCTAAAACTGTATTTGCCTTTTTTGGTTGATACTGAATACTAAACTGATGTCAACAAAGCTTCTGCAGTGTTTTCCATGCAGTCCTGATGGTTAGTAGTAAACAAACTGTGCACATAGGGGTTTCCCCACCTGGTGTGGTGTTTTGCATTTGTTAGTGTTGATAATGTTTGTTTACCTAGTCACTAAGTTCTGAGGGCCTTCTGCAGCTCCTCAGTCACTTCTAAACCTAGATGTTCTTGAGTAGCTTTGTAGGTAGCACAAACTTGAACGTTTTTGTTTGTGTGTTTGCATTTCCAGGTCTTGGAGAAAATTAAGTTGTAATGAATTGTAGCTAGTCTTTGTGCTTTTAAAATTTTTCCTTCTACTTATTTTTTACCCTTCAATATTTATTAAACCATGATTCAAACACGGAAAACTCCTACATACTCTGTTGATAGGTGACACTTGTTTGAGTGCAGCAGTAATATAGACCCAAGAGAAAGTATTCTCACTTCAGTAGCTGTGATTTCTCCTGTTGTGTAATTGGCATGTCAGTTTATTTACCAAATCTATTATCAGCTTAGAGTTATAGATTATAGGGTTGATCTTTCTGATTTCTTATTTCCAGACCAAATCTCCTTCCACAGACAAATGTTTCATTTTTGATTCCTCTGTTTCAGAAATTGGTCTAAATGAGAGGGTTTATGTCACAATTAGCACTCCGCAGTTCCACATTTGGATTCCTTATAAGCACTTGGAGTGATATCAACAGGCCTTTTGCTACTTTATGGAAATACTCATAAATGGAACACTCAGATATAAAGACAGTGTCTCAGACTCATTGATTTAAAAAAAAATAAATTACTGGTTTGAAAACACAGAAGGAAGAAATTAAAAATTTAAGGGATTTTTTTCCACTCAAGTTTTCAATTAATGTGGGATGTGTTCTGCTATGCAATTACATACTCTACCAGACAGAAATTGATGCTACTTTAAACATTTATCTACCTTTTTATATAATTGTTTGTATTTACCTCATTCTGAGTTAAAAAATTGTTTGGTCTTTGGTGTTACTTGAATATTTAGTATGCATTCCAGACAGTACTCTTTGGTGCTTACTCCAGCTTATTAAATAAAAAAAAGACACTGACAAGAGGCACTGACAACACGCTGTGATATTTTTTCCACTACTGTGGAAGTGTCAACTTTCAGAAATGCAGTTTAGCAGTACTTGCCTATCCAGATAACTATTTTTTTCAGGTTTCTCCCTATGAAACAGCACTTTACAATGTAGATTAAGCTAAAAATGGTGTGGTAATGTGTGAATCTTTGTGCAATATAGCTGTTTGGTGACTATGGTGTGACTTGAAAAGCTTTGTGCAGGTGTGAATCATGTAAACATCTTTTAGATTATCTAAAGCTTTAACAGAAAGGCCTTGTTTAAAAATACTCTGAAATGTAAAAGTGATGTTTTGGGTTTTTTTAATAAAAACTGAAAATACAGTATCTTAGTAATTCACATTATTATATGCCAGCTCTGAAATACCCTCTTGGAAATAATGTTTCCTATACTACACAGCAATAGGTGACTTGAGGAGAGAAAGCACTGCTTTTGGTTATTAAGTCTGCCTATATACCAGAACCTCTGATTTTAGGAGAACTAAAGAGTCTAGTTTGAGCTAAGTGCTAGGCTTTTAATTAAGATGCTGATGTCAGCAGCTTGGCTGCCTGAGCCTTCCACCCCAGTCACGGAAAGAAAATGTACATCAAGAAGGAACTTGGCTTTTGGGCATTTTCAAGGAAACCTACCCATTCCTTAACAGAGGAAGCAGATAGTGATTAGCTCTCCAACCTGTGCAGCTCTGCCAGGACATCTCAGATTGGATGGATCTGCCTTACTGTGCAGTTCTGAACATCAGTGCCACTGCTCAAATCTGCATTCCCTTGAAAAATTCAGTGTTTACATTTGTCAGTGTTGCTATTGGCAGGATGTTTTAAAGTTCCAGCCTCTGGTGATTGCTGCCTCTAGGCCAGCTGTGTGTGTGCCTGCAAGCAATGGAGACTGTATTCACAGGGACTTTCTCGTGAGCTCTGCCAGTGCAGTTAAATCAGCAAGTGCACTATGTGTTTGCTTCTCGCTGTCCCCATTTTTCAGCTGGTAGTATAAGAATATGACTTGGGGACTGATGTTTTTCACCTGCCTCATTAAGGCTTTATAGTCGTCCTTGATCCTGACCTTTTATTGGCTTCTGACACAATTTCTACCCACATGAAAGAGTATTAGCGGGTTGTAGTCCATGCTCTCGACAAGTTGGGGTACCCTCTTGGCAGCATCATGGATCTTAGGCCTGAGTAAGCAGCATATCTCTCATCCCTCTCTATCAGGCTGGCAGATGGGTGCCTCAGTGCTCCTTAATAGAGTCACCTTAGGAACAACTTTGTGATTTGACTGCCATCCTCAAGTATGTAATTCGAAGGTATAAATGGCAGGTTTTTTATTGCTTGAAGCATAGTAAAACTGACATTGTGGAGACAGGAGGGTGGCTGAGGAAGCACTTAGAAAAGGCTTGGGCTGAAGAATATTCTGGATGCTCCATCAGCACATGAATGCAGAGCTGTCTGCTGCTTCCTGGAGTGCTTGCCATGGAGAAGGCTGAGATGGTCTTTGGCTCGATTCCTATACCAAGTTCCTGAAAGCTTATTTTGAGGTTCAGGAAAAAAAGGTGCATCTGTGTGAGAGGGAATTTCAGTTTGCACTAGAGTTTCAATTTAGAGAGAAGTGGCTTTCACTTGGCCTGAAGGATGTTCCTATCTCCTTGGCAAAATTGTAAGGCTTTTTGTGTATTTATTGCCCAACTATAAACATTGCACTGAGCAAATCCAACTTTGCCTGAAAGGATCCATTTGTTCTAGTTAACCTGACTGGATTGATAGGTCCAGTTCTTGTTCTTAACCCTTTTATTCCTCCTGTCTTCCATAAGACATTTGCAAGGGAAAAGCAGGGGGGTTAAACAGTTTAAAAATACTTTTCTCAAAAATTAATTTTTTCCAGCCTCTCTTTTGCTATATTACATCCATATTAGCTCAGCTTTGGTGCAGTTATTGCATTTCCTGCTCTTTTCTCAGACCTGAAAACAGCTACAGTTCCTCTGTTCACTGTAACTGATGTAGGAAGGAAGAAAAAAAATGCAAAGCTATACTTACACTCTTATACTTGTAGATACACAACCTATCAGATGTAGGTGGAAAGAAAGTGCCCCAGGCAGATTGAAAACATTCACCTTGGGGAAAAAAAAATAAAAAAACTCAGAAGACAGAGAAAAGAACTATTTTCTTACTCGGACTGTATGAGTGACCCTTCTGCATGGATGGTTGGGCAGGGAAGTGAGCCAGGCAGACAGAGGAAGTTCCCACTGATGCTGGTAAACATGGACAACCCACAGAACAAGTTGTCATGTTGTCAGAAATGTCTGTTTCTGAGGTTGGTAACTCACTGCAACCTGGTGTGCTGAAACAGCAAAAAATTCAGTGTGTTTCTCCCAGTGTGTTCCTGTATGGCATAATGTGCAAATGACTTCTTTTCTGCCTGAGTTTAAATAAACAGATTATATTTAGACTCTGGCTGTGTTAGTTGATTTAAAAGATGTCCATCTCAAAACAAACAAACAAACAACCCAACAACTTGTGTTCATATCTATCTGTGCTTTCTTAAAAAGAGAACTGTGGTATAGCTTTTAACGGCAGAATTTATACTAAAGCAATTCAAATAAGTCATCATACTTTGCTAGATAGCATGCCATAAAAACACCACAACTAATTTCCTTTATGAAAAAGTCTCATGAATATTCCTTAAAAAACAAGGTTTTCAATGATGATTAAAAAATGTGAATTCATCTGAGAAGTCATGTCATAAGAGAATTGCAGAGATTTGAACTAACTACTTGGCTAGGGAAAATGATTAATTAATTTCTCACTGAACTTACCTATAGACATCCGGATATATGCATTTATATTTCTGCTTTAGTGCATGTATCTTTTTTTCTGGAAAGTTGCTTGACTACTCATGAAATTTTTAGGAAGATCAGAAGGCACTGAGACTCATTCACATAATACTGATAGTTGTTCTTAGGACCAGCTTATTCAGGATTTTGCATGTTGCTGGGTTAAGTGCAATCACTCCATCCAGGTTATTTTTGAGGTGACAGGGTATGGTCATTATCTATGCACCTGACAGTGTATGGGGTGAAGGGACCCCAAGACGGAAGGACCTAGGTTGGTGCTGGTGTTGCATCTCCTGTACGTGTGAATGCTAAGACAGAAGAAGATTTGAAGGTGTGTACTCCAGTGGAGCTGACGGGATTACTTTTCCTTGGTTTTTTTCTCATCATATCTGTAGACAACGCAGACACTTGTCACCTCCCTCCCTGTTGTTTCTTGGGAATTACTGTAAGACTCGAGTTGGCATTGAAGTTAGGGGGCATCTTTGAAGTCTAATTCTTGTATCTCTGCCCTGGCAGAAATACTTTGTGGCCATGTCCACAGGATACTCATTCTGGGTCTGGACCCCCACAGCATCTGCCTGTGAGGAAGCAGCCTTCTTCGCGGACTCCCTGGGAGCTAACTAGCAAAGGAAGCAAGTTTTGACCAGACATTCCAGACTGAATTTTTCACTTCTTTCCTTATTTAGAAGATGCTATATATCAGGCACCCCCAGATACTTCAGCAGGTGTGAATTCATTAATGCTGGTTTTATTAAAACTTTTTCCTGCCTCACAGGAGAACAGGCAAACTCTTATACAAAGTAAATGTAACTGAAAATGTTGATTTATCTTTTTTTAAGGTGACAATAGAGTCCATTTGATAGAGCTATTGAGACAGAAAAATGAGGATTTAGAAGGATAAGACTGGGAGTTTTTATGACAAAAAAAATCCTGTATAGTACCAGGTTTGTTTTATTTTAATATTTCAGAGCACTTTGTTACTTCCAGACATAAAAAAGGATGGAAAATATATTTGCAATATAGTCAAGATAAAAGGATGTACCAGTCAGATTTCTCTCTGCAAATCCTATTTGTTCCCAAATACCTTAATTCCATTGCTCATTTATAGTTTTTTCTTTTTTTTTTTTAACTTTATACAGTTTGGTTTTTTTCAGGTTCCACAGAGGCAGAGTGGCCAGTTCTGAGCCCCATCCAGTTCCCCATGCACCAGCAAGCACCTGGCAGTCACAGCACCCATATTGGTGCATTACAGCTATAATCAAAGGGCAGTAACACACAGCATACAGATTTGTGGGGTAAAAGCATTCAAGAGTAACTGAGCATGAGTTTATCCTCTAGCTCACCCTTTTTAACTTTCAGTGAGAACAGTCAGTACGACAGGACACATTGTCTTGGTGGGCCTTTCCTCAGGGCCCTACCGTTGCTTTTTATTGGGTTTTTCGAGCAGAGTGAGCAGATGCCCTGGCTGCCCATCCTGGTTACTCATGCTCCGCTAGAGGCTGTTGTCCATGAGGGGTGTTGCTGCTATCCCTCACAGCCTCAGTTCTCCCTGTGCAGGGTCTGGGACCCCTCTGTCTGTGCTAACCGGAGGTTTTGCAGGTTTAGGAATACAACCCCTGGTACCCTGGCATGTTCCTGTGCTCCAGCACACACCTGCCTGAGCTAGCTCCAGGTTCATCCTAATACAGCCAGCTACATGCATTGGTGAGTCCTGAGTAGTAAGGCAGCAAGGAAGAAATGCTGAACCATTTATAAGAATGCATAGTCAAAACATATTGATAGAAAGTAGAAACTAAAATAGTTAGGAGAGATGGGCTATGTGCTTTCACAGCAGCTATTGGAAGCATTTCCTGGGAGACAGGCCGAGCCTGCTTTGTTCTGCTTCATGTATAGTGAGCATGTGCTTTGCTTTGTACAATCTACACTCTCACAAAAATCCATTTACTTCTCAAGGGAGGGCAAAAGATTTAAGATTGCATAAAGTGCTCTTTGACATGGGACCACTCTAAGCTTTAATGTATTTTCCAATGCTGCTGGTAGCATTGGGCTGTCCCCAACAGAACATGCAAGAAATGCTAAGGGTCACGAGCTGGGTGCTTTGATGTAAATCTGGGAAATGGTTCTTCCCCTTTGAAATGCAAACCCAGTGACAAAACCATTGCTCCAGCAGCTGCCATTCTGTTCCCTTTGATATGGCACATACAGTGCAAATGTATGCTAGAGAGTGGCAATCAAAAGGCTTTGAGAAGCAAAGGAGAGAAAACATATTTGTATTTTCCACAGCTGTTATGCTAAGCAATGCACCGCCTGTTGAAACTGTGTTCAACAAGTAGGTCTGTAGAGACCAATTTTTTGGAAATTAGGTTAAAACTTGCGTCTCCCTAGTGTGAGTCAGTGAATGGTCATACTGTGTTTCACAGCTGACATCAATCTGGTTCACATTTGCAATGTGCTTGCTATAACAAATTTGGTTTTGGCTTTACCAGTTTCTACACTGAGTAATCTGCTGGAAGTTCTTAAATTGTCTTTAGGGTAAACTCTGATTTAAGAAAAATGTTCTTTATCAATACAAAAAAGATTTTTTGGTCACTAGTTGACATCTGTTCTTGTGAATTTAGCAAAATACGAACTTCTTACACCTGGTTATTTCTTTTTAAAATGATTTTTTTTCTCCTTTTCTCTTTTTCTCTCACTTGTTAATGATATTATAAGGAATAGCAAGTTCTATTGAGATAAAATCCCAAAAAACAAACCCAAAATTTTTCTCATGACAAAACAATATTAAGATTTATTTTAAAAAGAACAAGACTCTAAGTGACCTATAGGTTCCACCTTCCTGAACTGAGACTAACAAAGTAGATGCCTGATGCCTGATCCGTGCAGACCGGATATTAACCATGTTTTTTAACCTAGCATATGTATTTTTATGGCCTGAATTTATCCAGTTTTCAAAGCAAGTTTAGGTTTCATTCACATGTGTTTACTTCATTTGTGACTAAGCCAAAACCTGTTCAGCCCCAAATTGGTTGAAGCCATGAAATGGCCTTTGTTTCAAGGCTTGCTGGAGCAATTAACAAATCAGAGCAAAACAGCTTTAACTCAATATAGCGGAAAAGGAAAAAAGATTTTTTGCTTAATTTTGCACATTAAAGTTATTAAAACCTATTGCTGGATTCAATACAAGAAAGAAAAAAAACATGTGTTTAGCCTCAGATGGAAAATACTAAATAATCATTCTCATCGTGAGACACAGCTAATCCCCTCGAAGAAAGCTCAGCTCTCCTGTGTTTAGGAAAGTGTACACTACTGCCAAAATATTGACTGATCATTTCCTTTTGCACATCTTCCACACAACAAGTTTGTCAAAGATAAAGCCAAGCAGATGGAACAAAACCAGCTTTGAGAAGGTCATTTAAACTCATCTTGCTTGTATTAGTTTCAAGATCCCCTCACTGCATTTCCATTGCTTCATAAATTCCAGAACAGATCCTAAAAGTAGCCAAGAACAACACGTTTAATTCAAATGGAAATTAGCTTTGTGCTGGAGAGATGCAAGTGCATGCCCACATGGATGTCACAGAATAATGAAGTTCTTAACAAGAGACATGAAAGCATATATATAGCATATTAAGAAGAAAACTTGGATTCCAGAAAAGAAATAGGCTTCTTTTTGTTCCAAAAAAATCTTTGCTGTTTTCCCTCTCATTCACCTTCATGTTTTATATGTCATTGCATAACCATTTTCATACACAGTGATATCAGGTGGTTGAACTTTTAACCTCTGAGATCATAGCAGTTAGTATCAATATCTCTGCTTCTAGTTAAACACTCAGATTCAGCTTGAAATAGGTAATTTTTCAGCTGAAAATCCAGGTTTTTGTGGCACTGTGCAGTCAGCAGCTCTCCAGGTCTGACAAAATAATTTAAGTCCTGATCTTAGTTCCATTAAGTTGTCATTAAACTATGCAGCTGATGGTCACAGCATCTCTCATGAACTGCTGGAGGTACAGCGTGATCAGAACCCTCCTTAAACAGAATTTCTAGTGAAATAAAGCATTCACTTCTTTGTTTTTCAAAGCTGTTATATTTTCATTAAATACTGGAAAGCAAGAGGTAGAAGCTCTAAATTAGTAACTTCCCTTATTTTTGAGGGAAGCAACCAGCAAAGCCTGCAACAGGAGATCCACTGAATGCATGAAACTACCACACCAGAGTCTATTTTGTGGGCCATTGGAAGGGTTCTTGCCTATTGTATATTGCAGACAAAAGTTGCAGCCTTTGCCTGGTTTGGCTTTTACTATGATTTTCACTATCAATCTGAAGGTTAATAGTAGGCAGATCTGTCCAGACACACTGGGCAAGAAGGATTATTTTGGATGCCCTCCCAGACTGCCCATGAGCCAGATGCCTGGGATGAATTGTTAGGGTCGGATTAGGCAAGATCACATGGTGATCCCTTCTACAACAGTACCAAGGAAGGGGGGCCCTTTCTGTATACAGACCCTGGAATGGTTGGCCAGAAGCTGAGGGCCAGCAACTCCCCCCTCAGGGCCACCTTGAGATCCAGAGGGAGGCTATGGATTTGTGTAGACAAGCAACCAGGGTTTAGATCTGTCTTCTTTTTGTTTAACCTGATGACACACCAAAAGGCCACAAAGAAAAATAAGATTAGATCATGCAAAAGCCAAGGAACATGTATTTCTGTTTGAGGCACCATGACAGGCCATGGGGCTGGAATAAGAAAGGGGAAAGCTAGAAGTAGGATGCTTGCTTAAATTGGAAACTTGCAGCTGCAATCAATATACTATGCTGTTCAAAGTCGGTTACAGGATTGCTGCACGTGGTAGAGATACAGATGTATTAATTTCTGCTGTGTGGATAGAGGAAACTCTCTGTCAGGGTGTATCAATGCAAGAAAATATATAATTAGCTGCTATAAAGACAAAACATTTCTACATGTCGATGAAGAAAAAATAAGAAAAAATAGTTAAAAGATCAAAGACTGACAATATCTGAATATTCCATTCCAGGAGGTGTCTGGTCTCAAGCACTCACAGCAGCAACAAGTTTAAAACCCTGTTGCTTTAAAGCATAAGATATTTACTTGAACTTCAGTGTGTCTGGCCATGCATTTGAGACATGTGAGACATGAGACATGTGACCTGCCCAGTGACCTTGCGAAGAATCGTGAACAATGCATGCATAGAAGTGGCGCAAAATGGATCTTTGTTGAGGAATACCCGAAATGAAGTCTTACCATAACCAGAACCAGCTGTTCCAAATTGTGATTCAAGGGACCCGGCCAAAGACCAGGAATGCTCAGTGGCAGGTCTGTAAGCGTAGTGGAAATTCCTGTGGAGGAGAGGCAGCTTTATCTATTGACTCAATCCTGGTTCCCCAAAGCCCCTGGCAACCAAACCATAAAATGAAACACTAAAACAAACAAAGTCCAAAAAACACAAACAAACAAACCCAAAAAAATAAATAAACCCCAAAACTTCTCAAACCACCAGCGCCTTCCACTGCCGAGAAAGAAAAAGCCCCAAACAGAGCCCAAGACCAAGAATTCCCCGCTGTCTTTGCCTCCCGGCTGGCGCTGTGCCGCGGTGCTGTCGGCAGGGGGCAGCTGTGCGCCGGCCGTACGGGGACGACGACAGTGACAGCGACAGTGACAGCGACAGCGACAGCGACATCAACAGCGACGGCGCGGGGACGCGAGAGCTCTCACGTGCTGCTCCGTCAGGAAAGAAGGAGCGCCTGCACCTGCCAGGGATCCAGCTGGGACATCCCGGAGGCTGCGCCCGCGAAGCGGCTGCAAGGTCAATGAGCGGCAGCAGAGACCGGTTTGCGAAGCCTCCTCAACTGTGCGCGTACTGGTTGCCTTTGCCGGATTCCCGGGCAGATCCCCAGCCCCACAGGGCGTACCTGGGCGTCCTGCAGTCCCTCCAAGAGCTGAGAAGTAGGAGAGAAATTGCTTTGCCAGCAGGTTCCCAAGCAAAGCAGAAGACGGCAAAGCCAAGTTGCCACTGGATTACCAAAGGGCTGCTGAATCTTGGCTTACCCAGGTTCCCCAAGCAGAAGGGTGGCAGGTGTACTGTATTCTGTGTTGCTGGCCTCAATTTGGCACTGTCCTGGTGTGATATCTGTGAGCCATCTAGGTGTTATAGGAGATGCAGGATTACCAGTCCTACATCCTGTCTGGTTCTGTTGCACTAGTACTAAGACAGCTGTTGCAAAGTGCAAGAACAAATTTTGGGATGTATAAACCAGGTATACATTAGGTACTGGGCAGGATATACACACTAGGCACACATTTTTACAGGGCTAAAAATTTCCTGTGTCCAACTAGTTTAAGTAAGAGAGATTTCAAAGGTTACTCAGTGGCAAACACGTAAAAGATACAGGGAAATTGAGGAAATATGCTCACTTGTCAGTGCTGAGGATCAGGCTTATGGGTAGAAAAAGAGATTGCTATCTGCATTTGGTTAATGCATCTACCAAACCTATGTCAGACTTAGAGTTCTGCTCTCCTGAGAAAAAACAAAAGCACTCAGATTTGTGCCACCATATGCAGGAGCAACTAAAATGGAGTGTTCCATTGGACACTAGCTCTGCTTTCTCAGCTGCTGGATCAGTGGGTGATCAGGTTTGCTTGCCTGAGTACACAAGCTAACCAAAAAAGGATACACACCTCTTCTCCTGAAAGACTGCTGAGTTCTTTCTCATTCTGAAAGTCCTGAGTTCTAAACATACTTTTGAAGCACTACTTTTTTTTCACTTAAGAGTGAAGTTTAACAGATACCAACTACCTTCCTTTCTGCATCCCTCCCAGGTTTGTAGTAGAGAGACCTTGTCGTGTTGAAAGTGTCAACTGTTCCTACAACGCCTATGCACTGCCTTTGCTCCCCCAGGCTTGTGCAGAAGGGACAATATGGTCTGTGGGCAGCAAGCCACCCCAGGGGAGATGAAGTGGAGCCTTCCTCTGGCTGAGGTCTGGTTGTCTCAGCTGGAGGCCGTTCTTGGCATATGTTCACTACGGTCCCAGAAGGACATGCAGGTAGTTCTAATACTGAACACTCAATTTGCAGTCACTGTGCATCCACAATTATAAATACTTGTAAAACTGAAGAACTTTGAGCAGACCACACTAAAACTGCTACTGAGAACAGGTGAAAAGAGGACACAGCACCCATTTACACTGCAGGCTGGTCAGTCAAGAGAAGATTTTCTAAATTTGTTGTCTAGATGGGGCTGTAGCCATCTAAAGCAGTTTCTTGAATATCTGAAAGTCTGAATCTCCTCGTAAGCAATACAACTATTCAGGCTCAGAAGGAAGACCAGCAGGGTGCTGTCTACTCTCAAGTATACCAGCAAGAGTATATTTGAATTTTTTACTTTATTTTATACAACACATAAGGCATAAGTTTTTTTCCACAATCAGCTCAGTAAATGATTCCTTCATAATGAAGACCCAAATATCAGAATAATTGACACAGAAGGATCCCAGCCATGCAACAGTGTGATCATTGATGACTATGTCCTAATAAGCCCTTTATCTACCCTCACATGGGAGTTTCCACAGACTCTAGGTAGTCCTGGTAGAGTCACCCTTTCCTGCAGCACCACTACTTGCCTAATAAAATTTTGTATGCGATGGACTTCAACAAATCATCCTCTTTTCTATACAGAAGTTTCCTGAGTTTTTAAAGATCTTTATCACATCTCTTCCTCTTTTGTAATTTCTTTTTTGAGTATGACTCTCTCTGCCAACTTCTTTAATCTATCTCTAAAAGTCATGTTCTCTAGTTTGCTGATTGCTTCTCCCACCCTCACCGTGTTTCTAGACCCTCTCAAGCAGCTCCTATTTTTATGGAAAGACATGCCCAAAAGTCAATCCAGAGTTAGGGAGAGCAGCCAACTGCTTCACATGTCTCATATAAGCATGCATGTGGGGTGGATTTTGAATTATGTGTGTCTCTATTTTCCCAGTTGTATTGACTTCTTGCTTGTAAATTTCAGCAGATTTATGTTTATTTGTTTGATTGTTTTCTTAAACTGAAAAGAAAATTAATTTAAGAAGGAAACAGCTTCTCTGGGGGCAGTGCAGAAACCTTTTAAGTAGTTAAACATATGGAAGTTACAAAACTACCATTTTTGAAGGTCTTGATCAGAAGACTGTTATTTCACTGGTCAGTAGTAAGCCAGTCTCTCAACTCCTAGGACTTGATACCCCCTTGTTTTATAAACTGTGATCTTGAAGAGGATCCTGGAAGGAGAATGTTCAGCTGAGTATTTTGTGGTTGCCATTTCAATGGGATCCAGCATGCTGACTATTTCCCTGTGTGTTTTACCTGCTTTTCCTCTCTTTGTGCTTTTATTTGTGGCTTATTACCTTAGTCCCACTTAGTAGCATCACAAGTTTATCCTACAATTAGCCCAAAAATTGTAGTCATCTTTTCCTCTCTGACACATGCACACTGGTTTCCCTGAAGCATCTGCATCTTATTTAAGGACTATGCTGCCAGTGCTGTATCATGATTAAGTGAAGAAGGGAACTTTTTCAGGTCAAGGCTGCTAAGAGACATTTTGTGTAAAGAGCACTGATGCAATCCTGTATTACAGTTTTAAGCAGCAAAGCTGATTTAAGATGCTTCTGGCCACAGTGCCACAGTGCCTGACTGGTTTTTTCACACCCTCAGTCAACTGTTTTTAAAGGGATGGTGACTACATGGATGAGAATGAATAACCAATGTGCAGTGGGAAAGGGTAAACTTCTTGGAACATGAAACCACATTACGAAAATGTAACATGCAATTATGAGGTAAATATCCTATAATGAAGTACCAGCAGAGGCATGATTTATTTATATTCTGATCTCTTCTGGTTGTCTTTGACTACAAGCAGTGCTGCCAGGTGCTTATTATGCTGTAGTTCAACTAAAGAAGCAATTTTCTGAAAGTCACACTAGTCAGCCTTCTGGGAGCCTGAGCATTAGTGATCAACAATGATCACCAGACCAGAGTCCCCCTAAGAGCCTGAAAGCCCAGCACCCTATTAAAAATATATATTTACATATTGCTCAATAAAATGGGAATGATTTTACTCCCCAAACTGATTTTATGGGTGCTTTAAGAGTGTCTTCTGGCAGTGATTTTTAGCATTTGTGCTTCTTACTCTTTTATCTGCTGATGCCAGCTCATCAGATAGTGGAGAGCTTTGTTTCAGTTTTGTGCCTGCTTCTGAATCAGGGTGCAGCAGAGGATATCCACCACAGATGGCTGAGTAGTTATTTTACTCTGGGATGTATAATTAAAATAGTGCGGACAGTGGCAAAATAACACACAACCCTCTACAGGTTCCTTCACCAGGAATCTTGTCTACCCATGCAAGTCGGGGTAAACCAAGGCAGCCAGTGCCTGGATGCAGTGGTAGCAGAGTGGCTGTGTGAGTGCCAGCTGGCTAAGGGTGGTTGCAGGAGGGCACCCTGTCTGGGAGCACTGCCTGAGCACCAGGGAGTGACAGTCATGGTGAAGGGCTCTGGGGAACCTGGCAACAACAGCTGATGTCATGCAGCAGAGATTTTTCACTCTCCATAGAGGGCAAGGTTCATTCAGAGTGTATATCCATGCTGGAGGAGTAAACCACAGAAACATTCAGTAAGCTTGACCAATAACATCTCTGTGTGGGACTTCGTATGGAATTGTGGGGTTTGTTTTCAGGACAGTTCTCAGATCCATATTATTTCATATAATGGGACCTAACAGCAAGAAAATAGAAAGAAACAACAAAATACTAGCTAGGTTCCAACTTTGCTTACACAGTTGCAGAGATTGTACATAAATGTAGATGTTTAATATACATTTTTTTGCGAGGACAAGTGCATATCACTTCAGAAAGGCATTCTGTGAGACATATTTCTTCTTGTTTTTTTTTTTATGAAGTTACTTTCATAATGATCCTTAATTTACAAATTGCTTCCTTTAGCAATTAAGGCTATTTGCTACCATTCAGTTAACACTGGAAAATTCTAATTCCAGACTGATAGGCAAAGGTCACTTTGTAAACATTACATTATTTCCCTGCCTCAGGACTTGATATTGTTATAGTTACAGGTCTGCAAAGGTAGCTGGTAAAAAGAATAGAAATGGATATTAAAAAGGAACTGTTGATGAACTTAGCATGGTATCTATTGGGGCCTTTTTATGAAGGTGAATATTTTATAGATAGAGCAAGATGCACAGGATGAAGACACTTGATTTGCTGAGATGCTTTTAAAGTATTTAGTACCCTGAGATGATTTTTTGTTCTTGTAAAAAGCTGCTCTGGAGGCTGAAGTGCCTCCTTATCATGCTATACTTTCAATTTGGCTAGTGAGTATATAAGTTTCCCTGTTAGTCATCTGGGCCCTAACTAATGCATTCTGCATGAGGAATGAATAAAATACTTGTTGTACTTTCATGATCATGCTTATACCTTAGTTTATCCACCTTGAAGGGTCCTATGATATCGTTCAACAGGAGTGAAGTTTCCTTCCTTGTTGAATAGTATCTATCCATGTTATAGTACACTACATACTTTGTGCAGCTACACTAAGGACTGCCTCAGATTTAAGGCTGGTCTACAGGGCTTTCTGCAAAGTTCTGAATATGCCTAAAATTCAGCACTCGCAGTCATAATGGCCACAAAGACTGGAAGTATTTTAGCATATTTTTCACATTGTGGGATCAGGCTTGCGGGGAAGGCTGTGTCATGAAAATATTTTCAGAATATCTCAGTGTTCTTTCATGTTTCAACAGCTACACACTATTAAATGTTTTCCTAAGAATATTTTCTTCATCTTTTGTATTCCAAATTGTAATATTAAATGATTAGCTTTAGGCAGAGAAACACAAGAGAGCACTGGAAGTATTAAACTTCTGGAAATGTAATCACATCAAGTATAAAATCCAGATGTTTTATTCTTGGACCTTTTTAATGAAATTTTTTTAGCCATGAAGTTGAAGCCAGAGGTCAAGTATCGGTCATTCTGCAGTGGAAAACCTCCCTACTTTCTGTGTTGAACAGTAATTATGAAAATGGGTTTATTCTGTCCAGTAAGGCTACATTGAGCTGCAGTATGACTGCTACATTCATCAGTTGATGCATAAAGATATTAAAAAAAAAAAAGGCCTGGAAGAGGGTGCAAGGATAGTAGCAGTAATCTCTTGTGTCAAGGGCTGAGAGTTTCATTATGCTGCCTGTAATCAGATACTGCCAACAACAAGATCCAAACAGAAAATTCCTTTATCCACCAGCAAGCTTTGCTCTTCAGTGCAGTGGGTTTCACATGTGGTGGTTTTGGTTTGGTTTGATTTGGTTTCATTTGGTTTGGTCTGGTTTGTTTTTTGTCCCCATTTTCAACAGAAGATATTTTCCCACCTACCTGAGGTTCAGTTGTCCTTCATATGCTTCTAATTACCAGGGATATTTTGCTGATAGTGATATTCCAAAGTCCCTATTTGTCCTAGTTCAGCAGGAGGGACCAGTTAACACTGTGTGGGGGTGATCAAAGCTGTGTATTCTACCCCCTCTATTCATTCCCCAAGGTCAATGGACCATTAGCAGCAGCTGCCCAGGGAGTCATTATCACCTTCACACCCAGCCTGAGGGGGTGTGGCTGCTAATGGGCCATCAACAGTTCAACACGCCCTGGCTCCC